>NC_065592.1:107115000-107715000 GCF_024542745.1 Macaca thibetana thibetana | reverse complement strand
GGTGATTCCAGTGTGTAGCCTTGACAGAGAACAACCATATTTTAAAGAGAGAGCAACTGCAATCACTTGGCCATCCACGGTGGGCAGCTCTGAGAAAGAACAGTTCACATTCAGGACCCGTCTGCCCCTGGGAAGGTCAAATAACCTTACCTTAAGTTAGTCCTGATAATATTTCTATGAATAGAAATATCCTTATTAAACTTATCCCTGAAGAAATGACTCATGTTCCTAAGTAGAAATTGTAATTATTTGTCAAGCCTTTACTGAACACTTCCTATAAGATGGGTACTGAGCTCAGCAATGCACAGGCATTATTTAATGTCACCCTCACAATGACCCTATCTGCGTGCCACCATTTCCATTTCTTTCCTCTTCATAGTTGAGAATATTGATGCTTACCTCACAGAGCCTCATTCCTTAGATCTGACCCCAATGCCGTTAACACAGCTGCTTGACTGTAGATGAAACAAGGACTCAGTCCTGGCTACACAGAATACTTGGGGAGCTTTTAAAATTCACATTCCTGTTTCCCATCCCCAGACAAATTGAATGAACATCTCTAGGAGAAAGGGGTCCAGGAAAAGAAAGATTTTAAAAGCTTCCCTGATGTTTCTAAAGGGCATCCCCTGATGAGACCCACTGCCCAGTAACAATTTGGGCTAAACTAAGCAATGCAAAAAAGTCATAATTTCAATTAACTAAACCTCTACACACAAGGTCCTGAGTGAGAAGGAAGCTAGTGGCTGGGTGTATGTAAGTCATGACTCATGGTAAGAACTGGGGAAGGATGGTCACCACACACTCAGAAACACACTCCACCATCCTCACCATCCCTTCAGTGGGGTCATTGGGCTGACGGGCACAGAAGCAAGATGGCCCTTTAAAAAAAATTATGGAATACTGTGCAGCCATAAAAAACGATGAGTTCATGTCCTTTGCAGGAACATGGATGAAGCTGGAAACCGTCATTCTCAGCAAACTATCACAAGAATAGAAAACCAAACACCTCATGTTCTCACTCATAAGTGGGAGTTGAATAATGAGAACACATGGACACAGGGAGGGGAACATCACACAGTAGGGGCTGTCAGGGGGTGGGGACTAGGGGAGGGATAGCATTAGGAGAAATACCTAATGTAGATGACGGGTTGATGGGTGCAGCAAACCACCATGGCATGTGTATACCTATGTAACAAACCTGCATGTTCTGTACATGTATCCCAGAACTTAAAGTATAATAAAAAAGAATTTAAAAATTTTTTTGACTGGGTGTGGTGGCTCACGCCTGTAATCCCAGCACTTTGGGAGGCCGAGGCAGGAGGATCACAAGGTCAGGAGATGAAGACCATCCTGGCTAACAGGATGAAACCCTGTCTCTACTAAAAATACAAAAAAATTATCCAGGCGTGGTGGCAGGCGCCTGTAGTCCCAGCTACTCAGGAGGCTGAGGCAGGAGGATGACACGAACCCGGGAAACGGAGTTTGCAGTGAGCCGAGATCGTGGGGCTGCACTCCAGCCTGGGCGATAGAGTGAGACTCCGTCTCAAAAAAAAAAATTAAAGTATTATTATTTTTAAATTTTTCCATAAGTTATTGGGATACTGGTGGTATCTGGTCACATGAGTAAGTTATTTAGTGATGATTTGTGAGATTTTGCTGCACATATCACCTGAGCAGTATACACTGCACCCTATTTGTAATCTTTTATCCCTCGACCCCCTCCTACTCTTCCCCTCGAGTCCCCAGAGTCCATTGTATCATTCTTATGCCTTTGAGAAGCGCGATAGCGCTTGATAGGCACTTGAAACTGCTTGTGAAAGATTGTGCTGATTTATACCCTCTGCACCCAGCCAGCGAAGCAGAGGCAGATTGCTTTGAGACGGGCCCTGCCGCCCTGGGGTCTGGAGCAGCTGTTAGCAGGGTTGCTGACTTCAGGTCTTTTGGGGCCCATCGATCCCAGCCCTGGATCTTGCTGAGGGGTGGAAGCCTTGGGGTTTGTTCACACATTTCTTAGTGCAAAACCTTGATCTCTGCTATGCCGGAACTCTGACTGCTTCTTGCTGTGGGGGAAAAACGGGCTACAGAGAATGCCTTCTCTGCTGTGCGGAGCTTTGTTGTGCTCCGACTTTACTGTATTTGAGGGCAATACAGCTTCAGGAGCTAGGGAATCAGAGGTTCAGCCGGCTGCAACCCCATGGACCATCCCAGTAGGAGAAGCTTTGGGTAATGTCTGGAAGAGCAGGGGAGGGAGTGTTTTCCAACATGCTCTATTTAAAGATCCCGCCTTCTCTCCCCAGGGCCAGCACTGCTGGTCCTACCCAGGACGAAAGGGCGGTGGGCAGGAACGCTCCTGCTGACCAGCCGCCTGGTGGAAAGGCCTCATCCCAGCCAGGGAGCTGCCTGGCAGTTCTCAGCTCTTACCGAAGCCGGCATAGGGAAGTCCCAATCTTGCTTCTCATGCTGTGCATCTGGTGCTCCTCTCTGGCTGGCTTACTCAGCACTGTGAGGGGTCTGGCTTCTCCAGCGCTGCCTCACAGAGGGAAGGAATTAATGAACGTCTATCACGGGTGCATTGGCCAAGGCTGATCCTCGTGTTTTGAATCCTCATGAATTCTACGCTGGCTCTTCACATTTGGGGTTTGTGCCTGACGTGTGACTCCTTTCCCCTAGCTTCACGAAAGACGGTACCAAATGATCCTCTGCGGTCACCCTGGCCTGAAGTGTCCAAGATACCCTGCACTGGACCATAGAAGCTGAATGTGTAGCCCGAGCTTCTCTCTAACCACAGCCCTGCGGGAGGACTCTATCCACGAAACCAGAGGGAAACCTGTGGGCTTCCCTGAGCAGCACCTTCTCTCTGGTTTACAGACAGGAAATGGAGGTAACGTGGGTGTGGAGGAAACAGCCGCTGTCTGTGGAGGCTTGGCCCTGCCTAGGAGGGGAGCGTGAGCTCCTGGTCCTTTTGACTTAACAGTGACTGACACACAAGCGCCTCCTCAGGTGTAGAATTTACACCAGAGGCCCGGCGCGGTGGCTCAGGCCTGTAATCCCAGCACTTTCGGAGGCCAAGGTGGGCGGATCACCAGGTCAGGAGATCGAGACCATCCTGGCTAACACGGTGAAACCCCATCTCTACTAAAAAATACAAAAAACTAGCCGGGCGAGGTGGCGGCGCCTGTAGTCCCAGCTGCTCGCGAGGCTGAGGCAGGAGAATGGCGGGAACCCGGGAGGCGGAGCTTGCGGTGAGCTGAGATCGGGCCACTGCACTCCAGCCTGGGCGACAGAGCGAGACTCCGTCTCAAAAAAAAAAAAAAAAAAAAAAAAGAGAGAAAGAATTTACACCAGCATTCTCAGGTTAGGGAGTGTCAGTAATAATCATGATGGTAATAACTTCAAAACTAAAACGAATGCATTCAGTAGTGAAGGCTCCACGTGGGCAAGGAATTTATTAACTACTTAGCAGGTGCTCTGTAAATGTGTGTTAAATGGGCAAATAATAAAATAATGGCCATGGCATGAGTTTGTCAGATAATGATAGACCTCCCTCTCTCATCTCCCCGACATACGGTGCTCATGGTCCTGGCTGGTGATGTGGGCTGGGCAGACTAGAAACTGCCCAAGGACACAGGGCCCGCTCCTGCTGGCACCTTCGAGGACCCAGTCAGTGATGCTGTGACCAAGAATAGCCATGCCCATCCCCTTGCTGCCTCCTGTCCATCAGCTCTAAATTGCCATGAGATCTTAGAGGCTACAATCTTATGGTCTTGGAGCCTGATAGTGTTAATAGTATTGCTCAGTTAAATCTCATTTGTTTATTTAGAGATTAAAAGATAAACTACCAGGGAAACCAGCTGGTCACAATGTGAGCCTTAATAAACCCTGTAGGAAGAATTTTAAAGCTTACAGTCAGAGACCTCCCTTCCTCCCTCCCTCCCTTCCTCCCTTCCTTCCTTCCTTCGTTACTTCCTTACTTCCTTCTTTCTTCCCATCCTCCCTCCCTTCCTCCCTTCCTCCCTTCCTTCCTTACTTCCTTCTTTCTTCCCATCCTCCCTCCCTTCCTTCTTTACTTCCTTCTGTGTGATTTCAACTCCAAAAATTGTGGTTTAACAAAATGTTTAATGCAAGTGTTTTTTTTTTTGTTTTGTTTTATTTTTTTGAGACGGAGTCTCGCTCTGTCGCCCAGGCTGGAGTGCAGTGGCACGATCTCGGCTCACTGCAAGCTCCGCCTCCCGGGTTCATGCCATTCTCCTGCCTCAGCCTCCCGAGTAGCTGGGACTACAGGCGCCCGCCACCTCGCCCGGATAACTTTTTGTATTTTTAGTAGAGATGGGGTTTCACCATGTTGGCCAGGATGGTCTTGATCTCTTGACATTGTGATCTGCCCGCCTCGGCCTCCCAAAGTGCTGAGATTACAGGCATGAACCACTGAGCCCGGCCTAATGCAAGTGTTTTAAAGGGGTAGTTTCATCAGGAAAAAGAGCATTGCTGGGGACTGTGACGTGTAACAGATGCCAAGAAAGTATCTCTTATTTGAAAGTGTGTTACAACCAAACAGGAATCTGCTATTATGATTGTTTTGCCGGGTTTTTTTTGTTTTGTTTTGTTTTGTTTGTTTTGTTTTGGTTTGGTTTTTTTGAGAGAGTCTCGCTCTGTCACCCAGGCTGGAGTGCAGTGGCACGATCTTGGCTCACTGCAAGCTCTACCTCCCGGGTTCACGCCATTCTCCTGCCTCAACCTCTCGAGTAACTGGGACTACAGGCACCTGCCACCACGCCCGGCTAATTTTTGTATTTTTAGTAGAGACGGGGTTTCACTGTGTTAGTCAGGATGGTCTCGATCTCCTGACCTTGTGATCCGCCCGTCTCGGCCTCCCAAAGTGCTGGGATTACAGGCGTGAGCCACTGCGCTCGGCCGTTTTGCGTGTTTTTTAAAAAAATTACAATTTAATCACAATATTAGCCTGACCCACAGGAAAAAAACCCATTTGGGAACAAATAAAATGTTTCTCCCATGAAATAAAAACTCCTCTTTTTCCCCTAAATGCTTTTAGGCAATATTCTCTTCTTTATAGTTTATATCCATTTGAAAATAATGACAAAATATTGTCTATTCATTTTCTCATTTTTTTTTTTAAACCCATAAACCTTTCAGTTCCTGAGCTTGGACGAGACTGACTGTCTTTCATGCGACAACTTCCCAGGCTGCACTGGGACCCTCTGCACACAAGGGACAGTGTCCAGCCCCCAGGTCTCGGAAGAGGGCGACTTTCTAGCCCCAGCTCCCATTCATATCAGTGACCCAGATAGGGGGTTTCTGCTGGAGCTTTTGGGCCATAGTATTGCTGATTTTTCCTTCATCATCTTTGCCTTTCTTTTCTTGTTGGCTTTAAAAAAATTATTGAGCCTGAAAATGATTGAGGACCACAATATTTTAAGAATATGTAATACCACCACAAAAATCTAAATAAAATATCTCTTACAGTTTCCCAGTGGGTCTTCTATAATGGTAAATTCATCATAAACAGAAGCCTGGAAAATAAAAATTTTTATTATTTTTTTATGACTGAAGTTCACAACCTAAAATAAATATATTAGCAGCAGTTCACATAGACATAAAACTTATCTTCAAAAAATATTAAAACTAATGGATAAGCATACTCCACTCATCACTTGTCAGTTCTATTTAACATTGAAAGTGTTAGAAATATTTATCAATGAGATAGAAAAAAATTACACATTTTCTTTAGTTCAGAGGAACACTGATGAGTGTGTTGCAATCCAGTCTTACAATTGCACGTGGCCCCCACTAGCTGCATGATCTCTGTTCTTCAGCTGACATGGCAGCTCCGGGACATGTTACCACAGCCACTGCAGTATGAGATATATTTTTTTCCTTTCATCAGTGCATTTGAGGAAAGATTTCCAAGACAGTTGCATCCAAACATTTCTTGTATCTGAAGG
This sequence comes from Macaca thibetana thibetana, assembly GCF_024542745.1. Taxonomy (NCBI): domain Eukaryota; kingdom Metazoa; phylum Chordata; class Mammalia; order Primates; family Cercopithecidae; genus Macaca; species Macaca thibetana. Next base: position 107,709,040 of record NC_065592.1, on the reverse strand, counting down.
TCTCTTTGCCCTACACTCTGGGGTCAAGGCATCAAGAAACAAGAGGGAAAAGGCCAGGAGCCCAGACACAAGCTGCTGTCTGCCTGTACTGTGGGATGCAGCTGAGCACCACCATCCACAGACCTGGGCCCAGGCCTGCTCTGCACCCAAACACCTTGTTTGTAATTTGTAATAGGATTATAGGATGTCAACATAATAAGGAAGGATTTTGTGAAGGTCATGATTTATTTCCTTTAATCTTTCTATTCCTAAAATAGAAGAAATTTAATAAAAGCCACCCAATAGTTTTTCCTCTCCAGGCAACCACTTTCTCCCCACACAAACACAGCCTTTGCTTGGCTTGCAATCTGTAGCTCAGGTTATTCCTAGTCACTGGATACTGGATGTCATCAGTTAGCTGGAGTTAACTGGAAGTAAGTGAGTGTCGGGAGCGAGGCAGGGACAGATGACACAGGAGCCCTGAGCTGTGTCAGCAGTCACAGGAGCTATGACTGCTCAGCTGTGTCTGAAAGCTTCTGGGCACTGCCGTCCCCACTGCTTACATCACCTTAGGCTCCTCTGGAGCTGAGGTTGTCTTGGTTTCAGAAATACAGACTCCTTAAAGAACAGTTCTGGTAGAAGGTGTGAGGGAGCCAGAGGAAAAGGTGGAACCCACAGTTATTGGGGTGTATGCAGGAAGCTGGAATATGAGGAAGGGTGGAGCAATCTGAAGGGAGTCATGGGAAGACAGGAACCTTTTGAAGTCTTTTTCATCTAAAATGCAGTCTTTGGCAATCAGGTGTTTCTCTTGTCTTGAAATCTGCAACTGAAGTGGATGTGCATTGGCTCTTACCTGCCTTGGTGGAAATCAGCAGTTTAAAAATAATACTTTGACCCATGTTCATAGCGGCACTATTCACCATAGCTGAAAGGTGGAAGCCAATCCAGTCTCCAACTCCATATGGGTGAATGGATAAACAAAATGTGGTGTCTACATACAGTGTATCCCTCAAGAGCTCACAGCTCTTAGTCATGTAGTGGGGGAAAAACCCATTAGAATGAATTTATAAGAATTAAACATTGGCGTTAAAAACCAAAGGAAAGTAAATTGCATTGTATGAAAGGAAAATGGAAATCTAATACAGAACATATCAAATTAGATATGTTATTTTTTCAGAAATTTTCACCAGAAGGTAGGAAACAGGGAACACATTGCAGAGAACCTGCCATTCAGATGACTGGGACTGCAGTTGATCTGCTGTGTTCCTAATTCGTGGTATGACCTTGTAAGTTTCTGCAGTGTTTTGGGGGCATTCTGGTTCCTCTCATCTAAAACCAGAGGTTTGAAGAGGAAGCAATCCAAGGTGCACAGTCTGCAGGAGCTTGGTGGCCCCATGTGATCCTCAAGCATCAAAGAGTTGGGAGTGAAACCAAAGGCGTGGAAATTCCAGATTGAATCTCCTCAGTCATACTGTCCAGGGGTCTGAAATACATGGAGGGATAATGAAAAAGACTTAGAATTTATTGTGATGCCTGTTAAAACCTGCAACACTGACCAGCCAAAGCCTCGTGATGTTAATCAATAATCAAAAGATCAGAATTTTTGGTGTCTAAAAATATTCTATCAAATTTGTGAATCAAGATTAGAGGAGAGGTAGAAAGTAGGCTCTTAGGAATCCTTAGGCATGATTTGAAGCTTTTAATGCGTTTTTTATTTAATTGCCAGATTTTTCTTCTTGAAATATTTCTTGGCTGGGTGCCATGGCTCACGCCTGTAATCCCAGCACTTTGGGAGGTTGAGGTGGGTGGGTCTGTTGGGCCCAGGAGTTCGAGACCAGCCTGAGCAACATGGTGAGACTCCAGCTCTACCAAAAAAAAAAAAAAAAGTATACAAAAATTAGTGAGGTACAATGGCATGCACCTGTAGTCCCAGCCGCTTGAGAAGCTGAAGTGGGAGGATCACCTGAGAAACTGGGAGGTTGAGGCTGCAGTGAGCTGTGGTCACACCACTGCATTCCAGCTTCCGCAACAGAGTGAGATCCTATCTCAAAAAAAGAGGAAATATTTATTCTATCCTATTTTTTTAAAAAAGGGATGTGGAACATCAGTACTGAGCTCTTGGGATACTATGTTGAGCTAAAAGATGGGATCTTTGCCCTCATGGAGTTTATGTTTTAGTGGGAAAGACAGACAGACAGATACACAAATTGAAGTAACATTTAGTGTGTCAAGTGATACGATGAGACCTTTTTGCAAGAGGGGGACTAGCATGTGGGTATGTGGGAGAGTGATGCTTAATCGTGGGAGGCCTTCTGGAGGAGTTGAAGTCTAAAACTAAGACATGAAAGTGAAGGACTAGGGCAGGAAGGAGGGTCCCTGCCTGGCAGTTTTCACTCTCCAAGGAGAGATGAGAACATGCAGCCCTGGAAGCTCTGAGGGAAGATGGGTGTGGTGAGCAGCTGAAATTGAGTCCAGTAGAGAAGCTGTCAAGGGAGCTGGCCCTCCCTAAAGGGTCCTGTTGGTCAGGTTAGAGCTGTGGGTCTTGCATCCTAGGCACGGAAAGGAGTGACTGACAGGTTGTCAGGCAATTGGCAGGGGCGCAGGTCTCCTGGAAAGGACAGTCAACTCTGTACTTGCCACAGGTCTGTTGTTACAAAGAATGGATTCATACACTCAAGATCTTTACAATGCAAAAGGGAAGCTATGCACAAACAGGTAATTTCAGGGCTGAGTTAGAAACAAAGTCATCTGGGATTGTGAAAGAGACAGATAAGGCTTCCCCTTGTGTGTGTGCATGAGCCACAGCTAGTATGCACAAGCCTTCTCCCTGCACCTGCTCTGTAGTGATGGTGGTGATGGCAGTGATGATGATGATGATGAATGTGATAATAAGGAGGAAGAAGAGGGAGTGAGAGAGGAGGAAGGCTTTATGAGCCTATTCTGGGGAAGTAACACCCAGTAGGAATTTCTCTAACTCGGTGGTTCTCAAAATGTGCTCCCTGGAACCACAGCATCTGTATCAGCCGGGCATTTATTGGAAATTTAAATTTCTGGGTCCCATCCTAAATGTACTGAATAAGACATTCTAGGGATGGGGCCCAGCAATCCATGTTTTCACAAGCGCTCTGGGTGATTTGATGCATGCTACACTTGAGGGACATTGCTCTGCTTGGTATTTATGTGTACCCTCCTAGTTGCCATTCTTTTAACCGACTGCTTAATATTTCATTCAACAGATACATCATATTTATTCTACTAGGTCCATATTAGCCAACATCTGAGTTATGTGCACCTATTGAAGTATACTTTTTTTTTTTGGAGACACAGTCTCGCTCTGTCACCAGGCTGGAGTGTAGTGGCGTGATATCGGCTCACTGCGACCTCCACTTCCCGGGTTCAAGCCATTCTCCTGCCTCAGCCTTCCGAGTAGCTGGGACTGTGGGTGTGTGCCACCATGCCCAGCTAATTTTTCTATTTTTAGTAGGGACGGAGTTTCACCATGTTGGCCAGGATGGTCTCAATCCCTTGACCTTGTGGTCTGCCCACCTTGGCCTCCCAAAGTGCTGGGATTACAGGCGTGAGTCACTGTGCCCCGCCTGAAGTTTACTTTATAAGCAGTGAAATGCACACATCTTATGTATACAGTTTGACGAGTCTGACAAACACATATACCCATGTAACCCACACTCTTGTTAATCCATTACCACAGAAAGACAACGAATGCCAGAAACACAAAATTACCATATGATTCTTGACAACAGTTTGCCTAATGTATACCCTGACTGCCAGTGTATAGGAGGGTTCATTTCTCATATCCATGCGAACTCTGGTTATCACTAAAGACTTTCATTTTTGTTAATATCATATTTGAAATAAATAATATCTTGTTGATACTTTGATTGACATTTGTCAGTAAAATTAGTTGTTTTCCCCATATGTTTATTCTTTCTTTGAATTTCTCTTTTAATGACTTGGCCAGATGATCTGGTGAACTTCAATATAGAATTAACTTTCACTCTGCCCAGATGCCATTTCCTTGAGGAATCCCCTTCCTGATACTTCTTTCACTCTCCTCTCTCCCATGGACTAAGAGAGCTTATCTGCACTTCTTTTTGCCCCTTTTCACTGTACTTTTCAACTAGATTACAAAGCATTTCCTCGTGTTCATTGCTTTTCTCCTCCTCTGTCCCCTGGAAAACTCCAGCCTTCTAAATCTCCAGCAGTTTGTGGCACTTTTTGGCTTCCTTTTGCCTAAGTATAAATTCACCTGTAGTATTTGGGAGAAATTGAAAAAAAAATAATGTATCAGAACTAATAATAATATACCAATGTATCAATGCTTTCAGTACTACATAGTCAATGAGAAGAGTATGGGATCTGAAAAAACCTCCGAGAGCCAAAAGAACCAACAAAATCCCTTTGCCCTTCCTCTCTGCTGAGCTCAGCCCACTCACCGAGGAAATAAAGGCAAAGTCCCACCAAAATATTCAAAGCTACTGTTGATATTTTGGAAGTTGATTGATTTTTTTAAGCAGCTATCATATACAAGTGATGTGCATTGACACATTTTCTAATCATCATTCCTGCTGCTGATCCTAGTCTCTGGCTGGGCTCTTTGGCCTGTTTGAAGAAGCAGAGCCCTGTCAGTTGGGGAAAGTCTGATTTTTTACTTATAGGCCTGGTGACAATTTAGAACTCTTTCTCATCCAGATACATTCTTTCCTTTTAAATTCAACAAATATTCGCTAATTAGTTACTAGATGCTAAACACAGAGGAGACCATAAAGATCTCTAAGGCTGTCCTGTCCTCTGTGATAGGTCAAAAACACAATAGCTCATGGTAAAGTGAGCAGGTAAAATTGGCGATTCAGTTCAGCTTTTAACAGGACCTGTGGAATATTATTGGTGGGGAGGCAGGAGAGCTTCCTGGTTAAATGCATGGGCCCAAGAGCCATATTACTTGGGTTGGAATCTTAAATTATGTTCTTAGGCAAATTAATTGATCTCTCCATCCCTCAGTTTCCTCACCTGTGAAATGAGAATAATAGTTTGTACAGCATGTTGTGAGGGGTTAGTAAGATAATATTTATAAAGTGTTCGAAACACTGCCTGATATATAGCAGCTGTATAATAGAGGTTTTTTGTTGTTGTTGTTTTTGTTTTTTTTTAATTGTCATCACTTTTGGCAGAGGAGTAGCAGCTCTGAAGTTGAGTCCACCCTGGTCTCAGGTGGGCACTGGCCAGTGAATTATGTGGCCTGAATGTCTGTCCTCAGCATTCCCACTGCAATCATAAAGCAAATCACTTGTAACGGTGGTCCTTAGCCTTGGCTGCAGACTAGATTCATCCGAGAGTTTTAAAAAATTCCAACGTCCAGACTGCTTCCCAGGCCAACTAAACTGGAATCTGAGGAGGCAGAACTCAGACATCAGTGGTGTTTTTAAAAGCTTCCTTGTAATTCCAACACATGGCCAAGATGGTGAATCATTGCCTGAATTTCTTTGTTCCTTCGGGAAAATGGGGAATTGAGCTTAACGAATGGTTGTATATAACTGCACTCTCATCAACAGCATTGACACTAACGATGAAGCTGTAGCTTCGTAGGCCCGGTCCCAGATCTACTGCAGATTCCGCAGTTTAACAAATGCCCAGGTGATTTGTATGCATATTAAAGTTTGGGAATTCTAGGAAGTTCTTTGGTATTCATGGGTTCTCTCAGGTTAAACAGAAAAAATGCAGGTCCTTTCCTTCTACTGCAGAAGTAGTAGTTATTAACATCCTGTGCAATGGAAATGTTTTAGTGGTGTGTTACGTTTTTGAAGTTAATAAGATATGTAAGCTGCAGGAGGTAAAAAGGCCACTGAATGTAGAGTTAGGACACTCAACCTGAGGTCTCAAAACCGTCTGAAGCAGCTCAGTGATACTGGGCAAGCCACTTAACCTTTCTGAGCCTCTGCTTCTCCAAACATCTGTTAATACCTGCTAGAGACTAGAACCTGCGCTAGGCGCTGTGTACAAAACAAACAAAAACTACACACACACCCAAGCCACAGCAAATAAGGCTGTTAAGGATGTTACAACAGTTATAAATGATTGTTATACGTGATAGAAAGACAAAGTAAAAGGACTTTAGAAGCCAAAAGGAGAGAGATGACTTCTGCCTGGGCTTCACAAAGGATGTGAACTTGGATTCTATATTAATGAGGAGATGGTTTTTGGAAACAGTGAAAATTACATGAGCAAGGGCCGGGCACAGTGGCTCACGCCTATAATCCCAGCACTTTGGGAGGCCAAGGCGGGCAGATCATAAGGTCAGGAGATCGAGACCATCCTGGTGATCATGCTGAAACCCCGTCTCTACTAAAAATACAAAAGTTAGCCAGGTGTGGTGGCGGGCACCTGTAGACCCAGCTACTTGGGAGACTGAGGCAGGAGAATGGCTTGAACCTGGGAGGCAGAGGTTGCAGTGAGCTGAGATCGCGCCACTGCACTCCAGCTGACAGAGTGAGACTCCCACTCAAAAAAAAAAAAAAAAAAAAAAAAAAAAAATGACATGAGCAGAGGCAAGAGTGTAAACAGGTTGAGGGCATGTTTGAGGCAGTGGAGTAATAGATTTTAACTGGAAATTAGGATGTTGGGAATAAAAAGGGTGACAAAGTCATTCACTCCATATTCTTATTATTGAATATCAGCTCTGTATCAGATCTTTTTCCAGGTGCTCTCCTGTAGCTGTGAAAACACAAACCAACATTCTAGTCAGGAGAGGCAGATTGTAAACAGCATAAATAAGTAAATATTATAGTATAAGAGAAGCAGAATCGAATTGAAGAGCATCTCTGGCAGAAAGAACAGCAAATGCAGACCCTTGGGGCAGGAGCAGGCTGTTCTGTTCACAGAAAGAAGGTGGTCAACGGCTAGAATGAAGTTCAAGCACCGGAGAACTTCCACTGAGCTCATCAGAGAGGCTCAGTTGTGTTGAGCCTTAAAGACCATTATGGGTTTTGGCTTTTATTCTGAATGAGAAGAGGAGCTGTTGGAGGGTTGTTGAGCAGAAGAGTGGCGTGATCTGACTTAAGTATAAATGGATCATTCTGGCTGCTGTGTTAAGAAAAGATTTTAAGGAGGCCACCTGGACATAGAGAAACTGCTCAGGAGGCTGGTGGAATAATCCAGGTAATGAATACTGGTGAATTGGAAGGGGTCAAATTTTGTGTATATTCTGAAGGACTGATCAGGATTTGTTCCATGTAAGAAAAGGAGTAATCTAAAGTTGAATCGAAGAGTTTTAGTGTGGGCCTTGGGAAGAAGGGAGCTATCATCTGCAGAGGTGGGAAACACGACACGTGGGCTGGAAGACTGGTTCAGTTTTGGAAATGTTATGTTCAAGTATCTATTGGGGATCCAAGTGGATGTCGAGTGGGAATCATGTCTGAAGATATAAATTCTGGGAGTCTTCAGTGTTTAGAATGTATTTAAAGACTTAAAGGTAGATGTATAGGTAGAGAAAAGAAGACTGAGGACTGAGCCCTGGGGGTTCCAATGCTAAGAGGTCAGGAAGATGAGCAACCGACAAAAAAGACTGAAGACATGTCCAGTGAGGACGCCAGCAAACCAGGAGCTCTGGTGTCCAGGAAGCCAAATGAACAAAATGCTTTGGGAAGAATCATCTAAGTCACATGCTGCTGACTGGCCAGCTAAGATGAGGCCCGAGATTGGACCACTGGATTCAGCAACATGGCGGCCGTTGTTACCTCAATAGGAACCATTTCATTGGGACCTGAGCGGGAAAGCCTGGTTGCTGTGGGTTTAAGAGAGGGTGGGAAGACAGGAATTGTAGGCACCAACAACAGACCATACTTTTGAGGAATTTTGTTGTAAAGGAGAGAGGGAAATTGGAACCGTATGTGGAGAGGGAACTGGGATTCTATCCCTGTCTGGGCTCATTTGGGATGTTCAGGGCACATGGGCAGGGGAGTGGGAAGTTGGAGTAGGGAAGCAGCATTCTTTATAAGGAGGATTTACCACACCAGCTCTCATTTTCGGTGATGGTGCTCAATCCTACAGGGAAGCTTTGGGAATAGAACACCCCCAACGCCTGCCATGTTGTCCCAGCAGAGGGAAATTGGAGATGTGGTGTTTGTCTACCAATGCCTGTCAGCTGTTGGTTGGCGGGTGTTCCAGGGAATGTGAATTGACTGGCACTTTTGGCCTGCTGTGGGTGGGTTGGGGCAAAATTGAGGCAAAGAAAGAAAGCCTTTGGCTGAAGAATAGTTGCTGACAGGTGGAAGTGGGGTCCATGTGTGCTGAAGAGGTAAGGGCAGAGGGCAAACATCATCTGTTCCAATCCCAGTGAAACTTTTCAAAAAATAATCGGAAAAACGAAAGGCATCTTTGTTGATGGCAATGATTGTGTGTGTGTGTGTGTGTGTGTGTGTGTGTGTGTCTGTGTATGTGTATGTGTGTGTCTGTGTTTGTGGTTAGGGGATAAGGAGGAGAGAGAGGCAGAAATTGCTAGAATAATATATAGTCATGCATCACTTAACAACAGAGACATATTCTGAGAAATGCATTGTTAGGCGATTTCTTCATTGTGGGAACATCACAGAGTAGACTTACACAAACCTGGATGACATAGCCTACTACACGCCTAGGCTGTATGGTACAGCCTATTGCTCCTAGGTTATAAATCTGTCTAGCATATTGAATATTATAGGCAATTATAACACAGTAGTAAGTACTTGTGCATCTAAACATAGAAAAGATACAATAAATATAAAGGATAATGATCTTATGGGACCATTGTCATATATGAAGTCCATTTTTGACTGAAATGTTGTTATGCAGTGGATGACTATACTGGAGTAGGCAAGAAAAAAATGGGAACTAGGGCACAGGGGCAGGGCTGGCTTTAGACTGCAGCAGGGGGACTCCACCTGCAGTGACTAGCAGGAAGGCAGCACATGTGGGTGCAGATGGGAAGTGGGGAATGTGTGCACATCCTCTTCTGATTACTTCAGTGTGCTGAGTGATTAGGACGTAAGGCCCTGAGCTGAATGTGAGAATGGGTAGGAGGAGTTGGAGGATTGCAGACAGAGGAGAGATGATAAAATGCCCGTCTAGCAGAGGGGCCAGTGAGTGCACTCGGGTCAGGTAGTGTGATTCCTGGGCAGTTGGAAGAGACCACCTTCTAGGAATATCACCTGTGACCAGGTTGCAGAGGCCCCTGGGTAGCTAATGACAAGGTAACGTGCTGTTTTCTGTGCTAGGAGCCACCAAATGCTGTAGTGGAACAGGGAAGTGAGTGATCGGAGTCAGGGACCTGAGTCTGGTGTTAGGGATAGTGGGAACTAGCCGGATGTGAAGGTAGAAATCAAAGCTGCTTTCCTGTTAGCCTGACAAGAGATGATGAACTTTTGGACTGGAAATTAGTAAAGAGCAGATGGATGGGAAATTGGGCTTGGCACAGTCTCAGGGCTGCAAGGGCAGGGAAACATTACTGCTTCGTCTTCTCGTTAGTTGCTTGTGCTTGCCTTATGAGAGTTATCTTCAATCCTCAGTTTCTTTTCAACCATCTCTTTAAGCTTACTTGTTCACGTTCATATTTAGTTAAACTAAATAATAAGATGCATTAATCCACTTAATTGGGCACAGGCCAACTATGTTAAAATGCTGAGTGAACAACTGGTGGAATTCCATTCTTCAGAAAACCAGAGTCCTTCCAACATATAGAGCCAGTGTCAATCCTAATATATTAAATATTAGTAAAGTAAAATTAACATCTCATTTTTTGATAAAAACAAATTCAACTAGAAGTTCTAATATGTTGTTCCTAGAATGCATTGGATTGAAAACCTCGTGCTGCTGGAGGGTCCCTGGTTTAGATCAGTTGTCCTCAAACTGGGATATGCCTCCCCTGGGGATATGCAGAGGCTTTTCATGGGAGACACAGGAACAGATCATTTGCAGGAAATTAACTTCCTTGTCCTCAATTTCTGCAGGTGGTAAAATTGGTACCTTTTAATAGTCACCTGCAAAAGAAGGTACTTCTGGTTGAAGGTTCTCCTTTCCTACTCCACTTTCCTAATCCCCGTGAGCTCATCCAGAGTCTTCCTGTGTAACATTGCCCCAGCCTACAAAATCTTCCTGGCAACCAAAGGAAATTTAGTGCAGTCACCATGCACTTCATTGAGATGTGTTCCCAATAAATACTTACTTTTTATGTTTAAAGATTGCTAATTGCAATGTAGATTGTGTTTATGTTGTTCAGACCAGTTGATTATGGTCTAATCATACATGTAATATTAATGTAATCCAGAAGGAAAGTTCTTAACACTTAGAGCCCGTGGTCATAGAAAATAAAATCAATACACTTCAACTTGTGTCTACTTTATATATTTGTTGCAGAAGAGTATGATAGGGCTATAAATAAAAGACTTTCAAGCATAAAAGTAAATTACATTAATGTTAAATGCCATGTAGGAAATGGAACAAAAACACAATTTCAGATCAATAGGGTGACTAGAGTTAATATTAACCAATCGTACATTTCAAAATAGCTACAATAGAATAATCTAAATGTCCCTATCATAAAGAAAAGACAAATATTTAATGATGGATATCCAAATTACTTTGATTTGATTAGAGGAATGTATTAAATTATCACAGAAAATTCATAGAGCTATTATGTATCAGTAAAAAAGAACTGGTATTTTAATTGTTGGAGGGCTTGTTCATACCTTTTTTAAAAATAGATGAAGGTAAACGTGAACTCCATATGGTATTTATGTTTAATTGGATACATTTAAAAGAGTGATATATAGTTTATTTATTAACATCAATATGACCAGGAGAAATTATATTCCTTGTAACTATTTTAATTTGTAATGGAACTTTTCAGACATTAACTTAAAACCATGTGAAAGAGATTATAGCTGTTGGAAATTCTCTCAGAGAATACCCAAACCTCTGAACTAGACTACGCTTCCAGAAAGTTTCTAGGTAGGTGACAGAAGATAAACCCAAAAGGAATTCCAGGGTGCAGAGAGACTTTTTATTTTTGGCCTAGGTTTAGATATGTATAAATACGTCTATATATGTATAGGCTTGAGAATGCTTCCATACTCAGGGAAGAGAACAGATGTCCTTGTATTTATACTTGACTTTTTCAGATCACAAGTCCCAAATTTAGGCCGAGAAAAATCTTACTTCATCTCATTCCACAGATCTGAAGCCACCTCCATGAATAATGGAATTCACTGTGTCCACCAAGCATCAGTGCCATCCAACAAGATACCTTTATTTTAGTTTGGAAAATGCTGAACGCAGTTGGCTGTCGTGGGAACTTTAAAACTCTATTAATTACTGTGTTTCACCTGAATTCAGAGGATTCCTCACCCATCTGCTCCGTCCCATTTCACAGTTAAAGCTTTCTTCATGTTGTGTCAGCTAGATGGAGGGGAGAGGGTGGGAGGAGAACGGAGAAATCTCTGCTCTCTTGTCTTGAAGAACATTATTGTGCAGACGTGTTACCAAAGAAAGACACAATTAGGCTTCTCCAGACTTAAATCTGCAAGGAGACTGCAAGTGCACATTTAGAAGTAGTTTCAACTAGGATTAAAAAAGTGAGTTTTTGGCTGGGCACGGTGGCTCACACCTGTAATCCCAGCACTTTGGGAGGCCGAGGTGGGCGGATCACTAGGTCAGGAGATCGAGACCATCCTGGCTAACAGGGTAAAACCCCGTCTCTACTAAAAATACAAAAAAAATTAGCTGGGCGTGGTGGCGGCGCCTGTAGTCCCAGCTCCTCAGGGGGCTGAGGCAGGAGAAAGGCGGGAACCCGGAAGGCGGAGCTTGCAGTGAGCCGAGATCGCGCCACTGCACTCCAGCCTGGAAGACAGCACGACTCCGTCTACAAAAAAAAAGAAAAGTGAGTTTTCTGGCGCTATCTCAGGTCCGAAGAAATCATAATACCCACTTATATGAGCTTCTGGCTTGTTGAGTTTTCAGCTCTGTTGTAAGAGGTTGCTCTTATTAACGAGACTCTATTCTTTTTTTTTTTTTGAGACGGAGTCTCCCTCTGCCGCCCAGGCTGGAGTGCAGTGGCGCGATCTCGGCTCACTGCAAGCTCCGCCTCCCGGGTTCCCGCCATTCTCCTGCCTCAGCCTCCCGAGTAGCTGGGACTACAGGCGCCGCCATTGCGCCCGGCTAATTTTTTGTATTTTTAGTAGAGACGGGGTTTCACCGTGTTAGCCAGGATGGTCTCGATCTCCTGACCTCGTGATCCGCCCACCTCGGCCTCCCAAAGTGCTGGGATTACAGGGGTGAGCCACCGCGCCCGGCCAACGAGACTCTATTCTATTCAAGGATTAGTTTTTGGTTAAAATTTAGATCACTTCAGCAAATGCTACGGGAGACGGCCACATAGCCTTGAGGAATTTACAATTTGAGGAAAAAATAGGTGCATAGACAAATAATTTCCTAAGTCATAAATATTTTATTTTTGTGATATATCTGTACTTATTGAGGATCTGATCTGTTTCAGACACTTCGGCATAGCACAGAAGATCTAAGATCAATAAAATGCCATCCTGATTTAACACATGAGATTCCCACCTGGCCTCCACTTCCATGGCTCACCAGGTAATTTGAGGTTCTCCTTCCCTCCATTAGGGAGCCCGCGTGTAATATGGACGCCCTGGCATGCAGAATGTTAGGATCATGCGTATCATCTCCCACCAGATAATTCCTGAATAAAAGTCATAATTATTACAATGAGAACATTAGTTTCTGTGGGTTTGTTTCCTATGTTAATGTATTGGAAACTGATGGACACCTGGACAATGGGTTGAAAGGGGTTTGTTGAAATAAATCAAAACCTTAAGCTTGCTCTGATCCTCCTTTCATTTTGAAATAATTTTATGTTCCTTCAGTTGTATATAGTCTTAACTGGTTCTGCTCAGAATTGATCTGTGAAATAGATATCAACGTTAAAAATTATAATTGGTGATAAGGAATGTAAATTCAACTGAATTAAATAAGATTATTTAAGAGGGAGAAATTAGAGAAGTGACTGAACATTGACTAAAAATGAGGGTCTCCCATCAAATGGAAAGTCTGGTCTAGTTATCACTAGGGCACTATGACTGCACATTTGTTCCCTAAGGCGAGGCATTTTATTTGTACCAGGAGTGATTTAATCAACACAACTCTAACGGCACTATTTCACATGTTGCGTTTCCTAATGCAATTTTATTAAATTGGATACAAGGGAAAATTTCATATTTAGTTATTATGATGATGAACTATAAAGAGAAGAAAATATATCTGTTTTAATGAATTCCCATGAATAAAAACAAACAAATCAATCTATATTCTTTCTTAACTTTTAAAATTTGAGATTTCAATGTTAATAAAGGAAAGACATAATTTGTATCTCCCTGGGATATTTGTTAATAGGAGAGGGTGGGTGGAGGGAAGTGTGACCCAAAACAGTATAAATCTATCTTAGTTACTCTTCGTAAAATTGCCATTTTTCTCCATATGATTCCCGCTGTTGGAAATGACTCATGGCTTCACAGTGTTTACATGATACCGCATGGACTTCTCGGTCTGGCATCTGAGACTCATCTTTCCCGTCTTGTCTCCAGGACTTGGAGACAGGCTCCGGCTCACTGAGGTCTTTCATTTTCTGATGTTCCTACCCCGTGTTTCCTACCCTGGATGCACAGTCTGGTCATGCCATGCGCCTGAGATGCTGTGGTGGAAGTGCTGATTGCGTGGGCGGGGGGTTGAGTCAGATCACACTTGGAGGAACATCATGCAGGTGCTGCCCGCTAGATGGAGCAGGGGGCCCTGGCTGGTGGGAACGGAGGTTGCCAGCGCCAGGAAAGAACTTCCCTGAATCTGAGGAATGAGGAAATACCCATGTAATAATAAACAGCTGCTTAGCATGTGACTTGCAGGAAATAGTGTCCAGAGAAACTCTTATTTTTTGTTTGGCTTTCAAGCCCAAGCCTGAGATGTCCTATAAGCAGCATTCCCAGCCTCAGTGTCATTGATATTTTAGGTTGAATAATTGTGCTGGGAGGTCCTGTGCGTTGTAGGATGTTTGTCCTATAAGCAGCATCCCCCAGCCTTAGTGTCATTGATATTTTAGGTTGGATAATTGTGCTGGGAGGTCCTGTGCATTGTAGGATCTTTACCCTATAAGCAGCATTCCCAGCCTCAGTGTCATTGATATTTTAGGTTGGATAATTGTGCTGGGAGGTCCTGTGCATTGTAGGATCTTTACCCTATAAGCAGCATTCCCAGCCTCAGTGTCATTGATATTTTAGGTTGGATAATTGTGCTGGGAGGTCCTGTGCATTGTAGGATCTTTACCCTATAAGCAGCATTCCCAGCCTCAGTGTCATTGATATTTTAGGTTGGATAATTGTGCTGGGGGGTCCTGTGCATTGTAGGATGTTTGTCCTATAAGCAGCATTCCCAGCCTCAGTGTCATTGATATTTTAGGTTGGATAATTGTGCTGGGGGGTCCTGTGCGTTGTAGGATGTTTGTCCTATAAGCAGCATCCCCCAGCCTCAGTGTCATCAATATTTTAGGTTGGATAATTATGCTGGGAGTTCCTGTGTGTTGTAGGATGTTTTGCAGCACCCCTCACCTCTGCTCATATGCTAGGAGCGACACTCCTTCCTTTGACATGTGGCAACCCAAACATTGCTCCATGTTCCCAAGGAGGCAACATCACCCCTGCTCGGGAACCTCTGCTCTACACTAATTTTCTTCAAGTCACATAAGCATAGGTAATTCGAGAATTATGTTTTCTTTCTTTGACATTTTCTAACAAACAATTGCATCTTGTTCTTCATCACACCGAGCCATAACTGGACCTTGACGTGTCCAGACCTTCCCTACTCCTTGGAACTGACAACCTCATGGAACTCACTAGACTTAGAGGCCCAATGCCGTTGGCCTGGGGAAGAGTGTCCAGCTCTTCCCCTTCCTCCTGTAGGAAAGGGAAGAAGATAAATGAGCTGGGTGTGGAAGCCAACAGATTTACACTATTTCTGGGAGAGGGACTCTGTATTAATTCATTGGAAAAATGAGTTAGTGCCTTTTGTGCAAGGAGCGATGGCAAGGCCCATGCTTAGAATACATCACAGCCTTACTGTGACACAATGGGTAAGACACAATACATTTTGCCCCCATATCAATGACTTTGTCATCCTTATGAAATATGTCTGTCAATGGTACTTAACTGGATGGCCATGAGATGTTGTTTCCCAAGATATCTGTAGAATGTACTGACTTACGTGGGCATTAAATTGCTCTGCCAGGATTCTCATATGACTACATGACACGCTTTTACGGAGTTTGTCATCAAAGCACTGGGCCATTCTGTTGTTATTCATCCAACTTCGGTTTCCTTCTCATTATTCTTTTATGAGATTTCACAATTGATTGATGCTTATTGGAATACATTTTGGCTGAATTTCTCTTCCATATGTTTCACTTACTCATTGAGGGGAAACATCATATATTGTTTTTATAGCCTATAATGCACCATTTATATTTAATATTTTTGTAATTAAAATATTCATTGAAACATTTAAAATTCTGACTTAGTCATCATGTTTTTAAATAGTGTAAATGTAGTAATATCTGTAGTTCAGTATAGACACCATATATTTCTCATTGGTCTGTTGGATCCACGCTGATTTATCAAAGGGAGGGTTTCTTTTTCTTTTAAAAAGAAATATGGTTCGGTGCTAAATTGTTGTAAATGTCTTTCTTTTGTGAAGCTCAAATCTGCCTTCTGGAATTATTCTCTGGTCCATTCTGTTATTCTCTTTTAATGCAGTGACACACAGATATGCCTTCTTCCTCCATTTGAACATCTCACAATTACTCAAAGCCAGCTCTTAAGTCGCTGCTCAATTTGAGGTCTTCACTCGTATCTAATCCCTCTAGTTTCTTTGACTATTCTTTAGGTTAAATGATATTCAGATGCCCAACTCTGCCTGCTGAAATCACACCAATTCTCCCAGATGCAGTGAAAATGCTGTTTATCTCCCTCCATGGGCTCCTCCTTGGTCCCCACAGCCCAAATTCCTCTCTTTTTCTTTGTGTTCCCACAGGGACTTGTACTTGGTTATAATCTTGTCTGCGTTCTCCCTGTGTGCTCTGTGTACCTGTCCGCTCTCCCCTCCCAGTCATGCCCTGTGGCTCCATCGTGCAAGGGGACCTTTGTTTCCAGAGTGACATCAATACAGTTGACTTATTCTCTGGAAATAGCAAATTCATGAGTCAATGAGAGGACAGAAGTAGAGCAGGATAAGCATGTACTATGTGCTGAATAGATTTTTCTAAATAAGCTTTTAGCTTGTAGAATAGTTTTAGGTTTACAGAAAAGTTGTAAAGATAGTACAGAGAGTATGCATCTACCTTGTACCCATTTTCCTCTTTTATTATCTGGTATTGACATGGTACATTTGCCATAATTAATGATCCAACATTGAAACGTCATTGAAGTCTATACTTTATTCAGATTTCCTTAGTTTTTACCTAATGTCCTTTTTCTGCTCCAAGATCTTTTCCAGGATACTTCTTCACATTTAACACTCTTCTTGGCTGTGTTTCTCAGACATTCCTTGGTTTTGATGACTGTCATGGTTTTGCGGAGTACTGGTCAGGAATTTTGTAGGGCGTACCTCTATTGGAATTTGTCTGAGGTTTTTCTCATTATTAAATGAGGGTTATGGATTTTGGGGAGGAAGACCTCAGAGTAAAGCACCATTCTCATCCCATCCTGTTTACACCCTGTCAACAGGACTTCAGCACTATGGATGGTAACCTTAGTGACGTTAACCTGGCTGACGTGGCATTGGCAGATTTCTCCCCTATAACGTTACTATTTTTTCCCCTCTCCTTACTGTGCTTTCAGAAGGATGCTATTTTGAAGAACTCACCCTTAAGGAATGGGAATTATGCTTGTCCTTTTTGAGGGTACACATCTATACAAACCATTTGGAATTCTTCTGAATGGAACACTTGCCTGTTCTTCCCCATTTATTTATTTACTCAATCATTTATGGGTATGGACTTACAGCTATTTATCTTATACTTTGTCTTATCAAATAGATTTTTGTTAAGTTGAATTGTTGAGTTGGTTTTCCTATTCAACATCCTCTCTAGGTTTGTGAGGAGTTTACCCAAATCTCCACAACTGCTTCAAACTCATAGGAAAAAAAATTATGCTGATGTTTCATCAGTTCGAAAGAGGGAGATATATATATATACACACACACACATACACACACATATATGTATATATGTCTTTATGAAGACACACATGTCTGTGTGTGTGGTGTATGTGTCTTCATAAAGTTTGTAAGGTATGCCAGGCATTACAGAATTATTGATAGTCCCTGACACTCCCTCTGTTCTCCCCTGCTCCTCCCCTTCTCAGTGAGTCAGAACTCCCAAATTTAGCTCCCCTGGGCAAAGATTCTGGATTTCTTATTCCTAAATATTGACATTAAATTGTGTCCTAGATGGCCGGGCGTGGTGGCTCACGCCTGTAATCCCAGCACTTTGAGAAGTCAAGGCGGGTGGATCACGAGGTCAGGAGATCAAGACCATCCTGGCTAACATGGTGAAACCCCGTATTTACTAAAAATACAAAAAAAAATTAGCAGGGCGTGGTGGCGGGTGCCTGTAGTCCCAGCTACTTGGGAGGCTGAGGCAGAAGAATAGCTGGGAGGTGGAGGTTGCAGTGAGCCAGATCACGCTACTGCACTCCAGCCTGGGCGACAGAGTGAGACTCCATCTCAAAAAAAATAAATAAAAAATAATTGTGTCCTAGATGTGTTGTTAAGTATATAAACCAACAAACTTTTGATTCAGTGAAAAATTCAGACTACAAAGCATTTTACTAGGATTTTTTTTTTTAACTTGCATTACAGCTCTAAATCCTTAGATATCTTCAGGTGCTGTTTGGTAAAACGTTGAGAAAAAACAGTCGTTGAGCTCCAGGTCTTCTGCAGTGCTTCTGGGCAGCTTAATTCCTCTACTCTCTGCTCTTGCTCTCTCTCCTTGATTGCAGTGACTCTCCTATTTGGCTGCTTGTTGTAGGGTTTGCAGATAAAATGCTGTAATCCTATGTAAATTAAATTTCAGATAAACAATAAATAATATTTTTAGTATAAATATGTCCCAAATAGTGCAAGGGATATACTTCTGTGGTCTTCCTTCCCAAAGCATATAACCATAGTGTAATCATGAGAAAAACATCTAAATCCAGGAAAAACTGACATAGTGCACAGGATATACTTGTACAAAAAATTACTTGTTTTGTTCATCTGAAATTCAAATCTAGCTTGGCATTCTGTTTTCTTCTTTACTAAATATGGCAATCCTACATGTATTATTTGGGAAGATGAAAAAAATGTACTGGTGTCTGGATCCCTCCACCAGAGATTCTGATTTAATTGGTGCAGTCTGGGATAAGAATGTTTAAAGAGCTCCCCAGGTGTTTCCAATGTGCAGCCAAGGTTGAGAATCATTGCTGGACCAGCAGTATCTAATTAGACAGGCATTTGTGATTAATGTAAGCCAAGAACTAGGGCTGAAAGCCCAGCAGGTGAAAAAGATATGCAGGCTTGGAAGCCAATAAAACTATGACCAGGTGAGCATTAATGGCCAGATGAACGTGGCCCGCTGAGCCCTGAGCACCAACAACGCCAGAATGGATGCTGAGGCAAAGGACTGCGCTGCCGTTCTCCCCTGGATGTGCCATCGCTGAACTTCTGAAACAGGTGAATGCTCTCTGCGGACCTCATGTCGGGTGCCTGGGGCTTCCTGCACTGTGCTCCCACTGCCTGGATTCTCAAAAATAGGCCTGGCGCGGTGGCTTACGCCTGTAATCCCAGCACTTTGGGAGGCCGAGGTGGGCGGATCACCAGGTCAGGAGATCCAGACCATCCTGGCTAACACAGTGAAACCCGGTCTCTGCTAAAAATACAAAAAATTAGCCGGGCGTGATGGCGGGTGCCTGTAGTTCCAGCTACTCAGGAGGCTGAGGCAGGAGAATGGTGTGAACCTGGGAGGTGGAGGTTGCAGTGAGCCGAGATCACACCACTGCACTCCAGCCTGGGCAACAGAGTGAGACTCCGTCTCAAAAAATAAACAAACAAACAAAATAAATAAATAAATAAAAAAGGCCAGTCACCATGACCAGCTCCCAGATTCCCACTGCATAGGTTCCTGTCACGTCACTCCAGACTCCTTAGACTCCTCCCAGAATCCCTGAGCATTGGTGTGTAACCTGAGTACCTGCCCAGGTTGTTTCAGTCAATGGCTGGAACTTCCACGCTCAGTCTGACCCTACCGTGGTTTCTCTAGCGTTTTGTACTGCCCTGGTTCCTGCAGGGACCCCGTTTGTCACCTGTGCGGGTTGGTTTTATATTGCCTCCTGGTTGGCTGCAGGTACATAGTTCTGGAGTTGGGATTATGTGGGTCTGGAAGGGCTGCATCAGCTCTGTGGGGGATAACTACCTTTTGTCCCAATATGCAGACTGAGTACCTGGGAGCCTAGACAAGGACTGCTAGGAATTTTGTTTTTGCACCACACATAACATGGACGGACTAAAGGCTTCAAGAATAAATTAATCAGTAAGTGAATAGACAGGTGCACTAGAGGCGGGGCACTGTCCTGACAGCTACGGGGGCCTTGCAGTGAAGCTGTGGTCCATTGCCTTCAAGTGCTCATGAGCTAGATGAGCAGCTGAGCCCTAAATGGGAAAAGCTAAATAACAACATGTCAGATAAACAGTGATAAGATTCTAAAGAGTGATGCTGTAGTGAGGAGCAATCAGCCCTCTACCAGCTGAATTTAACTTCGGATTTATGAATAACTGGCTTATTTGTAGGAGTGAACGTTCACAATGTGTGGCTGATGAATGACAGGGCGGGTTGGTGTGTTTATAGTGCCAGTTTTCTCAGTGTGGAAGTCCCTGATTTATTAGCATTTTGTATAAAATCTGGAACACATTTCCCCAGTGAAAGGATGTAATAAATAGTTGTTAAGCATCAGAAACCTGCTTAATCCAAAATATATCTGAAATATAGTAAATTTTCTACTTTATTGCCAGGAATTGAGGATGGTGAATCACAAATCACTTAGCGGCAGTCTTAGTTCCTGGAACAGAATACTTCCTCCGTCATATTCCCTGTCTTGGAGCCATCTTCTCTCTTTCCCACTGAAAGAGAGATGTTCTTTTCTCTTGTCTCCTATATGTAGGCAGAGACAAGGTGTCTTTCTTCTTGATTTTTCCCCACTAGCGAATGTTTAAGCAGGAGTTTCTGCTCTTCTCCCCTGCCTGATGTGCCAAAGGGTCCATTGGACAGGTGGGGGAAAGGCCAGCACTTGGAATGGGCATTTTTTTTTCTTTTTTTTTTTTTTTTTGAGACGGAGTCTCGCTCTGTTGCCCAGGCTGGAGTGCGGTGGCGGCATCTCAGCTCACTGCAAGTTCCGCCTCCTGGGTTCATGCCATTCTCCTGCCTCAGCCTCCCGAGTAGCTGGGACTACAGGCGCCCACCACCTTGCCCGGCTAGTTTTTGTATTTTTTAGTAGAGATGGGGTTTCACCAGGTTAGCCAGGATGGTCTCGATCTCCTGACCTCGTGATCCGCCCGTCTCAGCCTCCCAAAGTGCTGGGATTACAGGCTTGAGCCACCGCGCCTGGCCGGAATGGGGATTTTTGAGGGAGCTCGTGGGAAGGTTGGGAGTGGAGGAATGGGTCTCACTTTAACATGGTAGGGTCAAAAAGATTGAAGGTGAAGAAGAAGAAAACGGGTGTATGATGATGAGGAGGCAGCCTCACAGGGCCCAAATTGAGATGAAAATAACCCAAAGAGATGTGAACTGGAGTGATCTACATCCATTCAGCTACATTTCTGCAGGGATCCGCACAAGCACAGACACTGCACTACTGCAAGAGGGCTAACGCCAGGGCGGCAACTCCAAGTCATTCTCATTTGCATCAGAAATGACGTCATGGGACAGTAGAATCCAAGCTCAGTTTTCTCTCTGTTTCTTTGGATTTACAGCCACAATTTTCCCTGGGATCAAATAGTCTTCTGAATGCCTCTCTGGAATCTGACTGTCCAGCAGTGTCCATCTCTGTGTGTAGCTTGGAGCTCCCAAACACACACAAAACCATAAATGTAGCCGACAGAGGGAGTTATCCTGCTCCCCACCCACCCCTGCCCCCACGTATATCTTAGCTTTTGGTGGTAGTGTTTAAAAGTTAGCTATTTTCTCTGACTTGATATAAACCATATTTTATATCAAACTGGACAAACTTATTTGCCAGGGTGTGTATCACCTTCTCCCTCCCACCCCCAATTTTCATCTGGGTTGCTTTGTACTTCACTACCTTTAGAAATGTTCACTTTTCTTACAACCCGGCTCCTTTCCTAACATTTATTAACCACCTCAATGTATTTTTTCCTGTGTCAGTGAGTCTGATAGGCTCTAGGGCAAGGACACTCAATTTTGTCAATGATCTCTCCTGATCTCCAGGGAAATGTGAGCTGAGATGTTATCCTCAGGGAGAGCTTAGCTCAAGCTGGTGCTGTGCATGTGGTGAAAGATGACCCTGCTCCCAAGAGGTGCAGACTAAGAGGGTGTGAGGCAGAGGCCAGCAGAAACAGTGGTTCTCTTGTAGCAGGGGGACTTTCCACTTAGCCTAATAGCTACCTCCTTCCAAAGCATCAAGCAATCCAGATTTTGCCTGCCCTTCTTCCCTCCCTCCATTCAAACAAACATGTATTGAGTAACAGAAGCAAAACAGAATTGAAAAAATACGTAAAGCATTTTATTGGAAAATAAAATACCAATTTTCTCCTTGAAGTGTCAGGTAATCAAGAACTGTCTATAGATTAAACATTAATATAGCCAGTTCTTAAGAAAGGAAAAACCTGGGAATATGTTGAAAGTATTTTTCATGGAGGAGTTTGTCAATTTCCCAAGCAGATTGGCCAAAGATTACAGAAAATACAGAGAGATGGCAGTGAAAGTAATATGTGGGGAAAATCTCCACTGGTAAACTGTCATTAGACATGGAATCATGAACGACTTTATATTTCTGAGGCATAGATGGGACACTTCATCTTGGCAAAAGTCGTCCTGCCCCTCAGTATTTCTAATAACAGTAGATAAAATGAAGTCTTTCCAGGGCACATTGACACTTCTGCACGGCTGGCGTGATTGAACTGCAGAATCCATTTGTCACCTACGTGCTAACCATTTAGCTTCTCTTTTTATGGGAACTCAACTCAGTATCTGCCCATGTTCCCAGCCCTTATTGATCGCTCTGGTTCAAAGAACGGGTTTTAAATGGAAGATTCTATAGGAAAAAAATAGATAGTGAAACTCCACCTGACAGACCATCAATAAATCTTCCTTTAGATTAAGCTGGAAGCCAGCTGAAATAAGCCCTTTTCAAAATCTTGCATTTTAAAAATAAGACCTTGGATTTTATATTTGATGATCATAGTAATGGTAAGAGAAATGAAAAGTGAATGAATAAAAGAAGGAAAAGGAAGCAAGTTAAAGAGCAATTTTGAACAGTGAAGATTTTTTTCCGCAATTATTTTGTATAGGAAACTGTGAAGCACATATCAAAATCCACAGGAAGTTGGAAAGATTTTTTATTACTAGCCTTGAGGCAATTCACATGCTTTTTTGCAAAGCTGTTATAAACTGACAAATATACAAGATGGATGATATTGTAACACACACCTAGAGTGAAAATGGAGTACAGAACAAAATGATCTGCATCAGAAGGGAAAGAAGTTAGTCAGAGAGGCTGAACATCTGCAAGACTTTTGAACAGCATCAGCTCTGATAAGAAATCAAGCCCTGACTTTTACATTAATTTTCCTGAGGGTGATAGAATCTTTTCCCTATTACCTATCTGTTATGATTCTATCCTTCATGTCAGCACTGCTGAGTGATATTTAAGGCGAGCAGTATAGATCCTATGGCTTCAGTGATGAACATTTAAATGAATCTTCCTTAAATTTAACAAAATGCTAAATTATATTATTTGTTCTTTCATTTAACATGAGATAAATGATCAAGAAATAGAAACAAACTTAAATGTCCATCTACAGATTAATGGACAAAGAAAATGTAGTATATATATACATTACATTTAATGATATTAAACTGACAGATTCATATTTCCTTAGAATTCAAAAGAGTTTCCAGGAATTCCTTCTGACCAGTACAGTTCCATTTTGTTCATGTCAGAACTCAAATTGTTATTATGATTATTACTATTATTTATGCATCCAGAATTCACACTAGAAACACCCAAATTATTGTAAGGCAACATTTTTTTCTAAAAGCCTCCCTGCACCTTTTCAGTTTAGCATACATGGTGGGAGTGAGCTTTGGGCCTGTCCTTGGGAGTATCCTCCCTCAATCCCCTCTGCCGGTGAATTCCTACCCACTGATCCCATGGATTTGTCGAGGGTCTTGAAGGCAGAGTGCATGTCATAAGCTGGGCAGAGGCCATAGAGAGAGCAGTGAGCCACAGAGGTGGACGGAGCCAGCTCTGCTCCATGCTGGATGAGGAGGTGGACGGAGCCAGCTCTGCTCCACGCTGGATGAGGGGCTTTGGCAAGTTACATCACTTGTCTGAGTTTAGTTCCTTCATGTTTAAAATGGCAATAATGAAACTAAGTTTGCATAGTAGTTGTAAGAGAGAAATTACGTATTAGCATCTCATTACGTTATAGCTCCAATAAGGACGGTTTAGTTATGAGGGTAAGAGTCAGCTGTGCTCAAGGTGAGTGCTTCATCCAATTGAAGTGGGAACTTCATCAAGCTCCCGAGGGGGCTGAGTCACATCTGGGATAACCTCTGTCTGCAGAGGGAAGGGGTTAGCAGTGGCCACAGCTGGATCTTAAGTTTCAGACCTCACTTTAGCCAGTAATTGTAAAATCATGCCATGTATTTAACTGTCTTAAGTCTCAGTTTCTGCCTGTTTCAAATGGTGCTGATCATGGCTGCCTTCTCTATTTTAAGGCACTGTTATGAGGGAACAATGATCAGAAGTAGGTACTTTAATAAGTTGAAAACCTTACTATGCGTACAATG
The DNA here is from genome assembly GCF_024542745.1 of Macaca thibetana thibetana. Lineage (NCBI taxonomy): Eukaryota > Metazoa > Chordata > Mammalia > Primates > Cercopithecidae > Macaca > Macaca thibetana. Next base: position 107,684,892 of record NC_065592.1, on the reverse strand, counting down.
TTATTACTATCAGTGCTCATAAATCATTTTGCAAATACTCAGTGTTAGAGAAATGGATTGCTCTGTGTACCCTTTCCCTTACATTCCATCTAGTTGGAATGAACTCTTCTGTGCTCCTAGCCTACCGGCTGTTTCCATTCATCATGTCTGGTCTTGTGTTTTCATTACTTGAGGATGATATGCCCAATAGAGTGTAAGCTCTGTGAGGGCAGGCAGCATACCTTGTTTATTCAACATCATTCCATTCCTTCAGTGCTCAGAACAATAACTCATTCACAATGAGTCTGGATTGAATGAGTGAGAGTAATTTTTCTAATAATAGTTATTATTTCTGAACAACTCATATACATGTCAATTACATTTATCAAAATGATGTGGGCTGGGCACAGTGGCTCAAGCCTGTAATCCCAGCACTTCGGGAGGCCGAGACGGGCGGATCACGAGGTCAGGAGATTGAGACCATCCTGGCTAACCCGGTGAAACCCGGTCTCTACTAAAAAAATACAAAAAACTAGCCGGGCAAGGTGGCGGGCACCTGTAGTCCCTGCTACTCTGGAGGCTGAAGCAGGAGAATGGCATGAACCCAGGAGGCGGAGCTTGCAGTGAGCCGAGATTGTGCCACTGCACTCCAGCCTGGGTGACAGAGCAAGACTCCATCTCAAAAAAAAAAAAAAAAAAAAAAAAAAAAAAAAAAAAAAAAAAAAAATAGGGTGTTTGGGATAGTGGAGACCTTGCATATCATCGCATTTTTCACCACCATTGCATAGGTGAAGTGCAAAGAGCCAGTGAGAAGAAATGGATCTCTGAGTGTCACATGGCTGGGAGATGATAAAGTAGGAGTTGAATTCAGATTACCTCACTATATTTCCAGTGTCATTTTCTCATCAAGAGCTCACAAAAATGCTTATGATTTTGCTGAGATAATGTTAGATATTAATCAAGTACTTCTAAAAGTGAGAGCAAAATGTGAAAACTGTAGCAAAAATTCTTACATCTAACAAGGGAAAGGCTGTAATTTTAAAAAGTATGTCATCAATATAATAAAACGACTATCATGGCCATGGGTATTTACTGAATTGTCTGGATTGACTCAAGTTTGGTGATATCATGAATCTCTGAAATGTTTAAAGATTGAGCTAATCATTTTGAAACTGATGGCGGCTGCAGATCTGTGGCTTCTTTATTAACTGTTGGCTGGGCGCCATGGCTCACATATGTAATCCCAGCACTTTGGGAGGCCGAGGCTGGCAGATCGCCTGAGGTCAGGAGTTCAAGACCAGCCTGGCCAACATGGTGAAATCCCATCTCTACTAAACATACAAAAAATAGCCAGGCGTGGTGGTGGGCGCCTGTGGTCCCAAGTACTCTGGAAGCTGAGGCAGGAGAATCGCTTGAACCCAGAAAGCAGCACCACTGTACTCTAGCCTGAGTGACAGAGCGAGACTCTGTCTTAAAAGCAAAAAACAGTGTCTTTCACAGAGCAGAAATTTTTAATTTTAAGTAAGTCCAACTTACCCATTTTTTAATTCATGGACTATGCTTTTGGTATTGTTTCTAAGAACTCATAGTTAACCCCAAGGGCACTCAGATATTCTCCAATTTTTTTTCTAGTTTCATAGTTTTGTGTTTTACTTTAAGGTACATAATCCATTTTGAGTTAATTTTTGTGAAATTTTCCTTCCTGTTTATTTATTTGATTTTGATAAAATATCAAAATCAGCAGGGTAATGCTGACCTCATAGAATGAGTTAGAAAGTATTCCCTCTGCTTCTATTTTCTGGAAGAGATTGTAGAGAATTGGTATACATTCTTCCTTAAATGTTTTGTAGAATTCACCAGTGGCAAAATCTAGTCCTAGTTCTTTCTCTTTTAGGAAGCCATTGTTAGTTATTAATTCAATTTCTTAACATATATAGACCTATTCAGTGTATCTATTTCTAGTGTGTGAGTCTTGGTAGTTTGTATTTTTAAGGAATTCAGCCATTTTACCTAAGTTAACACATTTGTGGGTATTGAGTTTTTTGATAATATATATATTTAATATTTGATCAGAAGTGATAAGTCTTTTGTTTCTGATGTTAGTAATTCATATCTTCTTTTTTCTTTGCTATCTTAGTGAGAGGTTTATCAATTTTCTTTTTCTTTTCAAAGAACTAACATTTGGTTTCACTGATCTTTATTATTATTATTGTTTTTATTACTATTTTTGAGACAGAGTCTCACTCTGTTGCCCAAGCTGGAGTGCAGTGGCACAATCTAGGCTCACTGAAACCTCCACCTCCTGGGTTCAAGTGATTCTCCTGCCTCAGCCTCCCGAGTAGCTGGGATTACAGGCACACACCACCATGCCAGGCTAATTTTTGTATTTTTAGTAGAGACAGGATTTCACTATGTTGGCCAGGCTGGTCTTGAACTCCTGACCTCGTGATCCGCCCGCCTTGGCCTCCCAAAGTGCTGGGATTACAGGTGTAAGCCACCACACCCAGCCTGATCTTTATTTTTCTGTTTTTAATTTTATTGATTTCTGCTCTAATTTTTATAATTTTCAATTTCCTGGTTGCTTCAGGCTTAAATCACTCTTCTTTCTCTAGTCCCTATAGTAGATGCTTCGATTAAAAAAATTTTTTTGGATCTTTCTTCTTTTCTGAACTATGCATTCAATGTATAATTTTTTTCTGTAAAAACTGCTTTTACTGGCTCTCACAAATTGGGACAAGTAGTATATTTTCATTTATTCAAAATATTTTTTTTATTTCTCTTGAGATTTCTTCTTTGACCTTTGTGTTATTTAGAAGTGTGCTGTTTAATCTCGAAATATTTGAGGATTCCAGCTCTTTTTCTGTTATTGATTTCTAGTTTAATTTCATCATGGCCTGAGAAAATACTTTGATTTCTATCCTCTTAAATTTGTTGAGGTCTGTTTTATAGACAATGGTCTTGGTGAATGTTCATGTAAACTTGAAAAGATTGTGTATTTTGCTGTTATTGAAGAGATTATTTTATAAATGTAAATTAGGTCAAATTTATTGATAATACTATGCATGTCAACTATATTCTTATTGATTTTCTGTCTGCTGAATCTATCAATTACTGAATGAGGGGTGTTGAAGCCTCTAACTCTAATAGTGGGCTTGTCTGTTTCTTCTTGCAGTTCTATCATGTTTTGACTCATGTATTTTGTACTTTGTTGTGAAGTGCATACATATTAAGCATTGTTATGCCTTCTTAGAGAATTTAATCATTTATCATTTTTTAATGTTCATCTTAAAACCTGGTAATTTTCCTTTCTCTAAAGACTGCTTTGTCTGAAATTAATACAGCTACTCCAGTTGTCTTTTGATTAGTGTTATCATGATACATCTTTCTCCATCTCTTTATTTTTACTTTATCTGGGTCTTTATATTTAACGTGAGTTTCTTGTAGACAACATATGACCAGGTCTTTTTTTTAATGCACTCTGACAATCTGTATCTTTTAATTGGTATATTTTTTACCATTCACATTTAAAGTGATTATGTTTGTAACTGTTTTCTATTCATCAAAGTTGTTCCCCATTTTTTCCCTCTTTTTCTACTTCATTTGGTTTTAATTAAGCATTTGTATTTTTCCATTTTCTGTCCTCTCTTAACGTATCAGTGTTACTTCTTATCAGTTTTTTTTAGTGATTGTTCTAGAATTTGCAATATATATTTACAAGACAAACTCTACTTTCAAGTAACACTTTACTATTTCATAGGCAGTACCTTATAATCTACCTTATGTACAGTATACCTTATGACAGAGTATTCCTAATTACTCTCTCCCTGACTTTATTTTATTCAGATGCTATAGTTACTTAATAACACTGTTAGTATTACTACTTTGAATAAATAGTTATCTATTATATAAAGAATAAGGAAAAAAGGTTTTATTTTATCTTCATTTATACATTCTAACACTCTTTCTTTCTCTATGCTAACTCAAGTTTCTGACATATTATTTTCCTATTCTCTGAAGATTTTTAAAAAACATTTCTTGTGGGCCAAGTCTACTGGCAACAAATATTCTGTTTGAAGAAATGTTTTATTTCTCCTTCACTAATAAAAGATAATTTTACTGGATACACAATTATAGGTGGGTAGTTTTTTCTTTCCTTTCAACATTTAAATATTTCACTCCCGCTCTTCTCTTACTCCCACGTTTCCCATCAGAAGTTCACTGTAATTGTTATCCTTGTACTTCTATTAGTCAGATGTTTTTCCTCTGGCATCTTTCAATATTTTCTCTTTGTTTTGCTTTTCTGTAGTTTGAACATGATATACCTAAGCATAAGTTTTTGTTTTCTTAAAAAAATCCTGCTTGCTGTTCTCTGAGTTTCCCAGATCTGTGATTTGGTGTCTGTCATTAATTTTGGAAAATGTTCCCTCTTTTTTCTCTATTATTTTAATTATGCTAGATTATACCATTTGGAATCTTCCCATGGTTTGTGTTTTTTCATTCTTTTTTTCTCTTCATTTTAGTTTGGGAAGTTTTTATTGACATGTCTTCAAGATTTCTGATTCTATCCTTGGTCACATCCAGTCTATTGATGGGCCCATCAAAGGCAGTTTCACTTCTATTAGTGGTTATTTTATTTCTATAATTTCCTTTTGATTGTTTCTTAGATTTTCCATCTCTATGATTACATTACCCACCTTTTCTTGCACGTTGTCTACTTTTATCATCAGAGCCTGTTATTTTAAATTCCCTGACTAATAATTCCAAAACCTGTGTCATATCTGAGTCTGCTTCTGATGCTTGCTTTGTCTCTTCAGACTGCACTTTTTCTTAACTTCTAGTAGCCCTATAATTTTTGGTTGAAAGCCACATTTGATGTATTGGACAAAAGGAACCAAAGGAAAGAGGGCTGTAGTGTGAGGTATTCTGTTAATCTGGCTGATAGCTGGCTGAGTTTAGCACTTGCTGTAGCTGTAGCTGAGACTTCAGATTTCTCTGGTGTCCTTCTTTGTCTAAATAGTCTTTAGTTTTTCCTAAGAATTGAGCTTTGTGGTCTTTTCAGCTGTTATCCACTATTATTGTAATGGAGCCCTGTTGATGAATGATAAGGTATGGGGGAGGGAAAGTGACGGAAAGTGCTACGTAATCTGAGGATAAAATTTTAATTTTATGAAAGCTCCTGACCCTGAATGTGACCTTCACAAGTGTTTTGTGTCCCCCCCTCCAACCCCTCACCCTGGATGAGACAGGAAAGCTAAAGGGGGCTCAAGTGGGGGAAACGCCCTTCCCCCTAGGTGAGATAAGGCTCTGGTGACATCTTTTCTCCTGGAGACTAGGCCTTTGTTATGGAAAATGCTCTGGGCATATTTCAAAACCACTACTTTTTCCCTCCCACTGACAGAGGCAGGAAGTGATATTTCTTTGCTTTTTACTGTGAGAACCTGGTGGGGTTTCTGGAGGTAACGCCCACAGAAGCAGTGAGGTCCTCTCAATGTTGTAACCTTCAGGGTTTTCTTCCCCACACTCTGATCCACAATCAGCCAACAGCAATTCATCACAATTACCGTTTTAGTATTCCTGCTAGTTTATGGCTCCAGTAGCCTCTGCTCCTGGGAAGCTGATCTCAGCTGTGATTTTGTCTGTTTCTCCAGATTCCGGGGTTATGGTCACTCTCTGTGACCTCAATTCTCTGATGAGTCCAAGAAAAGTAATTAATTTCTATTTTTTCAGCTTTTTTTCTGATTGTAAGGGCAGTAGTGACATCTTTTAAATTCCTTACATGTTGCAACTAAAACCAGAAGTCTCACTTTAAAAAAGGCTATATTGCTGGCAATTAATTGTGACACTTTCCAAAAAAAACAAATGTGCCATTTTATTTGGCCATGGACCCACTGCCACTAAAAACCGACATATTAGGTAAGTAACTAGTTCTGACTGATATAATTTAATCCCCTTTTAGGAGGGTGCAGATTCTTTGCAGACACAGACCCATCTGAGAGATTCAATTCAATTTGCACATCTATTAGGCTGTTTCAAGCAACGAGAATTCTGAAGCTGCCAAAACCCCAATTTCAATCTCCCCGCTGGACCTGCTTGGCATCTTTTCGTGGTGAGCCGCACACTGATGTGCTGTTTGGCAGACAATGTGCAAACAGCTGCCCTGCTGTCTCCAGAGAGGGGCTGGGCAGGGCTGGGGCCTTCATTCCAACATGCTTCAGCCACAGAGCTGTCGGCTGTCTTGCCTAACGAAATAGTAACTAGCCCTTGCCCTGTCTCGGAATCTAACATTATCTGCTTCTAATATAGAAAGATGTGATCTTTTAAAATTGTTGTTGCTGTTTTTGGTCTATTTTATTTTTGAAAATACTGTTTCCATATACGAAGCCCTTGTCAAGTCCACTTCAACTAATCGTCATTTTGACATACGAAATTTGAAGACTTTCTGTCATTGTGAGACAGAGCAGGGATCCCTCTTAGGGGTCTGCTGGGCCCCCCAAGCATGGAAATGAAGGCAAATCTTGAGTTCCTTCAAGGGAAAGTTGAGGCACCCAGCTAGTCCTAAGGAGGAGACGAGCAACTTGGTAAGCAAGAAAGTAATGGTAGCTTCAAATAATACCCGAGGAAGTTACAGCCACAAAATGCTCAGTCCCTGATAGAAACTAAAGACAGCATCTTAATCTGTGTCCCTGAGTTGTTTTTCAGAAACCTGGACCCCTATCAAATGAAAAATGCCATCCATGGCCTTCAACCTCAGATAGGAGGGAACTGGGGACTGAATTCTGACTCATCTTTATAAAAATTTTTTCCTAAGGGGCCTGGTGGAAGTCATGCCCACAGGCCAGAACTAACATTCTTTTCTATTGACCCCAGCGTTTTAGACAAAGCCTCACCTATTAACCATCCACCGATCAGAACATCTTTGGATCCACTTATGACCTGTGGCCCTCCCACTCCCTGCTTGAAGATGTCTTGGCTTTTGGGGTCCAAACCAATGTAGAGACTCCATGTATTGATTTATGACTTCATCTGTAACTTCTGCCTCCCCATCTTTAAAAGCCCTTATTTTAGGCTATTGGGCAGTTGAGGTCTTAAACATGACCTGCCCAATTGTCCTTGCTTGGCACCCTGCAATAAATGCCTCATTTTCAATTGATTTTTTTTTTTTTTTTTTTGAGATGGAGTCTCGCTCTGTCACCAGGCTGCAGTGGTGTGATCTCGGCTCACTGCAACCTCTGCCTCCCAGGTTCAAGTGATTCTCCTGCCTCAGCCTCCCGAGGATTATAGGCACCTGGCTAATTTTTGTATTTTTTGTGGAGATGGGGTTTCGCCATGTTGGCCAGGCTGGTCTCAAACTCCTGACCTTGTGATCTGCCCGCCTCAGCTTCCCAAAGTGCTGGGATTATAGGTGTGAGCCACTGTGCCCAGCCTAGCATACTTTATAAACTAGTCCCCAGACATTTCTAAATTACTTGTAGTTACTTGAACAACAGGTCCAGATTCTGCAGATACAGATCTTGTCTGAATCTGAGGTTCCTCATTTGTAAAAGGAAGACCCAGAGTAGGTGATTTTTCAGACATTTGCCAAAATGAAAATTTTCTAGTTAAAGTTTTGTTTCATCACCATGTGTGTGGAGAGGTAGGAGGTGTACCGAGAGGGGACAAAAACCAGTCAGCTAAGAGTCGTTGAAAACCATACTGGGTTCCCAGTGAAATATGGTTTGTTTCTGTGTCCCACCCAAATCTCATGCCAAATTGCAATCCCCATGTGTCAGAGGAGGGGCCTGGTGGGAGGTGATTGGATCATGGGGGCAGATTTCCCCCTTGCTGTTCTTGTGACAGTGAGTTAGTTCTCATGAGATCTGATGGTTTAAAAGTGAGGCACTTCCCTGCCCTTGCTCTCTCTCCCTCTCCTGCCACCATGTGATGAAGGTCCTTGTTTCCCGTTCACCTTCCACCATGATTGTAAGTTTCCTGAGGCCTCCCTGCCACTCTTCCTGTTAAGCCCATGGAACTGTGTGAGTCAATTCAACCTCTTTTCTTCAATTATCCAGTCTCAGGTAGTTCTTTATAGCAGTGTGGAAATGGACTAATACACAGTGGGTTGGAGGCCTTGTATGCTGCCAGACCCCTGTTGGTGTCCACCTGGGAGTAATCTAGGAGTGAGTGCAGGGGAGGCCATGCCCCCTGGGGGAAGCTTTAGCCTTCGAGGGACAAACTGCTGGATATGTTCTCTTTCTTTCCATCTCCTCACTCACTTCCAAGACTGGGCTTTTTGGCATCTCAGGAAAAGGCCCCACACGGTCAAGCAATCGTTGGTTGCACTTTGGTATGGGCAGCTCAGTATCGCCTCCTCCTTATGTGAATCTCCCTTCCTTCCACCTCGTTGCCCTTGCCCCTGGGTTTTGCAGCCTGGGATTGCACATGGTTATAAAAGAGTAGCAATAAGCCTTTTCTTTAAGCTCTGCTTTCTGAGAAACCCTGATTAAGACACTCCTTGAAACATTTTTTCTTATTGGATTCATAGTATATAAACAGAGAAATGTTCTTAGAATCGTTTTTGGAAATGCTGCTTCCTATAATGCTTTGAGCAGTTGATCTTCAGCACTCCTTGGGCACCATTGGAGTTATTAGCTTAGAATGTTTGGAATATATCTTCATCCTTTCCTAATACAAAATTCCTATGGGCAGCTAGAATGAATAGTTCCAAATGCATTCTAATCTGTTTCTCCCCCTCTCATTTCACACTACGTTAATTCAGGTCAGGACCCTCTCCTGGAGGAGAAGATATAAACTTTGACAGACTCTAAATAAAAGGGGGAGGAAGCTTAGCTACGGAGGCTATCTGCTAGTAGGGCAAGAATGATAAACACAGGAGTAGCCGGAGGGTTTTAGCTATTTTTGGTTTCACAGCTAAATTTTCACAAAGTGGTTCAGGTTATATTTTTTCAACTTTGCCTCGCAGCTGTAAAACAGTCAAAGTGCAGAGTGGAGGAGTGGTGATGAAAATTATAGAAATTGACAGCCAGCCAGCCAGGTGCAGTGGCTCATGCCTGTAATCCCAGCACTTTGGGAGGCCGAGGCGGGAGGATCACGAGGTCAGGAGATGGAGACCATCCTGGCTAACACGGTGAAACCCCGTCTCTACTAAAAATACAAAAAATTATCCGGGCAAGGTGGCGGTGCCTGTAGTCCCAGCTACTTGGGAGACTGAGGCAGGAGAATGGCGTGAACCCGGGAGGCAGAGCTTGCAGTGGGCCGAGATTGCGCCACTGCACTCTAGCCTGGGTGACAGAGTGAGACTCCCTCTCAAAAAAAAAAAAAAAAAAAAAAAAAAAGGAAAAAGAAAGAAATTGACAGACAGCCTGCCCTTTTTCTCATTGTGAGGAAAATGAGATAAGATTTTGTATTATGCAGAATAGAAAAGCGGTGGTGAGTACCTCTACTTCCTTTGGTCAGTCATTACTATTTTCATGCCATTCACATAAAACAGAGTATTACTAAAAGATTTAAAAATAAAAATTAAGCCGGGTGCAGTGGCTCATGCCTGTAATCCCAGCACTTTGGGAGGCCGAGGCTGGCGGATCACGAGGTCAGGAGATCGAGACCATCCTGGCTAACACGGTGAAACCCCGTCTCTACTAAAAATACAAAAAATTAGTGGGGTGTGGTGGTGGGCACCTGTAGTCCCAGCTACTCGGGAGGCTGAGGCAGGAGAATGGCGTGAACCCAGGAGGCGGAGCTTGCAGTGAGCCAAGATTGTGCTGCTGCACTCCAGCCCAGGCGACAGAGCAAGACTTTGTCTCCAAAAAATAAATAAATAATAAAATAAAAATTAATCCTGCATTTTTAAAGCACAATTAATCCTTGAGCTGTCCCTATGCCTGTGGAAATAAAAAGCCAGTGGACGATTGGTCGGGCATGATCGGAGTGCATCTAATCCACTGGGAATTAGTTTGCAGACCCTGGAGGAGGAAGTAATAAGATGGTAGTTTTTGTTTGAGTTGGAAAAGATCTTGGTGCATTCAAAGAAGGAATACACTTGTTATTGAAACATATGTAAGATGAAATCATGAGACCTAATAGATATTGTTTTAGTTTCTCTCATATTTCCGATGAAACATGCAGTTTTATAACTCAGGTGTCACATACTGCAAAACTCTGTCTAAAACCTCAGACTCATGAGCCTTGAAGAAATTGCTGCTTATTTAGAAAGATGAAAGGGAAATTGTCATGTTAAAGATATTAGAGTTTATTATTCAATGAACAGGTATTTAGGCATTCACATTATGTCTGATGTTGGTGTAGAGGGAGGGTTTCTCTACCACAGGAATATTCACACTTTGGGCTGCATGGTACTGTGTTGTGGGGGCTGTCCTGCTCCTAGGAGTTCTGCAGCATCGTTGGCCTCAACTAACTAGGGGCCAGTAGCAACCTCCACCTCCAGGTGGGCAACAAAAAAAGTCTCCAGACATTGCCAAATGCTCCCCGGGGGAAAATGTCTCTGGTTGAAAACCACTGGGCTAGGTGCAGTGCAGGATGCAGGATAATAATAACACTTGGAGGCCGGGCGCGGTGGCTCACACCTGTAATCCCAGCACTTTGGGAGGCCGAAGCTGGCGGATCACGAGGTCAGGAGATAGAGACCATCCTGGCTACACAATGAAACTCCGTCTCTACTAAAAATACAGAAAATTAGCCTGGTGTGGTGGCAGGCGCCTGTAGTCCCAGCTACTTGGGAGGCTGAGGCAGGAGAATGGTATGAAGCCGGGAGGCAGAGCTTGCAGTGAACCGAGATCGCGCCGCTGCACTCCAGCCTGGGTGATAGAGCAAGACTCTGTCTCAAAACACAAAGCAACAGTAACAAAAAACACTTTTGGAGGCTGCCCTCCAGGCCAGTCTCATTGAGCAGAGACGATTAAGGGAAAGAAACACAAAGACAAAGGCAAATCATCTAGCATAGTATATAAACTGCAAAACGTGCACAGGTCAACTTGTCAACATCTTGTGGGTATGATGCTGTGACTTAGAGTTCCTTTTCTGCTCTTATTCACTCAGCAAACATTTATCCAGTGCCTCCCATGTGACAGGTGCTGTTTTAGGTTTTGGTGATACCTCAGAGAACCAGACAAAGTCCCTGTCCTCATGGAGCTCATATTCTCTTTGGGGAGCTAAACAATTAAGACAAGTTAGGACAATCAGTAGATGTAGATACATAGTATAATGCCAGACCGTGGTAGGTGCTGTGAGGGAAGCTGAAGCTGGTAGTGAGATGGAGAGTATCTGTTGAGGATGGATGTCAGAGAAGATCTCTCAGAAGGACTGGTATTTTTTGGTGAAGAATAGTTATCCTCCTCTTCTCTCTGAGAGAAACCCATGCACTCCCATGTGAACCTCTTCAAATGAGCTCTCGTGTTGCTCTGGCGCAGCCCTCTTGTGCTTTCAGTGCTCCCTTGATTCCTGATATAACAAAGTAACTATTCACCGACTGCTTCTATTGCCCAGACCTGGAATTAACCATTTCCTCAAGGATTGGCGTTATTATTATTAGTGCGGTATAACTTACACAGAGTATAAGAAAGTACACTAATCTTATGTGTACAATTCAACGAACTTTTACATACTTGTACAGCATGCAACCACATCTCAGATAAAGATGTAGAACATTTCCAGCACCTAGAAAGTTTCCCAGGAGTCCATTGCATGTATTACCTCCTCCCCCATGCTGTATACAGTGGTATTTACAATACTCTCCAGATCTGTGTTATTTTTCTCAACGTTATGCCTGTGAGAGTCATTCACATTGTTGTGAATGGCAGTGATCCATTATTTTTCATTGCTATATAGTATTCCATTCAAGTTTTGATTTGGGTTGTTTGCAGTTTGGGGCTCTTGTGAATAAAACTACTCTAACAAATTTTAAACTGAGTATACTGTCATAATGATGACATTAAGCTAATTGGGGTTTCCCTACTGGAATTAACTAATAACTCATAATTATTTCCTTAATTTTGTAGCTAAATATTTAATTTCCTTAGCTTTGTAGCTGAATGTCTGATTTTCTCCATGTTTCTCACTTTCTCCTAGGCTGGACAAACTGCATACATTTTGCCTACATAGAAAAAGATTACTTCTCTTCCAGATAACCTTGCTCAACCTACAAGAGCTTGCTGTTTTATTCATCAGTGAGAGGCAGTTAGTCAAGATTCTAACTGCCATGTGTGACTCATCCACACCTGTGAAGGGAGTAGGTAAGTGACAGTACAATATAAATAAATTCAGACATCAAGGAAGGCAAATGGTGATTATTCCTCTAATAGAAAGTGACTCAAGGGTGCGTAGGAACATCTGGGACATTGATGTTCATTTCATGTGACTGTTAGAAAAGTGCTTCTATTCTAAGAATGTGACCCTGGTGTGGTGAAGTTTTCTGTGGAGTCTTTTGAAATTTACAGTCAGTGACATGGAAGGTCCATCCAGGAGGATTCTGACAAATGCTGTGCCAGTCGAGGTTCAGCGCCGTGGGCGTAGCCCAGGCGGAATATGGTGCTGGAGCTTTGAGCACAAGCTGAAATATTGCACACCACCTCCTCTTCCTGCCATTCAGAACACTCTTCACAAAACTAAAAACCTGTCAGAAAACAAAGAAAAATATAAATGCAAACATAAGAAAATAAAAGGAATATTTCCCAGCTTCTGGAAAGAAAGCCAATGATCTCTCTTATAGGTGACATGGGATAGAGGATCCCACTCCAGATTCCCCCAGCTGCTCCATGAGCACAGTCTCCGGTTTCCCATCATCTCAGAGCTCTGGGGCCTTAAGGCCTCCCCCTTGCCTCTCCTCTGAGTTCCTGTGGAGTCCACACTCCAGAGGTGGCCACCCCACAGCCTGGGGCCTCCCCAGGGAGCTCTCATTTGGGACTGCCCCTGCTCTGATGTGTCAGGAGAGGCATTCGCCTTTAACCACCTGTTCATTTGGGGGCCTTTTCCTCTAGGCTCCCTGTGTTCTCAGTTCTGCATTCAAATCATTCTGGGTAGTTTGGTCCTTGTGATAAAACATGAAACAGCAGAAATAAATGTTTAACTATTAAAACAAAGAGACCAATTCATTATTGTTGTGGAAGTACATGATGCTATAACATAATAAAAACTGTTTTGGAAATATAACTTATTTTACCTTCATTCCTACACTTACCTGTTCACTGGTCCACTGTCTTCCACAGGCCTCCACAAATGTCCCCTCCAGGAATATTCCATGGACCAGAGGCCCGTTTGGGATGAACCATGGCCAAACTCCTCCAACACTCCAAGGGCCTTTTTTTTTTTTTTTTTTTTGAGATGGATTCTGGCTGTCACCCAAGATGGAGTGCAGTGGAACGATCTCTGCTCACTGCAAGCTCCACCTCCCGGGTTCACACCATTCTCCTGCCTCAGCCTCCCGAGTAGCTGGGACTACAGGCACCTGCCACCACGCCTGGTTAATTTTTTGTATTTTTAGTAGAGATGGGGTTTCACCGTGTTAGCCAGGATGGTCTTGATCTCCTGACCTCATGATCCGCCCGCCTCGGCCTCCCAAAGTGCTGGGATTACAGGCGTGAGCCACCGCGCCTGGCCCCCAGGGCCCTTTTATTCTGGAGGGCAGAGGCAGGCCTGGCAGGACAAAGCAGGATGGTGAAGATTCCAGGATTTTTGTGTAGGTAATTTAAGTTTTTTCGAATAATATAACTTTAAAGGTCAGAAATCCAAGAGAATTAGCTAATGAAAAGCTCTATCGAGCAATAAGTTTGGTAAAGTGACTAGAAACAAGTTTTCACAAAAAACAAGAATTTGGGGGGCCAGGTGCAGTGACTCACGCCTGTAATCCCAGCAATTTGGGAGGCCAAGGCAGGTGGATCACGAGGTCGGGAGATCAAGGCCATCCTGGCTAACACGGTGAAACCTAGTCTCTACTAAAAATACAAAAAACTAGCCGGGTGTCGTGGTGGGCGCCTGTAGTCCCAGCTGCTTGGGAGGCTGAGGCAGGAGAATAGTGTGAACCCAGGAGGCGGAGCTTGCAGTGAGCAGAGATCGCGCCACTGTACTCCAGCCTGGGTGACAGAGCAAGACTCCATCTCAAAACAAATAAAAATAAAGAAAAAAAAATAATAAAAAAGAACTTGCATATCTGTGTCAATAAAATTTTTTTTTTTTTTTTTTTTTTCTTTTTTTGAGACAGAGTTTCACTCTGTTCCCCAGGCTGGAGTGCAGTGGCCCGATCTCAGCTCACTGCACCCTCCACCTCCCAGGTTCAAGCTATTCTCCCTGCCTCAGCCTCCTGAGTAGCTGGGATTACAGGCGTGCGCCACCACACCCAGCTAATTTTTGTATTTTTAGCAGAGACAGGGTTTTGCCATGTTGGCCAGGCTGGTCTCAAACTACTGACCTCAGGTGATTCGCCTGCCTTGGCCTCCCAAAGTGCTGGGATTACAGGTGTAAGCCACCATGCCCAGGCAATAAAATCTTAATTATAAGATATAATAGAAACATAGATAACATAAATAATATTGCCAAAAAATATAAACGTAGGATTGGTAATCATGAAGACTATCTTAGACTAACATCAGAGAATGAAAAATAAATGAAGCTTTGAATAATACAGTAGTCATTGTGTATCTTTGATGGAAAAACTAAACATGGCAAAGATTGATTTTTTTTTGAGACTGGAGTCTTGCTCTGTTACCCAGGCTGGATTGCAGTGGCATGATCTCTGCTCACTGCAACCTCTGCCTACTGGGCTCACACAATTTTCCTACCTCAACCTCCCAAGTAGCTGGGATTAAAGGCATGTGCCACCATGCCTGGCTAATTTTTGTATTTTTAGTAGAGCTGTGGTTTCACCATGTTGGGCAGGCTGGTCTTGAACTTCTGACCTCAAGTGATCTGCCTGCTTCAGCCTCCCAAAGTGCTAGTATTGCAGGCATGAGCCACCATGCCTGGCCATATTGAATTTCTTTAAAAAATAATGTGTAATTTAATTCTGATTCCAATAATAATTTCAACTGGACTTTGTTTTTTTTTTTACTACTTGAAAAAATTGACTTGAAAATATAACACCAGGTAAACAGCAAGCATAAATTGCACAGATAAATTTGGAGGAAAAGACTCCTGTGATTAAAATATTATTGTTTAAATAGTATGATAAGGAACAAGGATAGATAGATAATTTATTAAAACATGATGGAGAGTTTTAAAACAGACTAGGATATTTGATAAAGGAAGCTTCATGTATCAATGAGGGGAGAAATGTATTATTCAGAGCAGCATTTCAGATATTGGCCTTTGGAAAAAAAATCAATAAAATTTCTCACTGAGTCAGGCATGTCAATAATATTCAATATTCTCATCTTCAAAATGAAAAGGTTAAGTTAAGAGATCTTCAAGGATTTCTTATTCTGTTAGTGTCTGAACTAAAAATTGTAAGAAGTAAAAGTTATGAATAGAGTAGGAAGAGAAAAATCAGTCAAAAGAGAGAAAAAAGCCGAAGTTCCAGCACATGTGCACATACGTGCACACACACACAGAAACCCTGCAGGTGGAAGTGGACTTATCCATGCACCAAGGGAAGGAAAAAGCCAAATGAAATGGGCTTTCGATGTGCTTTTGCCAAATACCAAATTAGGGTAACATGTGGTTTATAAACAGTAAACTCGAGCATTCAGCTTCCTTTTCTTTTCTTCTTGGTCCAATCTCTTTTTGTTCTTTAAAGTCTCACCTTACGTTGCTACCTTGGTATAGAAAATAAGGGGTGGAGGAGAAAGACTGGACATAATTCAGATACTTTCAGTATGTTTTTGGTGGGTATAAATTTCAAATTCTTATTTTGTAGCATATCAAGCTGCTATTTAAGACTTAAGGACAAAAAAAGTCAAAATACTGAAACGAAGAAATGGCATTAAATTTCCTTGGAGTCGGGGGCTCAGGCATTTCCACTTTGAGAATCTAGTGATTCACTCTGAATGAAAAAATGTTGATGCAGTTGAAATGACTTTATGCAGTGAAATGCAAATTATGAGTGAACAAATTATAGCCTGCTGCTTTTGTCTGGTTTTGGACTATACCTAGCATCATGCATAATTTGTAGAAAAGTGTCTGTATAGAGAAACCAGTGAAAACCATTTAGTCACGTGCGAATCGGTTTACCCAGAGGAAAGCAATGAAAAGAACACTGTTATCTCCTCACTAGCTTAATGCTGTTCCTGATGAAAATCGCCTGAGGTCACATAAGAAACGTGGTGTAGTAATTATGGGCACTCAAATAGCTTCCCATTGGAAAGAAATAATCCACATTGGTAACTGAATCAAGCAAAACAGGCATAAAAATAAGCAGATTCACTTTATTTCAACTGTAAATTTCAGCAATGGGGGAAGAAAGTGGATACTAGAATAAGTCAGATGCAGCAGTTGGTGGTTCTGAAGCATCAGGTAATTGGACTCAAGGTGACTATTCTCTCCATTTTTTAATTTTTAATTTTTATGGGTAAATAGTAAGTCCATATATTTATGTGGTACATGTGATATTTTTATATAGGCCTACAATTTGTAATAATCATATTGAGGTAATTGGGGTAATTGTCTCAAACATTAATCATTTTTTTTTTTGTGGTAGGAATATTCCATTTTGACACTTTCAGTTATTTAAAAATACACAGTAGCAGCGGGGCGCGGTGGCTCAGGCCTGTAATCCCAGCACTTTGGGAGGCTGAGGTGGGCAGATCACGAGGTAAGGAGATCCAGACCATCCTGTCTAACACAGTGAAACCCTGTCTTTACTAAAAATACAAAAAATTAGCCGAGCGTGGTGGGGGCACCTGTAGTCCCAGCTACTGGGGAGGCTGAGGCAGGAGAATGGCGTGAACCCGGGAGGCGGAGCTTGCAGTGAGCCGAGATCGCGCCACCGCACTCCAGCCTGGGAGACAGAGCCAGACTCTGTCTCAAAAAAAAAAAAAAAAGAAAAAGAAAACACTAAATTATTGTTAACTATAGTCACCCTATTGTGCTATCACATACTAGATATTTTTTATTCTATCTAATTATGTTTTCCTATCCATTAACCAGCCCTACTTTTCCCTCTACTCCCTGTTACCCTTCTCAGCCTCTGGTAACCATCATTCTACTGTATATGTCCATGAGTTCAATTGCTTTAATTTTTAGCACCCACATATGGGTGAGACATTGCAAAATTTGTCTTTCTGTGCCTAGCTTATTTCACTTAACATGGTGTCCTCCAGTTCCATCCATACTGTTGCAAATGACAGGATTTCATGATTTTATGGATGAATAATATTCCCTTCTGTATATACACCACATCTTAAAAAATTCATTTATCTGTAGTTAGACACATAGGTTGATTCCCAATCTCAGCTATTGTGAATAGTGCTGCAATAAACGTGGGAGTGCAGATATCTCTTCAATATACTGATCCTTTTCTTTGGGGTATATATCTAACAGTGGGATCACATAGTAGTTCTATTTGTAGTTTTTTTAGGAAATTCCATACTTTTCTCCATAGTGGCTGTAGTAATTTACATTCCCACCAACAGTATATGAGGTGTCCTCTTTCTCCACATCCTCACGAGCACTTTTTATTGTCTATCTTTTGGCTAAGAGCCATTTTAACTGGGGTTAGATGATATCTCACAGTTTTTATTTGCATTTTTCTGATGATTTATAATGTTGAGGCCAGGCGCAGTGGCTCACACCTGTAATCCCAGCACTTTGGGAGGCCAAGGTGGGTGGATCACAAGGTCAGGAGATCGAGACCATCCTGGCTAACACGGTAAAACCCCATCTCTACTAAAAAATACAAAAAAATTAGCCGGATATGGTGGTGGGTGCCTGTAGTCCCGGCTACTAGCGAGGCTGAGGCAGGAGAATGGTGTGAACCCAAGAGTCTGTAAAATAATAATAATAATAATAATAATAATGTTGAACATTTTTTATATACCTGTTGGCCATTCGTATGTTGTATTTTGAGAAATGTCTCTTCAGATCTTTGGCCTATTTTAAAATTGGATTATTAGGGCCAGGCGCGGTGGCTCACACCTGTAATCCCAGCACTTTGGCAGGCCGAGGCAGGTGGATCCCTTGAGGTCAGGAGATCGAGACTATCCCGGTTAACACGGTGAAACCCCATCTTTACTAAAAATACAAAAAATTAGCCAAGTGTGGTGGTGGGTGCCTGTAGTCCCAGCTACTCAGGAGGCTGAGGCAGGAGAATGGCGTGAACCCGGGAGGCGGAGTTCGCAGTGAGCCGAGATCGTGCCACTGCACTCCAGCCTGGGTGACAGAGCGAGACTCCGTCTCAAAAACAAAAACAAACCAAAAAAAGGATTCTTAGATTTTTTTTCTTATTGACTTATTTGAGCTCCTTATATATTCTGGTTATTAAGCTCTTGTCAGATGGATAGTTTGCAAATATCTTTTCCCACTCTGGATTGTCTCTTCACTTTGCTATTTCCTTTGCTGTGCAGAACCCTTTTAACTTGATATAATCCAATTTGTTCATTTTTGCATTGGTTGCCTGTGCTTTTGAGATATTATCAAGAATTCTTTGCCCAGACCAATGTTCTGGAGAGTTTCCCCAATTTTCTTAGTAGTTTCATAGTTTCAGGTCTCACATGGAAGTTTTTAATTCATTTTGATTTGATTTTTCTATATGGTGAGAGATAGGGGTCTAGTTCCATTCTTCTGCATACGGATATCCAGTTTTCCAAGCACCATTTATTAAAGGAACTATTTTTCCAATGTATGTTCTTGGCAACATTGTAAAAAATGAGTTCATTGTAGAAGTATGGATTAATTTCTGCTTCTCTATTCTGTTCCATTGGTCTATATGTCTTTCTTTTAGGCCAGTATTATGCTGTTTTGGTTACTATAGCTCTGTAGTGTAATCTGAAGTCAGGTAATTTGATTCCTCCAGTTTTCTTCTTTTTGGTCAGGATGGCTTTGGCTATTCTGGGTCTTTTGTGGTTCCATGCAAATATTATGATCATTTTTTTCTATGTCTGTGAAGAATGTCATTGGTATTTTGATAGGAATTACATTGAATCTGTAGATTGCTTTGGGTAGTATGGATGTAACTATATTGATTCTTCCAATCCATAAACATGAAATATCTTTCCATTTCTTTGTGTACTCCTCAATTTCCTTCATTAGTATTTTACAGTTTTATTATAGATATCTTTTACTTCTTTGGTTAAGTTTATTTCTATGTATTTTATTTTATTTGTAGCAGTTATAAATGGGATTACATTCTTGATTTCTTTTTCAGATTGTTTGCTTTTGGCATGTAGAAATGCTACTGATTTTTGTATGCTGATTTTGGATCCTGCAGCTTTACTGAATTTGTTAATCAGCTCTAATAATTTTTTGGTGGAGTCTTTAGGTTTTTCTAAATTATAAGATTAGATCATCTGCGAACAAGAATAATTTGACTTTTTCTGTCCCAATCTCGCTGCCGTTTATTTCTTTCTCTTGTCTAATTGTTCCATCTAGGACTTCCAGTACTATGTTGAATAATAGTAGTGAAAGTGGACATCCTTGTCTTCTTCCAGATCTTAGAGGAAAGGCTTTCAGTTTTTTCCCATCCAGTATGTTACTAGCTATAAGACTGTTGTATATAGCTTTATTGTGTTTACATATATTCCTTTACCCATCTTTTTGAGAGGTTTTTTTTTTATCATGAAGGGATGTAGATTTTGATTGAATTTTTTTAGAAGTATTTGAAATTATGTGTTTTTTGTTGATATGATGTATCATTCTGTTGATATGTTGTATCACACTGATTGATTTGCATATGGTGAACCATCCTTACATTCCTAGAATAATTTTCACTTGGTCATACATAATAAATGACTTTTTAAAATTTGTTGTTGAATTTGATTTGCTGGTATTTTGTTGAGGATTTTTTCATCAATGTTAATCAGAGATATTGGCCTGTGGTTTTCTTTTTCTGTTGTGTGTATGTCTGGCTTTGGCATAAATGTAACACTGGCCTTGTAGAATGAGTTTGGAAGTATTCCCTCTTCAATTTTTTGGAATAGTTTGAGTAGGATTGGTATTAGTTCTTCTTTAAATGTTTGGTAAAATTCAGCAGTAAAACTATCATCAGGTTCCAGGCTTTTCTTTTTTCATTTTAATCCATTTGCTGCTGCCAGAGAATTTAATTTCATTTTTAGTTAGTAGGCCACTGACTAGTTTAGTGCATAGACTTTATGTTTCCATGGTTCTTTAGTTTGTTTAATTGACTCAAAACGGTAACCAATACAAGTTTCCACATTTAAAACCTTTCATTTGTAAATGGATTTCTATGAAACTTGTAAGAACAAAATCTCAGAAAGATACAATTAAATTATTCTACATGATATCTACATGTCACAGAATCATGATCAGAAGTTTTCATTCCCACTCCCAAATAAAATGTTGGCCTGATAGATATTTTCAAGTAAAATACTTGGCTGTTCTTGAATCTGTAAGAGTATGAGTGTTTTAAATTACAACTTCTGCACAAAAAATTGAGAGAAAAAGAAATAAATGGGCCCTTGACTATGTCCTGTCAGAATCCACTTCGGAGATAAAAGGGACTTAATGTGGAGTCACAGATAACATTGTACTATTAATTTCCTAGACTACTTGCCTAACTGATTTGTCTCATCCAAGAAATGACTGAGAAGGGCAAGTGTATAGTATTATCTAGTCTTTTGTTTAACTTTTACCTGTTTCTTCACAGAATTAAATGATAAAGGAGAAACAAAAATAGGTTCTTAAATTAAGCATCAAGACTAAAGACAGATATTTAAGAGACATTTTAATGATTAATTGTGAAATCACCCTTCAAAAGATGGAAAAGAAATTTTGAAACAATTTTTGGCTTGGTCAGGAGGACAATAGTGTCTTTAGTTAAAACTGTGATAATAGTGTTGTCACCAAAATGGTGGAATAGGAAGCCCTAGACCTTGTTCCTCCGTAGAGACACTGATTTAACAACAATATATGGACCAAATTACCTTTTTGAGAACTCCA
Source organism: Macaca thibetana thibetana (assembly GCF_024542745.1). NCBI lineage: Eukaryota > Metazoa > Chordata > Mammalia > Primates > Cercopithecidae > Macaca > Macaca thibetana. The sequence goes on along the minus strand of NC_065592.1, from coordinate 107,663,859 downwards.
GAAACAACTTATGTCGCAGCACCCCAGGTAAATACAAAGCCAAGAAGAGCTATATTGAAGTGGATAAGAAAGTGTATTATATTTAATTGTGATAGTCCCTTCACCTAGTGTGCACAGCATAGCATGCTCAAGAGAGAATTTGGAATATCAGAAACATAAAGTAGAGAGGCAAGACATAAAGAAGTAGAGTTTTTGTATGTGATTGAAGTTGTTACCAATTTAAAATGTATTGTTAAATCTTTAAGATGTTTTATGTGATCCCCATGTTAACCACAAAGAAAATAACTTATTAATGTACATAAAAGAAAATGTGATCCTTATGGCAACCACAAAGAAAGTAGCTAATGAAAATACACAAAAGTAAAGGAGAAAGAAATCAAGGCACATACTATGAAAAAGAAAATCAATGAAACAGAAAGGAAGGATGCCAGAGAGAAAGAGGTACAAAATAGCTACAAGGCATACAAAAACACAATGAATAAAATGTCAATAGCAGTTCTTCCATATTAGTAATACCTTTCATGTAAATAGACTAGATTCCCCAATAAAAAGACAGGTTGGCTGAATGGATTAAAAAATTCAAAAAAAAAAAAATTCAAAAAATAAATAAAATAAATAAATAAATAAATAAAATAAAAAATTCAACTATATGCTGTCTACAAGAAACTCACTTAACTCTAAGGACACATATAAGGCAAAGGAAAAAAATGGAAAAGATACTCCCTGCAAATTGTAACAAAAAGAGAGTACAGGTAGCTATATTTATACCAGAAAAAAATAAACATTAAGTAAAAAATATCACAAGGTACAAAGAACAATATAAAATAACCTGGTCCATTTACCAGGAAAATATAGTAATTATAAATATATATGCACCTAACATCAGTGTTCTCAAATATGTGAAGCAGACATTGACAGGATTCAAGGGAGAAATAAACAGCATACAATAATAGTAGGATTCAATGCTCCACTTTCAATAATGGTTAGAACAACCAGCAGAAGATCAATAATGAGAGGACATGAATAACATCATAGACCAAATGGACCAAACACACATCCATACAACATTTCACCCAACATTGGCAGAATACGCATTCCTCTCAAGCACAGTTGGAACATTCTGCAAGAAAGACCACATATTAGACCATAAAACAAGTCTTAACAGCTTTAAGCAGATTGAAATAATACCAAGTGTTTTTCCCAGTACAATAGAATGAAACTAGAAATAAATGCCAGAAGAAAAACTGGAAAATTCATGAATATGCAGAATTTAATCAACACACTATCTTAAACAACGAATGAATCAAAGAAGAAATCACAAGGAAAATTACAAAATAATTTGAAAAAAAGAAACAAAAATACAACACACTAAAACTTACAGATGCAGCAAAAGCAATAGAGAGAATTTTATAGTGGAATATGCCATTAAAAAAAGAAGAAAGGTCTCAAATCAATAAGACAATTTTATACACAAAGGAACTAGAAAAAGAAGAACAAACTAAATCCAAAGTTAGCAGAAGGAAGAACATAAAGGTTAGAGCAGCAATAAATGGAATAAAGAATAGAAAAACAGTAGAAAAATTTTACGAAACTAAAAGTTAGATTTTAAAAATATCAACAAAATTGAAAATCCTTTAGTGATATTAATTAAGAAAAAGAATACTCAAATAACTAAAATCAGAAATGAATGAGGAGATATTATAACTGATACCACAAAAACAAGGATTATAAGACACTACTAAGAACAATTATAAGCCAACAAATGAGGCAAACTAGAAGAAATGGGTGAATTCCTGGAAAGATACAACCTACCAAGATGGAATCATGAGGAAATAAAAAAACTGAACAGACATATAACCAGTAAGGAGAATAAATCAGTATTCAAAAACCTCGCAACAAAAAATGGACCAGACCCAAATGACTTCACTGGAAAATCTACCAAACATTTAAAGAAAAATTGACAATAATTATCCTTAAACCCTTCTAAAAAAATTGCAGAGAGAAAACACTTCCAAACTTATTTTATAAGGGCAATATTACCCTGATACCAAACCTAGACAAAGGTACAAGAAAACTATAGATTATTATACCTGATGAATATTAATGCAAAATCCTCAACAAAGTATTTGCAAACTGAATTTAACAGTACATTGAAATATATATATATGTATATATATGTGTATATATATATATATTTTTTTTTTGAGACGGAGTCTTGCTTGCTCTGTCACCCAGGCTGGAGTGCAGTGGCACAATCTCGGCCCACTGTAAACTCTGCCTCCCCAGTTCACGACATTCTCCTTCCTCAGCCTCCTGAGTAGCTGGGACTACAGACGCCCGCCACCATGCCCAGCTAATTTTTTTTGTATTTTTTAGTAGAGATGGGGTTTCACTGTGTTAGCCAGGATGGTCTCAATCTCCTGACCTTGTGATCCTCCCACCTCAGCCTCCCAAAGTGCTGGGATTACAGGTGTGAGCCACCGCACCCGGCCTGAGCAATGATTTGACTACATTCATAATTTGGGTATATCATGTGTTTATTTTCATTTGGCTCAAAGTATTTTCTAATATCCCTTGTAATTTTTTATTTGACCTATAGGTTGCTTAAAGTTGTGTTAATTTCTACATATTTGTAAATTTTCCAGCTTTTCTTCTGTTTTTGATTTTTAGTTTCTTTCTGTATTTGTCAGAGAAGATAGTTTACATAACTATCTTTTTACATTTATTGAAATTGTTTTATGACCTACCCTGACACAATTCACATGTTTTGTGTATTTTGCAATTGTTGGGTGGAGTACTTTCTATATGTCTGTTAGGTCTTGTTGATTTACAGTGTTTTTCAAGTCCTCTGTTTCTTTATTGATCTTCTGTCTAGATGTTCTATCTGTTATTGAAAGTGGGTGTTTAAGTCCACTTAGCGTTGCTGTAACAGACTGCCTGTGACTGGGTAATTTATAAAGACAGGAGGTTTACTTGGGTCATGATTCTGGTGACTTGAAGGTTCAAGATTGAGCAGCTGAATCTAGTGAGGGCCTCCCTCATGCTGCTTCCACTCATGGCAGAAAGTGGATGGGGTGTGGGCATGTGCAAAGAGATCACGTGGTGAGAAAGAAAGCAAGAGAGAGAGATCCACCTGCTGACCGAAACACCTCCCAGTGGGCTCCTCCTCTAGCACTGCTACATGGAGGATGAAGTTTCAACATGAGCTTTGGCAAGGCCAAACCACATTCAAGTGATATGGATCATATAATTTGCCAAATGCAGTGGGGTGTTGAAGTCTCCAACAATTATCATAGTACTATCTACTTCTTTCTTCAATTCTATCAAATGTTTGTTTCATGTATTTTGGAGTTCTGATTTTTGGTGTCTATATGGTTGTAAGTATTTTATATTCTTGATAAATTTATAAGTTATCAATATATAATGACCTTAATTCATTTCTTGTAACAATTTTTGACTTTGTTTATTTTTGCTTTGTGTATCTACTATAAGTTTTTGTTTTGTAGTTACCATTAGGCTTACGTAAAACATCTTATACCAGACTATTTATATTTGGTAACAACTTAACTTTTATCACATAGAAAAAAGTATCCACTTTTACTCCATCCCCTTGCCCCCATTTTATGTTTTGATGTCATAATTTATATTTTTAATTGTATATTCCTTAGCAAATTATTATAGTTATTATTTTTAATACTTAATCTTCATACTAAAGACACAGATGATTTACATACCATCACTGCAGTATTAAAATATTCTGAATTTGACTGTGTACTTACTTTTAGCAGTGAGTTTTATACTTTCTCATGTTTCCATGATACCAGTGAGCATTCTTTTGTTTCTTTCAGCCTGAAGAGCTTCCTTTAGGATTTCTTATGAGACAAGTCAGCTTGTATTTGTCTGGAAAAGTCTTTATCTCACTTTTATTTGTGAAGAACAGCTTTGGTAGGTACAGTATTCTTAGTTGGTAGATTTTTTTTCTTTGATTTGAATATATCATCTTGCTCTCTCCTACCATGTAAGGTTTTTGCTAAGAAATATGCTGCTAGCCTTATTGGAACTCTTATATATGTGCTTTCTTTCTATTCTCTTGCTGCTTTTAGGATTCTCTCTTTGTCTTTGATTTTTGATGGTTTGATTATAATACGTTTTGTTATAGTCTTGTTTGGATAGAATCTGATTAGAGACATTTGATCCTTATACCTTGATATCATTCCCCAGGTTTAATAATTTTTTTGTGATTATTTCTTTAAACAATGTTGTCCTAGGGGCTGGGTGTGTGGGTGTTGGCCTGGAGGCTAGGACCATTAGGGTTGACCTTTGTCTGGGGGCTCCAGGTGCTGGCCTAAAAGCAGAGTCTACAGGGATCATCAGTGCTGGCATCTACCAGGAAGGGACTGGGCCATGGGTCTGCTGTAATGTTTGGCTGCAGGGGACAATCTGAAGGGTGGGTTTGTGGGTGCCTGTTTGAAGATGAGAGCTGTAGGGTTTGGCCTGGTTCTTGGGTAGGTCTGAATCCTGGGGCCAGGGGGACCAACCTGGTACTGCAAGCAGTCCAGAGCCTTTGGCTGCCTGGCCCTGGGGTGGGTATGTGGAGCCTGAGTCTGTGGGGGATAGCCTGGAGTTGGGGTTTGTCCAAAGCCTGGGGCTACTGATCAGCTACAGTCAGGCTACTACCCCAACTGTCCTTCCTATCTCTTTAGTGCATCCTTTCTGTAATCTCCTACCTGGTTTCCTTAGTTCTCGTGAAGGTGGTTTTATGCATGGATAGTTGTTCCAATTGATGTTTCTGCAGGGGAACAAGAGCTAGAAAGTCCTATTCACCATCTTGCTTACAGCCTTCTGTCCCAAGGCTGCAGTACTCTTTAATCACATGTTTTATGTTACCTCCTTCTTTTCTCCAGGCATTTGGAAATAATTTCCAAGAGCTACCTTTTTTGGCCAGGTATGCACTTTTTGTGAACCAACGCTGTTCTGATTCTAACTCAAGAGGCCAGAAAAGCCCAGATGCCCCTAAGTGGATCCATGGTTGTACTGTGCTTTATTTCCAGGACTTGTGCAAATTTTAATACTATTACTCATCAGTTTTATTTTTATTTTACCTCTTATTTTTCTCATTCTTTGCATGAATTTATGAAGGCACTTTCCTGACTTTTTCGTTGTGGGCTGTGTTGTAGTCGCCTTGGGTCGATCTCTGGCCCTTTGGTCATTGTGTGCTTTGAGTCTACATGGTGAGTCCCAGTTTTATTTCATGTATAAGCTTCACTGACAGAAAATCATTATACTTTATTTCCTTGCTTCATGCTTGGAAGACATGGATTTGGCCTTCATATCTCTGACTGGATGCTTTAAATGAGTCAGATGCATCTGCTTTAAATAGGTATTGACTAAGGAAAAGTAAGGGAATAATCTGTAAAACTCAACCCAAATTGAAGTCTTTCTTCTTGCTAGAGGCATATTATTTATTTGGATAGATTGAGATTTTCCTGTACATGTTTATGTTTAAGAAGTTAATCTCAATTTGGATGTTATTAGTAATAAGAATTTCAAATCTATATTTCACTTGAATTCCTGGCAGTGTAATTACGTTTGTTGTTTGTTTGGGACTACTAAAACAATCATTTTATTGTAGTGTATTTAATACTTTTACCATATTTCTTCTTACTTAAACCAATACATATAAATAACAGCCATGAGAATCTCAAGCGTATTTGAAATATTTTTAATATCATTATGAATGTAGAAAGATAAAATTAGAGTGCTCAAGAAATATTTAAAAATTCTAGTCCAATATCCTCATTTAGAGAAAGAAACTGAGGCCCAGAAATGTAAAAGCAAGCAAATAAAATTAGTGGTATGGCCAGAGTTAGGTACTTTGTTCATGAAAATATTTAGTCATTTTGAGGTGAGTTAGGACTGGCAGGGCATGGAGGGACACTTGTCATAAAATTATGACAGATCTACCATGGAAAAAATACTTCTGGGGGTCTCTGCTTATTGAGTTCTAAAAAAATGCCCATGCTATATTTGGTTGGCTAATAACATATAAATGGATTGTAATTGGTAAGTGTTTTGGGCATTTCTTTTTCTCTGTTCTTTCTCGTCCTTCTCTACACATCTATCCCAAGGCACAGGCATTTTATTTTGCATTTTGGACCTGCTGTCTGACAGTGTCCTCTTTTGGTTTATTTATTATTGTTGTTTGTAAAGAAGAGGGAAATTTTGAAGCATGAACTTGCTGTGTTATCTTGATTTGGAGGTCTCTTGGCCCAGTGTGGAAGAAGTTAAAATCATCTGGCATATGTTTATATATATTTAAGTGTCTCAGTTGGCTTCATTTGTGCAATGAGGTCCCAAGATCCACTCAAACTCCTACATACATACAGGAAAGAAAAACATCTGCTGCTGTGACTAAAAGTTCCTCCTGGCCTTCCCTGTGAAACTCAGGTGAAACCTCCAGCCAGCAGAATTGTAACAGAGTCATTCTGTTACACCGAGAAGCCCGTGAGATCACAGGGGGAGGAAATACTGCAGCAGGATATGCATTTGGGAGGATCTTCCTGTCCACAAGAAAATTAAAAAAAAAAAAAAAAGTGGAATTAATCATCTTCATCTTTTCACAGAATTTGCTAAGAAATTAAATTCAAATTAACACACTCATAGTTTTTGCCTACCATTTTCAAAACACAATACTGGTGCTTATGAGAGATGTGGTCTTTTAGAGGGCACAGTTACCATAAGGCAGCCACACCAGCAGACTGAGTACTTACATTAATGATAAACCTATTATGCTCCTTCCCCATGAAAACAGATCTGGACCCTCACCTCCTCACCTACTGCTGTCATAGTCTCCTGGAATTTCCCTCTCTCACCCCCACCCTTCACCACTTTTGTGAATGTTCCTCAATCTGACTCCATCTTCCATCAGTCTTCTCCTCTTCAAACCCTTTCTCTGTGCTCTCTGGAATTCCTGATCAGTGTAGTTTCCATATAGACATCCTTTACTTAAACCTTCTCTCCCATTTCTTGCCTTAATTGAAAATTGGCCTCTCTCTAGTCATCATCCCCCTTCCAATTCCATAGGTCTCATTACGACTTCCACATCATTTCTTCTTTTTCTACCTTTGAAAAGCCTAGGGCCTCTGATGTTTGTACCACTTACCAGTGGCACAATATTACCATATTACCCTCATTGTGTTAGAACTTCCCAGAGAAACAGAGCCAGTAGGACACATGCATGCGCATACACACACACACACACACACACACACACACACACAAATGTATTTATAATTAAATAAGAAAGATATAGATATGACAAAGTCCTCATTTCTGTAATTTGTCTTGTGGTTGTAGTTAGTGCTTATAATTTGCTTCTTCCTTTACCAGTTTGGTATTTCCGTTTCCTCCAGTAAGCCCTCCAGCACTACATGGCTCTTTGCTTCATGTGGTGGCCCCAACCTTCATTCCTGAAGGGTTCAGGCCATGAGTGTTCCTGCCTGGATTGGTTTGTTGTAGTTTTCCATTAACCTTAACCACCAGGCATGATAATATTGAAAGGTGCCTCGAGGGACCTCATGTGTTCCAGAGATACTCTTCTTTATCTCCATTGTGGAATAGTAGTCCAGTCTTCTCTTGGTAGTCAGGATTAATCACCCCAACCAGCACAATAACTCCCTTCTTTGCCTGTTGATTCAGAGGCAAAGTGGCCAGGTGACATTCTTAACATTCAGTTCAGGAGAGTCATTGTGCGTCTCCTGGTGGGAGCATTTATCCTTCTGTTACTATAACCTCTAGGTAATTACTATACTCTCTATCATAGAGCATAAGATTGTGAAAACAGGAAGTCAACATTTACTACTGAGTTGCTAGGGGTAATGGTGAGTGGCTTTCCAACACAATGAAGTCTCAGGCAGTATACCATTCCGAAATCACTTGATCAGAGATTTCCAGCACTCACTGGGGGAAGTTCTGAAATTATGGAGGCTGAGAATCTTCTGTCTTGTGTCTGTAAGACAGAGACCCAGGAAAGCTGGTGGTATAGTTCCAGTCTGAGTCCGAAAGCCTGAGAATCAGGAGCACTGAATGTGTAACTCCTAGCTCAAGGACAGAAGCCAAGACTGTCTCCAAAAAAGAAAATTACATAGGGGCTCACCTCTGCAGATAGGGCTCAATACTGCTCGAACTGTTTGAGGAACTACATGAAATGCATCCTCTTGATGGCTACTATCCTCCAACAGAAGCAGTTCGTTTCTTTGGAGTTAATGCCTGTCTACTCCCTGAAGGCTGTGTCCTGAGAAATTTCAGTAAAGCTCATTGCAGAAAGCATTCAGGGCAGTGAGGCCATGGCTGAAGTCAAAGGGGATTGAGAGGACCTGAGATGGGACACACGTTGGGGGAAAGGCAGTTATCTAGAGCTGGGAAGGGGACTTGGTAATGTGACTCCTGGCAATGTCCTTTACACAGTCCTTTCTCTCAGATGTACCTAATGTCATCAATTCCTGAACTTTGGGAGTGGGACCATTTTGGTATAATTTGAACTTCTTCTACACGTGATATAAACTGCTAAGTCAACGGCACATATCCATCTTTTTTTCCAGATCCCTTCATCCTTATGGGTTTATTATGATTTTTGCAAAGACAACCCCTTATTGTTTTTGTCAAGCTAATAATTGAATTTTAACCAAACAAAACCAGCCAGCTTGCTATAGAATTATTTTAATATGGCATACACTGTATGCTTTTTGTTTCTGCACAGTTTTACACTTGCAGATATTATACATGGAATTTTATATTCTTCCTGTTCAGTTAACATTCTGTGTTGTATCTTCTCTTTTCTGCATGATTAAAAAAATGTTATTCAGCTGGGCGCGGTAGTTTAGGCCTGGAATCCTAGCACTTTGGGAGGCCGAGGCAGGCGGATCACGAGGTCAGGAGATGGAGACTATCCTGGCTAACCCCCGTCTCCACTAAAAATGCAAAAAATTAGCCGGGCGTGGTGACCAGTGCCTGTAGTCCCAGCTACTCGGGAGGCTGAGGCAGGAGAATGGTGTGAACCTGGGAGGCGGAGCTTGCAGTGAGCTGAGATGGCACCACTGTACTTCAGCCTGGGGACAGAATGAGACTCTGTCTCAAAAAACAAACAAACAAACAAAAATTCTACACCCCTCTTCTATTCTATTTCCTGTTTTTACATCAGCTCTCCCCTCCCACTTCTGAGTCTCCAGTGTCTTTTATACCACGCTATGCCTTTGCCTACCCATATTAGCTTATAAGTGATAATACATGGTTTTGGTTTTCTATTCTGAGTTACTTCACATTTCAAATGGAATTGTTTTCTTTATTTCATTCACCTAATGCTCACTGAGAGTGTACAGAATACAATTAATTGTTTAATATTGATTTTTATCCCTCAAACTTGCTGAACTTATTTATTAGGTCTAATCGTTTTCTGGGGTATTCTTTTGGATTATACATATACAAAGCTTGGGTATCTGTAAGTAACTGATGTTACAATCTGTTGTGCTCATTCAATACCTTTCCCTAAGCCCAATCACACATTAAACAAACACAGAGTTTCTTTTAGTTCCTCCCTAAGCACTGAGTTTTTATAATGAAAGGTTGGAAGATGCGTTCTATAAGAAAAGGTTTTTTTAAAAAACAGTTTTATTGAGATATAATTTTACATTCGATAATATTCACCCAATTAAAGTATGTAATTTAATATTTTTTTACTATATTCACAGTTTTGTAAAAACATCATTATTCAACTTTAGAATATGTTTATCTCCCTTATAAGAAACCCCATGCTCATTAGCAGTCACTTGCTATTCTCCTCTCTTTCACCAACCCCTCACCTCTCAGCCCGAAGTAACCACTAATCTACCTGCTTATTCTGGGCCTTTAATATAATTGGAACCATGCAATATATGGTCTTTTGTGACTGGCTTCTTTTACTTAGTATAATGCTTTCAAGATTCATCTATGTTGTAGCCTATATCAATACTTCATTTCTTTTTAAGACAGAATAATCTTTCATTGTATTTATGTACCACATTGTATTTATCCATTCATCAGGATAAATGGACATTTTGGACATTTGGGTTGTTTCCACTTCCGGCTATTAGGAATAATGCTGCTGTGAACTTTCATGTGCACTTTTTTTTTTTTTTTTTTTTTGAGACTCTGTCACCCAGACTGGAGTGCAGTGGCGTGATCTTATTCACTGCAACCTTGGCCTCCTGGGTTCAAGTGATTCTTCTGCCTCAGCCTCCCGAACAGCTGGGACTACAGGCACGTGCCACCATGCCTGGCTAATTTTTGTATTTTTAGTAGAGATGGGGTTTCACCATATTGGCCAGGCTGGTCTCAAACTCCTGACCTCGTGATCCACCCACCTCGGCCTCCCAAAATGCTGGGATTACAGGTGTGAGCCACTGTGCCCAGCCCATGTACACTTTGTGTGTGTGTGTGTGTGAATGTTTCAGTTCTCTTGAGTATACCCCTACTGGCGGAATTATTGGATCATATTGTAATTCTATGTTTAAATTTTTGAGGAATTGTCAGTTTTCCACAATGGCTGCATCATTTCGCATATTTATCAACAGTGTATGAGAGTTTAAATGTCTTCAAATCCTTGCCAAAAGTTTTTACTGTCTGCCTTTTTTATTATAGCTGTCTTTGTAGATGTGATTTTGTATGCATTTCCATAATGAATAATGAATTTGAGCCAATTTTCAAATGTTTGTGGATATTTGTACATCATCTTTGGAGAAATGCCTATTTAAATCCTTTGCCTATATTCTATTTGGATTATTTGCCTTGCTACTATTGAATGGTATGATTCCTTTATATTCTGGATATAAGACCCTTATCAGATATATGGCATGCAAATATTTTATTCATTTCCGCAAGTTTTGTCTTTTTTTGATGGTATCGTTTGTAGCACAAAAGTTTTAAATTTTGGTGAAGTCGAATGTATTTGTTCTTTCATTGCTCATGCTTTTGTTGTTGTACCTTAAAAATCTTTGCCTAAACCCAAGGTCAGAAAATTTCACTTCTCCATTTTCTTCTAAAAGTTTTATAGATTTTTATGCTTAAACTTAGGTATTTAATCGTTTTGAATACACTTTTTGTGTATGGTGTGAGGTAGGGCATTCAGTTATCTAGCAACATTTGTTGAAAAGGCTCTTCTTTCTCCAATCACTTTTATTAGAACCCTTCTCAAAAATTCATTGGCTATAAATATAATAATTTATTTTTAGATTCTCAATTCTGTTCTATTGATCTCTGTGTCTATTCTTATGGCCATACTACACTGTTTTTATTATTATAGCTTGTGTTATGTTTTAAAGTCATTAAACATGAATCCTTTAAATTTATTATTTTTCAAAATTGTTTTGGGGATTCTTGGTCCCTGAATTTTCAGAACTTTTAAGATCAGTTTGTCAGTTTCTGCAAAAGAGATAGCTAAGATTTTGATAGCGATTGTGTTGAATCTGTAGATCAGCTTACACAAAGTATGGTTATTTAACAATTAAGTCTTTGGGAGGCTAAGGCAGGAGAATCTCTTGAACCTGGGAAGCAGCGGAGGTTTCAGTGAGCTGAGATTGTGTCATTGCGCTCCAGCATGGGCCACAAGAGCGAAACTCTGCCTCAAAAACAAAACAAACAAACAAACAACAACAACAAAACAGTATTAAGTCTAGGTAACATCTTTCTGTTTATTTAGATCTTTATTTTAAAACTGGTTTGTAGTTTTTAATATACAAATCTTGCAATTCTTTTGTTAAATTATAGCTTAGTATTTTATTCTTTTTGATGTCATTTCAAATGGAATTGTATGTATATATATTTTTTTACTTCTGTAGCTTTAGGGATAGAAATGGTTTTTGGTTACATGGATGAATTCTGCAGTGGTAAAGTCTGAGATTTAAGTGCATCCACCACCTGAGGAGTGTACATTGTACTCAATAAGTAGTTTTTTTGTTTGTTTGTTTGTTTGTTTTTGAGACATGGTCTCGCTCTGTTGCCCAGGCTGTAGTGCACCAATAAGTAGGTTTTTATCCCTTCCCCTTCTGAGTCTCCAATGTTCATTATACCATTCTGTGTGCTTTTGCGTACCCATAGCTTAGCTTATAAGTGAGAACATATGGTATTTGGTTTTCCATTCCTGAATTATTTCACATGTCAAATGAAATTGTTTGCCACCCCGAAACTGGGTAATTTATGAAGAAAAGAGGTTTAATTGACTCATAGTTCTGCATGCTTAACAGGAAGCATGACTGGGAGGCCTCAGGAAACTTACAATCATGGTGGAAGGTGAAGGGGAAGCAGGGACTTTCTTCACATGGTGGTAGGAGAGAAAGAGAGAGTGAAGGGAGAAGTGCCACATGTTTTCAAACAACCAGATCTTGTGAGAACTCACTCATTAGCATGAGAATAGCAAGAGGGAAGTCCACCCCCATGATTCAATCACCTCCCACCAGGCTGCTCCCCTGACATGTGAAGATTACAATTCAACATGAGATTTGGGTGGTGACACAGAACCAAACCATATCAACTATTAAGAGTTCTTCATATTGTCTGGATATTAATACTTTATGAGAAGGTCTGAGACATTCTGATCTGAGAGTTCTTCATATAGTCTGGATATTAATCCTTTATCAGAATGTCTGAGATCAGAAGCAAAAATTAGCAATCAGAGAATAGATCTCTGATATTTGGAGGACAGGGTGCTATTTGGCCACCCTGGCTTCTGCAAGCTGAATGGAAACTGCTATTGGAATGTATGCACAGCTACCTGCCATGTGAGTGGAGGTGGGGGATGGATAGTTGCTACTGTGCTAAGAGCTGAAATTGACAAAATTAATGCAATTTACCATCCAACATTTCCCTGGAAGTTGCAAACCTTTAATAGACTCTAGAGTTCCAAAAGAGTTACATTAGACATATTCTATCAATGCAATTGTGTCTATTTGGGGGTCACGGTTTCCTGGTGCTTCCTAATTTGCCATTCCAGAATTCTCTCTTTGTTATATCTGTTAAAATTTTTATTTGTTAATCACTTTTGATTTCTTCTTTCTAGTCAGTTTAGATAACTTGTGTGTTTTAAGAAATTTGTGCGTTTATTTTAGGTTATCTAATTTGTTGGCACACAATTGCTCACATTACCCTCTTAATTCTTTATTTCTATAACATCACTAGTACTGTCCCCATTCTCATGTCTGATATTTGTCATTTTGCATGTTTTCCCTTTTCTTCTTAGTCTGTCTAGGTAAGTTTGTCAATTTTGTTGATCTTTACAAAAAAACAACTTTTGGTTTTATTGATTTTCTCCATTGTTTTTCTGTTCTCCATTTTGTTTTTCTCTGCTCTAATCTTTATTATTTATTTCCTTCTAGATTTGAGTTTAATTTGCTCTTTATTTCCTCATTCTTTAAGGTGGAAAGTTAAGTTACTGATTTGGAATGTCCTTTTCAATATAGTTATTTATAGCTATACATTTCCCTATGAGTACAGCTTTCACTGCATCCCACAAGTTTTGGTATGTTGTGTTTTCATTTTCATTAATCTCTAAGTGTTTTCTAATTTCAGTTGCAATTTCTTTTTAGATCCATTGGTTGTTTAAGAATGTGTTGCTTAATTTCCACAAATTTTTGAATTTTCTAGTTTTCCTTGTTTAAAAATATTTTTAATAGTATACTCTATTTAGCCTAATATATTTGCCATATTATCATATCATTCCAATACATCATCAATGAAAGAAATTAGTATTGAGATATCTTAGATTCTTTCTTTTGTACTAATGACATAGGAGGTGGGCAGGGCAGTGCTGGGTAGAGAAGGGGAGGGTCCCTGGCCAGGGCTCCACCCTCGGGCCTGTGCCCATGGACCTACGTGAGGATAGACATTTCTGCCTTCGTGCCCATATGTTGCATTTTCCAAGACCACCCTGGCCTGCCACGCCCCCATCCTGTGCCTATAAAACCCTGAGACCTTAGCGGGCAGAGACATAGAAGCTGGAACCAAGAGGAACATACACGGGTGGAAGAACCCTCAAGTGGCTGGACCTTGAGAGGAACACACAGGCAGAAGAACACTTTGGCAGACACCAGCGGAATGACAAAACACTGAGGGGAATTCGGTCAGAGAGTCCGGCTGCTGAGCGGCTCCACTCCAGGGGAAAACCACCTTCCCACTCCACCCCCCTTCTGGCTCCCCTCCATCTACTGAGAGCTGCTTCCACTCAATAAAACCTTGCACTTATTCTGCAAACCCATGTGTCATCTAATTTTTTTGGTACACCAAGGCAAGAACCCAGGATACAGAAAGCCCTCTGTCCTTGCGATAAGGCACAGCGTCTAATTGAGCTAATTGACACAAGCCACCTGCAGATGGCAAAACTGAAAGAGTTAACTGTAATATATGCCCACTGGGGCTTCAAGAGTTGTAAACACTCAACCCTAGAGGCTGCCATGGTGCCAGGGCTCCCCACGACCTGCCTGTCTGCATGGTTCCCCTATGGGTATGAGTACCTGGGGAGAAGTGAGCCACACCCCCATCACACGCCCTGCTGGGACATAAGGAAACCTTTCCCATTACACTAGGTTTTTGAAATGCAGTGTCCATTTCATGTAATAGCACATCTCCATTTTTTGTTGTTGTTGTTGTTTGCTTTCTGTTATTGAAATCTAACTTCATCCTGCTGTGGTCTGAGAAGATACCATTTGTATGGCAACTATCTTTTAAAATCTATTGAGACTTAATTTGTGATGTAACATATGCTCTGTCTTGGAGAATGTCTCATGTGCCTTTAAGAATTTGTTTGCAGCCGAGCGCGGTGGCTCACGCCTGTAATCCCAGCACTTCGGGAGGCCGAGGTGGGTGGATCAGGAGGTCAGGAGATGGAGACCATCCTGGCTAACACGGTGAAACCCCGTCTCTACTAAAAATACGAAAAATTAGCAGGGCGTGGTGCTGGGCGCCTGTAGTCCCAGCTACTTGGGAGGCTGAGGCAGGAGAATGGCGGGAACCTGGGAGGCAGAGGTTGCAGTGAGCTGAGATCGCGCCACTGCACTCCAGCCTGAGTGACAGAGCCAGACTCCATCTCAAAAAAAAAAAAAATTGTTTGCCGCTGTTGTTGGGTAGAGTATTCTGTGTATGCCTCTTAGATTCACTTGGTTTATAGTATTGTTCAAGTCCTCCATTTTCTTACGTATCTTCTGTTAGTTATGTATTTCTTATTGAATGTGGGGTGTTGAAGGCTCCAATTATTATTGTAGAATTGCATATTTATCTTTTCAGTTCTGTTAACTTTTCTTTCATCTATTTTGAGGATCTGTTACTAGGTGTGTAAAATGCTATTGCTTTTCAATTGCCAACGTTTGATTAGATTAACTCCTGTATTTATCAGTCTCAGTGCTTTAATTATTCTTGCATTATCAGTCTCAGTGCATTAATTATTCTTGCATTCTGGAACATCCATCTGTTGTCACTTCCCTTCTTTTTATAAGAAATTTCTTTAGTGATGTAGAATAATAAGATCATGGCAAAATTTTCCTCGTTTTCTTTATCTGAGAATATATTTGCCATTCTTGTATTGAATCACTGATATTTTTATCTCTGTTTCTTTGTAACAGTCTTTTAAACTTTTACTTGGAAATAATTATAGGTTTGTGGAAAGTTTCACAGATAATACAGTTTCCTCATACCCGTCACTCAATTGCCCTAATAGATGTATCTTACATCATTGTTGCACGATGTCAAAGTTTGGATTTTGACAATGGCATAGTATGAGTTGTATAGTTTTGTCATTTTATCATGTGTAGATTTGTGTAACCACCACAGCAATTAAAATACAAAAATACTCCATCATCACAGAGATGTCCCACACCACAGAGATCTCCCTCACCACAGAAATCTCCCTAATGCAACTCCTTATTGTCACCTTCCTACCCTCATGATTCCTATCCCTGGAAAGCCCAAATTTCTTCTCCAGTCGTATACTCTTTGTGTGTGTGTGTGTGTGTGTGTGTGTGTGTGTGTTTTGAGAATCTTCTAAATTAAACTATTTACACTTAATGTAATTATTGGTATTTTAGAGTTTGTCTTTTTTTCTTTTGTGTCTATTCTTTGTTTCTTACGTCTATGTTTTTCTTTATCCTACTTCATATTTTTTTTTGAATTCCATTTTTTTGTTTTCTCTAGTGTTATTGGGTATACCTCTCTGTATAGCTTTTTGGGAGTCCTTTAGGTATTAAATTGTACATACATAACAGCATATTCTGCTGGTATCAATATTTTACCAGTTCGATTAAAGTATAGAAATTATATCCCCTTTTGTGTCTCTTTCCCTCCTCCATTTATAATATAATAGTCTTGGCTGGGTGCGTTGGCTCACGCCTGTAATCCCAACGCTTTGGGAGGCTGAGGCAGGTGGATCACCAGGTCAGCAGATCAAGACTATCCTGGCTAACATGGTGAAACCCCGTCTCTACTAAAAAATACAAAAAATTAGCCGAGCATGGTGGCAGGCACCTGTAGTCCCAGCTACTCGGGAGGCTGAGGCAGGAGAATGGCGTGAACCCGGGTGGCAGAGCTTGCAGTGAGCCAAGATCACACCACTGCACTCCAGCCTGGGTGACAGAGGGGGACTCTGTTTTAAAATAAAATAATAATAATAATAATATAATGGTCTTAAATTTTTTTTCTATATGCTTCAATAATCACATCAGACATTCTTATAATTTTTACTTCAATTGTCAAACATAATTTGAAAATTCAAGAGTAGAAGGAAAACCTGTATTTACCCAAAGCTTTGCTCTTTTTATTGTTTTTTCTTTCTTCCTGATGTTCCACTTTATTCCTGAAGAATATTTTTGCTGGATATAGAATTCTAGACTGATAGTTATTTTCTTTCAGCACTCCAGAAATGAGATGAACCCTTAAACTGGCTATGTAGCCATTTTGGGTTTTTAGCCTGTGGAAGGAAGTTTCTTTCTTGGAACTTTTCACCTTGGGCAGGTCTAGTACTACTACATTTTCCTCATAATAGCATCCCTAATTTCATAAAATAACTTATTTCTTAGTTTATTTTCCATTTTTTGGTTAATCAAAGGAGCATTGAAGGATAGAGATTTTTATCTGTGCCAACTTTAGTTGTTTCTCATTTTGTATTATATAGTGTGAATCAGTTCAAGATGAATTTAAAGAAACTTATGAAAAATATATTCTTAATAGTTTTTAAAAAGTTAGGTTATATACAAATTTATGCAGAATAAACTTATAGTAAATAATCTTATAAAAGGTACTTTGCAACTACTTTCAAAGCATATTTTAGTGGACTGATTAGTAGAAAGCTCTCTTTTAAGTTTATAATGCCCTGGAAATTCTTCTGCATGAGAAATAAAAACTCAACTAAGTTTTACAGATCTTCATTGATACTTGACATCTCTCAAAAAGGAAATGGTCTAATAAAATGCAATGGGTTTATTTTGTACCAGCCATCATCTTAAAATGAGAAAGTAGTTAATTGTGAAACTGAAAAATTGGCAAAACAGAAGAGTTTCCATATTTGATGATTTGCTCTGTTGGCACATATTATCTAAGAGCGGCTACATCCCAACAGTGGGAAATGCTAAGTAAAAACAATCGTAAGAATGATCTAGTGATCTCACTTGAAAAAAAGTGTAGTGGTCTCATCCTAAAAAGTTGTGGGTTTTTTTTGTTTTTTGTTTTTAGATGGAGCCTCGCTCTGTCACTCAGGCTGGAGTGCGGTGGCGCGATCTCGGCTCACTGCAAGCTCCGCCTCCCGGGTTCCCGCCATTCTCCTGCCTCAGCCTCCCGAGTAGCTGGGACTACAGGCGCCGCCCCCACGCCCGGCTAATTTTTTGTATTTTTAGTAGAGACGGGGTTTCACCGTGTTAGCCAGGATGGTCTCGATCTCCTGACCTTGTGATCTGCCCGCCTCGGCCTCCCAAAGTGCTGGGATTACAGGCGCAAGCCACCACGCCTGACCCTAAAAAGTGTTTTTAAAACATCCTACTTTTCATTTCTGGGGGGGGGAAAAAAAGCAGTTGACTTTAAACTCTAAAAAACCGAAGAATCTGGGTATTTGTTTCTATTATTTGATATAAGGCAGAATATTTTAGAAAGATTTAAATACTTTATTAAAGTCAGGAACAAACAGGTAGGGAAAAACACAACAGTATTTTTGGAGGATTAGATTTTATTTCATCCACAAAATGAAGATACTGCTGTGGAAAACTGGCTGATCAATATGATCTCCACTGAACTTTTGTTTTTGTTAACAATGTACCTCAGTAAGCATTTATTTAATATCCAACACATGCCTTTGAATCTATCCGAATGTCCAGTAACAGAGAACTCAGAAGACGGCTATATGACACAGAAGAGAATAACCAAATTTAGCTGTGATGAGTATATCTGAAGAATGTTAAATTCTGTGTTATAATTTTAAATGTTATCAGTGAGAATAGCGTAAATAAACTTCATAGGAAAGTGAATAAATACATGAAAAACATTTGTATCTTATATAACAATAAATTGCCATTTACAACTCCTACAAGTCAGTACTAAAATCACAAATATTCATGTAGAAAAATGTTCAAATGACACGAACATGAAAAAAATCAGAAAATGTCAGATAAAAGTTTTTCTTTTTTATTTTAAAACTTGTTTTTATTTTCTTTCCTTTATTTCTTTTGTATTTTCATCCAACTTCTTGGGTTGAATGCTCAGTTTATTTTTGATTTCTCTAGTTACATAATAAATGCACTTAAGACTATGTATGAATAATTATCATAACACAAAGTTGACTAGCAGCATTTATCTTAATTGCAAAGGTTAGAATAATCTAAGTGCAGGACAGTTCTCTGCGTGGCCTTGGACCAACCCGGTTCTCTCCCCTTTGTCTTTTGTAGTTCTCAAGAATCACCGTAGAATGTACTGGGAATGCAACATCCTGAGAGAGGGAAGGACTGGCTAGAACAGCCCAGGCCCGGTTCCAGTTTCCTTGGAAATAGAAGGTATTTGAATGCTTTGTCCAGGGGGTAGCTTCACCTTGGAGTATAAAACCCGGGGGGGGCTGCTTTTGCGAGTCCCTAGCTGAGGTACAAGGGTGGCATACACAGACAGGACTACACCTTCCTCGAGCAGCTTTCCCTAGCCTTGGAGGACTAGCTTGCCATGAATCCCAGGTGCTGTTCGCCCTTGCTGCCTATCTGTAAGTAATAAATCCATGTATGTGACTTGTGTGTGTGTGTGTTCCGCCTCAGCAGACTCAGCCAAGTTGGTAACCAGTGTCATACTAAGTATGTAACTGTATATATAAATGCACAGATATTTTGATGTTTAACATTGCAGGATCTTTCTTTTAAATGAGCTCTTAATTGTGTATCCCAGATCCAAGCTCTTTTCCTGGGAAGCCTCTGGCATAGCAGTGAGGTTCACTCTGTAAGAGGTGGAAGCCTCAGCTGGACACTTGGGTAACAGCTGTACCCAAGCTTGTTAGGTATCCACTGTTCCAGCAGTGTTGAGAAAGAAAAGACCCCAAGCCCTCAAGGAGGTCTTTTCATAACATAGCACAGTCTACTTTTCGCATACTCAAACCATTTCTTAACTTACCAATTGACAGAAAATCACTACCAATACCATTCTATTCAACTTACATATTCCACCAAACCAGACATGGTTGAACATCAACAGGGAGCCACCCAGAGTGATTTGAGAAAAAAACCAAAACCAAATCCGAAAGATCTTTACGTTATTTAATTGTAACTGTGCTGAGTTAAATTATTAGAATAAGAAATGTTATAAGCTTATTTTAAAATTTTTATTTATTTATTTTTTGAGATGGAGTTTCGCTCTTGTTGCCCAGGCTAGAGTGCAATGGTGCGATCTTGACTCACTGCAACCTCTGCCTCCTGGGTTCAAGCGATTCTCCCGCCTCAGCTTCCCAAGTAGCTTGGATTACAGGCATGTGCCACCATGCCCGGCTAATTTTTGCATTTTTAGTAGAGACGGGGTTTCGCCATGTTGACCAGGTTGGTCTTGAACTCCTGACCTTAGGTGATCCATCCAAATCGGCTTTCCGAAGTGCTGGGATTACAGGTGTAAGCCATCGTGCCCGGCCAACAGTTTATTTGAATCATGAGAATCTGTATTGGTTTTTATAAACTAGTTTCTTTCATCTCAGATTCCCTGAAGTATAATGGGGTGTATAAATAACACCTAAAAATAATAGTAATAACAGTTACTTCGCTAGGCTGCCAGCAGCAAGACACCTGAAATAAGCTCCTTTTTTTTTTTTAATATATATCATTTTTGAAAACGTCACAGGAAGAAAAGTTAAAATGATCCTATCATTAAAAAGTAGTTTAATTTTTCTTTGTAAATCTAGTGTGAGGAGAGTCCACTCAGGTATTAAGGTGTTGACATCCTGATTGTCCTTAACCTCCGCTTCCCTCTCCCCATTCTTAAGTGGGACAAAGGATTTAAAGAAAAAATTAGGCCACTGAGAAGAAATAAGCTTGGCACCCCAGAGGGGCCAGTGTCTATGTAACATTTGTCTATGAACCCCAGGGGATTCAGGTCTATGTAACATTTCTCCAGGTTTCTTCAGATGACAAGGAGAAAGGGCTTTGCAGAGAGAGGTGGCCCCAGGATCTGTGCTCCGTGCAGTATTAGACAGGCTTTGCCAGGGGCAGCCCGGAGAGGCTGGACGCTATGCTGGGAACAGAGTTGGGAGTGTGTGGTCACTGAGGTGGTTCTGGCCCATCTCCTCGCAGAGTGCTCAGCTGCCCGGAGTGGAGCACCGGAGGGAGACCAGTCAGCAATAGTGACCGTCCCCCCAGCGGTTGGCGCACCTGCCTCCTCTTGTCAGGCTGGGGAATGAGTGCTCAGGATGCCCCCTCACGCTTGGAAGTCTGCGGTGCTCAGCAGGGCGCGGTGGCTCACACCTGTAATCCCAGCACTGTGGGAGACCGAGGCGGGGAGATCACGAGGTCAGGAGATCGAGACCATCCTGGCTAACACGGTGAAACCCCGTCTCTACTAAAAATACAAAAAACTAGCCGGGCGAGGTGGCGGCGCCTGTAGTCCCAGCTACTCGGGAGGCTGAGACAGGAGAATGGCGTGAACCCGGGAGGCGGAGCTTGTAGTGAGGAGATCATGCCACTCACTCCAGCCTGGGTGACAGAGCGAGACTGTCAAAAAAAAAAAAAAAAAGAAGTCTGTAGTTCAAAGTGGGTTTATTCTCATTTAGAAAATAAAGAAACATGGGGCTTGTTACCCCAGGCAGCTGCTGAATTGGAATGGAGGCAGCAGGCACTGAGCATCTACCCTGTTTCATCTTGGAGTAGATAGAAATGGCCTCTTACTCTGATGCTTTTCCTATAAATTCGTGGTAACACAAGACTTTTATTAAAAACGAAACAACTGACTTAGTTCCTCCAACCCTGAATCATGGCAGTTGATTTCATTTTTCTATACTTAGAAAATGTTTCCTGGCCAGGCGCAGTGTTCCACACCTGTAATCCCAGCACTTTGAGAGGCCGAGGCCAGCGGATCATCTGAGATCAGGCGTTCCTCAGACCAGCCTGGCCAACGTGGTGAAACCCTGTCTCTACGAAAAAAAAATATATATATATATATAAAAATTAGCCAGGCATGGTGGCAGGTGCCTGGAATCCCAGCTACTGGGGAGGCTGAGGGAGGAGAATTGCTTGACCCCAGGAGGCAGAGGTTGCATTGACCCAAGATTACACCTCTGCACTCCAGCCTGAGCGACAGGACAAGACTCCATCTCAAAAAAAAAAAAAAAAAAAAAAAAAAAAATTTCTTTAAAACATGAATGTAAATGAGTCAGACTCCAGTAAGAACCACAAAGTGGCTTCCAACATAGAATAAGAGAAACAAACAACTGCAAGTCATTTCTCAGTGACGGGGACTGGTAGCTGCTGCCTGAGGAACTGTGAATGACTGTGGCATTTGGGGTCCTGCCCTGGTGTCTCCCTGCTGCTTCCTCCAGGCTGAAGTGGCGCTTCTTACTAGAAAGGTGGCTGCAGCTTTGATAAAGCATTGCACCTTGGCCCAGATCGGTGTGAGGACCAAACAACCTAGCGTTGACAGTTTAAGCCAAAGCAAGCCCCATTCTTTGCTGAGTTTGTCTAGCAATTGCCTAAGTGATGGTTGGAAAGAACTTATTGGGAATGTAGCTACAGACACTCTCCCTTCTGGCCTCCCTTGATCTCCTTTCATCCTTTTATGGTAACTCCTAAGGAAAAAATACAACTTCCATCTAATACAAGATGGAAAAAAAATAGACATGCATAGATTCTTTTTAACTGAAGGAAATCATTCAGTGAATTATATACATTTTTCTCTATATATATTCATACACACACATATATAACCTATTATCTATCATTTATCTTTCTATCATTTATCCTATATATGCAAATTTCAGTTTAAAAATTGAGTTAAGTGATACAATCAACTGTATGCAAGACATATAAAATCTTAAGATTATATACATAGGTATAGTGTTTATTTCTTCTTTTTTTTTTTTCTGAGACGGAATCTTGCTCTGTTGCCCAGGCTGGAGTGCAGTGGCGCGATCTCAGCTCACTGCACGCTCCGCCTCCCGGGTTCACGCCATTCTCCTGCCTCAGCCTCCCGAGTAACTGGGACTACAGGCACCTGCCACCAAGCCAGGCTAAATTTTTTGTATTTTTTAGTAGAGACGGGATTTCACGGTGTTAGCCAGGATGGTCTCGATCTCCTGACCTCGTGATCCACCCGCCTCAGCCTCCCAAGGTGCTGGGATTATAGGCATGAGCCACTGTGCCCAGCCCATGTGTGACTATTAGTCAGAAGACGCCACAGGCAGGGAAGAGGGGCACCCTTCACCAGGCAGTGTGGCCCAAAGACAGAAATATTTTGCAAATGGAACTGAAGCTGTACAATGTCATATTTGGCCTCTAATTTGTTGGCTGAGGCTTCACAGTATAATAAGCCTCCTTTGGATGAGAGTGGGCTAAGCCTGGAAGACTCCGATCCTAGTTTCTACAAATGTGTGCAGAAAATACCTTCATTTGCTCTCAGCACAGAGCTGGTGTTGTGAGGGTGGAGGATGTGCTGTGGGGAAATGCAAGGAAAGCCCACTCCTTTGTGGTCCTGGGGTGAGGAGGGTGGCCCTTGCCCATTCATGTTTCAGCATCAGGGAAAGGCTGGCCTTCTGAGCAGCCCCCACACCAACCGAGGCTCAGCCAAGGCCCTTAGGTGGTGTAGCATGGCCAACAAGTGAGAGGCCCTGAGGTGCAGGTCCTGAGCTTCTCTTGGTTCCTGGACACATAGGGGATCAAGAGGGATCACCTCGCAGAGATGAGGAGGCTGAAGAGTAGCCCACCTGGGCCGGATCCAAACTGGAGGTGCAGCCAGGTATCAGATGTAGGGCCAGGGTGCACCTGGGTAGGGCTGCACCAGCCAGGAAGGCTGCCGAGTTTTTGGGCGAGAGTGAAATAAATCATGAGCAACACCCAGTCTTGACCTAGCTAAGAACATCAGCAAGGCAAGAAGCAATGAGATGGGGAGGTCCTTTGTCCCAGACGTGGCAACCCAGGATCCTGACTCTCCCCCTTGGCTTGAAGGTCCCATGAGCCCCACTGCTTTCCATGAAGACTGTCTGTGGAAAACCCAGGGTGGGGGGACGCCCTCACACCTCAGGGCCTTTGCACCTATCATGTCTTCTGCCCTGTAGGAATGTATTCCCCACATAGCCCAGACAGCCAGCTGGCTGAGTCCCTTACTGCATTCACACCTCTGCTCCCAGTCACCACCACCTCAGTGTGGCTTCCCTGACCCCCTCTTCTAAAATGATTCTCCCTGCACTACTTTCACTATAGCCCCTTATCCTATGTTCCTTTTTAACACCTGCCTATCACCATATAACACATGCATTTATTTATTTCTTCAAGTCCCTACTAAAATATGAGCTGCCTGAGAACAAAGAATTTGGCATTTTGCTCCCCATAGTGTCCCTAGTGCCTAGGAACACAGTGGATACACCCACCCCTACCCCCACCCACACACACCCACACCCACATACACACCCACCCACACCCACCCACCCACACCCACACACCCACACCCACACAACCACACCCACACACCCACACACCCACACACACCCCACCACACACAACCACACACCCACACCCACACACCCACCCACACACCCACCCACACACCCCCACCCACACACCCCCACACCCACCCACACCTACCCACACCCACACCCACACACCCACCCACACACCCATACCCACACACATACCCACACACACCCACACACACACAACCACACCCACACCCACCCACACCCACACACACCTACCCAGACACACCCACACACCCACACACCCACACCCACACACACCTACCCAGACACACCCACACACCTACACCCACACCCACACCCACCCATATCCACCCATATCCACACGCACACCCACACCCACACACACTTGCTATTGGTGAGCTCTGGTACCTTTCTGATGCCCTCTTGACTGAAGCACAGGGAGGCGGGGTAACCTAGAACATTGGCAGACTGGATTTTTTCCTACAGCATAGTGAGCATTTACTGAGAAATCTGTTTAAATTATGAGTTTAATGTTTTAAATCTTAATAGATACTGTTCCCTTATAATCGGCAGAGGGCAGCTCTGCAAAAAAATAAAAATAAAAACAAAAAGTCAGTGTACTTAATAGACAGTGGCGCTCTGTTATCTGCACACCAGAGCTGCTGTGTGCAAGATTCTGCCTCAGGTGACCGCTGAGTTCCTTCTCCTTTGGAGAGACCCTCCCGGCCCGCAGTAAGTGCCAGCGCACTCTCACGTCTTTGAGTTTCATGATTTGTGCTGGGGCTCGCTGGCCACATCATTGGTCTAAAGTTCTCCAAGAACCCAGGGCGAGCATGCCACAGGGAGAAAACATTCTTCTCGCTGGAAGAATGTATTTAAAATGATTGCTAATGATTCAATATTTGCAATATATGTGTGGGCAGTTATGAAACTTTCTTTAACACCTAGGCAGATCTAAATGCCTTATCAATTTGGAGGCGCTGTTTCCTTGGTGGTTAACAGTTTAAGGTGTTTTACTGTGGTTTCTGACTTGAATGTTCCTTTATTGTAGGACATCGTTCCACTAACGTACAACTCCTTTGGAGGCTAGGCTAATCAGTCTTCAGTCTACGAGCTTTTCTTGACTACTGCTAATTAAGGATTTTTGCTTGATGAATAAATAATTCTAAACAAATATGATTTCCTGATAAAAACTACATATGCCTGAAATAAAACTCCAAAGTCCAGTTACACAGGCTTATCAAACAACTCTCCGAGCACAGAAATACAGAGTAAAAGTTACAACACGTCTCTATAAAATGATAGACACTGCATATCAACAAATCAAACTTGGCTTATTGAACTTGCTTTTCAAAAATTCAGATAAAATGCATTTATACGAATCAAATTCCAATTTCTACATAGGCTGCTCTGTAATAATTCTGTAAGAACCCTTACAATATAGATCTTTTTTCTTTAATAAAAAATCAGCTTTGGGATTATTCTATAAAAGCAGAAGGAGAATTTGGAAAAATTAAGCCTCCTAAGACCTCCCAGATGAACTCTAGCCAGATCCCCAGGAGGACTTAGTGATGCCTTCTCACGCTTGGGGGCTGGAGGGAGAGTGGGACTCAGTTCCCCTTGAGCTCCTATGGAATCTTCAGTCTGTTCTGCTAGACTAATAGATCAAGCTTCTCAGACCCAGATTGAAGAGGATAATGATCTAGGACCTCGGAGTATAGACACACGGCCCTTCTCTCCAGGTTTACTGACAGCAGCTCCAGGACCTCAAGTTCAGGCTCTCCTGCTTTTCTGCCCCTAAATATGAACTCAAAGAGACTGAAAAAGCGGAAGACCACGAGAAATCCCGCAAGGTTTCTGGTACCTTAGCGACTCACGAAGGAAGCCATTGGGCCTTTCCGAAACTGTCATTTTTTGAGAAGACAAGTATGAGACGTCCTCTGCGACAGGGGAGGAAACCGGGCAGGGACAGATACGGGTAACTGGGAAAGTGTGATAAATTTGTAATTTTCTGTCTTGTAGGCATAAGATCCTTTTGGGGGTTTACTCACCATATGATACCTGTCACTAGGAAGTTTGTAGATTGCACCTCTGTTGAAAATCTGTGTGTGTGTGTGTGTGTGTGTAGCTGTATATGCAGAGAGCCATACATCTTAGAATCTGGCCCTCCAGCCTCCTCTTCCCACCACAGAGCAACGTCTGTGGTGCCAATGAGCCCATCAGGCCATGTCTCTGCTTGGCACGACTGCCCTCCATGGGAGTCTACCTCTTCCTTTAGGTATTTTTTTTTCTTATAGATACATGTTCTTTTCAGCATTCGAGATGAAATTGTGTAAACAGATTAGCATTATGCATGTTTTTCAGATGACATTATATAGTGAAAATATTCCCCATGACATAAAGATTACTTGAAATAGCATTTGCACAGCTCCAATATTTCACAACATGGATTCACCATTATTTATTTCATCCCTTACCTGTGCTTGAAGCCTTAATTGGTCTTTAACATTGCTCCATTTTCTTTGGATTTTTAAACAATGCCTTTTCCTGGGTGGTGATAGCCATTGCAAAAGCTGGTTTCATAATTGTCGGATGTTTTTCATTCTTGGATCCTGGATATCAAATAAAATATTTAGAGATAATATCTGAGCCTGCTATGGTTTACTGTCTTTTAAAACTTTACCCTCATTTGGTGATTAAATAATGCGTGTGTTCTATCACAGACACCGATTCTGAAATCGTCTATCAGTAAGATGGATTGCATTGCCATTTCCTTCTCCATAGAGTATTGAATTTAATTGGGTTATAATTCCTGCTATCTAGTAGCTCACCAACAGTGGAGCTGCCAGCACTTACTCATATACTCCATGGGAAGTTTATGTGTCTGAGGCAAATGCTGGCAGGTGAAACAGGCACCCCATGAAACCAGGCCTGGGTGGAAACAGGCAATCCTGTGTGCAGTCTGGTGCCGCTGGGCCCACACACCTGGGAGCACCCCCCGGCTGCCCACACCCTGTTCCTTTCAGGAATTTGGGTTGTGTTTTCTTCTTTCTTGACAATTAGTATGAGGGTGGTAGCTAAGAGTTCGGAATTTTTTTTTTTTTTTTTTTTTTTTTTTTTTTTGACGGAGTTTTGCTCTTGTTGCCCAGGCTGGATAGAGCGTGATCTTGGCTCACTGCAAGCTCCACCTCCTGGGTTCAAGCGATCCTCCTGCCTCAGCCTCCCGAGTAGCTGGGATAACAGACATGTGCCACCACACCTGGCTAATTTTGTATTTTTAGTGGAGATGAGGTTTCACCATGTTGGCCAGGCTGGTCTTGAACTCCTGACCTCAGGTGATCTGCCCACTTCAGCCTCCCAAAGTGCTGGAATTACAGGCGTGAGTCGCCACACCCAGCCAAAATTTTAAATTTTGATGTAGTCATGACTTTGCCACTTAATTTGAGTCTCCAGGTAGGTCACGTCCCGCAATTTCTCATCTGCAGGCTGGGAATAATGACAGGCTATATTCCAATAAGTTTTCATTGGAAGTTTTTTTTTTTTTTTTTTTTCTGAGACGGAGTCTCGCTCTGTCACCCAGGCTGGAGTGCAGTGGCTGGATCTCAGCTCACTGCAAGCTCCGCCCCCCGGGTTTACGCCATTCTCCTGCCTCAGCCTCCCGAGTACCTGGGACTACAGACGCCCGCCGCCTCGCCCGGCTAGTTTTTTGTATTTGTTAGTAGAGACTGGGTTTCACCGTGTTCGCCAGGATGGTCTCGTGATCCACCCGTCTCGGCCTCCCGGAAGTTTAAATAATATGACAGAGATCTGGAACATGTAAATGCTCAGTAAGTGGCGGCCATTTTTGTTTTTATTGCTTTAGTTATTCATTGAGTTTCAGATACTGAAGTTAACAATGCGTATTATCCACCTGCTCCTCTGCTGCTTGGATTCCAGACCAAATTTGCCTCTTTCTTGGTAACTTCTAAGATTCACTTTGTACTCTTCTGTTTTGTTTTTATTTATTCAATAAGTATTGACTGTGAATCTACTATGTGCTAGTCACCAGTTTAATAATACTCTGCTCCCATCTCTTTGTCTAGTGTGCATCTATAAGGAATTCTATGAAACTATAACCATACTGACAGATTTCTTGTGTAGCCGCAGATAATGATCACACCATTTTAAAAGTATACTTCAAAATGCTCAGAGTAAGCTTCAGATGTCTCAATGCAGAAAGTAATAAGTGACATTATGAGTATGTAACTTAGCTTGATGTAACATTCCACATCATGTACATGTATCAAAACTTCACATTCTACCCCAATAAATGTGTACAATGATGATTTTTCAATTAAAAATAGTATTAATTAAAAAGTGGCATGATAGTGGAAAAATGTTTTGAAGGATAGAGGTTTGCTTATGATCACGTGATTCTGAGCAAAGTAATCTGAAGCTGTTTTTTTTCACAATAAAACTTTATTATGTAGAGTTGTTATAGAAATTAAACAACCTGGCCGGGCACGGTGGCTCAAGCCTGTAATCCCAGCACTTTGGGAGGCTGAGACAGGCGGATCACGAGGTCAGGAGATCGAGACTATCCTGGCTAATACAGTGAAACCCCGTCTCTACTAAAAAAAATACGAAAAACTAGCTGGGCGTGGTGGCAGGCGCCGGTAGTCCCAGCTACTCGGGAGGCTGAGGCAGGAGAATGGCGTGAACCCGGGAGGCGGAGCTTGCAGTGAGCTGAGATCCAGCCACTGCACTCCAGCCTTGGTGACAGAGCAAGACTCCGTCTCAAAAAAAAAAAAAAAAAAAAAAAGAAATTAAACAACCTAGAAGTCAAAAAAATTTTGTTAGTTCTCTTCTTGTACTCCTCAGATCAGTATGGTTAGGGTGTTCGCAAACTCTGTGTACACTGTGCTATGAGTTAGCCACTTTAGAAACAGAGGGAGACAGTGAGGCCGGTGGAGCTTGGGAGAGCTAAATATAGTCTCTGAGACAGAGAGATTGCATACACCGGTGTGTATTTGAAATAAAATATAGTGAAAATTAACACGCTTGAAATTAGCTAGCATAGGCTGTTAAACAAAACATTTTAATAAATAAAACTAAGTCATTTAGGTTCCCAGAGAATAGTAACTGTCACTAATAAAATTAATGTTTATTTAGGAAAAACTTGTATCAGTTTCTGCAATTGAGTCAATCAACATCCAATGAGGAAACAGAAACCACATAGTAATTTGGAAAGGAAAATCAATATAAATAATAGGAAATGTTATATGGGGTTAACAATAAAGGGATATTGAAGAAGATATTTGGGCTCTGGGAGAGTCTGCAAGGAAGAAACAAACTTGAAAAGGGGCCCCACTCCCCAAGCCTGGGCCTCTGACCTCATTGGAGGTGTGGCTGCAGCTCACCAGCTTGAGAGGAGGTTCTCTGGGTTGCCCCGGGCAGAAGCTGGCAGGAGGTGACACGGGCTGGAACAGGCCAGCTGGGAGCTCTGGCTGGGGTGCAGGTGGGCACGCAAGCACCACGTGAGGAGGGCACGCAGGAGCACCCTCCAGGGGACAGGCAGGCTAAGGATGAGGAGGGATGAATGTCAAAGCGAGGCAGCTTTGGGGTCTAACTCTGAGCTTAGAACTGTGGCCAAGGTTTGTTTTCTGGGTCAGTTCTGGATGAATAGCTTCACGGGATCCTGCCACATATCAAATTTAGCTACCCAATCATCTGAAATGAAACAGTAGAGGAAAAACAGGATAATGAAAATTCTTATTTAGCAATGTGTAAAGAACATGCAACTTAGCTCAGTGTGTGTATCATGCTTTATTTGGGCCAGGGATCGCTAAGAATATTCATTTCTAAGCTTATTTTTTTTGGCAGAGAAATGTTTCTGGCTCAGCAAATATAATTACAGTAAGGTTTGAATTCCTGTTTGCCAGGATTGGAAAACAATACAATTTCTAATGCTCTAATCAGTTGTCTATCCATTTTATCTGGGGAACAGAGCTCTATTAGCTATTCTATTAGTTAGCTATTCTCACAAATATGCTGCATAACAAACCACCCCCAAACTCAATGGCTTATGGCAACAACCATTGATTTCTTGTTCACACATCAGCAGGTTGCCCGGAGTTCAGCTGATTAAGTCAGGGCTGGGCTTGGCTCCAGGCTGCAGGGTTTCAAGTCAGCTCCATGTAGCTGTTCCTGTGCTGTGCTGCTTAGCATCTGCTCTCCTTGGGGCAATGGGAGACGTACAAGGGACACGCATTTCATGAACATTCCAAGCCCCTGCTCGGGTGAGGTCTGCTAATAATGCTCATTGGCCAAAGCAAGTCATATGGCCATATCCCCAACATCAATGCAGAGAGAAGTATGCTCCTGTCATGGAGGTTAAAGAGAATGGAGTGAATCCTTGATAGACCATAATCCAATCTCCCACAGCAAGGACAATATATAAACCACATCTTGAGTCTGGACCAGCCTAGGGTTTTCTGCCCCTTGACAGCAGCAGCTGCCTCGCTCTTTGCCTAGGGGAGTCCACTCTGCTGCTTCCTGAGTGTCCTCATTCCTGGTCACTGCACGATTGTCCTTAAATGGTGTTGGCTATTTGGACATGGGCTAAATGCTACTCCGCCATGCATGTTTGCTCACCTGTTCCATTTCTGTGTCTGGGCAGGTTGGCTGAGCCTGAGGCATTTCTGTGTCTGGGCAGGTTGGCTGAGCCTGAGGCTTCTCTCTAGAGCTTTCATTACATCTTACTGAATTTCTTAGAAAGTAATCGACACCATTGACTACACTGATTTTTCCGCAAGGTCCCCTAAATCATTTCAGAACGCATGGGGATCAACTCCCAAGAGACAAAAGGGAAGAACTTAATGCACAGTGCACTGAGCAGCAAAGTAGTTTTGCCTCCCTGAGCCTATTCAAGGTTCTCTGTCACACCCTGAATCAGTCAAGATCAAATTTTAGTGTTTGTCACTTGTAACATGTAGTAGACACAAAACCTGGAATTGTGTCTTTATTTGGAAATACGGTCTTTGTAGATGTGATGAAGTTAAGATGAAGTCATACCGGATTAGGGTGGCCCCAAATGAAATGATTGGTGTCCTTATAAGGGGAGGGAGATTTGGAGACACAGATAGACAGAGAGACACATGGTGGAAGGCCATGCAATGATGGAGACAGAGATTGGAGTGATGCAGACCTGAGCTGAGAATTGCTGGCAACCACCTGAAACCAGGGAGAGGCAGGAAGGATTCCCCGCTACAGGCTGCAGGGGGAGCAGGGCCCTGCTGTCACCGCACTTCAGGCTTTGATCCTCTGGAATTGTGAGCCAATCAATTTCTGTTTATGTGCTACCTAGTTTATGATAATATGCTGTGGCAACTCTCGGAAAACACAACACAACACCTCCGATGTCTATTTTAGTCAGAATTCTTTGGTTGCAATTAACAAATACTAAGAAAAAAAGTGGATTGATCTTCGGTCATTTGAAACTGGCTTTAACGTCTGAAGTTCGGAACATGGGTGCTGTTGGGACTCTCTTATCTTTCATATATGATTCTCTCTTGTGCTGGCTTTATTCTCCCAGGTCAGCTTCTTCATAAGGCTGATGCCATAGCCGCTGAAGTGTGAGGCTTTGTGATGAAGGAAAAAAGGCTTTTCTGTCTAATTCTAAGATTATGTCCCAGGTAAGGGTTCTGGTTGGCCCCTCCTCATCTGGACGGTAAGGGTTCTGGTTGGCCCCTCCTCATCTGGACGGTAAGGGTTCTGGTTGGCCCTTCCTCATCTGGACGGTAAGGGTTCTGGTTGGCCCCTCCTCATCTGGACGGTAAGGGTTCTGGTTGGCCCTTCCTCATCTGGACGGTAAGGGTTCTGGTTGGCCCCTCCTCATCTGGACGGTAAGGGTTCTGGTTGGCCCCTCCTCATCTGGACGGTAAGGGTTCTGGTTGGCCCCTCCTCATCTGGACGGACCACTGAGGTTTGGTGGACAGGCTCTACTGGTGGTCCACCCAGCATCAGTCCTCCGACTGTTGGACAATGACAAAGGCCATGAAAGAGAAAGGGACAGGGAGTGTAACAGGAACAAGGGCTAACAGGATCATGGAAGCTGTTCGGCCACTGCTGTTCATCCACTGCCACACTGATGGACTGAATCAAGAAACCAGAAATCAATGGAGAATATAATAAGAAAGGTTATTTAGAAATTGGTTTCAGAAGAGGGAGGTCATGTGGGTTGAATAGTGTTCCTCCAAAGCTCCTGTTCAGCCGGAAGCTCAGCACGGGACGTTATTGAGAAAGAGGTTTTTGCCAGAAAAATCAAGATGAGCTCATCCTGGATCAGTGTGGGCCCTCCTCCGATCATTCCTGTCCTCATAGGAAGAGACAGAGATACGAAGGGAAAAGCATGATGGACCACGGCCCAGAGACTGCACTAGTGCGGCTGTAGGCCAAGGATTGCTGAGAAGCACCAGAAGCTGGGAGAGAGGCAGGGAACAGAGCCACCCTCCCAACCCCCAGGAAGAAGCCAGCACTGCCAAAGCCTTGATTTGGGACTTCTGGTCTCTAGAACTTGTGAGTTAACACATTTTTGTTGTCTGGAGCCCCCCGTTTGTGGTACTTTGGCGGCACCAGCATGCTAAAACAGTTGTGGGACTCCATCCTATCTTAAGTACTATTGAACTGCAAAATGAAAGCTTTAGAAAACACGAGAGAGCTGAAATTATTTAATAAGAAGTGTAGTTATCTGTATCACTAGGGGAAAACATCCTTTGTTTTCTAAAAGAAAAATTAGATTTCTTATTGAAGCAGGGGGAAGATTTGCCTACAATTCTCATTATGATTAAAGATACCAATTTATCATTGATAATACTGATTATAAAACAGAATTACATTAGGGGATGAGAGTGTGAATACCACCAGGACATAAAATAAAATATTTGAGGAATGAGGTAATTGTCTCAGACTTGTTGGATTCAATCAAAGGTTTTAAGGCTGCTCTATTCCATTTCCTTTCATCATAATATCATATATGTACACTACCATAGAGAGAGACGCAGCGTAGCTTATATAATGAAATGACTTTACAGCTAATTTGATTCTGCATTTGAAAACCAAACAATTCTCAACATTTATGCTGGTTCATCTTCAGCACAGTTGTTGCGTGACTAAGTTACTTATGAAGAGATCTGGAGTTCACATTTAGGACGAGTTCTACTAATTCTGGTTCACAGAAAACTTCCCAGCCTCCGAGCTTTGTTTGTTTATTGTTTGCTTTGTGTTTGTTTTATCTTAAAAAATTGTAACTTTTATGCTATCATGAAACAAGCAGAGCCTTGATTTACATTTTGTATTATGCATGATTAATTCAATCTACTTTTCATAGTTCCCACTTTGGGAAGGTGAGGGATGTCCCCACCCGCTCTTTCCCCTTGTCATGGTGACTTTTATCTGTTAACCTGACTGGGCTAAGGAATGCCCACATAGCTGGTCAAACTCTTTCTGGGTGTGTCTGTGTGATTTGGAAGAGACAAGCATTTGAACTGGTGGACTCGGTAAAGAAGATCACCCTCATGAATGTGGGCAGATGTCATCCGAACCACTGAGGGCCCAAGTAGAACAAAAAGGCAGAGAAAGGGGAATCCCTTGTTGATATTTGGCCTGGGACATCCCTCTTCTCCTGCCCTCTGACAGCAGTGCTCTAATTCTCAGGGCTTTCGACTCACATTGAATTGCACTGTGGGCTTTCCTGATTTTTCAGCTTTCAGATGGCAGGTCGTGGGACTTCACAGCCTCCAGAATCCCATGGACTGATTTCTATATATACATATGTACACATACAAATATGTGTGTGTTTATCTCTGGGACCAGATATACATCTATATCTCCCCTATTGGGTTCCTTTCCTTGGAGAACCTTAATACACTCCTATATTGATGGTCTGACATCTGTCACACATAAGAGGAAATGCTCTTTTGGGATAATTATTCATAATATACAAGTTAGAGAATTGTTTATGTTTCTTAGATATTTTGATATGTGTAGAACTGCTTTATCAATTTGTAGCCCTGGTCAGGAGCCCAGAGCAGAGTCCCAGGCTGGCAGAGCTGGGATCAGGGGTACAGATGGGCTTGCAGGAGCCTGGCCACTGGCACCACTCTAGGGCTGTGCTGGGGCTCAGCTGCACCGTGCCCTGTTCCCTCAAAGCCACATTGTCTTTTGCAGAGGTTGCCTCCACAGAAGGTATTTTCTTACGAAGTTTTATGCCTTTATAAGAATTGTTGTAAAATATGCATGATAGAATTTACCATTATTATTTATTTATTTTGAGACAGAGTCTCACTCTGTCGCCCAGGCTGGAGTGCAGTGGTGCAATCTCAGCTCACTGCAACCTCCACCCCCCGGGTTCAAGCAATTCTCCTGCCTCAGCCTCCCGAGTAACTGGGACTACAGGCGCCCGACACCGCACCCAGCTAATTTTTGTATTTTTAGTAGAGAGGGAGTTTCACCATTATGGCCAGGATGGTCTCCATCTCTTGACCTCGTGATCCACCTGCCTCAGCCTCCCAAAGTGCTGAGATAGGCGTGAGCCGCTGCGCCTGGCCAAAAATCATTTGTTTCTTTTTTTTTTTTCTTTTTTGAGATGGAGTCTCACTTTGTCACCCAGGCTGGAGTGCAGTGGCGGGCACGGTCTCAGCTCACTGCAAACTCCACCTCGCGGGTTCACGCCATTCTCCTGCCTCAGCCTCCTGAGTAGCTGGGACTACAGACACCCGCCACCACACCCAGCTAATTTTTTTGTATTTTTAGTAGAGACCGGGTTTCGCCGTGTTAGCCAGGATGGTCTTGATCTCCTGACCTTGTCATCCACCCGCCTCGGCCTCCCAAAGTGCTGGGATTACAGGTGTGAGCCACCACACCTGGCCAATCATTTGTTTATCTTTGAGGATCATCACAAGTGACAGGGCTCCAAGCTTTTGCTCATGTTCTGCTGCCTTGGAATCCAAGGGCAACTGCGGCCATGGTAGCCTTTTTTCATCAAAGTCAAATGGCGTCTAGTCGACAGAGGCGAGGGCCTGCAAAATCCTACAACACTCAGGACAGTCAGTCCCTTACTACAAACAAATTATCAGGTACAAAATGTCAATAATACTGAGGTAGAGAAACTGAGTTCTAAGTGAAATGGACAAACCTTTAATAATAGTGACCTGGCCTGAAACTTTAATGTTTCTTTATTGTTTTAAACTTTCATTTGGTTGATTGTAGGAGCAGCAAAGCTGTTTTGCCATTTATTTCTGATGCTTTAATTGTACGTGTTCCCTGAAATTTTTACACTTTAATTCTTGCCAAATTTGTTGCAGCCAGCTTTAACCATGGAATGACCTATTTAGTCCCTCAGCACTGTGGCTTGAATGACACATGGCAACAGGTCAGCCACATCTGGGAGCAGCACCTGGAGACCAGGGCATTTCCTGTTGCAAACAGTTTCCTACTGACCTTTGTGGGAAAGAAGAAAGAACACCCAGACTTGGATTTTTAAATATTCAATTATGAGTGACATTTGCATCATCACTCTGTTACAGTTCCACTTACGATTTTTAGAATAAATAAAAACAAAATAAAGTATTTTGAGAAACATAAAAAAATTACATATACACAAATGCAGTGATGCAAATGTAAAGATGATAAAGTCTTTTTAATTGTCAGAAAAGTCGTAAGTGGAATTAAGGCAGGACACAAGCAAGATTCACTGGTCCCTGAACAGCAGGGAGTGGTAGAGGTGTCCGAATACCTTTGGGTGCCTACATCCCTGCGGTGTGGGTGAGAGGCAGGCCCTTCATCCTCAGGCAGAGCTGAGCTTGTTCTCATATTTGACCTCAGCCCTCTGATAAAGCCAGAACATACAATGTTTTTATCTGCCCATTCAGAATCACGTAAGTGCAGTTTTTTTTTTAGTAATTATGAGGGTGAGTGAGACTTTCACTGTAATGTTTGGTAAGTAATGAGGTGATTCGGTTTTATGTCCATCTTGATTTGAGGAAGAGAGAACGGTGAGGGAAGCATTGGGACAAGTTCATCTGGAACCACAGGCACTTAAATATAGACAAGCCTTTAATGATATCTGGTCCTCACTTCCTCCCAAATGCAGGTATGTATTACATCTCTGTTGGCTGTTCCCCTAGAATTGGTTGTAGCTTTTCCAGTGGCCAGGAGCCCTTGTCCCAGTCACTGTTGCGAGGCTGTCTTCCATTATTGGGCACTTTGAATGCTTAAAACTGGGCTTCTGGAAAAAAAGTTAGATTCACCTGGATCTGGCAGGGAAACGTCACAGTCTCTAACGACCTCCTAATTCCTGTCTTCTCTCTTTCCTTCCTTTAGTCTTTCCACACATGAAAAGGCATCAGTAGCCCCCACCATTCTGTAGGTCACCTTGGACACCCTCAGTTTGCCTTTGTTAATGTCAGAGCCAGGACCTCAGGAAAAAAAAAAATTTTTCTGAGATATGTTTTTGTTCAGAGAGAACAGACTTTCCATGTATATTGCCTTTCCTGTAATATTGTCCCTTCAGAGAGTTGTGTGCCCTCTTGAGGTAGCTGCATGCCCTCTTCCCTGTTTTAGCACTGGTTGATACTGAGTTTACGGTTAATTAGTAAATGTGTTAATTGAATTTGTTTTTCAAAAATCAGCAAGCACAAATATGTACCTAGCATTTTGCAAGGATATGGGTACGGAAAGATAAAATGCCAGAACTTACAATTTAATTAGATATTAGTGCATACAATTGATACTGCAATATGGTAATTGTGTAACAGATATTAACCGCACCATCCAAAATTCAGTGTGTTAAAAATGGAACTCTTCAGGTTATCATAGCAATGCTGCTTGACTCTTATGCCCAGGGCAGACTGTGAAACATCCATTCCCCTAAATCCAGGGCAGTCAGGTAAGGGGCCTTCGTATCGCTGCCACTTCTCCACTTTCAGCCCAGACTCTTGCTGTGTTAACCTCTTTCTCCAACACAGCAGACCCGGAGACTTTTTACCTCCTGTTTTTGTGACTCCTCCCCATTCTACCACAAGTAGGGTTGCAAGATTTAGAAAGTGAAAATTTAAGACACTCAGTTAAAGTTGGATTTTAGATAAACAACAAATACTGTTCATTAATATAAGTATGTCCCAAATATGACATTGCATTTTATTGTATTTTTTTTTCTAGCTGCTGTACCCTCAAGAACTGCACCTTCTGACCACCCTTATAGGAGCCTGCTCCAAAACCTTGCCAGCCAGCACCTCCAGGTTACAACTACTGACCTCCAGCTCCCAGTTTCAGGCGAGAGGTGAGACCCAGTCCCACCCTAGCATGTCATCTTCGTAGAATTCCAAGAGAGACAATATACAGAGGACAGGAATACCAAAGATGATGCAGGGGGTATAAGGTATTGCCTTTTTAAAGCCCCTCCCCTGCTTCACACCCAGCAATGTGCTTGCTTTAAGGGTGTCCTTGTTTTTGACAAACTCACAATCTCCGCCTCCACAGGTTTTGGGCGCCCCTGGTGGTTGCACTGTGCCAGTAGCCTATGGCAACCCACCAGGTTTGCTGATGCTGGACTGGCATTTACCTGTCAAAGTAATTTAAACCCTAAGATTTGCTCCCAAATGGGGGGAGGGGGAACAGATAAAACGGAAGGGCATAGTTGTGCGTTGGGACTAATCAGAACAAGATTCTAAATTTTTATAGAGAGGAGATGGTACTGCAGGAAAGCTCTATGGGTCTCCCCTGCAAAATACCCACCTAGATCTGCTTTGGTTGGTGGTTGCCTGCATGCCCTCTGAAACAGTGTGTCTCCACAGCCAAACATGTGCTGGGATGCAGGAGATGCTTAGGCCACCTTGATCAGTGATATCTGAGGCTTCCCCAGGCTGGTGAATTCACAGCCTCCCTCCTTTACGCTCCCCCAGATTCTCTTTCATTTAGATTATGTTGACTCAGCTCAGGGGATGAATATATGTATTTGCCAACATTATTGAGTTTGCTAATTAAAAAGCACTGAAAAAAAAATCTTGCTTTCCGTCTGCATTTGGTGACTTTTACCTCTAGCACTCTTCTTAGGAAGCCCATGACAATGAAGATATTACAAAAATAAGGGTCTTTCCAATTCCCTTCTGCTGTGTTGTGGAGTGAACACTCAACCTGGAGTCTAATGTTCTTGATTTCTGTCCCAGATCTTTACTGGCTGCGTCTCTGCACGCTTCTCAGTCTCCTAGAGTCTTCAGGTTACTCAATCAAAAAATGTTTTAAACTAGTTGCCTGTGAGAGTGCTGAACTCATTGGTTAGTTGAATCACACAATTGATTTGCCTGACAACTGTTCACTAAACTGTATATCTTAACGTAGTATGTGGATTTAACTGGTGGTGTTGCTGATATGTCAAAATTGTGAGCATGTTCCAGCTTTTCGTTGTTGTTATTTTCCATCTTCTATTACTTTGAAGGAAACATGTTACAGGATGCAAAGAAATATTAAATTTGCAAAACATATGAATAATGGCAAATAAATAATATTATTTATATATTAATAAATTTATAAATATTATTTAATAAAAATATAATAAACAGCATAGAGTACTTCATGTTCTGCTTAAAGCTACTTTTTGCATTTGGACCATTTTGAGTAGCCCATATTCTGCCAAAAATTATAATTATAAAATTTGTGAATCACGCAGAAAACATTGGAACTAAAGTATTGACATTGGTTTGGAAAGGTGATTTCCAATTTTATATGCAAATTCCAGTTGTTTTCCATTACTCTTGGGATCTTTCAGCAGATTTTTGTCATCTGTGTAGAAGCTGTTACTGAATTTTCTTGCTTAGATTATATAATTTCAATTCAGAGAATTAAATCCCCCATTACACCGTGTTTTGTTTCTCTACAATATAAATGGAAAATTATGTAACAGGGAATTTAAACATTTGTTTTGCACCTGTGGTATTTAAAATGTGGCAGGCATTTAGGGCTGTCATAAAGACCCAGGCCGAAAATGCTTTACTGCATATGATTATCCTTCTCTTACTACTTTTGAAAAGGAATGAAATAGAGCCATTTTAATATTCATGTGTTCCATCCAAATAGAGGACTGAATAATAAAATTGAATAACTTATATTTGCTTCCATTACAAATAGTTTTATGTTGCCATCTTCAGTCATTGTTTTGGTCTTGCATTATGATGCTATGAAGTGGATCATAAAATATACTTCCTGAGTGCTACGTGTTAAACAAGTGTATGACCGTGCTTGACCCTGCTCTGTGCAGTAGAGCATTTCAGACTAATCACAAACTACTGAGTGGAGTCAAAGCAGCAGCTCAGACTGCTTTCTCTGCAACAACTGGAGATAAAGTGTTGGTTAGAATACAATGTTTAGCTTCTCATGTTGTAACTAATGGTAGGTGTGGTAGAGTGGTTAAAATGTAATGAATCCAGTAGCAATTGATTCCAGAAATATTTGATACCCATCTAATATAACACTGCTCAAAACATTTTGATGGGTCTCTAGGGTCTAATGAAAAAACTTCCAACCTTAGTCTGGTCCTTATTATCCGATTTATGCTGTTTTTTTTTTTTTTTTTTTTTTTTCCAGAGAGGTCCCCCAGTCTCCCGGATCACACTGGTCTGAAGGTTGTTTGGTAGACAAGTTTCACGTCTTTCTGCTTCATACCGTGGGTATACTGTTCTCCCACTTGAAAACTGTTTATTTTCTTGTCTGTCTACTCAAAGCCTAACCAACACCCAATGGCCTAGAAATGCCACCTACCCACCAGTTGCCTCCTTCCTCCTCCAGCCCTTGTGAATTCACATCTCTGGTCTCTGTGTTCCTTGGCCACTTAGTACCATTCACAGTATCTCTCATAGCTAGCTCTCTGCCTTAGCGCTGGCCCATGGGACTAAAATTCCTTGTGGGAGGTATTATTTTTTTCGTATTTCTATTCTTATCGCACCTAGCATAGAACAAACAGCCTAGTACCTAGTGGGTATCCAATAACAACTTACGCAGGTGATTAGGCCAGAAAAAGAAATAAAGGGTATTCAAATTGGAAAGGTAGAAGTCAAATTGTCCCTGTTTGCTGGCAACATAATCTTATATATAGAAGAGCTTAAACACTGCCAAAAAATCCTTTAGAGCTGATAAACAATTATAATAAACATTGTACGTACCAAAACATCACTATGTAACCCATAGAGATGTACAATTATTATATGCTGATCAAAAATAAAATACTAAAAGCTCTTAATAAAACAGTCATCTCTTTCAGAATTCATGGTTACCATTGCCTCTAGTATTATTTGACAATTAAAAAATAAAATTTAAAAATAATTTAAACAGGTGAATGCAGTTTAAAAATGCATGCAGGCCAGGTGCGGTGGCTCACACCTATAATCCCAGCACTTTGGGAGGCCGAGGCAGGTGAATCACGAGGTCAGGAGATCAAGACCATCCTGGTGAACATGGTGAAACCCCGTCTCTAGTAAAAATACAAAAAATTAGCCAGGCGTGGTGGTGGGCGCCTGTAGTCCCAGCTACTCAGGAGGCTGATGCAGGAGAATGGCGGGAACCTGGGAGGCGGAGCTTGCAGTGAGAGGAGATCGCGCCACTGTACTCCAGCCTGGGCAACAGAGCAACACGCCATCTCAAAAACAAACAAACAAAAAAAAAAAAAAAACAAAAAAAAAACCACACAAATGTAAATGGGAAAGGGTGGTGTGAGGGGAAGGCTGCAAGTGCAGCTTTAAGGATATCAATAAGAGAAAAGAGGGTGTACAGTGCATGCTGTGACATGGGATGACAGCTTGCACTGGGAGAGGAGGGATCTAACATTTTTACTATATACTCTGTAACTGAACATTTCAGCTTATTTGGATTGTATTAAGCCACTTTGTTATTTCCTTCTAATTTCAAACTTGTTTGAAATTGCTCACAATTTTCTTCTAATTTCAAACTTGTTTGTGGACCTGTAAAAAAATTCTTTATTTAAATGCATTAGTTTAATGACACAGGATACTTTTCATTCATGCATGGTACACTAGAAGCTCAATCTGAAAGTACTGTTTTCTACACTAAACTAGGTTTTTTTGAGATAAAGTCTTACTCTGTCGCCAAGCTGGAGTGCAGTGGCACAATCTCAGCTCACTGCAACCTCTGCCTCCTGGGTTCAAGAGATTCTCCTGCCACAGCCTCCTGAGTAGCTGGGACTACAGGCACGCGCCACTACACCCAGCTAATTTTTTGTATTTTTAGTAGAGGCGGGGTTTCACCATGTTGACCAGGCTGGTGTCAATCTCTTGACCTTGTGACCCACCCGCCTCAGCTTCCCAAAGTGCTAGGATTACAGGCGTGAGCCACTGCGCCTGGCCTAAACTATTTTTAAAAAGAAGTAACAGCATTCCTCTACTTATATAAAAATATATGTTTTGACGGTGGTGAAGTTGGCTCCTGTTAACCCAACTTCTAAAGAACTAAATTGGCCAAAAGAGGAAAAAAAATAAAAATGCTTATTTTATTAAATTTCAATTTAGTAAATGCTTATTTACTACATTGACTTGAAGATTTCAGACAAATAACTAGTCAGTGGTTAGATCAAGAGGTTTTATAGCAGAAAGATTAATGGTGCTTATTTATAAAATGAAAAAATTAGTAGTTCTCGGCCCTGCCTCATCTGTTTCTCAAACTTGTTGGTTATGAAAGATCTGACTGAAATCGACACCATCTAGCTTCTAGTGCTGGGATCCCAGCACAGGCCAGTTTAGCCATCTGCTTCTTTCTCTGACACTGAATACAACAGAGCATTTCTTTTTGTTTTAGTTTTTCTTTTTTTTGAGACGGAGTCGCTCTGTCACCCAGGCTGAAGTGCAGTGGCACGATCTCGGCTCACTGCAAGCTCTGCCTCCCGGGTTCCCGCCATTCTCCTGCCTCAGCCTCCCAAGT
Organism: Macaca thibetana thibetana; assembly: GCF_024542745.1. Taxonomy (NCBI): domain Eukaryota; kingdom Metazoa; phylum Chordata; class Mammalia; order Primates; family Cercopithecidae; genus Macaca; species Macaca thibetana. Next base: position 107,621,735 of record NC_065592.1, on the reverse strand, counting down.
AGCTGGGACTACAGGTGCCCACCACCGCACCTGGCTAATTTTTTGTATTTTTAGTAGAGACGGGGTTTCACTGTGTTAGCCAGGATGGTCTTGATCTCCTGACCTCGTGATCTGCCCTCCTCGGCCTCCCAAACTGTTGGCATTACAGGCGTGAGCCACCGCGCCTGGCCAGTCCTTTGCTCCTATTTCTTAATTGGGTTATTTGTTTTCTGGCTATTAAATTGTGTGTTTTTTGTATACTTTGTTTATTACCCTCTTATCTTCATGGTTTACAAATATTTTCTCCCATTCTATAGGGTGCCTCCTCACTCTGATTGTTTCTTTCGCTGTGCAGAAGCATTTTATTGTGATGTTATCCCATTTTTTTTACAGTTAAACAGGAGATATATTGTACAACATGGTGAGTATAGTTAATAACAATGTATTGTATACTTGAAAATTGCTAAGAAAGTAAATTTTAACTGTTCTCATCACCAAAAATAAGTTTTTGAGGTAAAGTACATGTTAATTAGTTTGATTTAGCCATTCCACAATCTGTACATATTTCTATACATTATGTTGTACACCATGAATATATATAATTTTTGTCAATTGAAAAATAATCTTTTTAAAAAATAAAAATCAATGAAATTTTTTAAAGGGTGGGCATTCTTGCCTGGCTTCTGATCTTAGAAGGGAAATAATTCAGTTTTTCACCACTGAATATAATATTAGCTATAGTTCACGCCATTCTTCTGCCTCAGCCTCCCAAGTAGCTGGGTAAACAGGCACCTGCCACCACTCCCGGCTAACTTTTTGTATTTTTAGTAGAGATGGGGTTTCATCATTTTAACCAGGATGGTCTCGATCTTCCGAACTCGTGATCTGCCTGTCTCGGCTTCCCAAAGTGCTGGGATTACAGGTGTGAGCCACCACGCCCGGCCAAGTGTTCATAGTAATTTCTTATGATTCTTTTTATTTCTGTAGTATCATTTGTAATGTTTTCCCTTTCATTTCTGATCTTTGTTATTTGTGTCTTCTTTTTTCTTAGTCTAGCTAAGGGTTTGTCAATTTTATGGATTTAAAAAAAAAACTCATTTAAATTTTTTTTTATTTTTCCTGTTCTCTATTTTATATTTTATTTAGTTCTACCCTAATTTTTATTACGTTAATTCTTCTGGTAGCTTTAGATTTAATTTTTTCTTTTTTTTTTTAGATGGAGTCTGGCTCTGTTGCCTAGGCTGGAGTGCAGTGGCAAGATCTTGGCTCACTTTAAGCTCCACCTCCCAGGTTCACGCCATTCTCTTGCCTCAGACTCCAGACTACCTGGGACTGCAGGTGCCCGCCACCATATCCAGCTAATGTTTTGTATTTTTTAGTAGAGACAGGGTTTCACCATGTTAGTCTGACCTCATGATCCGCCCACCTCGGCCTCCCAAAGTGCTGGGATTATAGGCGTGAGCCATTGTGCCTGACCTTTTTTTTTTTTAGATGGAGTTTTGCTCTTGTTGCCTAAGCTGGGATGCAGTGGCGTGATCTCGGCTCACTGCAACCTCCACCTCCTCGGTTCAAGCTATTTCTCTGCTTCAGCCTCCTGAGTAGCTGGGACTACAGGCACCTGCCACTAAGCCCAGCTAATTTTTGTAGTTTTAGTAGAGATGGGGTTTCATCATGTTGGTCAGGCTGATCTCGAACTCCTGACCTCAGGTGATCCACCTGCTTCAGCCTTCCAAAGTGCTGGGATTACAGGTGTGAGCCATCATGCCCAGCCTTCCTTTTTGTTTAGTTGTATTTCTGTGTTCTCTTGTAATGCATTTAGCTTCTTTAAGATGATTATTTTGAATTCTTTGTCAAGTAATTCACAGATATCCATTTTTAGGATTATTTTTTCTGGAGATTTATTTTATTCCTTTGATTGAGTCATGTTTCTATGTTTTTCCATGTCTTATTTTTTACTGTGATGTGTGCATTTAAATATACAGCCACCTCTTCCAATCTTCGTAAACTGGCTTCATGCAGGGGAAGAGCTTCACCGATCAGCCTGGTTAGAGTTTCTGGGGTCCTCTAAAATCTTCCCTGGGGATACCTCTTTTCTGAGCTTATGTATGTGATTTCCCAGTTAGAGAGATTTGCAGTTTCTTTTTAGGAGCTTCTAATCTCTTGCTGACACTGATGTCTGTCTGCAATACTAGAAATTCTCTGATGTAATAAGCAAGCTGCTGAATACCCTTTTGTTTTCTGTGACCATAGGCATCCAAAGTATGCAGTTTCTGTCAATGCTCCAAGTCAGGTAAGACAGAAGTCTGTTTGTAGGGAAGCCCCCTGACAAAAAAAAAAACAACAACACTGAATTGCTGGATACATGTTCCACTCTTCTCTTTTTCTTCCAAACGAGTAGCCATGAGCTGGGCATTTTCTCCCAGTCACTCTAAGCTGTACCAGCTCTTCCATGGTGATAAGGTTCTCTGGTGCTGCATCAAACTGCTGAGCAATCTTTCCTTCTCAGCAGTCCCTAGACATCCATACTATGCTGGTTCCTCATCACTGCTTCAAGCCAGGTGAGAGGGAAACCGGTCCCTGAGAGCCCCCTGAAAAGCTAGAACATTAAACATGTATTCTACTCTTTTCTTTCCCTCTCAGAGGAAAAGGCATGAGTTGGACTTTTTCTCCTAATTTTGCTGTGTTGTGCCAGCTTGGAGGTGCTACTAAGGTTGAAATAAAATGACCTTTCTTACTCATTATAATGTGGCTGTTCTTGGCTTTGAGCTTGCCTGAGGTGCAGTGATTTCTCAACTAGTTTCTGGAGTTCTCATAAAGGCTTATTGTTGTCAAGTCAGTTTTTCTGTGAGTGAATGAAGCCTGGGGCTTCCTAGTCTATCACTTTACTGACATCACTCTCTACTTTTTATTTCTTAACAAATTCCCAGATACTTCCTCTGGGCCCAAAAGTACCGAATCCATTTAATCCCATCACTTACACATTATAAGGAGGAAAGCAAGGAGACCATGTTCTACAAGTCATTTCTGGCACTTTATTTTGCATCCACTCCAATATAATAAGTTCATAGTGAGCAGTGGTGGAGTAAAAATTTTCAAAGATGGAGAGAAAAATCTCTATGTTAATAAAGGTGTTCCAATTGACTGTGTTAAAAAGAACACTGACTTTAGAATCAGACAAATAGCAGACTAGCTATCCCAGCTTGACTACTCAGTATGGAATATGGAGAAATTGAAATTCCCTGAGCCTTAATTTCTTCAGTAAATAATGCTACCTTCACATAAAGTTGATATGAGTGTTCAATAATGAATGCAAAGTTTCTAGCCGAGAACACAGAACACAGTAGGCATTCACAGTAGGTACTCTCCTCCTCCTCCAATTAGCCAAATTAGATGAAAACTATTATAGCAAGGAATAAATCATGTGAATAAGTTCAGTATATAACATATACCTATGGAAAAAATACCGTATAATCCAAAAGCAAAATTTATATGCGCCTAAACTTTCAAATGTCTGGTACCTACTTTACATTTTTAAGCCAGCTCCCCCATGCCAAGTTATTCGATTGTTTGTTCCATGCCAACTAAATATCACAGTGAATTAGTGAGGATTTTTGTTCTTTTTTTTTTGCTTCTCACTAGAAAAGTATTTTAGAACATAAAGCCTGAAAAGAAAGGCCAGATATTTGTAACTGATTAAGCAATACCTGGAAGGTTAAATAGGTACATTGAAGGATGTTGGCCAGAAAGCCTTCAAATGTATATCAAGAGAAAAAAAAAAAAAACATAGGTGACATTTTGATATCACCATCAGCTTTACTTTAATAAGTAATAATAAAAGACATGAAGACATTGACATGTCTCTATAAATGTACACAATGCCAAAAGAATTGGACATTATTTATTAGACATGAACCTTAAAAATATGTAAATTTGCATATTGATTCAATCTACCACTGACTTCCAGTATTTCAATATGATTTTTAAAATCTCAAAGAAGTGTTTCCAGTTTGAATAATTAATAAAATACTCATTCCTACCAATTAAGTGGCAAAAGTAAGCCAGAGTCTAAATACCCGGGATTTTTAAAAACTCACTTCAAAACAAATCATCTCATTAAGGCTTTGCACTGCCTATTAAAGGCGGTAATGTAGGTATTCAGCAGAAAATGTAACCTGGAGAAAGGGCTGAGTCTGACTATACAGTAATAACCCCTGTTATTAGAAAGCTCTGCGATCAGTTCTCTTCATTAAGATTTGCTGGCTAATGGACCAAACACACAAAAGCAAACAGGTTTTACAGGACTTAGTGCCAAATTAATGACAGTTTATATTGCAATTTATTTTGCCCTAGATAACTTCCTTTGCAAAGATGTCAGAGAAAAGGGAGAAGGCAGTATTAACAAATTACAAAATGTGTTACAAATAACATACAAATATGTGCAAAAGTTCTTTCATTTATTTGTTTATTCGCCTTTATGCAACAATTATTGAGCACTTACTACGTGCCAGGAAAGACTTCACAGGACAAGATCTCATGGACAATATATCCTAGTGGGCAAGACAGAAAATAACAGATAAGTAAATATATAAAATAATTTTAAATAGTGATATATGCTATGAAGAAGATAACCTTATGTCACTGTCCTATCGTGGTAATTTAGCAGGCTCAAACTTTCTGAAGCAGGTATAAGGAAAGGCTAACTTACGTGCTTTCATCGTATCATTACATTAAACGACTGAACCAAGAAAAAGCCTTCCTCAGTTGGCTTCTTTGCGAAAGTGACCACATCCTCCTTTCATGGCAACTGCTGGACTCACTTACTGACAGGATTTGATTTATCCTTCATGAATGTTGAAAACAAAATTACGATTTTTTTGAAGTTTAAGAAACAAAAAAGTTATTCAAGAAATAATGCCTGTGATAAAAAGAGCTCATTTGCACCATTTCTACCTGATGCTGAGTAGGCTGGTTAATGTTTCAGAAATTGCATTTGGGACTCAAGCGAAGTCTTTTGAAACTTAATGTTCTATATATTCGTAAACACATAATCAGATGTGTATTTTTATTAATAGTTCCTCTCGTGGTTTATATTTATGGTAAACAGCAATATGAAAGGACATAAAGAATACACATTGATAAAAATCCTCCCTCAAAAAACAAAAAAAAAGATTTTAGGATCCCTTTCCTCCTGCAAGACAAGTAGTTTCTGATGAGATTTGATTGACACTATGAGGTCTATGCACCTGGGCTGATATTCGTGTCTGTTTTTGCAATTAGAATATGTATTAGTGCTGACAAGCCTGGAAATTCTTCAGCACTTTAAATGGAGCGAAATTTTAGTCTTGCAAATAACCTAATTATAATAAACAAAAAAATTATAGCTCTGATCATAGTAACCAGGTTGCAAACTCCTACCCAATAGTAGGAGTTTCAAACAGCCTTCATTTAAATTATTGTATTCACTTCACAGAGGGAAGAAATAGGGCAATTGAGGATTAAAGTGTTGCAAATATGAATGGAAAACTTCCACCTGATTCAAGGGAACTGTCTGTCCTCCGTGGAACGGGAAGATTGGTCAGGGGCCTATGCCCCCTCTTGGAGGTAAATGAGGCCAAGTATTAATATTATTCTAAGCAGGTGAAGGTCTTACTATATTAGTCAGAGAAATTCTAAAAATTAGGTTGATGCTTTAGTGAGCTGCAGAAGGTTTGATTTTTTTTTAATGCTTCAACTGATCTGAATTCCTAACTCACAATATAGAATGGTCTTATGAAATGTCCCTATTCATCAAAGGTGCATATTTCAATCTCTAGATAATTCATTAGACAGTCTTCCCCGTTTAATCCATAAAAATAAAGTCTATTTCATCATGATTTGAAGAATTTTGCAAAGGACGATGAGGCATCCCAGAGCTGGTTGTTTGCATAAAATGTTGTCATTTTCATGAATTTGTAAATAAATTACTGCCTGACCAACCAGACTTTTATAAGTCTTCAGGGTAGCTGTATTCAAAAAATTATAGAGTACTCTGACAGTATATTTCTCTAAAGGAAGTCAGAGAATTGTTCAAAAAGTATTTGGATTCAGCTTCGAGGATGTATTTAAGGTAGCAAACCACCAGAACACAAAGTAAAACAAGGCTAAGAGTGATAGAAGCATTTTTTTTTTTTTTTTTTTTTTTTTTTTTTTTTTTGAGATGGAGTTTTGCTCTTGTTGCTCAGGCTGGAGTGCAATGGCACAAACTCGGCTCACTGCAACCTCCAACTACTGGGTTCAAGAGATTCTCTCACCTCAGCCTCCCAAATAGCTGGGATTACAGATGTGAGCCACCATGCCCAGCTAATTTTTGTATTTTTAGTAGACACAGGGTTTCACCATGTTGGCCAGGCTGGTCTCGAACTCCTGACCTCAGGTGATCCACCCACCTCAGCCTCCCAAAGTGCTGGGATTACAGGTGTGAGCCACCACGCCCTGCCGATAGAAGCATTTCTTTAACATGAGAGTCATTTAAAATTGCGTGAGATCCTACCACGTGACAAACATTGCATGCGTCCATTTTATGGGTACATTCACATATGGCACCTCTTCCAAAGGCCATATGATTTGGAATCCATGAAACTGATGTTGTAAACTCATCAAAATGCAATCTTTAAAACTAGTTTTCCAAATGAAGAAACATCATAATACAATTTTAGAGGCCGATGTGCAAAGGCTGTGTTAAAGACTGAATGCCTGTTCTCTGACACGTTCATCTTGTCAAGGCTTTCCGAAGGCACTGCAGACTTTGCAGCTTTATTAGCAGTGATTCCTTCCTTTGGAGTGCCTGTTCCCATGTGCACACACTCTCGCTGCAGCCACATCATATTTAAAATCTGCCCTGATCCTCCTGGTTGACATCAATGTTGTCACTCCTCTTCATTTTCATAGCATTAAGCCCTATTTTGTACTTAATAGAAAGTAAGCTCGGGACAGAGGGAAGAGAATTGGGCCTATTTTGTGCATATCCCATCCCTGGAGCTGAGCATAGTGACAGGTACCTAGAAAGCTCTCATCTGGTATTTTGAATACATTATAACATTTTTCCCAGTCTTTTCAACATATTGTCTTAGCATTGGTGGGGGAAAAATGCTGCAAAGGCCATGCTTTTCCAACCTAAATCTTCCCTAGGACGGGCACAGTGAGTGGCACATCGTAAGGGTATTAGCCCCTGTGGCTGCTTAACAAAGCATCACAGCTGGGCTGCTCAAAATAATAGTAATTTATACTTTCATAGTTCTAGAGGCCAGAATTCCAAAATCAGTGTGTTGGCAAGACCACGCTTTTCCTGGAGTCTATGGTGGAGGACTGGTTCTTTGCCTCCTCCATCTTCTGTTGGCGTCCCTAACTTGTGACTGCATCACTGCAGTCTCTTCCTCCACGGTCACTTAAGTTCTTCCTCTCCTTTCTGTGCTTTCTCCTTTTGCCTCTCTTTTATAAGGACACTTGTGATGGTAATTCAGGGCCACCTGAATAAAGCAGGTTCATCCCCTCATGTCAAGATCCCTAACTTAATCACATCTGCAAAGACTCTTTTGCCACACAAGGGAACACTTCCCAGTCCCAGGGATTAGAATCTGAGCTCTTTGGATGACCATCTCCCAATCTACTATGGTAGGCATGGAGTAAGTACACTGAGTTTTACCAGCACAAGTGCAGTGATACATGATCTGTTGGTTGATTCCATATATCTTGTTTTTAATGCTGCTTGCCAAAAAATATCAAAAGATCACAACTCTTCTGCAAGGCAGTCATTTAAGTAGAGAAATAAATCCACTGTATGACCGGTGTTATTTCTCACTGTTGTTTTCTTAGCTGAGTGGCTGGTTTCTTAAGCATATCCACAGCATCCAGTGAACCCCAGAATTTCTGTTGCATCTGCAATCATCTCTCCAGTCACTTGGGTCCTTCTGCACTCGCTTCCTGCTCTGACTTACGTGGCACTGTTCCGCCATGTGGCAGGACTCCTCATCTTTTTGTGGCACTGACACGGTAAGACACTATATATTTCTGACCTTTATTTTCAACAGATTGTTCCCTCACTCAGCATAAAATTTCATCCAGCATTCTCATCACATGGTGAGGATTCACTGATTTCAATGGTGTATGAAAACGCAGCTTTGAGCCGGGCGCAGTGGCTCATGCCTGTAATCCCAGCACTTTGGGAGACCGAGGCGGGCAGTTCACAAGGTCAGGAGATCGAGACCATCCTGGCTAACAAGGTGAAACCCCGTCTCTACTAAAAATACAAAAGATTAGCCAGGCATGGTGGCGGGCACCTGTAGTCCCAGCTACTTGGGAGGCTAAGGCAGAGTGAGACTCCGTCTCCCAAAAAATTAAATAAATAAATAAATAGGAGCAAAGGACCTAAATAGACATTTCTCAAAAAAAAAAAAAAAAAAAAAAAAAGACATATAAATGGCCTACAGGTATTTGAAAAAATGCTCAACATCACACTAAACATTAATGAAACGCAAATTAAAACTACACTGAGCTACCACCTCACATCAGTTAGAATGGCTGTTATCAAAAAGATAAAAGATAAGTGTTGAAGAGGATGCAGAAAAAAGGAATCCTGTTACGTCAGTAAGAATTTTAGTACAGAAAGTGTGGAGACCAGTATGAAGAATTCTCAAAAAATTAAAAATAGAAATACCATATAATTCCGCGATCCCACTTTTTGGTATATATCCAAAGGAACTGAAATCAGGATCTCAAAAAGGTATGTGCACACCCATGTTCAGTGCAGCATATTATTCACAATAGCCAAGGTCTGGAATCAACCTAAGTGTCCATCATCAAATGAGAGAATAAAGCAAATGTAGCATATATACACAATGGGAGTAGTAATTTTTCCTTCGAAAAAAGAAGGAAATTCTGTCCAGTCAGGAAATCCTGTCATTTGCGATAATTGGGAGTACATTATATAAAGTGAAATAAGTCAGACACAGAAAGACAAATGCCACACAATCTCACTTATATGTGGAACTTAAAAAAGTCAAACTCATAGAGATAGAGATTAGAATGGCGGTTACCAGGAGTGGGGGCTGCAGGGATTGGGCAGATATTTGTCATATGATGCTCATTCTTGCCACTTCTATTTAACGTAGTGTGGGAAGTCCTGTAAAGACCTAAACGTAAGACCTGAAAATACAAACCTTCTAAGAGAAAACACTGGGGAAAACTTTATGGCATTCAATCTGGATATGATTTTATGGTAATTACACCAAAAGCACAGGCAACAAAAGCAAAAATAGACAAATTGGACCATATCAAACTTAAAAAATCTTCTGCATGTCAAAGGAAACAATCAACATAGTGAAAAGGTAACCTATGGAATGAGAGAAAATGTTTGCAAACCATCCATCTGATAGCCAGTATAAAAAACTGCCACAACGCAACAACAAACAAACAAACAGCCCAATTCAACAATGGGCAAAGAACTTGAATAAACATTTCTCAAAAAAGACATACGAAGAGCCAACCACCATATGAAAAGATGTTCAGCATTACTCACCATTCTGGAAGTGCAAGTGAATACTGCAATGAGATATCATCTCACACCTGTTAGGATGACTACCATTAAGAAGATAGAAAATAACAACTATTGACAAGGTTGTGAAGAAACTGGAACTCTTTGCGCTGTTAATGGGAATGTAACATGGTGTGGTCACTATGGAAAACAGTATGATGGAGAATTTTCATACCTTTCAGCAGTTCACTTCTGAGTATACATTTTAAAGAACTGAAATTATCTGAAAGTGATATTTACTCACCCATATTCATTGCAGCATTATTCCCAGTAGCCAAGAGGTGGAAGCAACCTAAATGCCCGTTGATTAAGAAAATGTGGTGTAAACACACAATGGAATATTATTTAATCTTTAAAAAGAAAGAAATTCTTAAACATGTGACAACATGAATGAATGAACCTTGAGGACATTATACTAAGTGAAATAAGCCAGTCACAACAAAAGGCAAATACTACGTGATTCCACCTCTATGAGGTATCTAAATCAGTCAAACTTTTAGAAACAAAAAGTGGAGCAGCGATTGCTGGGTGGAAAGGGAAAAGGGGAGTTGTTTAGTAGCTACAGAGTTTGTTTTACAAGAGATGAAAAAGTTCTGGAGAGTAACTGCACAACAATATACATGTAGTTAACACTACTGTACTATACATTTAAAAATCGTTAAGATGATAAATTTTGTTATGTGTTTTTCAATAAAAAATAGACAGAAGGTTACAGCATCATCTGTAAACTACAAGATCATCAGCATATGTTATGTGTTGAGTTTTGCCCCCCAAAGATGTTGAAGACCTAACCCTCATGATTTGTCAATATGACTTTCTTTGGAAATAGGATCTGTGCAGATGATCAAGTTGAGATGAGGTCATTTGAGTGATCTCTAATCCAATGTAACTATGTCCTTATAAGAAGGGGAAATTTGGGCCCAGAGACACACACGTATAGAGCAAATACAATGTGAAGAGACAGAGGAAAACCATCTACAAGCCAATGAATGCCCAAGGCTGGGGGTGAGGCATGGAGCAGATTCTCCCTCAAAACCTTCAGAAGGAACCAACCCTCCGACACTTTGAACTTCCGGTATCCAGCATTGTGAGAAAATACAGTTTTGTTATTTAAGCCACCCATTTTGTGGTACTTTGTTAGTGAAGCCCCAGGAAACCATACATCATAGGTTGGGGCTACTGGGCTTTAGTAAATTACAGCCTCTTTTTTTCAGTGCTTGAGTTTGCAACCAACCAGCGTAAGCCCAAACATGCTACAAACCACATCTTAGCTAGAGGGTTAAACAACTACACATTTTCCCCTTTAACTCCATTGTTGAGCATTCCTCACTGGGTCTCTTCACAATACTTTTCTTGTAGAGTGTATCTATATGACTTTTTACCAGTTTTTAAACAGGTATGAAACAAAGTTAAGCTTTCGCCTCAGGAGCCAGGCTAATCTTACCCAAAGCTTTTCGAGCATTTTTAGAAGTGAGACTGGTTAGGGTGGATTGAATTACCATTTCTTTTGGTGGGGTAGAAGCTTGCCGTTTAATTGGGGAACTATATCTTAAATCACAAGTAAAGAAATTTGTGGCTTCCACTCTAGAGAAAAACTCCAGAGAAAAGCATGAATTATGAGCTAAAAGCTGGTATCATTTAGAGAAGACTCCAGAGATGTATTATGGCAACACCAATCTGAGGAAGGAGGCTCGACTCTTGCTGTGATAATTTACTTTTGCCTGATTTCATGAATCATCTCTTATGGAATGTGATTGGAAGATGTATTTACATTACTGTATTTGAAAAATGTCAGTCTACAAACTTAGTTCTCTCTAACTAGGTTCCCCATTGTTGCCAAAGACCTGGTGCAGAGCAATCGCACTGGAAAAGGCTGTTTGGATTCAGCAGTGCAGCCACAGTGGAGGGCACTTTCACTACTGAAAATGCTTGTTTGGTGATGAATAACCTTTGTTATTTTTATAGTGCATGTTATTTTTAACATAATTCCCTCTAATACTAATAGTAATTCAGACAATGCAGCCGCTGGCAGACAGCTTCATTAGTCAATCTTCTTTCTTATAAATGTGAGAATTAAGAACTGCTGTTACTGTCATTGTCTGCTGCTCGTTGTTGTAGACTCATGCACGAGACTAATGATATTCTCATTTAATGCATCATGCTTAGCTCCTGAACGTGTGTGACAGTGACAAGAGCCCACTGAGAGACAGCGCAGCGTTGGTGGAATTCTCTGTCTCCATATGCACATGCGTGTGCATTCCTTCTTACACTCAGGCACACATAGGCTATTTTCCAGGGTTTTATTTTATTAATTCCTTAGGAATCTTAGAAAGTGAACTTGACAGGCCGGGCACAGTGGCTCATGCCTGTAATCTCAGTACTTGGGAGGCCGAAGCGGGCAGATTGCCTGAAGTCAGGCGTTTGAGACCAGTCTGGCCAACTGGTGAAACCCTGTCTCTGCTAAAAATACAAAAAAAAAATTAGGCAGGTGTGGTGGCACGCGCCTGTAATCCCAGCTACTTAGGAGGTTGAGGCAGGGAAATTGCTTGAACCAGGGAGGTGGAGGTTACAGTGAGCCGAGATCGCGCCCCTGCACTAAAAAAAAAAAAAAAAAAAAAAAAAAAAAAAAAAAAAAAAAGAACTTGAGAAAGCAAGATGGTACCTCTGAGGCTTTTCCTGTACAGTGTACATGTGTCCTCTCTAAGGAAAAATACTCCAAGGACAAAAACAATACAATAGGATTGTTTTTTGCGAGTATAAAATATCTGATTTCTCTGTAGAGAGAAAAAAACATTTAGAAATCATCAAAATGTTTTGAGGCCTCTAAGGTACTTTTCTGTGACTCCACAAAGACTATTATTAAATTCACTTTAAATGAAGCATTAAAAAAATAATAATAGTGTTTGCTCTTTCTCCAAAGGGAGATAAAGATCATTTTTATGGAGGAACCCTTTTTCCCATTGGATTGTTAGACTATATCCTCAGTAAAAAAATGAAAAGTGTCCATACCTGGTTGATGGTTAAACAAATGAAGACTGGAGAACTGAAATGTCTAGAAGCATTTAACACTGTGAAGTTCCATGATGGATGCTTGGACATTGGGAGAATGGAAACATTATATAAAATGTGTGTATAGGCCGGGCGTGGTGGCTCACACCTGGAATCCCAGCCCTTTGAGAGGCTGAGGCGGGAGGATCACTTGAGCCCAGGCGTTTGTGACTAGCCTGGGCAGTGTAGCAAGACCCCCATATCCACAAAAAATAAAAAATAAAAATAAATTACTGATGTGGTGGTGCAGGCCTGTAGTTCCAGCTATGCAGGAGGCTCAGGTGGGAGGAAGCCTGGAAGGTTGAGGCTGCTGTGAGCAGTGATCACAATAATGTACTTCAGCCTGGGCGACAGTGTGAGACCCTGTCTCAAACAAACAAACAAACAATGTTTGCTCAAAAAATATTCAGCAATCCTCTGTTTCCCAAAGGAAAGAAACCCCTCAGAGCTGTGTTTACTGCGTGTGGTACATGGTACACTTCTCTTATGATATAGATTTCTGGCTTGTCCCGGACAACTGGAGTGTGGTGACTGTGGGAGGGCCCCAGGTCATTCTTATGTGCCAATATCTGAAAGCCACCATCTCAGAGACCAAGTCCTCCACTATGTGGCCCCAAGTCATCTTTCCAATTTATCTGAAAGTCTTGCCACAGGGGTCCTCAACTTTGGTGCGTATCACAATTACATGGCCTCCACCTCCAGAGATTTGAACTCTGTAATTCTTGGGTAAACCATGAAATGCGGGGTTTGATTAAATTAAAGGATGGGTCTGTAGATAATTCTGTTGTGCACAGAGTTTGAGAATCACCCTGCTTGCCTAACAGTCAGCAGATGTGAGTTCTGCACTCCAGCCTTGGCTCTGCCCCTTCCCTGCCTGGTCCTGGACACACCAGTGAACTGCTCAGAGTGTTCATTCGTTCCTGTATAAAAGCAACATGTGTGGGCCTGCGCTGGCTACCTCACGAGTTAGATGATGTATGGGAAACCACTGAAATGCAGGATGTGATGTATTTTAGGGTATTCAAGCCACTGAGTCTTATCTAGAAGTTAGGCACTGTCTTTGGTACCAGAAATACAATAAGAAGGCTGCACTCGGGAAGTTCATTATGGCTCCAAAGGCAGTCAGAAGGTTGCTGTTCCCTGGTAATGTTAATCTGTTCTTGGTCTTGTAGGTTACACATGCTGTTGCTGACTGCTGACACATCTCATTGGCTAAGAGCAGTGGCTGGCTTTGCAATAGCTCCGCCTTCCCTGGATACTCCTTCAGCGTCTCTGACTTCTAGGCCACGTTTGTGTACTTAGCTCCATGACAGCATCAAGATACAAACCACAAGAACTGATGGATTTCAGTCCATCCTCTGGGGCTCATGCCTGTGGGATACAGCTTGTCCTCGCCGTCTTCCCCTCTACATCCATGTATCCTTCCCAACTGTCAGTGCTGTGGACTTCAAACTCCAGCATCAGACATGAAGACAACATCCTGCACAGATTGCTTTAAGCAGCTCCCACAGTTATAACATCATGGCCCTATAGCAAATATCAAAATTTGTCCACACCCATATTCACAAACATAAAATCTTTTATTGGTTCTGTTTCTCAATTGAATCATGACTGATACAATATAAGAAGCAGTATATTATTATTTATAGGTAAGATGTCATTAATTAAAGATGCATGGGTCAGGCATGGTGGCTCATGCCTTAATCTGAGCACTTTGAGATACCAAAGAGGAGGATCTTTTGAGGCCAGGAATTTGAGACCAGCCTGGGCAACATAGTGAGACTCTGTCTCTACAAAAAACAAATTTTTTTTTAAGGTGCATGTTATAAACCTAGGGAACCATTAAAATATTTTTAAAAGAAGCATAAATGATAAAAAATAACAAACCAAAATGGAGATTAAATGGAATCATTAAAAATATTCTAAATCAGTTAGAAAAAGAACAAAGAACAAATATAATAGAAAAAGGAAGTGAGATAGTAAATTAAAATCCAACTGTATCAGTAGCTGTATTTAATTGAAATGGCCTAAACATACCAACTAAAACACAGAGATTATCAAATTAGATAAAAAAGCAAGAATCAACTATAATCTATCTGTAATAAATTTACCTTAAATATAAAAGTATACAGATTAAAAGTAAAAGGATGAAAAATATACAGTATATGCCATGCTAACAGTTGCTCTATTAGCATTAGATAAAAGGAAATTCCAGAACAAAGAAGATCTTCAGAAATAAAAAGCCACCACATATAGCGTAAAAGGACCAATTCATCAAGAAGAAATAAAAAGACTCAATGTATATGCACCTAAGAACAGAGCTTTAAAATGCATAAAGCAATACTGATAGAACAGAAAGAAAAAATAGGCAAACCTACACTTAGAGACTGCAACATTCCTCTCTCAGTAATAGAACAGATGCACAGAAAATCAGTAAAATATGTAGACTAGAACGACATCGTAAAGCAACTTGACAGACTTGGCATTTATTGAATGCTCTATTCAACAATAGCAGAATACACATTCTTTTCAAGTGCTCATGGGACACGTACCAAGATACTGGGAAATAAAACAAACCTCAACAAATTTAAAAGGGTTGAAATCATATGAAGAATGTTCTGTTACTATAGTGGAATCAAACTGGAAATCAATAGCAGAAAGATGTCTGAAAAATCCCCCAAATATTTGGAAATGAAATGACTCACTTCTGTACAACCTACAGGCAAAAAAGAAAGTTACAAGGGAAATTAAAATGTATTTTGAATGAAAATGAAACATCAAATATAAGAATTTGGGAGATGCAGGTAAAGCAGTGCATGGGGGAGATTTATAGCATTAAATGTTTATACTTGACAAGTAGAAAGGCTTCAAGTTAATGGTTTCACAGTAAGGACCTGGGTGGGGGCAGGGAACAAATAAAATACCACAGCAAAGAAAAAGGAATGCAATAATTAAGATCAGAAATTAATGAATTCGAAAAGAGCAACACAATAGAGAAAAATAATTAAAAACAAGTTGATTGAGTGTGCCCCTATTACTTTCTAGTTGAACAAAAATAAAACTTTTGTTTCAATAATTATATTTAAATGTTTTATTGGATTGTTGGGGGGTGATTTTTTATGTACTTTAGGGTGACAAATAAAAACACAAGCAGTGCCTAAGTAGGTTCATAATTTTAATCTCACTTACCTGTAATTTTACCAGTGCTTACTTATCAATGTCTTTAAAGGTACAATTTTATGGAAAATTTTTCTGACAGTCTGAACGTATTTTCTGGTCTTTAAAATGAAGTTAGTATTCTGTATACCATCACTATATAAACTTGAAACACCTATAGAACAAACATATCAGAGATCAATACATCCTTTTGGGTCACTACAAACTACACCGTTGGCAGTATATATTTGTCTGTTGAGTAACAAACAGCTAAGTTTTAGAGTTAACAAAAGATTAATAATACAAAACAGAGCCGTCTAGTAATAATCTTCAGAGCTAGAACACCCACATGTATTTATAAAGTCACATTTTTGGGGGATAACCAGAGGTAACCGCAGTGAAAAAAAGTTAAATCTGTTGTAAATTCAGTACTGATAGTCCCACTTGATGATCTTTTGTTTTAAACAATTTCTAAGTTGGCTCATATCATAACTATGCTAACCCTCTTGAAAGGGCTTTTTAAGGATCTCTAACAGCATATTGTTAACTGACAAGTCTTCCAGAAGGTAGACCACCTAAGCTTAACATTAACTCTAGTCCAGTGTTTTTGGTTGCCTGCATATATTTTCTTTGGCATTTAAAAAAAAAAGTTGGCCAGGCACAGTGGCTCACACCTGTAATCCCAGCACTTTGGGAGGCTGAGGGGGGTGGATCACTTAAGGTCAGGAATTCCAGATCAGCCTGGTCAATATGGCAAAACCCCGTCTCTATTAAAAATACAAAAATTAGTGGGGCGTGGCGACGCGTGCCTATAATCCCAGCTACTCGGGAGGCTGAGGTGGAAGAATGGCTTGAACCCGGGTGGCAGAGGTTGCAGTGAGCTGAGATCACACCACTGCACTCCAGCCTGGCGACAGAGCGAGACTCCGTTAAAAAAAACAAAAAGTGTTTTCATTAGATACTCTTCTAGAGCTGGCAATACATTGGTTCAGTTGCAAACATGCTCATTATTCCCTTCATCTTAGCCTTATGAGAGAGCAGCTAGTGATGTGCCAAAAAACTGTAGACGTGATAGGTAGGAGGGGATGTCACTTAGTCCAAGTCCTCTGGTCTCCAGGTAGGCAAGGTCCTTTGCAGATGCGCTGGTGTTAGCGGTGGTTCCCAGCCTTGGCGATGCATTAGTAACACCTGGGTGCCTTTAAAAAGGCCAACCTATTATCCCCAGTAATTGATTTAATTGTTCTTGGGTTAAAATCATCCCTACATTTTTTTTTTTGGATGGAGACTTCTCTGTTGCCCAGGCTGGAGTGCAGTGGCGGGATCTCAGCTCACTGCAACCCCGACCTCCGGGATTCAAGCAATTCTCCTGTGTCAGCCTCCCGAGTAGCTGGGATTACAGGTGCCCGCCACCATGCCCGGCTAATTTTTGTATTTTTAGTAGAGACGAGGTTTCACCAAGTTGGCCAGACTGATCTCAAACTCCTGACTTCAGGCAATCCGCTCCCCTCGGCCTCCCAAAGCACTGGGATTACAGGTGTGAGCCACCGTGCCCAGCTGGACATCCCTACATAGGAAAGCAGCCAAGGGAAATATTATATACCAAAGCTAAGGACCACCGAGCTGAAGTACTGAGTTTTCAGATGCGGAAACCCCAATCTCCTTTCTCACTCATGTGGGTTTACAGTATTAACTACATTTTAAATGTCAGAAGTTTAAAACGCACAAAATAAATGTTATAAATAGAGTTAAAATAGGGCAGCAGTGATTCTAATTTGTGTTATATATATTGCAAGGTTTCACATCTTAAAAATGTGAACTTTTGTGGATTTTCAAAGCACATGTATTGTTCTTTCTGTGTAAAGAACACTGTATGTGTATGAACTCATCTTCAGTGGGTATTAACTTTGTGCTTATTTTAAATTGAGGATTTTTTAAAAAACAAAACATTAATGTTCTCTTGCTCATTTTCTGAGTCATGGGAGTAGACAGTATATCATATGTTAGCCAGGTTTGCTCAGAAAATAGAAAACATTCTAAATATTTCAGGCAATATTCGTGGGTATGTGTTTATTGATAGGGCTGGGATGGGAAAGCGAGGGAAGGCAGGCATCAGCTCTCTAGACTGCATGACAGGCGCAAGCACACACTTGAGAATGAGAATGAATCCTCATTGTCAAGCAGAATTAAACCAAACTAAAACACATTATAAAGCAAAAAGACGATGAAGAGATGGGCCATGGAACATTTTGTGTGAAGTTATCTGGATCCTGTGAAAACGAAACCAATGTTTTCCCATCCACTGAGCTACCTTGGTTAACAGAGATATTCATAAACATTTATGTTTTCTTACATTCATATATGTTTTTGTAAATGTCTTTATTATCCTGAGTCTGTAAAGGAAGATGTTGCCGTGATACTGGTGTGGCATGTGCAAGACTATTTTTGTGAGTTTCAGTTTGGTGACTGCTTTTGGTGGGAAGAGGTCTTTCAGCAAACAAAATTCATCAGTCCAAAGAGCACCTTGAATGCTGGAGATAAAAATATTCCTTTGACCATAATAACTCTACTGTGGTATTTGCTTCAGATTTGTGGCCAACCGTCTGAGATTAGGTCCGAGCGTTAATACTGATTGGCTCTTTCCCCCCCAACCCTGTGGGTTTATTTATCATCATTTTCCACCCATGTGTCAGCTGAAAAAACAAAAAATTAAGCAATTAGCAATCCCAATCATCTGTCACTTAAACGGGATAATTTATTACCTAAGTCAAAAAGATACGTATTAGTAGAGATGAGCTACAGCGATTATTAGCTTCATACTGTCCTACCTTGCCTGCATGTCTGCACTTGTGACCTGCTGCTCTGTTTCTTTTGAATGGAGACAAGAAAGGGACCATCAGATGCTGGGGTTCTGCTGGTAGACAGTGAGCAGAGCTATAGTCCCTGACTATGATGGTTCCTTGAGTGTTTTAGCTTGTCTCCTTTTACTCTTGCTGCAGCATGGAAGGCTGCAATAACACTATTAGTTTCTAAATGCTTGCCAGTGAAGATGGAGTGCTCATATCATCTAATGGTTGGATTTAAGACAGCGAGGAGGAGAAGGCTTGTTGCCATTTCCAATTTTGTCTGGTTCTTTAAGATGGCATGAGAGGCAAATAATTAATCTTGGATAGATTTTAGCAAAATGAAATGCCCATGTTCCTTATCTTTGGTAAAATACTTTACCAATTTAGGGCCGGGTGCAGTGGCTCACGACTGTAATCCCAGCATTTTGGGAGGCCGAGGCAGGGGGATCATGAGGTCAGGAGATCGAGACCATCCTGGTTAACACATGAAACCCCATCTCTACTAAAAATACAAAAAATTAGCCAGGCTTGGTGGTGGGCGCCTGTGGTCCCAGCTATTTGGGAGGCTGAGGCAGGAGAATGGTGTGAACCCAGGAGGCAGAGCTTGCAGTGAGCCGAGATCAGGCCACTGCACTCCAGCCTGGGCAACAGAGCGAGACTCTGTCTTAAAAACAAACGAACAAACAAAAACCAATTTACCAATTTAGTTTTTCCTTGAGGACTAGGGTTATTTTCCTAGTTAGAAAGACAGGACCAAGGTGCTAGCCTGGGAATTTTGAATGACTCATGCAAAGCTGTGTTACAGGTAGAAAGATGTCAGTGCCGAGTGTTTGAAATAGGCATTTTGGACCATTAGGATATCATGGTTTGCTTATCATGGCTTTTTCTACATCTGAATACATTCTCATCAGCTATGCTTCATTCGTTATAAAAGGAACTCTAGAATCAAGTGTTGCCATTCTTCTTGGTTTCAGAAGGAAGATAATCTCTTGAGCTCACAGGCTCACAAACACATCTCACTGAAAGTAATTGCCTTCACATCAGTCAAGAGGCACATGCTGAGTTTGCCTCCCCAATGCCTTTCAAGATTTATGAGTGCCTTATCAATGGATATCATGGGCAACAGATGCACCTTATAATGATGACTTTAAAAAATAAACTATAATTGTTATGCCTTGGCTCCTGGCCAAAGAAACAGGATCTAAGTCTAATTGATGGTACAAGCTAGTTTTCTATCATTTAACAGTAAATGGTTTTGCTCTTTTATTATGTTTTGCTTGAGTTAAAAAAAAAAAGATAAATAGAATTATGAACTTGATGAAAGACTAAATCCTGCAGTGATACACATTGAAAGATGCAAAACTAAGAGTCACTGATGAACTGGTGAACCTGCTGGTGTGGATCATTGAGTGACTCTTGTAAGCATCATCTCATGAACCCATCTTGAAGCTGACTTCACAGAGGCAGTGGCACTGCAGGAGACCCCCAACAAAGCAGAAATGACGAAAGAGTTCCCAGAGAAATAACGCCTACCAGGGTCCCAAGATAGGAACTAGAAAGAAGTCAGAGCTGTGCATCTGTGAAATACAAGTGCTTAATAAACCCCATCCTTACTCATATCTGCATACGCACAGCAATGTATGAAAAGTAGATGTGGCCAATTGCTTGTTATGGACCAATGTTCACTATCTTCTGTTTCCTTTGGTCATGGAACCTCCAAGTTTGAACTAGGCATAGAGCCACCCAGTTAAAGATTGCATTTCCCACATTCCTTATCATTAGGTGCAGCCATGTGACTAGACTCTGGCAATGGGATATGAACAGAACTGGTGAATGCAGAGCTGCTCCAAGATGGCTGACTAGACGCAGCCAGGAGGAACATCTCCCACTGAGGGTCTGGGACATTGGGAAGACTGGCACGCTTCTAGCAGATCTTCAGAGGGAAGGTATTGAGAGTGGATAGAGGGAAGACACAGGTGCTGGGCTGAAGGGGGAGGAAGCTGGGAACCCTGAATGGGGCTGCTGCACACCAAGATTCCTTCCTGGCTTCCAGTGACTCTTGTGAGAGGGGTGAGTTTAATAGGCAAAGAGCAACCTGCTGTCACCATGGGCCTCTGGAATTGCAGCAGCAGGAGACCCCTTGAGCACTGTGGACACTTGAGTTGGCAGGAAGAGCGGTTTGGAGAAGTGTTAGTGGCAGAACCCCTGACCATTCAGAGCCCAGAGGGTTTGGTGTGGGAAATTCTGTAGTGGAGCATGGCCAGGGATACCCATCCCCCTAGGCTCTGCTTGCTCCCATAGGAGACTTCGACCTTGTGGGATATGTGGGACTTTAACTCTGCAGGACAGTCTTGCCCATCAGACTAGGCTGGTCTGAGCTGAGAACCCCATGGTTCTGCTGGCCTTCTCTGGGGCTTCATCCTAGCCATGCCTGCTTGCAGTGCAGGCCCCAGGTACCTCCTGTAGCTCCTGTGCTGGTGAACCACAATTGACTGGCAGAGTGCTCCAGCACAGTGACACTGTGAATACACACCATCTGCAAACTCCCTCAACTGCAGCCTCTCCTGTGCTGATTTGCCTGCAGGCACTAGCCCATGGCCAACCCAAACATTGCTTTGCTTGTTTGTGTGTATGTGGGCAGACCTTGCCTTCCCTTCCCCACCACTGCACCTGTGCACATACATCTGGCCATGCCACTGCTGTTGGCATTAATGCACTCTGCCCACTCCTACCTCCCCACTGCGACATTGCTATTGTCACTGGAGCATTGGTGGGCATGGAGCCTATGAGCTTTCCCTCCACCAGCACCCTGTCCCTGTGCCAACACTGCTGCCAGTGCAAAATTGGGCATGGAAAACAGCAAACTCACCACTGCCCTGAGTGGCACTGCCACCTGTGTGAATGCGCACAGAGGGTAATACAGTCCTGTGCCTACCAGTGCCCTACTGCCATGCCAGCACCACCACGAGTGTAGATACACACATAATTATTGGCGGGGGCCTTCTATCCCCAAGCCATTGTGCCACCGCTGCTCCACATGGATGCCAACACCCCAGCAACTGCTAGCACTCTGCCACAGCTGATCAACATAAATTCCACCACATTGCCATTGCCACTGCCACTGCCACTGCTGCTGGCACATGCAAATGAAGATGGATCCCACTGTCACCACCCTATGAAGTGCTTTGGCTGGTATCACTTATTGCAGTGTTGTGACCTGTGGTCTGGGAGCACCTCAGACCCTCAAAACAGCAGTTTCCCCTTGAGGAGCCAAAGAGCAAAGCCAGGCCTGATCCCAGCCCCCAGAGTTAGAGTACGCAGTCCAGGAGTCCTGAGCTGAGCCCTGACCCTCTAAAATATTCCAGAAATGAAACCAGTTGACTGAACTCACCTTAAACCACAATCAAACCCCAAGGTCATCAAATAGGATACAAGAAAGAAAACCCATCCAAGGTCAGCAACCTCAAAGACGGAAAGACCACCAACCCACAAAGATGAGAAAGAACGAGTGCAAAAACTCTGGCAACTCAAAAAGTCAGGGTGTCTTCTTTCCACCAAACAACCATACTAGTTTTCCAGTAAAAGTTTTTAACCAGGTTGAGATAGCTGAAATGACAGAAATAAGATT
The DNA here is from genome assembly GCF_024542745.1 of Macaca thibetana thibetana. NCBI lineage: Eukaryota > Metazoa > Chordata > Mammalia > Primates > Cercopithecidae > Macaca > Macaca thibetana. Next base: position 107,599,513 of record NC_065592.1, on the reverse strand, counting down.
CAGGATATGGGTATGAATGAAGATCATCAAGATATAGCAGAACGGTGAAACCCAATCTAAGAAAGAATAGAATCACACACGAAACAGCTGATACAGGAGTTGACAGACAAAATAGCCAGTATACAGAAGAAGATAACCAACTTGATAAGGATGAAAAGCACACTACAAGAATTTCATAATGCAATCACAAATGTTAATGGCAGAATAGACCAAGCTTAGAAAATAATTTCAGAGACTGAAGACTGGCTTTCTGAAATAAGACAGTCAGATAAGAATGAAGAAAAAAGAATAAAAAAAGAGTAAACAAAACCTCTGGAGAAATATGGGATGATGTAAATAGACCAAATCTACTACTCATTGGCATCCTCGAAAGAGATGGGAGAATGGAAGCGACTTGGAAAACATATTCTGGGATATTATCCATGAGAATTTCCTAAACCTAACTAGAGGCCAACATTAAAATTCAGAAAATGCGGAGAACCACTGCAAGATACTCCAAAAGAAGATCATCTCCAAGACATATAATCATCAGATTCTCCAAGGTTGAAATGAAAGAAAAAATGTTAAAGGCAGCTAGAGAGAAAGGACAAGTCACCTACAAAGGGAAGTCCATGAGATAACAGGGGATCTCTCAACAGAAACTCAAGAAGCCAGAAGAGACTGGGTGGCTATATTCAGCATTCTTAAAGAAAACAAATTCCAACCAAGAATTTCATATTTGGCCAAACTAAGCTTCATAAACAAAGGAGAACCAAGATCCTTTTCAGACAAGCAAACGCTGAGGGAATTTGTCACTACCAGATCTGCCTTACAGAAACTCCTGAAAAAAAGCAATAAATACAAAAAGGAAATATCATTACCAGCCACTACAAAAACACACATAAGTACACAGACCAGTGACACTATAAAGCAACCAGACAAAGAAGTCTGTATAAGAACCAGCTAATGACATGACAGAATCAAATTCACACATATCAATGTTAAACTTGAATGTAAATGGGGTAAATGCCCCATTAAAAGATGCAATGTGGCAAGCTTGATAAAGAAGCACGACTCAATGGTATGCTGTCTTCAAGAGACCCATCTCACATGCAATGACACTTATAGACTTAAAATAGAGGAATGGAGGAAAATCTACCAGGCAAAAACAAAAACAAAAAACAAACAAACAAAAAACAGAAAAAGCAGGAGTAAAAATCTTACTTTCAGGCAAAACAGACTTTAAACCAACGAAGATCAAAAAAGACAAAAAAGGGCATTATATAATGGTAAGTGGTTCAATTCAATAAGAAGACCTAGCTATCCTAAACATATATGCACCCAACTGAGGAGCATCCAGATTCATAAAGCATGCTCTCAGAGATGTTCAAAGAGACTGAGAATACCACACAGTAATAATGGGAGAAGGAAACACTCCACTGACAGTATTAGACAGATCATTGAGGCAGAAAATTAACAAAAATATTCACGACCTGAACTAACACTGGACCAAATGGACTTGATAGATATACACAAAACTCTCCACTCAAGAACAATAGAATATACATTCTTATCACCACATGGCACGTATTCTAAAATTGACCACACAATTGAAAACAAAACACTCCTCAGCAAATGCAAAAGAATCATATTAACCAGTTTCTCAGACCAGAGTGCATTAAAAATAGAATTCACAACTAAGAAAATTACTCAAAACCATACAATTATATGGCAATTAAGCAATCTGTCCCTGAATGAATTTTGGGTATATAATAAAATTAAGGAAGAAATCAAGAAGTTCTTTGAAACTAATGAGAACCAAGATACAACATACCCGAATCTCTGGGACACAGCTAAGGCAGTGTTAACAGGGAAATTTATAGTACTAAACACTTACGTCAAAAAGTTAGAAAGATCTCAAATTAACAACCTAACATCACAACTAAAATAACTAGAGAAGCAAGAGCAAGCCAACCCCAAAACTAGCAGAAGACAAGAAATAACCAACATCAGAGCTGAACTGAAGAATGAGACACAAAAAACCATTCAAAAGATCAATGAAGCCAAGAGCTGGTTTTTTGAAAAAAGTAAATAAAATAGACAGAGTGCTGGCCAGACTAATAAAGAAGAAAAGAGAGAGACCAAATAAACACATTTAGAAACAAAGGGGATGTTACCACTGACCCCACAGAAATACAAATTACCATCAGAGACTACTATGACCACCTCTATGCACACAAACTAGAAAATCCAAAAGAAATTAGTAAATTACTTGACACATACATCCTCCCCAAGACTGAACCAGGAAGAAATTGAATCCCTGAGCAGATTAATAATGAACTTTGAAATTGAGTCAGTAATAAATAACTTACCAACCAAAAACAGCCTGGGATCAGACAGATTCACAGCTGAATTCTACCAGATATACAAAGAAGAACTGGTACCCTTTCTACTGAAACTATTCCAAAAAATTGAGGAGGAGGGACTCCTTCCCAGTTCATTCTATGAGGCCAGCATCATGCTGATACCAAAACCTGGCAAAGCCACAAGAAAAAAGAAAACTTCAGGCCAGTATTCTTGATGAACTTTGATACGAAAACCCACACAGACAACATCATACTGAATGGGCAAAAGTTGGAAGCATTCCCCTTGAAAACTGGTACAAGACAAGCATGCCCTATCTCACCATTCCTATTCAACATAGTATTGGAAGTCCTGGCCAGGGCATTTAGGCAAGATAAAGTAATAAAGGGTATCCAAATAGGAAGAGAGGAGGTCAAGCTATCCCTGTTTGCAGATGACATGATTTTGTATCTAGAAAACCCTGTAGTCTTTGCCACAAAGCTCCTTAATCTGATAAACAACTTCAGCAATGTTTCAGGATACAAAATCAATGTACAAAAATCACTAGCATTCTTATAAACCAGCAACAGCCACGCTGAGAGCCAAATCAGGAAAGCAATCCCATTCACAATTGCCACACACACCCAAAATAAAATACCTAGGGATATAGCTAACCAAATGAAAGACCTCTACAATACAAATTATAAAACACTGATCAAAGAACTCAGAGATGACACAAATAGATGGAAAAACATTCCATGCTCATGGATTTGAAGAATCAATATTGTTAACCTGGCCATACTGCTAAAAGCTATTTACAGATTAAATGCTATTACTATCAAACTACCAATGATATTCTTCATAAAATTAGAAAAAATTGTTTTATAATTCACATGGAATCAAAAAGGAGCCCAAATAACCAAGATAATCCTAAGCAAAAGGAACAATGCTGTAGGGATCATGCTACCCAATTTCAACAATACTACAGGACTACAGTAACCAAAACAGCATGATACTGATACAAAAACAGAAACATAGACAAATCGAATAGAATGGAGGGCCCAGAAATAATGCCACACATGTAAAACCATCTGATCTTCAACAAAGCTGACCACAACAAGCAATGGAGAAAGGACTCCCTATTCAGTAAATGGTGCTGGAATAATTGACTAGCCATATGCAGAAGATTGAAACTGGACCCCTTCCTTCCACATATAAAAATCAACTTGGCCGGGCACGGTGGCTCAAGCCTGTAATCCCAGCACTTTGGGAGGCCGAGGCGGGCAGATCACGAGGTCAGGAGATCGAGACCATCCTGGCTAACATGGTGAAACCCCATCTCTACTAAAAATACAAAAAACTAGCTGGGCGTGGTGGCGGGCGCCTGTAGTCCCAGCTACTTGGGAGGCTGAGGCAGGAGAATGGCGTGAACCCAGGAGGCGGAGTTTGCAGTGAGCCAAGATCGCGCCACTGCACTCCAGCCTGGGCGACACAGCAGGACTCTGTCTCAAAAAAAAAAAAAAAAAAAAAAAAAAAAATCAACTCAAGAAGGATTAAAGACAGAAATGTAGAACCCAAAACTACAAAAACCCTGGAAGACAACCTAGGCAATACCATTATGGACATAGGAACTGGCAAATATTTCATGACGAAGATGCCAAAAGAAGTTGCAATGAAAGCAAAAATTGACAAATGGTAACTAAATTAAACTAAAGCACTTCTGCACAGCAAAAGAAACTATCAACAGAGTAAACAGATAATCTACAGAATGGGAAAAATGTTTGCAAACTATACATCTGACAAAGGTAAAATGTCCAGTATCTAAAAGGAGCTTAAACAAATTTACCAAAAATCCCAAACAACCCCATTAAAAAGTGGGCAAAGGACATGAACAGTCTTTTCTAAAGAAGACATACATACACCCAAGGAGCATATGAAGAAAAGCTCAATATCAATGATCATTAGAAAAACGCAAATTAAAACCACGATGAGATGCCATCGTATACCAGTCAGAATGGCTACTATCAAAAAGTAAGAAAATAACAGATGCTGGTGAGGTTGCGGAGAAAAGGGAACACTACACAGTGTTGGTGGCAGTGTAAGTTCTTTTAACCAGTGTGGAAAGCAGTGTGGTGATACCTCAAGGAGCTAAAAACAGATCAGCCATCTAACCCAGCAATCCTCTTCCTGGGTATATACCAAAATGAATATAATTCATTATGTCATAAAGACATATGCACACATATGTTCTCTGGTGCACTATTCACAATAGCAAAGACATGGAATCAACCTAAATGCCCGTCAATGATAGTCTGGATAAAGAAAATATGATACATATGCATCATGGAATACTATGCAGCCATAAAAAAGAATGTGATCACATTCTTTGCAGGTATGTGGATGGGGCTGTAGGCCATTATCCTTAGCAAACTAACACAGGAACAGAACACTTAAAAGTGGGAGCTAAATGATGAGAATACACGGACAAAAAGTGGGGAACAGACACTGGGTCCTACTTCAGGGTGGAGGGTGGGAGGAGGGAGAGAATCAGGAAAAATAACTATTGGGTACTAGGCTCAGTACCTGAGTGAGGAAATAATCTGTACACCAATACACCATGACATGCCAAACCCTATATACCAAACCTACACACGTACCCCTGAACCTAAAATAAAAGTAAAATATGAATAAATAAAAAAATAAAAGAAATGGTGAATGTAACTTTTTGGTCTTAGCTTCAAATAAAAGAGATAAAGTCTTCACTTCTCCTTTCCCTTTCTCACTGCCTGGAATGCAGACCCAGCAGACATGGCAATGAGTCAGCTTAGACCATGTAGATGGGAGAAGTGGACTGTGGGCACAGCAAGGTAGAAGCAGCCTGCATTCCCAGTGCTGCGGAGCTGCCAGGTCAGCACAGAATTTCGTAGCTGTAACAGATATGTGGGAGACAAATCGATTTCTATCTTATTATTTAATCTATTTTTCATTGTAGTTTTACATGTCTTAGCTAATATAGTAGACATTATTACTTATTTTATAAAAGGAGATGCTGAGGCTTAATGATTTCCTTGGGGCCACATGAATAAAAATTGTCAGAGTTGGGCTTCCACATCAAGCATCTAATTTCACTTACCTCGTGTGGCATCTCAAGTCAGTCAATACACATTTGCATCTAGTTGGTGATTCTCACAGGAGTGCATGGCTGCTCCTGACTGGACTGGTCCTTCTGCTAGTGGAAAGATTTTCCCCATTTGGAGAGAGTGGCATCTGGAACAAGGGAGGGAGAGCTCACTATCTAAGGCTGACTTAGTGCTCTGCTATGTGTTGTGCATTTACAAAAGTACAGAGATAAGAAAAATCAACTAAATTTCAATAGTTGATTTCCCACATATGTGTTGGTTCCTTTTCCATTTGTATATTTTAATTCCACTGTGCTGCTTATTAAATCCACAATTCTGTATGTATCTTGAGTTTAGAGGGAATGTTTTATTCATTGCCCAATGTCTGAAACATAGTACAAGCACAGTAACTTCATCAAATTTTTAAGAGTTATAATCCATATCTATATTAACCACAACAATCCCATTGATATTTTGACAAATTACATAATTAGAATTCCTTGTTGGGATAGCCATTTCTTCTTCCAGTGCAAATAATACTAAAAAGAAAATTCATGTGCATATTATTAATTACGACTTCATGTAAATTAAGAATTCTTCTTTATTATGTAGCCATTTTTTTTTTTTTTTACCTTACAGGAATGACAATTCTTTCCCATTACTGATAACATAATTATAATAAGTGTTATGCTTATTTTTTCTATTTTTCCTCTAGACTCAGCCATCCTATTAACTCAAATCATTTGATCTCATGGAGTAGGTTAATTCATATTTTAACTGTGAGTTTCCACTCACAAAGGGCAAAATTCTTGGAAGTCTCTTAAGAAGTCCATTTATTTGTTAAAAAGCAGTAATGTAGTTTGTTCACTGCTGTGTGGAGGTGAGACTGTGAGATATTCTAAAGATACAGAAGTCTAGGAAGTGCAGCTTTCTCTTCTGCTTTTTAAAATTACCATTTCCGGATGCTTCATCTCACTACCTTTTGTTTTTGACAGTATTCGATGTATGACTAATCAGAAGATTTAAAGGTATTTTGCCTAAATGAATTTTTCTAGAAAACAGGGCAAGAATTGGAAAAGACTGCAGTAGTGTTAAGTAGGCTGACAGAGATGAAGGCTTTCTTAAATTAAAAAATTTGATAAAACTGCTAGTGCTGGGTTATTTATATATTGAGATTGCAAATATGTAAATTGGTTGAGCGAGAAGATAAATTAAGGGGAAAAACAAGCTAATGGGAAGGACCGACCACGGCAAACAGCATTAGCAGTGCCAGTGTTCCAAAGGCGAGCTCTCAGGAAACTTTTCACCTAGACAAAATATCAATTATGCTCCTACCATTCTGATTATAGTGGTTATTATTTTATATATTTCTGCTGGATAATACATCTAAAAGCTATGAATTTGAATATAATTTTACTTGTATGAGGATATGAAAAATTATCTTTTGTGGAATGCATCAAATCCAAGGAAGAAGATCATGTGGCATCTTCAGAAGTCTTTTCATGGCATTTCCCAGAAATCTGAGACTTAAAGTCACTATGAAGACTCTTCTGTAGAAGAGACCACTACAGACATCAGTTTCTACTCAACAGCGGAAAGTGAGAAGCATTATATATTAAGTGGAATGGGAATTAAACGGCCGTGTTCACATTCATAATGCATTAGAAAAGCGAGACTAGACTACAATGCTTTGTAGTAATAATAGGTTCAGTGATTTCACTCGAGACATAGCGAATTAAATCTTGGAATTGTTGCTGCATTGATTGCAGGGTTCCAACCTCTGCTGTGAAAAGAGGAAGCCCCGCAGCTCTACTACAATTTTCCTGACAAGGCTGAGGCTCCCAGCTTGAGCGATGAAAAGAAGAGAGCAAGTCATTCTTGCTGTAATAAGCATAGCTGCTATCAACCACAGGAGGAGTTTTAAAGTCCCTCATAGGAAGAGCCCAGTTGTCCAAGCTATAGTTTTGAGAGAGGCCAAACGCTCATCAGTTCATCTTGTGTGTGTGAGTATCAGTTGCAAAGGTTGAAACAGAATTCTGCCATATATTCTAAAACAGGTGTCAAATCATATCCTGTGTACTCCTTTATCCTAGGAATTTTGGGGAATATTGATATGCCCAGGATAAAGGCATTTTGGAGGGCATCAAAAAAGCACTGATTTATCAAAAACTGGAGGAGACAGTGTTACAAGAAGCACGTGAGACAGTAAGTGTAAATCGTGTGGTCCTGACCATAAATAGAATGGGAGCTGCAGCATGGACTGGCATGGTCAGAGGTTTGGAGCTGGAACCATGAAAAGCCCCTCTTAGGTCCTGCCTTCCACCCACCACACCATCCAGACCAACAGGTGCTCACTCTCCACAGGCTTAACTGATGATTCCTGTTACCTGATTTTCCAGGGTGAGCAGGGTCGCTGAAGTATCTCAGGTGAATATCCTCTAGAAGAGGGTGACTTTGGAGAAGTGTGTGTGGGACAAGAGGAATAAGTGGTGAAATCTGTGGGGACATCAGTGGGAGTCTTTGGTCTGTGGTCTAACAAACAAGTAAACCTGAGATCGAGGTCAGGATCTGAAATACCTGGGTCTACCTCATGGATTTGTATATTGCACCCGCATCATGTCCAGCATTGGATATGATCCGATTTCCTGTAGGTTACATTTCACAAAGGTTTGTTAGTTTTGTGCAGGCAAATACAAAGGGGTGTGTGTGTATACATAAGCATTTAAAACTCTGCGAGGTGTCCTTTGCAGCAACTGGAATGAAACTGGAGTTCATTATCTTAAGTGAAACAAGCCAGTTGAAGAAAGTCAAATATCACATGTTCCCACCCATACATGGGAGATAAATAACCTGTATACATGGATGTAGAGAGTGGGATGATAGACAATGGAGGCTTGGAAGGCTGAGGGTGTGGGAGAGGAGTGGGTGATGAGAAATTAGTTGATGGGTACAATGTACATTATTTTGGTGATGGATACCCTAAAAGCCCTGACTTGACCACTACACAATCTATACAGGTAACAAAATTGCAGATGTGCCACATAAATTTGTACAACAAATAAATTAAAAATCTGTGAGAATTTGAAAAAAGCCTATGACCATTTCCAGGGAGCAGAAACAACTACACGATGCTGTGAAAGGACTAATACATTTGTTCAAAAACAAAAGCATCTAGTCAGTCATTAATTCTAGGTGGCCCGTGAATGCATACCTTGTGCAAAGATCTACATAAACAATCAAGGCAACCAGATTCTACACAAGGTGAAAAGGTTCTGAAGGACAAGAAGCCTTCTAGGCCACCAGTTGGTCACCTTGCCACCACCATAACGGCCCATTTGATAGGAGACAATGCAGCAGAGGGAGAAAAGAGCAGAAGATTGAGAGGAGAAAGGACACAGGTTTTGTTGCTGTTGTTAATGTTTCCTCCTGCTTCCATGTACCGCTTGTCTTTTACAATCAGTTTATAACTTCGGGGCCCTGGGACTGTTTTTATTGAAACAGGACTTAGAAACTGTAAAGCTGTTTTAGGCATTGCTGGGAACCACTGAAACAGATAAGAAATTGTTATACTCGGCAAAGTTGAAAACAAATAACTATCAGCAAGTGCCCAACTCTACCAAACTCAAAGTGATACTAAATCAATAGAAAGACGCTGATTTATGAGTAGTGAAGTCATTCTCCTCAGAGACCCTGAAGTATATGGACATCGCAGTCTTCAAGCCTAACCCCCTTCCAAATTCTATGCTATTTAAAAAACCTTTTAAGAGACTACCATGCTACAGTTCAAATCTGAGCAATTAAATCAAATTGTGCATTTTTACCTTAGAATCAACGGAATCTGTTGTGTATACTGAAAATAAAAAAGGAAACAGCTATACAGATTATATTCAGACCTTGTGGGGAAAAATATAGCACCTCTCTAGTCACTGCAGTCCATCAAAATATCTCTGTTTAATTAGGGCATGACCACAAGCAAAATTTAATTGAATAAATTTGAATGAAAATCACTGTGGTAGACAAAATAATGACCCCCAAAATATGCCCACGCCCTTAAGCCCTGGAATCTATGCATGTCACCTGACATGGCCAAGGGGAAGTAAGGTTGCAGGTGGAGTAAAGGTAGCAAATCACTAATATTAAAATAGGTCAATGAGCTTGGTTACCCAGGTGCATCCAAGGCAATCACTAGGGTCCTGAAAAGTGGAAGAGTCAGCGTGAGTTGACGTTAGAAATACTCAGTTGACCATTGCTGGCTTTGAAGATGACAGAGGGCCATGAGCCATGGAAATATGAGTAGCTTCTAGAATCTGGAAAAGTCAGGAAGACAGATTCTCCCCTGAAGACTCCAGAAAGAAACGCGGCTCCTCCAACACTTTGCCTGCAGCCCAGTGATACCTACTTTGGTCTCATAACTTGCAGAATGTAAGATAATACATTTTTGTTTAAGGCAGTAAGTTTGTGGTCATTTATCAGCAGGAGTAGGAAGCTAATACAACCGCTAAGAGAAAATTTGTCTTAGTGTAGGAAAATTAGAAGAGAGGTTATTCTCAGGAATTGCAACCTGAGCTCTTAATCTTTCTGACATTTTATACGTATGAATAGAACTTTAAACCTAGCTAATGTGTATTTTAAGAATGAATAATTGATGCACCATTATTAGCACATATCTGTATTTTCTCCTATTTGAGAACAGATTTTCAAAAAGCAATATGATGATTCACATGGCATACTGTGTGGGGATTTATTGACTATCCCTGTAGAACAGCACTCTAATATATCCTCAAAACACAGAAAACTTGTAATACCAAACAAACATTATAGCAGTATGAGAGAAATGGCTTGTCACACTTAGCCTAGCCTCAGATAAAAGAGGAAAACAATAATTATTCCAAATTCAAATAGTGCCAGGATGTATCTGTAGCATATGTCCTTGAAAACAGCAAAGGGTATATAATTTGATATTAGGAAACAGGACAAGCTCTGGAATTCTCACGCATGAAATGGAAATTATAATTCCTACGGCACTTGATGGCTGCAAGGACCTAGTTGTATATGCATATGTATTGTACATATACAATTGTATATGTAAATAGCCTCACACTGTGGTACACAGTAGGTGCTTACGAATCAATAGATACCCGTATTAAAAGTCAATTTCTTCTCGCCTCTTAATGGTTGTGGAGAATGGTAAATTGTAGCTGGACAGCCTTGGGTTTGGCTAGAGTAGAAAAATACCTTCATGGTGTCTAATATTTTCTGTTCCATTCCAAATTATTGTGATGTGTGTGTGTGTGTGTGTGTGTGTGTGTGAGAGAGAGAGAGAATGAGATTTTTTGTTTTTTCTTGTTTTACCAAGGTAGCAAAACAGTAGACATGCCACTCTTGCCTGCACCTCAGGGCCTTTGCGCTTGGTTTTTCTTCAGCTGGGAATACTTTTCCTCCAGATTTCACATGACCTGTCTATCACTTTATTTGGATTTCTGTCCCCACTTAATACTATCTGATGTTGTATTTTTTTATTTAGGTTCTCCAGAGAAAATGAACCAATAAGGATGTGTGTGTGTGCATGTGTGTGTAAAGTGAGATTTATTACAAGGCATTGGCTCGTGAACTCATGAAGGCTAAATCCCATAACCTGCTGTCTACAAGCTGGAGACCAAGGAAAGCCAGTGGTTTAGTTTAGTCCTAGTCCAAAGGCCTGAGAACCAGGGTGTGGGAGGGTAAGTCCCAGTCTGAGGGCAGCAGCAGGACAATGTCTGAGCTTAAGCATCAGGCAGCGAGAGAATTCAGGCTTCCTCCACCTTTTTGTTCTCTTTCGGCCCTGAATGGGTTTGAAGATGTCCACTCACTATTGCGGAGGCCATCTGCTTTACTCCCTCACCAATTTAAATACAAATCTCTTCCGGAAACACCCTCATAGACACACCGAGAAATAATGTTTAACCAGATATCTGAGCATCCTGTGGCCCAGTCAGGTTAATACATAAAATTGTCACAATTTTGTACATATTTATTTCTCGCCTGACTCCTTCACTTGAATGTAAACATTATGGATGCAGGGACTTTTGCTTGTTCACTGTTCAATGTCAGCAACTAAGACAGGGCCTGAGACTTCATGCATGCTCAGCAAATGTGATGAAATAATAAATGTCGGAGCTAAAGCCTCATTTTCTTTTATTTTTTTTTTTTTGAGACGGAGTCTCGCTCTGTTGCCTAGGCTGGAGTGCAGTGGCGAGATCTCCACCTCCCGGGTTCACGCCATTCTCCTGCCTCAGCCTCCCAAGTAGCTGGGACTACAGGCGCCTGCCACGTTGCCTGGCCAATTTGTTGTATTTTTAGTAGAGATGGGGTTTCACCATGTTAACCAGGATGGTCTTGATCTTCTGATCTCGTGATCTGCCCACCTTGGCCTCCCAAAGGAAGTGCTCTTACAATCTATGTTAATTCATCTTGCTTTATCCTGTGTTCAGAACTGAACTTTGAGTTGAGGTATACTTCAAATGACTTGATCTGGTTATAGCACAGATTGGCACCAAAGGACACAGCCCAGTAAGCCACAGGCTGTTGCCTTCTAACTCAGTATCATAGTTGTGGAGACTTCTGTTGGGGTTTTGGGGTTAATGGAATTAAACAGATGTAGGCGCATCTATTACCTTTGATAGTATTGCTGGATGAAAGAATAAGGTTGGAATGCTAGATTGTGATGGTTAATTTTATGTATCAACTTGACTGGGCCAAGGATGACCAGATAACTAGTAGGACATTATTCTTGGGTGCATCTATGAGGGTGTTTCTGGAAGAGATTAGCATTTAGGAGACTGAGTCAAGATCACCCTCAGCAATAAGGGTGGGCACCATCCAATCTGTTGAGATCCTGAAGAGAACAAAAAGATGGAGGAAGGATAAACCTGCTCTCTACCTGGGCCAAGACACCAGCTCCTGCCCTCACCTGCACCTTCTGCTGCCCTCAGACATTGGTGCTACTGGTTCTCCAGCCTCTGACTCAGATGGAGACTTACATCATTGACTCTCCGGGTTATGAGACTTTTGAGTCTGGACTACAACCAGACCATCAACTTTCGCCTCCAGCCTACAGACAGCAGATGGTGAGACTTCTCAAACTCCATAAGCACATGACCAATTTGTCATAAATATCTTACTATACTTCTCTGTTGTCAATCTAAAAAAAGACACTAGAGAAAATTATCTCTATGGTATATTGAGTTTACTCACAGGTAAGAATCAATGATTATAACTGGAATGCACGGCATGGCAAACCACGAGTGTATCTGTGAGGGAAGGGCAAAGGGAAGCTTTCATTAGCAAAAACAGAGAGTTTTATAGAAGCAGCTTAGAAATAGAATTCATTGGTTCCAGAGAGCTGTTGTCAGTTCACTGGTGGAGATGTCATTACTGAGCGATCTTATCAGTTCTGAGAGCATCTTATCTGAATTACTGCAGTCCTAAAGAATATCTGGTGATAAACCTTGTCAAAGCAGGAGATGCATGAAGGATGCAAAAATGTTTCTTGTAGGGTTTTTAGAACGTCCCTCAAAGCAGTTTTTTTCTCAGATATGTGACCACGAGCCATCTCTCCTTCATGCTATCCTGACCCTATTTTATCCAGGTCGACAAAAGCGATTTTATCCTGGTAGCTGCAACTTCCGACTAAAACATAAGCCAAATACTTCTTTCTACTTATTCAGTATGTCCTAGTTTTGGTATAGTTGGTCCAAGAAAGAGCCTTGGTTTACAGAACAGACCCTCTGAAGGCAGCCAGCTTCAAGAGTGGATGCTGCCCTGCTTGCTAACTAACAGGGAGGGTGACCAAACACGTATGAGGTATTTCATTTATAAATCCTTAACTGCACGGAGTCAAGGTATGTCAACAGATGGATGCCAGATCCTTGCTATTGATTAATCAGAGAATTCACTCCTATCGGAGGGAAAGGGATGGCCAGCATTACACTAGGGAAGCGTCCACGTGGAAAACAGGAGGACAGGGAAAGAAAGTTTGCTCTGACATCTTCTGAGTCCTTCAAAGTGCTTTCCATCTGTGGTTTTGTCCTCTTACTAAGAGGAGTACACATTTAAACTGAGCAGGAAGTCTGAGACCCAGGGCTAGGAGGATTATTTAGTGTCACAGACAGAATAGGGCTCAATAGATCCATGTGTGTGTAAGAACAACAATGGTGTATCTCATGGGGAACCAATGGAAAAGTTAAAGTAACTTGCACCTATTTCTGGAAAGCTCACTTTAACATTCAAATGCTAATTAGAGAAAAACGTGACCAAAATGTTAACCCAAATCTGTTGAAAAATAATGTGTTACCACCTTTCATTCCACGTTATTTAGTAAATCCCTGTGATTTATTTTTGGTAGGAAAGTATTTTAAACGTCATTTTATATATAAGATCATTTCCAGACTCCAAATACTTACTAAATTCCATGCTCATTAATACATTTTCTAATAAGCATTCTTAACTCATTAGGATGGAGTAACAGCTTTTTCTTAGATTTTAACTGGCATAGAGGACAGAAACCACTGGAACAAAACTAATGGAATTTTTTTTCTCCAGATCCAGGTTACCACATCTGTACCTCTGTCTTGGATTTTGAGAAATAATCAGAACAGGCTGTTTTCCTATCTCATGGAAACTCTTTTAAGCTGCAGGCTTGGCTGCGGGTAGACAAAGGCATGAAGTGTTCTGATGGACACTGGAGACTCAGAAGCAGGAAGGGCAGGAGAGGGATGTGAGATCAAAAAAACTACATGTTGGGTACAATTAACACTACTCAGGTGACCTGTGCACTAAAATCTTAGACTTCACCACTATTCATCCATGTAGCCAAAACTGACTTGTACTCGTAAAGCTACTGAAATAATAATAATTTTGAAAAGATGCAAGCTTGGGAACAGGATAATGATGGCATTCCCCCTGCCTCCCTATAACACCATGATATACATTTTGATAACTTTTTTAGAAAGCCTTTTAAACAATGATTAGGTCCTGCTGGGTTCTACTAGATACCAGTAACAAAAAAATCCACATATAGCTGGAAAGTTTGCTGTGAACCCCATCACTCCAAATTCACAAAATGTTGAATTTTTGCAGCAAAGCATTGGAGAAGTGTGAAGGCATTTATTTAGGCAATAATTTTGTGGATCTTTATCAGGCAATTAGCCTGTGTGGGCCTAACTGGGTTCTTAATGGGTTCTTATTTCCAAAGAAAAGTTTAACTTCCAGGTGCATTTCTTGACCTATGATTACCTTTTTATAAATAAAATTATCTCACTATTATGGGATGAATTGTGTCCTACCCCAAAATTCATTTGTCGAAACCCTTACTTGCAGTACCTTAGACTATGACTGTATTTGGTGATAAGGTCTTTGAAGTGGTAATTAAGTTAAAATGAGGTCACGTGGTGAGCCTTAATCCAATCGGACTGGTGTCCTACTAAGAAAAGATTAGGAAACAGACATGCCGAGAGGGAAGCCCGTGTGAAGACACAGGGAGAAGACAGCACCTGCCACCAAGGAGAGAGGCCTCAGGAGAAACCATCCTTGCTGACATCATGGTCTCAGACTTCTGGCCTCCAGAATCATGTGAGAATAAATTCCTGATGTTTAAGTCACTCAGTCTCCGGTACTTAGTTAAGGTGGCCCAACAGACGAACACAGCTACTTTAATAAAGAAGATTTTCCACTGCGCCTTTGTCACTGGAGTGTGAACAAACAAGAGGACCCACACATCACTTTTGAACAACTTCTCCAGCCTAGTGCCCTGAGCCTGTGCATGAAGCAGCACCTAAGCAGCCTTAGAAAGTGTGTTTCTTAGCCGGGCACAGTGGCTGTAATCCCAGTACTTTGGGAGGCTGAGGTGGGGCAATCATGAGGTTAGCAGATCGAGACCATCCTGGCCAATGTGGTGAAACCCCATCTCTACTAAAATACAAAAAAATTGGCCGGGCGCAATGGCTTATGCCTGTAATCCCAACACTTTGGGAGGCCGAGGTGGGTGGATCAGGTGGTCAGGAGATTGAGACCACAGTGAAACTCTGTCTCTACTAAAATTACAAAAAATTAGCTGGGCATGGTGGCAGGCACCTCTAGTCCCAGCTACTCGGGAGGCTGAGGCAGGAGAATGGCGTGAACCCGGGAGGTGGAGCTTGCAGTGAACTGAGATTGTGCCACTGCACTCCAGCCTGGGCAACAGAGCGAGACTCCATCTCAACAAAAAAACAAAACAAACAAAAAAACATTAGCCAGGCATGATGGTGTGTGCCTGTAATCCCAGCTACTCAGGAGGCTGAGGCAGGGAAATCGCCTGAACCCAGGAAGCAGAGGTTGCAGTGAGTCATGATCTCACCACTGCACTTCAGCCTGGATGACAGAGTGAGACTCCATCTGGAAGGGAGGGACGGAGGGACGGAGGGACAGAGGGACGGAGGGACGGAAAAAAGGAGTTTCTCCTTGAGGTGTATCACACATGGATTCAGTTCCCCAACTCTTGTTAAGCTGCCACAGGGCTTTGCCTGGGTATGTCCCCTGCCTGCTCCTGTCTTCTGCCCTTGTGGGCCCTCCTGCTCTCCTTTGGTTATTGAATATTGAAATTACTCCAAATATTTACATAGTTTGTTACCTGATACATGTGTGAAGATTGATCATACAAATTGGGTTATTCTTTTTTTGTCTGTCTGTTTCTAGATGCCCTGAGATCAGTTTCTAGCTTTTTCTTTTTTTAATTTTACTTTAACTTCTGGGATACATGCACAGACCATGCAGGTTTTTGTTACATGTGCCATGGTGGTTTGCTGTGCCTATCAACCCGTCATCTAGGTTTTAAGCCCTGCATGCATTAGGTGTTTGTCCTAATGCCCTCCCTCCCCTTGCCTCCCACCCCCTGACAGGCCCTGGTGTGTGATGGTCCCCTCCCTGTGTCCATGTGTTCTTATTGTTCAACTCCCACTTATGAGTGAGAGCATGGTTTTCTGTTCCTCTTAATTAGTTTGCTGAGAATGATGGCTTCCAAGTTCATCCATGTCCCTGCAAAGGACATGAACCCATTCTTTTTTATGGCTGCATAGTATTCCGTAGCGTATATGTGCCACATTTTCTTTGTAAGTCTATCATTGGTGGGCATTTGGGTTGGTTCCAAGTCTTTGCTGCTGTGAATAGTGCTGCAATAAATATACATGTGCATGTGATGCTTATTACATCCAACTAAAACAGAGTTGAGAAGCCAGGGGATAAAGCACTCATATTACAAAACATTGCTCCAAGAATGTAATCTCTGCAAGCCTGACTGCTGGAACTGCTTTTGAGACCAGTTTTATCCATAGCTTCTGAGATAACTTGCTACAACTCCGTGACTAATTTTTCCCACCACCTTTGCTCATCATTCGGAGGTTGCCAGCTCCCCAAACCCTTCCTAGTGCCAATGAACTTACTCAAAGTGGACTACGTAACATTTCACCTTTTATAAAACCTCTAGCCTTCTCTTTGTTCTTCAGAGTGAGTGTGTCCAGAGTTGGCTCTTTCCAGTGGGTTTGTGGACTTGCTGACTTCAAGAATGAAGCCATGGACCTTCGTGGTGAGTGTTACAGCTCTTAAAAGTGGCACAGACCCAAAGAGTGAGCAGCAGCAAGATTTATGGTGAAGAGGGAAAGCCCTGCCCAGGAACCGGCAACGGTCCCCGGACCCTGATCAGAATAGTTGCGCTCACCGAAACAGCAGCAGAAACACTAGTTTTCCTCCTAGACCACAAAGAGGACCGAGGAAGGTCAGATTTAGTGGCCCTTACGGACACATTCTCGAGAACCTGTTAGAGTCCTAAGAGTTTTCTCCTGTTAGTATTGGGACCTTACCCCCGTCCTATAAACATGATACGCCCCAGAAACGCAGTGGAGGACTACACCCTGAAGGAGGGACGCAATCTCCCAGGTTGTGAGAGTGATGCCTTCTGTCCTCACTTATCGTATGAATAGGGAGGATATAATTTCCGAGGCTCCCCTCTTTGGGAATCGCCTTTGTTAGGCCTGCTAGTCTGAGGAGGGATCCTAAAATTTCAGATAGTCCCCCAGCCCCCAATGGGGCTTTGGACAAAAATCATGTCTTTCTGATTGGTGAGCCTGGGTGCCTAAAGGAAGAGAGTCCCAAAATTTATACTAGAAATCATTCTTACCGGAGAAATTAGAAAAGCGCCAGACACAGGGAGTGGTTTTCAGAAGCAGAACTAGCCTCAAAGAACAGATGCAGGAGGAAGTTTGTCTGACAGGTGTTACGACCCAGGAGGCAAGGGCCAGGCTAGATAGGATAAGATGGGTAAGTCTCGCTTGGGGGACGTGATTTTGAGAGTTCCGCTCATGGCTGCAGGATCAGCCAACTTTTTGTCAGGACCCTGGAGCTGAATGGCTTTCCTCTCTGTCAACCCTCGGCTCAGCTCAGAAGTACAGGAAAAGTGGAAGCTGGTTCCAGGCAATGCTCCCAACTCTGAAGAGTCAGGGGTTGCTAGAGAGCCCTTTCCCAGAAAGCCTGACAGCTGTGTCTTTAGTCTGGTGGCCACACTATTTGCTTTTAAGTGGCCAACAGGTGCCCCGTGTTTAGCTCCCCCACTTGTAAGGAAAAGTAGGACAGAATAGCAAGCAAAAGGGGTCCAATGCTACTCACCACTTGGCAATAGTCCCTTCATGGTCGCCAAGATGTGTCCAGAGTTGGTTCCTTCCATTAGGGTTCGTGGTCTCGCTGACTTCAAGAATGAAAGTACAGACCTACGTGGTGATTGTTACAGCTTTTTTTCCCTTTTTTTTTTTTTTTTAAGATGGAGTCTCACTCTGTTGCCCAGGCTGGAGTGCAGTGGCATGATCTCGGCCCACTGCAAACTCCACCTCCCAGGTTCACGCCATTCTCCTGCCTCAGCCTCTTGAGTAGCTGGGACTACAGGCACCTGCCACCACACCTGGCTAAGTTTTTGTATTTTTAGTGGAGACGGGGTTTCACCGTGTTAGCCAGGATGGTCTCAATCTCCTGACCTTGTGATCCACCTGCCTCAACCTCCGAAAGTACTGGGATTACAGGCTTGAGCCACTGCACCCAGCCTAGCATTACAGCTCTTAAAGGTGGCATGGATGCAGAGTCAGCAACAGCAAGATTTATTTAGAAAAAGCAAAAGACCAAAGCTTCCCGGGGCCCAAGCAGGTTGCCACTACTGGCTGGGAGGGGTGGGGGTGGGGGGGGGGGGGTGACCAGCTTTTATTTCCTTATTTGTCCCCACCCACATCCTGACGATTGGTCCATTTTACAGAGTGCTAATTGGTCCATTTTACAGAGCACTGATTGGTCCATTTTACAGTGTGCTGATTGGTCCATTTTACAGAGCACTGATTGGTCCATTTTGCAGTGTGCTGATTGGTCCATTTTACAAACCTCTAGCTAGCCACAGAGTGCTGATTGGTGCATTTTACAAACCTCTAGCTAGCCACAGACTGCTGATTGGTGCATTTTACAATCCTAGCTACAGAGCACTGATTGGTGCCTGTTACAATCCTCTTGTAAGACAGAAAGGTTCTCCAACTGGACCCAGGAAGTCCAGCTGGCTTCACCTCTCAAGAGCTCTTTAGGTTCTCACCAGAGATGATCTCTCCCTGGTTTGCAAACTGATATTGCTGATAAGACTCTTTTTTTCTACTCTCTAGCCATTCAGGTGGTCTTTTGGACAACATATGCCTTGCTATAGTAAGGAGTGGGACTGTATTTCCCCCTCCCATGGAGAACAAGATGTCTTATCAGACCCCATACATGAGAACTTGGAGCTACTCCTCCCATCGGGAATGTGACATCACTGCTTATCAGACCCCGTATGAGTTACTGAGCTTGACTACTGGACTTCCAAGTCCAATAAACCTAAGAGTTTGATGGACACTTTAAGAGCTTAGGTCCTGGCAGAGTTTGATCTGTCAGCCACTTCTCCGATGACCAGGAGCTTGTGCTGTGACAGGGCTGCACTGTCCATACTTCTCCCTGACTTCCCTCTAGTATCCAGGGACCACTCTGGCCTTCTCCAGTCTCCACTGTGATGGCCAAGCCAGTTTCCCTCAAGAACTGCTAGTATAAAGAAACGCCTCAAGCTTTAACTAGAAGTTACTTCCCACAGAGACTTTCATCCTAATGGAGCAACTAGACTTTAATAATTGAGGACTTCACTCATCTGTGGTCAGTGTGTGTCATCCCTCAAGTGGATTCCCTGGGAGAGTTGTTCACAATGTTATCCTCTCCTTTAAGCGTTCTGAACCTAAGAAAAAATTCACTTTGTGGGGATAAACCACAGATCTATGAAATCATACTTTGACCATCTCTTTGTTTTAACCATGAAAAAACATCTTTGCGGTTCTTTCCTCTACTGGCTTGACCCTTGGCTTTTTTCTGTTTTTCAACAAGTGGAGGCTCAGAGCCCCTGAGCAGGTTTACCGAGGTGCCCATGGGCCACCGCATGCCCAGTCTCACTGTGCCCTGCCCCAGGGCTGCGTCTCCTCTGCTTTGCCCAGCGCCTGGAATGTCTCTCCTTCTGAACAGCGCCAAGTCTGCGTCTGTGTGGCTGCCCCTCCCGCTGCCCTTAAGGGCTCCTGTAAGGCACATGCATCCCTCTGCCCTGGCGCTGGGGCACTGCCTTGCATCAAACCCCATATTGTCTTCTCTCCCTCTAGAGAGTTAGCTTTCGGGGAGGACAGAAGGATGGAAAGGTAAAACATCTTGCTGTTTGCTGTAAATAGTACATTGTGAAGGAACAAAAACACGCCTTACAAAAAACACAATTGTACCAAAGCAGAGACAAAAGGTGGGCTGGATTGTTTTCCAAGGATCCTTTCATTTTTAATGTTCATTGTTTCACTCTTAGATGCGCTGCTAGTTTTACCACAGTTCAACATACACTTTATAAAACTGGTTTTATGTCCTTGAACATTTTTTGAAAAATGGGCCGGGCGCAGTGGCTCACGCCTATAATCCCAGCACTTTGGGAGGCCAAGACGGTTGGATCATGAGGTCAGGAGATTGAGACCATCCTGGCTAACACAGTGAAACCCCATCTCTACTAAAAATACAAAAAATTAGCCGGGCATGGTGGTAGGCGCCTGTAGTCCCAGCTACTCGGGAGGCTGAGGCAGGAGAATGGCGTGAACCCAGGAGGCGGAGCTTGCAGTGAGCCGAGATTGCACCACTGCACTTCAGCCTGGGCAACAGAGCATGACTCCGTCTCAAAAAAAAAAAAAAAAATATATATATATATATATATACACACACACACACACACACATATATATGTCTCTGTGTGTATTTATATATAAAATGACCACAGACATCCTTTTGCTGGAGGCTCCCTCTAGGGTGTTACTCCATGTTTCTTTGTAGATAATGATAGTATGTTTATTTCTCATGGGTTGTGAGAAGACTAAATGATTAAAATATATGTAAAACGCCTGGGACAAAATTTGGCACCTTCATGCCCTAAATAAAAGATTATTAAATAAATACATAGATTTGGAATTATTGGCTCCATTCTATCTAATTATTCCTGACCCAGAATGTCTTAAGAAACATAGTCTCTGGACCTATCTTTGACAACCACTGCTGCTCACCACTCGTCCCCTTTGCCCGTCTCATTTTAGTTACTAATGGGTGCAGCTGGGTTTGGGGATCAGGAAAGAGAGTGGACATGGACTCATACCAATACCTGGACTCTTCAAACACCAAATCCTGGGGACCAGGCACTGTTCTAGGCACCAGATATTTAATTCACATCACAGATGTGCCATGTAAGTACAACTGTTTTCCCTATTTTACAACAAGGAAATTTAGACCCAGGCAGGTTACATAACTTTCCCGTTATTCCCCTACCACCGCCACCCACCCCCAACCAACCAACCCCAGCTCAAGCCTAGGCTGTCAGGGTTTGTGTTATTAACTGTGTGCTTGAATCCAAGAAGACCAGGGGTCCTGCCTGTGTCAACAGCCTGGGAGCACAGTGACATGAGCTCAGAACCAGGAATCATCACCAAGTCTGCGTTCCCTTTTCCCAGGCAGACGACACACGGTCAGTTGGGCCAGAGACGGGAGAGGAACTTGTAGAGTCACTGAGCAGAATGGAGGCTGCAGACAGGTTGGCCCTGACATCACAGGGGCTGTTCTCTCGTACTCGTGTCTCCCTCCTGGGAAAATTGTGGGTGACAGTCATGGTGACAGTACCTGGAACCCGAGTCAAGCATCCTATGTGGAGGTCTGAGTTTCCTTTGACAGACTGTCCTGGCATCCTTCATCTGTGGTCACGGGGACACAGTCCCACTCTTTTGTCGCATGAATACTGCTGCTGTGCAAACTCCACGTACAGGGTGTCACAAAGCTCACTCTGTTGTAAATACAGCTGGGTGATAGAGAATTTTGTTAGTTTGTTTCTAAAGAAATACTAGAAAAAAGATTGAATTAGAAAAAATTGGAAGTGGAAAGAAGATTTTTCTAGAGTTGACATTTTTACAAGAATCTGAGCATTGGTATTTAGGGGAAAAAGGCCCAGAGTAATAATTTATTTAAGTGTTGCAAATTGGAATGATACTAATTAGATTTCATGTGTTGCTCGTGATGTTTATTGCTGAAACGTCCATTACCCTGCTGATTCTGGCAGTGAAATAAACATTGGAAGTTTTCAAGGGCTGTAGTGTAAAATTTTAGAAATTGGACTACGAATAGGAAAATTGGGGTTTACTGTTTTGGGTTATCAAAGTGTTTAGCCTTTGCCATTCAGGGTGAGTGTGTGGAAGCGGACACTGTGTGGGTGGAAGTCACGCAGACGCTTCCCTGTGGCGCTGGAACCTGGAGGCCGCTCTGCAGGGGGCTGTGAGCATCTCTCCTCATGAAGCCATGGGTGGCCATTAGGTAATACAGCAGCTGTTGCAAATAAGAGCCAGGTGTCCTGTGACTGCTGCACCTTGCCCCTAGCAGGAAATGCTGCTGCCTCTGAGCAGGGCTCAGGGGCTGTGAGCAGTGATTGGCAGCAGGGGGCTGTGCAGTTGAGCTCCTGATTCCTCCGACCCATGTGCACACCTGGAGAATGGCGTGCGCTCACCTCCTGAGCACCAAGGCCCCTCCTTCGTAAGGACTTACCCCATTCATGTGAGCCCCGGGAAGAATGAGGCATTTTCCAATGTTTTTGGATAGAGGGCTAGTGGAGCACTAATCAGAGCCATCTATGTTTGAGGATGTTGTTATGGATACACGCATTTTTCAGGATGAAAGTCCACACGTTCCTCACACAGCAGTCCCTGATGGTTCTCCCTCTGCTCAGGGCCTTCATTACCATGTCTGGCACGACCTTGATGCAAATGAAACATTTCCAAGAACAAGGAGCTATAACAGGAACTCAAATGTTGCATTTATAATGATTCCCACTTCAGTTTTTTGACTTTAGAGTGCAAAGAAAAATGTGCAATTTCTTATTGAGGTAAAAGCAAAACAAAATAAACAACGAATGCAAATCCAGACTGGAGTCTGCTACTGTGAGGCAGAGGGCTCTTAAAGGAAACAATCTAACTCTACAAATGGAACAAACCAGAGCAGCTGCCCTGAAGAATCAAGGTGGTTTCCACCTGAGCTCCACCTGATGCTTGTGAATGGAGAAGCCAGCGACCCCCGTGAGCACAGACCTGCTCTCAGGGAGGGATTTGACCTTCATCTGCACAAAGCACCCTGTGTAGATCCACGGCGGCTCATTGGCACTAAATAGAAGAATAGATCCCTTCTGCCTCATTCCAGTTCACACCCATGTAGCCACAGAGCTGGCAAGAATAAAAGAAAGTTTTAATCTGTCCCATTCTCAGTCTCACTGCATTTACATTTATTAACCAACGCCATTACTAAGTATATACTCCAACATCTGCAAAATGCTGACTACATTATGTACTCTACAATGTCCAAAAGTTAGTTCATTAAAATCTGAATTTAAATTCTATGTCCATTTAGAAACTATTTGTATTATATTCTTCTGTAATTGGTTAAGCCTCATGAGTATAAATGCAGGAATATGGATTTTTCAATGAACTTTAAATAATCTTGTTGATTAATTTAAAGTCAAAGTAATGTTTGCTTAGAAATTACAGGATTATATTTCATTATTATTTAATTTACTTATTTTTAATTCCTGGCTTGTCATGAAGATGGCAAAAGCTGATGTGTTCCCTTGTTTCCTATACTATACTATGGAACATGGAATATGTGTGTGTGGATGGGTGTTTGTGTGTGTGTGCACACATAAACACAGGATACATACACACATTTACGTTTAAAAACAATTCCCTTGGATAAATACTAGGTATTCAAAGAAAACTCATTTAAAGGTTAGGCAAATCTAAGTTTACTAGATTTTTATTGCACTTTACTGAGTATAGTCTAGCTGTTGACTGTATACTGTTTTGTTGTGTCTGCAACAGTTTCATTTGTATGCACTTCAGGAGTTAGTTTCCTAGACGAGTAATCTCCAGATAAGTGCACCACCACCCTTCTCTCTAAAAACATCTGAAAATGCCTCATTCTTCACAAAGCCTACTGATTGTCACTTTAAATTGGGGAAGGGGGCTGAAAATCGGTTACACTGTGATGAGAAGGGTCAGGTTCCCCAAATGTGGGTCTCAAGGAAGTAACCTGCATATTTTCAAAAACGGCCTTCGGGAATGGCATGCTTCGCCTGCTGGTGCACACAGTACACGGCTGGGTCCCTAAGCTGAAGGTGCCGGGGCTGCCTGGGTGGAACGCTCAGCTCTGCCACTTCTGAGTTCAGAAAATTAGGCAAAATATTTCATCTCACTCAGCTTCAGTTTTGTCATTTTAAAATTCTGAATAATGATAGCAGAACCCAATTTCTAGGTTTAAAAGGCATAATTTATATAAGGTGCTATGAAATGAGTCAGCCCATAATCAGAGTTGGCTAGTTCAAACACTTACTACAATTTTACATCAACTCTCTTGCTGTGTGGTCCTGAGAGGTCACTTGTCCTGGGAGTG
The DNA here is from genome assembly GCF_024542745.1 of Macaca thibetana thibetana. NCBI lineage: Eukaryota > Metazoa > Chordata > Mammalia > Primates > Cercopithecidae > Macaca > Macaca thibetana. Next base: position 107,575,025 of record NC_065592.1, on the reverse strand, counting down.
TGAGTATCTTCACCTGTAGAACAGGGAGGTTGATTAGCCAATCTTAGGATTTTATGATCCTCTTGCTCTTAGACAATTGCCTGGAGATAGGGTCCTGTCCCTCCTCCTCCACACTCTCCCATGCTGTGTGCAGGCAGATGTGACCCCCAGCTGCATGAGGGCAGGCCTGGCCTCATGGCAGCATTACCGCTTTGCCAGGGAAAGGAGGGCATCACAGATGATCCCAAGCTGCGTCTTGAAGAAACACAAAACTAAAGATTTTGCATGTACATCTAGGAGCAAGTTTCGCACTGGAATCGCTTCCTTGTTCCTGAGATTCCTTTCCTCATGCACCTTTTTCTGTGGAAGTAGATGATATGGTTTGGCTGTGTCCCACCCATATCTTATTTTGAATTCCCATGTGTTGTGGGAGGGACACGGTGGGAGGTAATTGAATCATGGGAGCAGGTCTTTCCCATGCTGTTGTTGTGATTGTGAATAAGTTTCATGAGATCTGATGGCTTTATAAGGAGGATTTTCCCTCCATAAACTCTCTCTCTTTCTGCCTGCTGCCATCCATGTAAGACATGACTTGCTCCTCCTTGCCTTCCACCGTGATTGTGAGGTCTCCTCAGCCACTTGGAACTGTAAGTCCATTAAACCTCTTTCTTTTGTAAATTGCCCAGTCTTGGGTATGTCTTTATTAGCAGTGTGAAAATGGACTAGTACAGTAGAGAATTAGTGAGAAACTTAACTGAGAAAAAAAAACTACAGAGAAGAAGAATCCAGAGTTATCACTCAAGGCCCAGGATGTGGGGCATGTGTGGCATTCTCCTGGCTACTCTTGCTCCTAGATAGAGGTGGATGGAAACTCCAGGAACATCACCCATCCCCACCTCCTGCCACATGTCCCTGAAGCCTCCCTTGCCCTCTCCCTCTCCACCCTTCCCCATAGGCAGTGTTTTCCCAGGCTCTCAGGGAGCCCTGCTCACTCCCTCAGTGGCTGGTCTACCAGTCATCAGCTGAGAGCAGACCCTCCATTCACCCAGTTTCCTGTACTATGCTGTACCATGGAACATGCAATATATACGTGTGTGTGTGTGTAAGTATGCACAAATATCAGATACTCCACACAGTTCAATTTAAAGAAGACTATTTCCTTTGATAAATACTAGACATTAAAAGAAAACTCATATAAAGGGTATTCAAATTTAGGTTTACTAGATTAATTATTATTTACCAGGTTAATTAGCTGTTATGGCCTGGAACCACACAAAGGGGCCAGCCTCCCGCTCCCCCCACCTTCTAAGCCGATGTGAAGGGATCCGTGGGGAGATTCCTGCCAGGTTTCCTACGGGATGAGGTGGGGGTGGGGCGAGGGGCAGAGAACAGCTTCCCAACAGACAGCCAGGCACCTGGGGGACCGGCAGGTGGGAGTCTGTGCTCACAAACATTCCAGGTTGGCCTGAGCAACACTCACAGCAACACTCACAGCAACACTCACAGCTCCCTCCCCTCAGCCTGCACACCCTCGCTCAGGACACCCGGATGTTGTAGGATTTTCTCATGGGCCACCAGCCAGGGCCTTTGTAGCTGCTTCAAGTGGTGTCCGGACCCACACTCCCACCCTGCTACAGATGCCTGCAGTTAGAGAGCCCTGGGCATCTCTTCAGCAGAGGGTCCTGCCAGGCTCCCCTCATTCAGAGGAGACAGACTTCCCCTCTGCGACTTTCTTTTTTTTTTTTTGAGAAGGAGCCTAGCTCTGTCGCCCAGGCTGGAGTGAGTGGCGCAATCTTGGCTCACTGCAAGCTCCGCCTCCCAGGTTCACGCCATTCTCCTGCCTCAGCCTCTCCAGCAGCTGGGACTATAGGCGCCCACCACCACACCCGGCTAATTTTTTGTATTTTTAGTAGAGACAGGGTTTACTGTGTTAGCCAGGATGGTCTCGATCTCTTGACCTCATGATCCGCCCGCCTCGGCCTCCCAAAGTGCTGGGATTACAGACGTGAGCCACCGCGCCTGGCGGAACAGACTTTATTTTTATCATCATGTGGGGAGTGAACATGGTTCTCTTCCTGCCTGAAGGGGGCACGAGGATATTGACTCTCTGTGGGATTCCAGGCCTTTCTGCGACTTCTGGACCCAGGTGAAGGAAGCCAAGGAAAGGAATGCTATGGGGAGAGGGTGGAGGAAGCAGAGAGCAAAGGAAGGCTGTAGGGACACGTGGTCAGGTGGAAGCCCAAACCACGCAGCGGTGAGTGGATGTCAGGGGCTAGAAATCGTGGTCTCAGGGTTCACCGTGCCATGGGGAGGTGTGTATTTCACCACACCCTGTGCCAGAGAGGCTACAGAGCGGGTCCTGTTCAGCTGTCCTTATACCCACATGAGACCCCCACCACTGCAACACCAGAGGCCCGGGGCCTGCCCTCCTTGTTTGGAGATTCTGATTTCCCCAGGATCCTGGTGAATTTTCTTGGGCCACAGTAAATACCCTCAGAACTTTGTCCTCACCTTCTGTCCAGCAGTTTTGCCCGGCTGACAGCCGTGAGTGCATTAGGATGCAGCTCAGAACCCCTTCCCCGCAAGAGAAACTGAGCGCCTCCAGCCCTCGCTCACTGCCTTGGTAGCCCGGAACTCCACTTTCATCTCCCCAGACCTAGGAAACTGTCAAAGTTTCTAAGCATTCTGCTGGGTCTCTCTGACCTTCAATACTGAAAAAGCAGCAAATACCTGCAGGGAGAACGCTGACCCAATTCAACGCATTTCCCTTCTTCCTGGGTACTTGGCCCTTCCATTCCTGGCCTTTGTGATCACTCTCTGACACCGGCCAGTAGCTGCTTTTTGTATTTTATGTGGCACTTACATTTATTTTTCGTGGTGATGGTGGTGAGGGGGCTTCTTGGTGCAATAAAGATGTTTCTGACGTCTGAAAACTCCACAAGAACGTGAAGACCTGCGGGTCTAACTTCTCACCAAGCAGCCGCAGAACTCGTGTTATCTCTAATAGGGGATGTTTGACACTCAAAGGAAGCATTACTCATTCTTACAGACCGAGCTTGATTTTTAAAACATCAGTTTTTAGGCCAGGTGCAGTGGCTCACGCCTGTAATCCCAGCACTTTGGGAGGCCAAGGTGGGCAGATCACGAGGTCAGGAGATAGAGACCATCCTGGCTAACATGGTGAAACCCCATTTCTACTAAAAATAAAAAAAAAATTAGCCTGGCGAGGTGGCAGGCACCTGTAGTCCCAGCTACTAGGGAGGCTGAGGCAGGAGAATGGCCTGAACCCAGGAGGCGGAGCTTGCAGTGAGCCGCGATCACACCACTGCACTCCAGCCTGAGCGACAGAGCGAGACTCCATCTCCATAATAATAATAATTATTATTATAATTATATATAATAAATATTATTATTAAATATTATTATTATTTAAAAATCAGTTTTTTAAAAAATCAAGGTAAAATTTACCCAACATAAAATTAACCATTTTAACATGTACAGTTCAGTGGCATTGACTGCATTCATGGTGCTGGGCAACCATTACTTCTATCTAGTTAGTTCCAAAACATGGTCGTCAGCTTACAAGGAAACTCCACACACATAAAGCCATCCCTGCCTTTTCCCCTCCCTCAGCCTTGGGAAACCACTAGCTGCCCTTGTCTCTATGCATTTACCTATTCTGCATATTTCATGTAAAGGGGCCAGACAGTATCTGCTTTTTCACAAAGCATCATGTTTCTGAGGTTCATCCATGTTGTATTTATGTTTTTATTTATTTATTAGCATTATTATTATTTTGGAGACAGAGTCTTACTCTGTTGCCCAGACTGGAGTACAGTAGTGTGATCTCAGCTCACTGCAACCTCCACCTCCTGGGTTCAAGCGATCCTCCTGCCTCAGCCTCGTGAGTAGCTGGGAATACAGGTACACACCACTGTGCCTGGCTAATTTTTTTTTGTATTTTTGGTAGAGATGAGGTATCGCCACATTGGCCTGGCTGGTCTCGAACTCCTGACCTTAGGTGGTCTAGCCACCTCAGCTTCCCAAAGTGCTGGGATTACAGGCATGAGCCACTGCACCTCACCCAACACTTCATTCTTTTTAAATGACTGAAGAATATTTCATTTTGCCAATATACCACGTTTTGTTCACTTATCCATCAGTGGATAAGTTTGGGTTGTTTCCACATTTTGGCTATTGTGAATAGTGTAATCAGTATAACTTTTACAGCCACATGTGTAATGATTATATGTTAGGTGAATGTCAGTCTCTGATACAAACAACTGGAGCTTATTTTCATACCCAACCCATTCTCATTACAAAAGTTCTTGAGAGGGCTGGGTGTGGTGGCTCACGCCTATAATCCCAGCACTTTGGGAAGCTGAGGCAGGCAGATCACTTGAGGTCAGGAGTTTGAGACCAGCCTGGCCAACATGGTAAAACCCCATCTGTAGTAAAACACAAAAAATTAGCTAGGCATGGTGACAGGTGCCTGTAATCCCAATTACTCTGGGAGACCGAGGCAGGAGAATTGCTTGAACCTGGGAAACAGAGGTTGCAGTGAGCCAAGATCGTGCCACTGCTCTCCAGCCTGGGTGACAGAGCGAGACCCTGTCTCAAACAAACAAACAAAAACAACAAAACCCCACAAAGTTCTTGATGGTGTGTCCCCATTGCTCCGGGAGGGACAGGCCTTTGTTTTCTCTCTGATGTACTCTGGGCCCCAAAAGCAGCATGCAGGGTGACCCTGGGTCTGAGGCCCAGTTCTAGATCCCACTCTCCCTGCAGCTCATGAAAATGGGGAGTCAGTCGTCACACCCTCCAGCCCTGTGTGTGCCTCGTTCCTATGGACATCCTAGAAGCTCAGACCTGTGACACTGAAGAAAGCCCTCAGGCTGCACAGTGGGTTGGTGCTCAGCACCCTTTATGTGTCCCTGGAGATATGCAATTACATTTCTGCTTGTGGGAAAAATGAATAGCAGCAGGACTAGGGGGGCTACAAATGCATGAGGAAGTAAAGCCCCTTTGTCAACCAAGGCTTCTCTGCACTTCTCTAGCCGTTCAACTTAATTCTTCACCTTAGGAATTTGAAAATTTAATAGTCTATTTCATGGTAATTTCTGAAACAGTTGTCTTCATTTTTTAGATGCAGGATCATGATCAAAACATGTCCTGAGGCCTCCTTGGTGCCATGCATTATACTGATGACATAGAATCATCCATTTAATCCTCACCACAGCCCTGTGTGGGAGGTCCTGTTTTGATTCTGATTTACAGGTGAGAACACTGAGGCACTGAAAGACAGACACAGAGGGAGCCCGGGTAGTACACAGCGGAGCTGGACTTAAACTCAGACCTCCTGGCTCCTGGTTCCTAGCTTACAACTATTAGCAGCCATCTGCATGTGTGGCTATCAAAAATGAGCTCTCAAACAACATTTGGCATCCAATTTCCACTCCCCATTTTATAATTTTGCATGAAAAAAATTTATGTTACTATGATGAATTACTGAGATGAAGTTCTGATGCACTTTGTTCATGTTTAATTGCTTTGGAACCTGACTGTTTAAGCACCTGGAAGGAATCAGTGTCAAGTTAGTTTTGAAATGATCAGATACTGCCTCTTTTGATGAATCAGGAATAATCATCAGGTAGGAGTATAATCTCACTGCAACTTGTTTGAGTGGTTTACGGACTTTGCATCCTAATTTGGATCCTAATTTACATCTAACCTTTAAAGTTCTGGAATGTCAATGGACAGCTGCTTGAATAATTTTGTTAACGAATCAAGATGCAAATATTGGAAGAGAGAATAAAGCTACTCCGGAGTATATGTCAGGAGTGGACACTATTTTTCTCACCTGTAAATTTTCACCACTTTCTTTTTAATTTGCTGCCTCTCGATTTGTTTTAAAGTTTTCTTGTCTTTCTTCATAGACTTGATGGGTTAAAATAATAAAATAATTATTAAAAAACATTCGCATCTGAGAAACTAGAATTTTAATCGTGTGATTCTTTAAGATGGTGTCTCAAACAGCTTTTCTTATATTTTTAAGTGTGGTCTGCATAATGGAAGCATTTTAAAACATCAAGGAAGACATAATTGCTTCGGTTTACTGCTTATTCAATTAAAAAGAAATAGAAAGACTAAGGACAGTGCTTATTGGATTCCAAGCCACCAACTCACATTAAAAAAAAATCAATCTTCATATTTCCCTGAGTCAATTTTTTCTTTTAACCATTAGTATGAGCTAATCCTTATTCAGCATAAAGCTAGGCATTACATTAAGAACTTGCATTTCATACTCACCACAAAATGGCCTAAAATTAGTATTTATTCCATTTTGTAAATGAACAATCTGAGATATAAAAAGATGCAATAACCTGCCCAAGGTCCTTCAGCTAGTGCATTTTAGAGCTGGGATTTTACAGCAGGTTGCCAAAACTAGAGGCCTAGCGACCTTCCAAACCTATCTCCTTACCGCCCGGGCCTCAGTTCAGCTATTCCCTATCTTTAGAACAAATAACAGCATTCGATAATTAAATAATTAGCAAAACAAGTCTTTTTCTTGGAAAATGCCTTTTAACATACTATTAATCCACTTGTTAAGTTTTTACTACATCCAAGGCAAAGAAATGTAAAATATAATCCACGCCCTCAAGGAGCTTACAGGGATTGCAGTGGGAATTTGTAACATAATGAGAAAATTACATCAAACGGTAATTCAAACACTGCAACACAGTCCTGATGCTTACCACCTGGAGCCAGTGTCAGGTGCCACAGATTTAAGGGACTGCCTTTCCTTCAGACACCAGCCACAGTTCCGGTGTCCCCAGTCCACTTGCACTGCTGAACAACTGGCTAGAAATGTGGGCACCACATTTCGGGTTTGATAATTTTCTAGAACAACTCAAAGGACTCAGGAAATACTTATGCACAGTCTTATTATAAGTAATAAAAATTGGAACCTGCCAAGGAAGAAACACACTTGGCAAAGTCTGGGAGGGTCCCAAACACAGAGCCTCCATGCCCCTCCCTGCGGAATCTGAACGTGTCATCGTCTCAGGACATACACGTGTTTGCCAGCCAGGAAGCTTCCCTGCGCTTCAGTGCCCCCAGTTGTTACTGAGACTGTATCACAAAGGCAGGACTGACTTAATCATTGGCCACATTTTAACTCAATCTCTAGCCCCACCCCTCAGAGACTGGGAGGTCAAACTTAACATCTTGTGTCCCAACTCTCCAATCACTTGGCTGCTCTTTTTGGCACAGTCTACCTTTTGCTCAAGCACAGATTCAGGTGTGATCCAAGGAGCTCATGAATAACAATGACACTCCTACTACTCAGGAATTTCCAAGAGTTTTAGAGTCGTCCAGGAACCAGGGACAAAGGCCAGTTTAGTTCTTCATTACACAACAGGTGACCCTGTGGCTTTTTTTATATGTCTTTTATATGGTTCTTTTATATGTCTAAAATTTGGAGGAGGTACTGTAGGGTACGAATAAAAAGCTTTTAACTCGATTTCCCAGTATATTTGACTGTCATTACCAGTATTATAATTTTACTGACTATGCCAGTGTTTGACCATATTGCAATATGGTAAAATAATCTGAAAATTAAGAGTAAAAAATGTTGACATATTACTAGAATCTCATTCAGTCATTAATAATTAGTCCAGCCCATCATCATATTTTGTAACCAAAATGTCTCCCAGGGACATCACTCATGTTTGCAGCTTCTGTTCAAATTCTGTCACGTTCCACAAGCAGGAGTGCTTTCATCAATACATGGGTTCACTCTTTCCAGCATCTGGAATCACTGAGCTAAGAGACAGTATCATCTCTTGCCCTCAGCCCCTCTTAAAGTGTTAATATAATATTGGATTTTCCTCATTGTGTAACCCAAACATTCATTGTTATAATCAAGTAGTGTTTCTTCTTCTCACCAGTTATGAGAGTTTCTAATCTTTTCCACATTTAGAAAGCACATTAGGTTCAGCCACTGTGCTGGTCTAGATTCCTGGCAGCAATACAAGCTTAGCAAGTGCCTTCCACCCAGTGGACTCCCATTCACACAGGATGAGACACAGAACTAGGGGGCGTGTCAACCACTAGGTGATACATCTGCATTTCCTGCCAACCTCAGTTTTGCCAGATGGGGTAAAGACACAATCTACCCCACCTGGTCCTTAGGAATTTTAACATGAAGGTTTAAAGGCAGTTACAGCTTTTACTTAGGAATTATCCCTCCTTCTGGTATTTTGCAGTCCTGGGCCCGAGACCACCATAGCAGGTAGGTGAAAGAAATTTGAGGTGACGTGGGGAAGAAAGCAAGCTGTAGTCATGACTCCCCTGTAAGAACTGCATACTCATCACAACATTTGCCCTACCTCTTCCTTAGGACCCTCAGAAAAGTGGGGGAATCCATCTAGTGGGACCACCCCCTTGGCTCTCTCATTTTTTTTTTTTTTTTTTTGAGATAGAGTTTTGTTCTTGTTGCCCAGGCTGGCATGCAATGGCATGATCTGGGCTCACTGCAACATCTGCCTCCCAGGTTCAAGCGACTCTTCTGCCTCAGCCTCTGAAGTAGCTGGGATTACAGGCATGCGCCACCACGCCTGGCTAATTTGGTACTTTTAGTAGAGATGGGGGTTTCTCCATGTTGGTCAGGCTGGTCTCAAACTCCCGACCTTATGTGATCCACCTGCTTTGGTCTACCAAAGTGCCGGGATTACAAGCATAAGCCACCGCACCCGGCCGATGACCAGTGTTTTAGTTGTCCATTTCAATTCTCTATCAAACCATTACTGTTAGGACAAAAGTGTTTCCTGAACTAACAAAACATGCAGAATAATCTGTTCTGTTGTCTCTGAGCGTTTGCATCTATTTCTGGGTAAGCAAAGTCAAGTCTCCAACAAGTGTCTGGTCCTGTCTATGCCCCTTCGTCCACCCCCAGGACCAATGCCATCCACACAGGGCCTTCCTCCCAGCTTCTCTGCTCCATAACCATCTGTAGTCTGTGTCTCTCTTGTTGGCAAAAAGAAGAATCTTTATGAGCATTTTGTGCCTCGGAAGGTACAAAGCAATAAATGTAATTCAGCCCATCTCTGGGCTGCTGCAGCCTCACAATATCCACTCATTGCATGAACTTAATAGCCATCTAAAGTTTTCCACCCTGTTAAAATGAATCTCTTGACTCTTTTCTCTTTCTCCATTTTTCTTGTTAATTATTTGTTGTTGTTGTTGTTGTTGTTGTGTGTATCTGTAAGACACATAAGGGGAAGCAGAAGTAGCAAATCCATAGGGCTCTTTGGACTGTTGCTTGATTTTGCAGCAATAAAGCTACATTTAGTGATTATGCAAAGGGAGCCCCTTAATCATAGCATTACCCACGCCCTGCATAAGGGAAATAAACAATGGATGAATATCCTGAGCATCATTAAGCCAATCCAGCATGGCTTGCACACAAAACATACCAACCCCTTCACCTGGGATGTTCCAATGGGCATCTATAGGGGAAATAGGATAGTCCTCCTCAGGGTAAACAACTTTATAGTGTCTTTTATTTAGCCAAGTAGGCTAACTGTTCCCTAGGGAGCAACCTGCTATGTGTCTGGATCGTGTGTGGTGATCTGTGATTGTTCCATAATGAGCCGTGGATCTTGTATCAACCCAGACATGCTTTTCTATTCTGTAGTATTCAAAAACTAAAGAGGCCAGGTGCGGTGGCTCACGCCTGCAATCCCAGAACTTTGGGAGGCCAAGGTGGGTGAATCATGAGGTCAGGAGTTCAAGACCAGCCTGGCCAACATAGTGAAACCCCGTATACTAAAAATACAAAAAATTAGCTAGGCGTGGTGACTCGGGAGGCTGAGGCAGGAGAATGGCGCAAACCCCAGAGGCAGAGCTTGCAGTGAGCCGAGATTGTGCCACTGCACTCCAGCCTGGGCGACAGAGCTCAACTCCGTCTCAAAACATACACACACACACACACACACACACACACACACACAACCAAATAAACTGCCTCTGAATTAATTACTCTTACATTTATTTTAGTAAAGGTTCTTCCATAAACTGTTGATATAACTTCTTCATGCTGTATCCCCTGGTTTCAGTAGTTTCTTGATTTTCCCTGTCTTACCTGAACTCTCTTTTTGATGATCAGACATTTCAGAGGCAATCTCTCTTATCCCAGCATATTTCTTCCCTTCGAGGATGGCTTTGAGATTAGTGGCCATATCTCAGACTGACCAAAATCTGAACCTGGTGTCAGTACTCTTTTTTTTTCTCTCATTTTAGCTATTATAGATAATAAGAACCAAGAGATTGTATATTTCACATTTTGCTTATTATTTTTGCACTTCCCTGTACATCCAATGGATCAACTCTTTAGAAGCTGGTCTATCACTGTTTCTGAGTTCCACTGGTAGCTTTTACCTTCAGAAACTGATCACAACACAGCTGCAATTTCATATCAGGGGTGACCCTGTGGCCCCCCAGAAATCAAAGTTTCCTCATCGTTCGCTTTTTAATTCTTCCTCTTTCCAAACACCATGTTTCAGGGTTGTTCTAGTGAGTGTCACATTTTCTGGCACAAATGGTGAGAAGTAAATATTTCTCTATGGAGAAATCACTCTGGGGACATTAAAACCAGCTTCCTGGAGAAGTAGCATTTAACCTGGGATTTGAAGTATTCCATCCACATAAACGTGAGGAACAGTCCCTTCAGGCATGAGCTAAAGGGTCAGGACTAGCAGATAAGCAGCATACGTGCAGGCCCATGCAGAGCGCTATTTGGCTGTGGGTAGCAGTAGGCAGTAGGCCTGACTGGGAGGATGCTGGGGGAGGGGGAGCATATGGAAGATGACTTTGGATGACATTGAAAAGAAACACATTTTAAAATTTACTCAAGGGAACATGGTATTAAATCAAGTTTTACCTGCAGCTGCCTCCTTTCAGATTTAGGTTTGGCCGAAAGGTTTTTCCGTACATGGTGAACTGTAACAAGTGGAGGTGCAGACCGTAGCCTACACTCATGCCAATCACCGAGTTTTGACTAATCAAATGTAGCCAACTGTTTGAACCATGTTCAAATAAGCCAAATGCCAAGCTGTAACCAATCCGGCTGTTTCTCTGCCTCACTGCCATTTTCTGTATGTCACTTTCCTTTTTCAGTCCATAAATGTTCTTCCACCATGTGGCTGAGCTGGAGTCTGGAAGCCTACTCTGGCTGGGAAGGCTGCCTGATTCACGAATCATTCATCGCTCAACTAAACTCCTTTATTATTTATTTATTTATTTATTTATTTATTTATTTATTTATTTTGAGATGGAGTCTCGATCTATCGCGAGGCTGGAGTGCAGTGGCGTGATCTCGGCTCACTGCAACCTCTGCCTCCCGGGTTCAAGCAATTCTCCTGCCTCAGCCTCCTGAGTAGCTGGGACTACAGGCGCCCGCTGCCACACTCGGCTAATTTTTTGTATTTTTTTAGTAAAGATGGGATTTCACCGTGTTAGCCAGGATGGTCTCGATCTCCTGACCTCGTGATCTGCCCTCCTCGGCCTCCCAGAGTGCTGGGATTACAGGCGTGAGCCACCGCACCCAGTCAATTAAACTCCTTTAAGTTTAATTTGGCTGAAGTTTTTCTTTTATCAGTGGGGAGCCATTGAATGATTTTATCTGGGGAAAGGCATGATAGGAAAATCTCTTTCAAAATAAAATGAGTGCTAGCTCACTGCTAACCACCCGGTTATTGAGGTTCATCACTCTGCACACCTGCCCCTCTCGGTTTCCTCACTACTCTCAGCATTCCAGCCCTTACCAGACGTGCTGGGGCCACCAACTTACTCGTTTGCCTATTTTCTTCAACACTGAGGTCATCAAATACTATGTAAGATTCAAGCTTTGTAACCTCAATGCTTTTATCTATTTTGATACTAGCTACATATTTATCACATGACTACATTAAATATAGACCAAGACCCTAAAATGTTCCTAGCCCTGAGGTATTCCATGTTTGGGTAAATAGCGTCCAAAAATACCACTAGCTGTCCTAAGGTATAGCAGGAAAAAAGTACAACACATCAAAGGGAAAAGCTGTACTGAAGGAGAGAAATAGAAAATAGGGAAACCAGAAAAATAAAAGACGAAGACAGATTTCTGCTTAGTGTGGATGGGTCAGGTCATTGCGGGGGCTGAGGGGTAACAGATGTATGGTGGTCTACATGCCACAGGTTGTGCACCCATGACTACCCATCATATTTAGACATAGCATCCACTGGGGAGTCTCACCATACGAAGGCTCAGAGTCTGATCCATATTGCAGGAGAGTTGGAACAGCACGCAGCAAGACATAGGGAGGAAAACCCATGACCATTTAGTCACCCATCATTCTTCAAATGGATACAGTACTTCTAAAACACTAATACTCTTTTTATGGTATATCCATGATTGTAAATTAAATATTGAGGCCAATAATTCTTAGCTTATCCCAGATAAATCCTGATTTAACTTAACTATATGTTTCATGAAATTCTATTATTCAATGATCTATTAAGTGATAATAACAGTTGACATTTATAAGGTGTCAACCACAAACATTTATTCATTTATACACAAAATTATTATTGAGGACCTAAAGTCACTGGGCTGTGTCCTGAGTAAATAAGAATGAGATGGTCCTGCCTCATGTTCTAGTCTTTCCTCTGCCAATTATATACTCCTTTGTTCTAATGTGCACAGATAACCTGAAAGTCAGCTAATTCTACAAAAATTTAAAAGAAACAAACTAACTTGAGGTTCTCAATAACTTATTCAAGTCCTGGCAGTTGGGATTTGACCATATAACTCTTGTCTCTATTTATCAGACTGCAAAAACTAATAGGTTTTGGCAAATAATATATATAAACCTTGTTAATGAATGGAAAACATTAGGAAGTTAAATACCTGGATACATATATTTTCTAGGCCAATGTTTCTCCTGCTAAATAACCCTACCTTCAGTCACAGTTGATTTGAAACTACAGCCAAAAGAACCAAGGGTGATTGTGGCTGTCATTACAGAGCAAATGGCCTGGAGGTAGTGGACAGAGAGACAGAGAGAGAGAGAGAGAGATTACAGAATGGGGCACTAACAGTTTGTAACAGTTTTTAAACAATCCTGTTGCAGATTAATGATAGGGTATCAGACAGTAGAGGCAAACTTTATAGCATATTGCATTTCTGATCAATGCCTATGCATTGATATTTTACAAAACTCCTCTGTCACACATGTAAGCATCAGAAGGAGCCTGAGTTTCTTTTGTCACAGATTTAAACAATATTCTAGCATAACCCTGAGAAAGTAAATAACATTTGTGATAATGAATGGATTTTCTAGAAAACTAAATGGTGGTGGTGAACTGCCAAGATCCCAAGGAAAAGGAATAGCTCTAGCGAAAAGGACCTGTAGAAAAGAAGAAAGCCTGGTGAGCTTCTGGCCCCATCTCATCCATAGGCTGACCAGGATAACACCTCGAATGTCACACTTACAAGCAAGTATTTTCTGGCCCAATAGCATCAAGCATAAAGTCAATCCATCATTTGTCCTAAAGGAACAGCAACATTTGTTATTTTTTACATTGGAGGAGTCACAAGTCTGAGGAGATTTTTCGATCAGAAATAACCTGTCCTTGGACTGAGGTTGGTGAAGGAAGCCAGAAGTCTATACTGTGTTTTTCTGATTGACCGTGGCACACACAAGAGTCTTCTGAAATAAGCACTTCTGTGTCAAGAGCAGTTAATTCAGCAGGCACACACTGTGGATTAGGGAGAACTAAGATAGGTGATTCTAACTGCTGCAACAGATGTTCTGGGAATCTCAGAACCATTGGACTTCCGTGTCAAAGTGAAGCCAGGGACTATGGGGGAAATCCTGGAGCCCCCAGAATCACAGAAAGTCTTTTCAAGTATTTTGATTCACTTCACTCTGGTCTTTCAGGGTGTTTCCTTACCCTGTCATGCCTTGGTTAAGCCACATACTGGTTGAGTCACCTTCCTCCACTCCCCAAATGTAGCTGCCCAAATCAGATGCCATCACAGGTCATGGATGATAAGTGTTTTAATGCATGCATCAGTGTGTGTCCTGTTTCTGTTACACTGAAGTACTTAAATGATAGTCATTGTGTTCTCTGCTGATGTGGATAGACTCTTACCTGGCCACAAATGTGTCTTTTATAATTGCTGCTACCTGAGGGCTTTCCATGAAGGCGACTTCAGCAATTAAAGTTACTTAGGTATCACTCTCGGTTAAAGTGTGATGAGCATTTAATTTAGAACAGTGTAGGTTCTTGGTGAGTTTGTGTTGATCTCCAACCTGGTATGTCAACTTCTTTCTCAGCGGGATGGAGAGGCTGAGAGTGCTGCCAAGAGGATGTTAACTATTTTATATGGCCTCGTTCTACAGGTTTGCAGCTACGTACTGAGGTACTTCAGCCTGAACACAGACAATTAAATACAAACATAAGAAAATGAAAATGTATTTCCAAGATAGGGGGACAAATTGAGTGGGAACAATATTTAGCCACTGCCTGCAGGCGTTTGAAGAACGGGAATAGCGAGTCCTGGAAGATTTCCTGGGCCAACAACCTGAAGATTGCACCGCTGTGCACAGCGCTCACGACCTCTGAAGCCGATGTTCTGGAGGCTGCTCTAGTAGTGGACGGACAGGTAAGGATGGTCTAAGCCAGCTTCCTGGAAAGTTCCAGGTCCGGCTTCAAAACGCCCTTCCCAAATTGATAATTGAAAGAGAGTCTGTAGAAACATTTGGGATTTAGGGAAACTACTATCTACGTTTATTTTTCTTCCCACAAACTTTTTTTTTTTTTTTGAGACGAAGTCTGGCTCTGTCGCCCAGGCTGGAGTGCAGTGGCCGAATCTCAGCTCACTGCAAGCTCCGCCTCCCAGGTTTACGCCATTCTCCTGCCTCAGCCTCCCCAGTAGCTGGGACTACAGGTGCCCACCGCCACCTCGCCCGGCTAGTTTTTTGTATTTTTTTAGTAGAGACGGGGTTTCACCATGTTAGCCAGGATGGTCTCGATCTCCTGACCTCGGGATCCACCTGTCTCAGCCTCCCAAAGTGCTGGGATTACAGGCTTGAGCCACCGCGCCCAGCCCCCACAAACTTTTAATAAGCAGCAACTATATTGGCCTGTGTCTGGTGTGGAAATAGGAAGGAAGGGGGAAAATCATGTCATAAGACACTGGCTGTGTGTCTCAGTTCCCTTGTGATTGTTTTTGAGATGGGAACGACTGACTGAAGGGCAGAGGACAGGAGGCCCTCAAGCACTACAGTTTGCTGAAGTGAAGATTCCTGATTGGAAGTGATCAGCATTGAAAGCCCGGTGCAAGAGCAACAGTGGGTCAGAGAGGTGGGCTGAAGAGTCCTGGAAACAGAGTTCCCGGGCAGGGAAATCTGATGTGGGCTTTGAGTAACCTCATGGGCATCTATGAAGGGACAGACAAAAATCAGTCTGTCCAGAGGAAGCAATGACTGATGGCGTTTCCACCTGCACACAATCTGGAGAGGAGTCAGCCCCACCCTGGGTCTTCCCACTCATCTCCTCTCACACGTCACCTGTGTCCTAACCATGACAGCTGCTAAATCTTTAACTCAAGGGGGGAAAGATTTGTTTTTAACTGAAGGAAGGAAAGTATTGTTTAAAATCTGAGATGAAAGGAGGAATGACTGTTCACTCTTCCTTTTCTAAAGACTTAGCCATTTTACTATTTGGTTGCTGCCAATCCTGATTATAATCAATGGCAAGTAAAAAGTGAGGTTGGAAATTAACCATAGGTAGGTATTGTATTTTTCAGAGGTGCCAAAAAAAGCAGAATGGATTTAGGCACACACATTGATTTTACTTCCATTTTGATTATGAAATTTTGGTGATTATTTTAGCTGTGGGTAAAAGAAAGAGAAAAGAAAATATTCTCTGTAAAGAAAGAGAAAGAAAAAGAAGACATTTTGGTAAATGATCTAGTGCTTTATACAGAACATCTGTTTATTTGTTTAATTCGTTAAATTCAATTTCTTTTTTTCCTTCAAAATGAGAAGACATTCTTTCATATCTACTCAGGGATTTTATTTATTTATTTATTTATTTATTTTGAGATGGAGTCTCACTCTGTCACCAGGCTGGAGTGCAGTGGCGCAATCTCGGCTCACTGCAACCTCTGCCTCTCGAGTTCAAGCGATTCTCCTGCCTCAGCCTCCCTAGTAGCTGAGAGTACAGGCACGTGCCACCACGCCCAGCTATTTTTTGTATTTTTAGTGGAGATGGGGTTTCACCATGTTGCCCAGGATGGTCTCGATCTCTTGACCTCGTGATCCGCCGCCTTGGCCTCCCAAAGTGCTGGCATTACAGGCGCGAAGGGAGATATTGTAGAATAAGGTTACAGTTATATCACTTTATAAAAAGGGAAAGTGATGGACATGAGATTGTTACAGATGTAAAGGAAGTGGACAAACTTCTGTACTGTAGAGCTATGTCTTCCTTCTGGTTTAGAGTTTCTAAACTTCATTTTACTAAACAAGATACAACAGTTTAACTCATAAGATTTGAGCTCCTGCTCTAATTAACATGAGGCAACAGCTAGTGGGCTGATAAGGGTGGAGAGATGGATCGAGGCTGAGTAGTGCAAAGACTCTCTTTTCTAGCAGTCAGTGAAGTGTGGGGAAGCAGGGAGAGGAGGGAGGCCTGTGGTCAGTGTTAGGAACCCTGCTGGCTTAGACCACGCTGAACTACAACCCAAGAGGGGGACCCCTACCACCACTCTGTCACCAGCCACACGCAACCCCAGGAGGCACCACAGACTGTGAGGGAGGAACAGCAATGTGGGAAGGAGGGTGGCCCAGCTTCTTCCTTCTCTGTCTGCTGAACTCCTAATACGAGCTTGTGTTAAGAGATGGCATCATCAGTGTTTAATGGGAATGCTTCTGAAATAAGCTGCTTCAATCCTATATGAAGTTACGTCTTTTGGGAAATCAGCACCTTCTCCGAAATTATACTGAGACAAACATTCCCAGGAGATCAAGGCCAGTGTTCTCATTTTGAGGTCAAATCGGTGAGCTCTGGAAACTTGTGACTGCTGGGATACTGCTTAATGAACAAATATAATACATCAATTGCAATGAGAATTTAGAATAACAGGCAAGAAAAAATATTATTGAGCATTTCATGTGATCTGGCAGTATATTCCCCCTCACGGTCTAGGAAGGTGCCATGCAGAAATCGGTTCCAAATGTCTAAGATATTGACACGGTTCAAATGTGAAAACTGTGAAAAAGGGAAACTTGGATAAATCCATTCCTCGTCCTTCCTTCCTGTTTCCCCCCAACCATTGTTCCGTATGTCTGCGGCTGTGTCTTCGGGACAGGCTGCCAGCCGTAACATACTAAACAAGTACGCAGTCTTGTTAGATAATGCTGAGTTCCCTTCCGTGGGGGTTGTGCTAGCGCAGATCCCCACCACAAAAATAGGAAAGTGCCTCTTTCCCTCAGCCTTTTCAATACAATGTGTTATCAATCTTTCAAAGAAAATATTGTGAATGTCTTCCAGTCTTAAAAACATAAATAAATATTGCTGTCATTTGAACCCTGAAACCACAGCTTATCGTCACATCCTACCATGTTTTAAATAACCTACTATCAAGTCGTTTTTAATTAAATGATGATTTATAAGAAGAAAAAAACACCATTATTGAGATTTCCCCCAGCCGTCTCACCTTTCATATTAGAGCAATATTTGGAGATCTCTTCCCATAAAATTTAGAGGGTGATGTGAAGGTGAAGTCGTGTTGCGTGACAAAGGACATGCTTTCCGTATGTATGTTCCTACGAACTGTAGGAATCCAGTGGAGACTCAACAGCAAGAGAGTGAGAAAAGCAAAAGAAGTTAAAGAACAATCTTCTGTCAGGTATTTTGTTTTGTTTTGTTTTTTTGAGGTGGAGCCTTGCTCTGTCGCCCAGGCTGGAGTGCAGTGGCGTGATCTCAGCTCACTGCAACCTCCACCTCCCAGGTTCAAAGGATTCTCCTGCCTCGGGCTCCCTGGTAGCTGGAATTACAGGTGCCCACCACCATATCCAGCTAATTTTTTTGTTTGTTTGTTTGTTTTTTTCAGTAGAGACAGGGTTTTACCATGTTGGCCGGCCTGGTCTCAAATTCCTGGCCTCAAATGATCCACCCGCCTCAGCCTCCCAAAGTGCTGGGATTACCAGTGTGAGCAACCGGGCCTTTATATTTATATCTGTCGGTTTTATGTAGAAAAAGTTAATCTACAAACTGGCCAGGTAAACTCCCTAAACATTATTTATGCAAGGCTACACTAGTGCTTGCTTTCTCTCTCTCTCTCTTTCTTTTCTTCCTTCTTGCCCATCCACACACACTTAACCATATGTATATCCATGTGTAGACATGCACAGATATGCCCATGTGTAGACTTTTATGTCATTTAATCTACATTTAATAATTTTTAATGTTCTATTTGCAAGTAATCCTGTAATCCCAGCACTTTGCGAGGCCGAGTGGGGGCTGATCACGAGGTCAGGAGATCGAGACCATCCTGGCCAACACGGTGAAACCCCGTCTCTACTAAAAATACAAAACAAAAATTAGCCAGGCATTGTGGTGGGTGCTTGCAGTCCCAGCTACTTGGGAGGCTGAGGCAGGGGAATGGCCTGAACCCGGGAGACGGAGCTTGTAGTGAGCCGAGATCGCGCCACTGCACTCCAACCTGGGTGACAGAGCGAGACTCTGCAAAAAAAAAAAAAAAAAAAAAAAAAAAAGATACACAATTTAGGTTAGAGAGAAAGAACAAGTTCAAGAGATCTCTTGTACAACATGGTGACTATACTATAGTTAATATAAAAATTATACTAATGAAAATTGCTAAGACAGTAGATTTTAAGTCTCCTCACCACAAAAAAGTATGTGATGTAATGCATATGTCAATTAGTTCAATTTTGCCATTTCAAAATGTATACACATTCCAATATTACATGTCTTACATGATAAATATATGCAATTTTTATTTGTCAATAAATAAATAAATAAAAATATTCAAAAGTTAATCAACTACTTTGTATTACAGAAGGTCTATATCCACTAATTATATTGTCCAAACAATCTATAGTTGGTCATTTGAAAAAACAAACAAAACTCCCCTAAAACATCAGAATTTCATTGCTTTTAAGATAGAGGTTGGATATTTTATCAAATATTTTATGATTATATTTTACTCACTTATGACCTAATTCCTCAGAACATACAGTCAGCTAAATTGCCAATGATTTAAACATTTGAAGTTAGGTTTTTGCTGTTGTCATGCTGCAGGGCATAACTACCTGTGTAATGTGTGCTCACGTGTTCGGCTTTGCTTTCAGATTAAATGGAGCACTTCTTAATGGGCCTGTGAATCCACTGCCTGTGACAGGTATCACACTGTAGCTCCGTGTGAGGGCAGCCAAGTGTAAAACTAAGATTCTCCATTAATACCTGCCTAAGGGGAGATGTAAGACAATGGCTTTTTCTTTTTTTTCTTTGAGATGGAGTTTCCATCAGGCTGGAGTGTAGTGGCACGATCCTGGCTCACTGCAAGCTCCGCTCCCCAGGTTCCCGCCATTTTCCTGCCTCAGCCTCCCGAGTAGCTGGGATTACAGGCACCCGCCACCAGGCCCAACTAATTTTATTTTTGTATTTTTAGTAGAGACGGGGTTTCACCGTGTTAGCCAGGATGGTCTCGATCTCCTGACCTCATGATCCGCCCACCATGGCCTCACAAGGTGCTGGGATTATAGGCTGAGCAACCGCGCCCAGCCCAGAAAGATATTTTCTAAAGTTTCTTCTAGGATTTTTATAGCTTGAGGTCTTACATTTAAATCTTTGATCCATCTTGAGTTAATTTTTGTAGGCGGTAAAAGGTAGGAGTTCAGTTTCATTCTTCTGCATATGGCTAACCAGTTATCCCAGCACCATTTATTGAATAGGGAGTCTTTTCCTCATTGCTTATTTTCATCAACTTTGTCAAAGATCAGATGGTGGTAGGTATGTGGATTTATTTCTAGGTTCTCGCTTCTGTTCCATTGGTCTATGTATCTGTTTTTGTACCAGTACCATGCTGTTTTGGTTTAAACTAGGTGCCCATAAACAGTGGATTGAATAAAAAAAAAAGTGGTACATATATACCATGGAATATTATGCAACCATAAAAAAGAACAAAATCATGTCCTTTGCAGCTACATGGATGCAGCTGGAGACCATTACCCTAAGTGAATTAACATAGCAACAGAAGACTAAATACCGCATGTTCTCACACATAAGTGGGAGCAAGCCATCGGGTGCACATGGACATAAAGATGGGAACGAAAAACACCGGGACTCCTAGAAGTGGGAGAGAAGGAGGGAGGGTAACGGTAGAAAAGCTACTTATTGGGTACTATGCTCACTACCTGGGTAATAAGATCATTTGTACCCAAACCTCTGAGTCACACAACATATCCACGTAACAAATCTGCACATGTATCCCTGAACCTAAAAGTTGAAATTTTTTTCTTACAGTAAGCTTGTATTCATTTATGTTGCATAACCAGCAATATTGGTAAACATTCTATTTTTTTTTATTGAGGTGCTAGGCTGTGCCTTAAAGGATTCAAATATTTTAATAAAATGTAGTTTCAAAGTATTTTAAATCAAAATACTCTAATGTTATTTCTTATACGAATGTCATTTTTTTCTGAGTGTGAAAAATTCCAGAAACATTTATTTTAATACAAAGCCAGTACAAAATAAATAAAGTTTAAGTGAAATTAATTGGAGAAAAAGCCAACTTAACTAAGAATAAACTCTATACTTTGCCTCTCTTTATAGAAACAAAATCATGTTGCCCTCAAGAGCGTAAGATAGCAGGAACTAATTTCCAAAGGACCGACACTTGGAAAAGCAGTGACGGCATACGGAGGAGTAACTGTTGAGAGCTGCACTCTTGGGACAGCTGGACTGTGTTGCTGGGCAGAGTTCAGGCAGAGCAGGGCCGCTCGCTCTCCTCTCTGGAGAGTGCTCTGAGTGCAACCCTAGGCCTGCACCCGGCAAGTTCACGGTTCAGGCGAACTCTGGCCTTCCCAGCACAGAAAGGAGGCATGGTTCTTCTCACAGCCCAGGGAAACGCTCCTGGACACATCTCAAAAATGAAAGATGTTCTCATCTTGTCCCCCAGTGGTTCAAACTTCTGCTGAGTATGGGCTATCTTCATAATAAATTTATCAACAAATAGATACTTCCTAACATTCTACGTTGCAACTGTTTCATCTCTCTTCTTCAAAATAAAGTGAATAAAATATCTATTTCATGGAATTTAGTGAGAAAAATAAATTAGATTATTCATATAAAATATTTATTACAGGGCTTCTTGGTACACTGTCCACTGTCTTGGCACACGAGCAATAAATTATAGCTGCTATTTTAAAATACATTATTTGAGTATTGTCAGGCATAGATGAGTATTCAAAACCTCTCCTATAATATCTGTAAGATATTAAACGCCTAATAGGAAATCTTAATTATTTTTCTATATATGATGTACCAGGAATTTCCAACATGGTTCCCATTCAAATTGGATTGAGGACATTTTCCCACATTTACCAGTAGAGACTATCTCCAGTGTTGAACATGAGTGCTAGCTTTGCCCCATCCTGTGAGTGCATCACCACACTGACACTCTAAGTCCTCTAAGTTGATAGTTTCCACTTGAAATCTTAATCCAATTTCACGAGCAGGGTTGGTTCTACTGAAAATTAATGAAGAAGCAGATGAAACTTATTTTTACTTCCCACCCTAATCCCCAAAGCTTATTAATCTCCTTACATCCTGACCCCTTTCTCTACCATTTGTTCTGAGCTCTGGAGGTCTGTTTCTCTAATCTATGCGTTTTGTCCTATCCATTCAATAACTGTTGTTAGAGTGTCTCCTCTGTATTACCCAGGGACATCCCGTTAAGCACTGCTATTACAAAGTAGATAAGATGCTGTGCATTCCCCCAGTCAATGCTTCTCTTAAATAATTATCATAAACATCCTGGGCAATGGCATAAGCTGATTTTTCTGGTCTACTCCACAGCAGCAGTAACAGAAAGCTATCTCAGTGTGTTCAGTGTTGTTAACAATATCCTCTTTTGTATCTTACTATGAGTTTTTCTTCGGATAAACTTGTTTTGTGAAATATGTTCAAAATGTATTAAGAGCCTGCCTTTTAAGCAAATTATCTGAAAATCTCCTACTCATGTGCTAAATAAATACATTTTCTACTATGATGCATTCTGCCATTTGGTACATTTTAAGAACTCTTTTCTATTTATTTAAGATAGTTAAGGTCAATCTTATTGTACTTTCTTTCTACATGTTGTGCATAAATATATGTACAATGAGTCCATTATATACATTGACTACAATTTTCTGTCTTGTTTTGTTTTTCTTTTCTCAGAGCTAAGCTCCTGGAATGGGGGTTGGGAGACTGGATGTCTGGCGGTGGCTCTACTGAGTTGACTGACCTGCAGTGAGCATGTGCCAGCACTTTGGTCTCCATGTATACAACGCAAGAGTTCAAATAAAATAACGCACACACTTTCCTCCAGCTCTAACATTTAGGACTTGATCATATTTCAAATTCAAAACTCTTCTTAATTTTAATAAGAATCCCTCTCTAAGACAGCTTTTAAAAGGCAGTAAGCCGAATGTGAGACTGAATTATCAGTTGTATGTGTGCTGTGGGTTAATTAGGTGAAATATGGCTGTGCTCTGTGGAAATACATGTTTAGCAGATGAAAAGAGTCTATACCTTAAAGGAGAATGCTTTTAAAAATTGATCATTAAAATGTTATTCTGTGTTAGTGTGGGTAATAATATTAAAGAACGCAGAGTAGTTATCGACTTAAATCAATGGGCAGAAGAGTAAATAATGAAGGGAGCAAGACAAGAAGGCAGAATACAGTGGAGGTGAACGTAACTGATCTCATTCAAAACTCAAGGGATGTGTCGGCCAGGCGTGGTGGATCACACCTGTAATCCCAGCACTTTGGGAGGCCAAGGCAGGCAGATCATGAGGCCAGGAGATCGAGGCCATCCTGGCTAACATGGTGAAACCTCGTCTCTACTAAAAATACAAAAAATTAGCCGGGCGTGGTGGCGGCGTCTGTAGTCCCAGGTACTTGGGAGGCTGAGGCAGGAGAATGGTGTGAACCTGGGAGGCAGAGCTTGCAGTGAGCCGAGATCGCACCACTGCACTCCAGCCTGGGAGACAGAGCGAGACTCGTCTCACAAAAAAACCAAAAACAACCAAAAACAAACAAAAAGCAAACAAACCAAAAAAACCTCAAGGGATGTGTCAACAGTGAGCAGTGTGAGCCTAGGGGGTTTTAATCAACCATCTGGAACTGTGGGTCACTCGTGAATGGCACATCATGAAATTCAAAACAAATTAAAAAAAAATGGCCAGGAGCAGAAGGATCATCACACACGACCACTGAACAAAGATGAAAAACATAAAGGAAGAAAGACACCCTAATGTCTATAATGACTTCTTTGATAGGATTTTATCAAACATGTCTACTGACTTTGAAAAACCGCAACTGAGGAACAGGAATGGGAAAGACACCCACTAACTTTCTTCAGCTTGAAACTCACAACAAAGGCCACGCAAGGTCACAGCGTCAGAGTCTATTGATGGTGGATGATGACAACAGAGAAAAACATGACTTTAATCAGGTTCGACCTTCTCATCTTCAGTGTTTTCAAGGCATAAGAAGGGGACTAAAATGGGATGAATTCAAAGGTTAAAAAAGCGAAATTGCAGAGTGTTTCTGGCTAGCAAGAGTTAGGACAAGCAAGCAAAAGCCTCTGAACCCCGTCTCCACTATCTCTTCTGAGCTCGGGTTTCCCAACCTGGATGCAGAGAAAACCCCAATCCCCATCCGGAGGAAGTCTTGTTGTTACCTCAAATGCTGT
Organism: Macaca thibetana thibetana; assembly: GCF_024542745.1. NCBI lineage: Eukaryota > Metazoa > Chordata > Mammalia > Primates > Cercopithecidae > Macaca > Macaca thibetana. Next base: position 107,551,011 of record NC_065592.1, on the reverse strand, counting down.
GTGTTCTTACCACACTTCTTTTCAACATAGTTGTTCTTTTTCTTGGCTTTCTCATTTCTGCTATTTATATGACTGACTTCGGTTATCTCTTGCTGAAAAGTTAGATGTGTTTTGGGACTGGGGTAAGACAAGACACATAGGGTACAAGATTTAAGGAAACGCTGCACTTGCACAACCGTGACAGTGAGTGTCTCCCTAAGGTCTGTGCCCTCGGTACTTCGTTACATCACCTACCCCCGGCCCTGAGTGAGACCACTTCTGACTTGAACACACCACTTGTGTCTGCCTGGCTTCTGTGCTCCAACATCCCTGTTTGACTGAGAAAGTGATGCCCAGGAACATGTTTGCTCGGCATGACAGGTTAACTGCGATGGAGAGGCCCATCTCTTCCGTCTCTTCTTCTGAGGGGCCTGCTGCAGAGTGCTGATCTCCTCCATATGGCCGTGTTGCATCGCTAGTAAACAACATGCAGAAACATAAAGGCCACTTCTTTAAGCTGGATTTCCATGTCCCATACAGATTCCTTGGGCGTGGGTGTGGCTGGAGCATTCGTGGGGTAAAACTAGTAGCAGAACCACGCTCAGGCCTGGTCTGGATCACCCTGTAAACATTCCCATTCTCACCCCAGCTGTGTTCCCAATGGAGGCAGAGCATAAATGAGAATAAAATTGCAACTGGGGAGAAAACAATTCCAGACATAGTACGGTGGTTGAACCAACTGTATATAACATTCTAAATGACTTGAATCAAGATTGAGTATGCTAGAAATACACAGTTGTTCTGTTGGTCTTAAATCCTACTGAATTATAGGAAAATAAAGAGGAAGTATTTGGAAAATGGATATACTTCTAGGAGAGCAATTGCACATTTTCGGGAAAAACTATAGAGTTATTACTTTATTCCATGTCTTTATCATCTCATTTCTAGATATTCTAATGGTTGGCCTCCTGCACCAATATTTTAAACTTTTTCTATTCATTCTGCATGTCGGATTCCAAAGTGCCACTGGTTCGTTTATATTACACGCAGAAGGGTAAACAGATAACTGTTTTTTTAACCTTATGAAATACAAATACTGGCTGGGCACGGTGGCTCACACCTGTAATCCCAGCACTTTGGGAGGCTGCAGCAGGCAGATTACCTGAGGCTAGGAGTTCGAGATCAGCCTGACCAACATGGAGAAACCCCGTCTCTACTAAAAATACAAAATTAGCTGGGAGTGTTGGCGCATGCCTGTAATCTCAGCTACTCGGGAGGCTGAGGCTGGAGAATCGCTTGAACCCAGGAGGTGGAAGCTGCAGTGAGCTGAGATCACGCCATTGCACTCCAGCCTGGGTGACAGAGCGAGACTCTATCTCAAAGAAAAAAACAAAAGGAAAGGAAAAAAATGCTTTTCAATATATTTATATTCCATATCATTTTAAATATTAGACAATTTATGTCACTCTGGATGCACTCTAAGTTTAAACAAAGGAAATTAGGACAAAGATAAAATGAGGATTGATTAGTAAGAAAAAGCTAGAGCAAGTTGGTACCCACAATGACAGTCTATAAAAACTTTTACAGCTGTTGATTTTAGTAGAGCAATTTAGTACTGCATTCTTGGTAGGCAGAGTGAATAAGGAACAAGAGTCAGGTATAAGATCCCAACTGGCTACAATTTAAAAATATACCTGTTAATCAAGGAGAGAATGGCAATTTCTGGAGATAAGTTCTAGGAGAAATTCTAATCCACAGCATAGTGGAAGATGATGCCTTAGCAGTATCTCCATGAGGAACTCACCTGTGAGTCTCACTGGTTGTCTGTAACACTGACTCTCACTTCAAGCCAGTGACATGACTGAGTTCTCTGCGTGGCTTTGAAGACCCTTCGAGATCAGGCCATCCTCAGCTCCAGAAGAGCCCATCTCCTCAGTGAACACTGGGGATCCCACTCTCCTTTCTCCTTTCCAGATGACTTGTTCATAGCATATGGAATCTCTGCATTAGAAGCCACTAAGACAGCCACATTTTATGTTTCTACTTTGGTTCTTTGTGAGAAACAATCCCATGTGAGACAAAAAATGAGCCTCTGGTGATGAAGAAAATCCAAGACTGCAGAGAGAAAAGTCAATATTTAGGCACAATCAGATTCTAATTGGTTACTAGTGTCAATATCTCTAATGTATTGATGATATTCTTTCTACATTTTGCGTAGCGAAGAAAATGGAAAGATGCAAACTCAGGCTTCTAGTTACTTTTATCAAAATATTTGAGCAGATTTTCAGGCACCTGATTTGCATAAGTTATAAACATATTCACTTGGTGGCTAAAGCTTTGACAGACCTGAGCATGAGTGGGCAGCCTTTACTGCCATGGAAAATCTAGCATAAATATTTTGTTTCTGTTTTGCTACTTTTTAAAAGTCGTACATGTTTAATGTGTATGTTTGATGAGTTTAGAATAAGAATATGCCTATGAAACCAACCAACATCACCATCATGGCCATAAATGTATCTATCACCTCCCAAAGTTTCCCATTGACTCTTTATTATTATTACTGTTTCAGTTTGTTTGGTAAGAACACTTAACCTAAGATCTACCTCCTTAGCAATTTTAGTTACACAGTAAAGTGTTGTTAGCCATAGGCACTATGCTGTATGGCAGATCTCCAGAACTTATTTACCTTGTATAACTGAAACTTCATACCCTTAATCATCACCTTCCCATTTACCCCAACCCCCAGCCCCCGATCACCATTATTCTATTCTCTATTTCTACCAGTGTGATTATTTTAGCTTCTACATATAAGTGAGATCACGCAGTATTTTCTTTCTGTGTCTGGCTTATTTCACCCCGCGTTATGCCCTGCAGGTCCACTCATTTTGTTGCAACTGGAAGAATTTCCTTCTTTTTTTTCAGGCTGAATAATATTCCATGGTATGTACTATGAACCCAAAATAACTCAGAAAGTTGGTTTCACCAAGGTTAAGGATGCACCAGTGACACAGCCTCAGGAGGTCCTGATGACATACTCCCAAGGTGGTCTGGGCACAGCTTGGTTTTATACATTTTAGGGAGACATAAAACATCAATCAACATATGTAAGATGTACACTGATTTGGTCCAGTAAGGTGGGACAACTCCACCTTACTTGGACCCTCCCCCCCCGCCCCGACCAGGTTCCAGGTTTAGAAGAGGCTTCCAGGTTAGAAGAGATAAGGGACTAAAAGGTTGCATTATTTTGAGTCCTTGATCTGCTTTGTACTAACTACACAATTTAGTCTGGCTCAGTGAATCTGCATTTTTACATAAACAATAGGGCAGAGGAAGCAATCAGATATGCATTTGTCTCAGGTGAGCCTCAGAGGAATGATTTTGAATTCTATCTGTCCTTTGTCCACAAGGAATTTCCTTGTGGGCAAAATGTGAGGGAGGTATGTAGCTTTTTATCTTTGTGGCTATCTTATTTAGGAATCAAATGGAAGGTAAGTTTGTTTGACATAGTTCCCAGATTGACTTTTCCCTTGGCTTACTAATTTTGGGGTCTCGAGATTAGTTTTTCTTTCACAGTACAAACTGTGATTTCTTTCTCCACCTATTGATGGACATTTAGGCTGTTTATATATCTTGACTATTGTGGATAATGCTGCGATGAACATGGCAGTATGGATATCTCCTTGAGATCCTAATTGAAGTGGCATTGCTGGATGATATGGTAGTTCTAAATTTTTTTTTTTTTTTTTTTTTTTTTTTTTTTTTTTAACAGAATCTTGCTCTGTCGCCCAGGCTGGAGTGCAGTGGCACGATCTCGGTTCACTGCAAGCTCCCCCTCCCGGGTTCACACCATTCTCCTGCCTCAGCCTCCCGAGTAGCTGGGACTACAGGCACCTGCCACCACACCTGGCTGCTTGTTGGCCATTTGTATGTCTCTTTGAGAAACATCTGTTCATGTTCTTTACAAACCATTTTTTAAAATTGGCTGTTTTCTTGTGCTTTAGTTGCATGAGTCTCTCATATATTTTGGATATTACATGGTTTGTAAAAGAACAACATTGGACCCTTATAATACACACAAATTAACTCAAAATGGATTAAAGAATTAAATGTAAGACCTGAAACCATAAAATGCCTAGAAAACGGAAGGAGAAAGCTCCTTGACATTGGCCTTGACAATGATTTTTTTGGACATGACATCAAAATCACAGACAAGAAAATCAAAAATGAACAAGTGAAATTATATGAAACTAAAAAGCTTGTGCACAACAAAGGAAACAAAAAATCAAGAGACAACCTGTGGAATGGGAGATTAACATAAATACTTTATATGGAAAAAGTCTGTTCAAGAAAATCAAAGTGAGTGCTTTGACTATAACAAATTTAGTACTTTAAGTGCCCATGGAAGAAGTTCATTGCATTCTTTTATTATTTTTTAGTAGAATTTTCTTTTTTTGGCCTGGCACAGTGGCTCAAGCCTGTAATCCCAGCACTTTGGGAAGCAGAGGTGAGTGGATCACAAGGTCAAGAGATGGAGACCATCCTGGCTGACACGGTGAAACCCCATCTCTACTAAAAATACAAAAATTAGCTGGGCGTAGTGGCGCATGCCTGTAGTCCCAGCTACTCGGGAGTCTGAGGCAGGAGAGTCACTTGAACCCGGGAGGCAGAGCTTGCAGTGAGCCAAGATCGTGCCACTGCCCTCCAGCCCCAGCGACAGAGCACGACTCTGTCTCAAGAAAAAAAAAAAGAGAAAGAATTTTCTTTTTTTGTGGCTGGGCGCGGTGGCTCACGCCTGTAATCCCAGCGTTTTGGGAGGCCAAGGCGAGTAGATCACTAGGTCAAGAGATTGAGACCATCCTAGCCAACATAGTGAAAACTCGTCTCTACTAACAATACAAAAATTAGCCAGGCGTGGTGGCATGTGCCCGTAATCCCAGCTACTCGGGAGGCTGAGGCAGGAAAATCGCTTGAACCCGGGAGGCAAAGGTTGCAGTGAGTGAAGATCGCGCCACTACACTCCAGCCTGGAGACAAAGCAAGACTCTGTCTCAAAAAAAAAAAAAAAAAAAAAAAAAACAAATTATTATTAACTTAAAAAAGTTTTTTTTTTATTTTTAAAATTACTTTAAGTTCTGGGATACCTATGCAGAATGTTCAGGTTTGTTACATAGGTATACATGTACCATGGTGGTTTGTTGCACCCATCAATCTGTCATTTAGGTTTTCAGCCTCACATGCATTAGGTATTTGTCCTAATGCTCTCCCTGCCTTTCTCCCTCACCCCGCAACAGGTGCCGGTGTGTGATGTTCCCCTCCCTGTGTCCATGTGTTCTCATTGTCCAACTCCCACTTATGAGTGAGAACATGCAGTGTTTGGTTTTCTGTTCCTGTGATAGTTTGCTGAGAAAGATGGTTTCCAGCTTCATCTATTTCCCTTCAAAGGACATGAACTCATTCTTTTTATGGAATATGTTATTCCATGGTATATATGTGCCACATTTTCTTTATCCAGTCTATCATTGATGAACATTTGGGTTGGTTCCATGTCTTTGCTATTGTAAATAGTGCTGCAATAAACATACGTGGACATGTGTCTTTACAGCAGAATGATTTATAATCCTTTGGGTGTATACCCAGTAATGGCATTGCTGGGTCACATGGTATTTCTGGATCTCGATCCTCGAGGAATCGCCACACTGTCTTCCACAATGGTTGCACTAATTTACACTCCCACCAACAGTGTAAAAGTGTTCCTATTTCTCCACAGCCTCACCAGCATCTGTTGTTTCCTGACTTTTTTTTAATAATCGCCATTCTTTCAAAAATTTAACCTAACAGCATTTAAATGCAATTCAAAAGAAAATCAATTGGTCAGGCACAGTGGCTCATACCTCTAATCCCAGCACTTTGGGAGGCCGAGGCAAGCAAATCATTTAAGGTCAGTAGTTCAAGGCCAGCCTGGCCAACACGGTGAAGCCCCGCCTCTACTAAAAATACAAAAATTAGCCGGGCGTGGAGGTGTGTGCCTGTAATCCCAGCTACTTGGGAGGCTGAGGCAGGGGAATCACTTGAACCTGGGAGGCGGAGGTTGCAGTGAGCCAAGATGGTGCTCCAGCCTAGGAGACAGACCAAGACTCCATCCCCAAAAAAAGAAAAAAAGAAAATCAATTGACTGGACAGGTGTGAAACAAGAACAAAAATATATATCTCTTCAATAGATTTATTTTCTGAACATAATGAGACAGGTTATAATACTTATAAAAATTCTTGCACTCATTAATTACACTTCGCATTGTCTACTTTTAGAAAAGTAAAAGCTGTAAAACACCTAAACGAGGTTATCGCTATGTGATTATATTACCTTCTCTATCCTTCCGCCCTTCGCCCAAGCACATACATTTTAGAATGGAAAAGCAGCATGACAGGAAGCTTCATGCATCAGGCATCAGACACCTAACAAAGAGGTTCATTAAGCTCAACGGTTGTCTTGTACCACATGTGGCCAACTGGAACTGCTGGAGGTTGTGAGCGAGATGATGGAGGTTCTGGTCCCTCTCATGTTGGACAGATTGCTGACAGCCATGGCTGAATGCAGGGAGACAGGAGTGGAAAGCCTTTGTTCTAAGAGTTCTAGGTTTTGCATATGAATACATAGCTGAATTGAAGTGAAAGGTAGAGAAGGAATATGTAAATCTTTGGAAATTTTTGGAAAACAATGTTTTCTTCAATTAGCGCTTTTGTGAATAACAGGAGGCATTAGGTGTCAGGAGAGACTTTTAAAAAAATTGTGCCAATTTGTGGGTAAGGCTCAGAGCTAAGAACAAGGCATTCCAGTTACTGCCACCTCTCAGGACACCTTGGTTCCCACAGGCTTGGTGGGAGTCCTGAATTCAGGAGAACAAACCCTCCCCCAGAATCTTGTCCCACAGTGGACATCAGAGCAGGACCTAGGGTGGAGGAATGGTCACCTAGTTGGGGAGTTCCTGAAAAGATCCTAGTCTTGTTCATCTCCCTAAAGCCAAAGGATATAGCCCTAGGAGAAAGGATTACTCCTGGAGATTGGGAACCTAAACCCTAAAGTTCGGAATGGGTGAGTGAGTACCTCACTGGGAAGTTGCTAAGCTACACACCTGGCAGAGAAGATGAGCTGCTGAGGCTGGAGAAAAGGGAAGAAGAGAACATGGAGAGCTGAGAAAGCAGTCTTCAAAGAGCAGCCATTTCTAGCATGGGTCATGGCAAAGGTCCACGCAATGGCTATGGAGTTAACAGCGCCACAGCAGGAGGCTGAGGTTAAGCCATCTTGCTGGCTCCACCATCTTCACACAAATGCCTACTGAGTAAGGGAATCTCTGCAGAAGGAAGTTTGGTCAGAAGCTGGGGAGAGATGTGACGTCAGTTTGGAAAGGATCTTCCACACCAATGAACTTTGCAGAAACGAGGCCCTGGGCTCGGAAGATCTTGCAAAGATCCCAAAAATTCACTCCTTGAAGGAATCATCATTTGTGCACCTGCCACACGAAGGGAACCCATGGCCAGTCGAGAAAGGGGACTGCACCCACACCACAGGTGGCCGAGGCAAGGGATAGGTCTGTCCTGCTCCTGCTAGAGAAGGGAGGGATGTGTGAATAGAAGGCCTCTCCTTATTTTCAGGGTGCATGCGCATGTGTGGGGAGACACGCGTGGACACACACACACGAGGAGAAAGAGGTCTTTCATTTAAAAGTGAGTGAACATAAGAGTGCAATTTAAACTGTAACTTCTCCCACCCAAGTCATGACAATCAAAAATGTCTCCAGACATTGCTAAATGTCCCCTGAGGGGAAAATCCCTCCAGATTGAGAACCCCTGGTCTAGAGAAATACCTTATCACGGAGTGGCAGCAACTGTTTTTTTTCTTTCATCTGTTACTTACACATTCTATGCCACAAAGTGAAAATTAAAGGGAATAAACCTACTGACAAGTCATGAATGAACAGATGCTTTCTGGCAGAATCGGGAAAAAAGCCAGTGGTGCATTGGAAATTACTAGAATTTCTCCTCTGTGGGAGAATCTTGGCAGGCAACCTCAGGAGGCATGGGACTAGATGTGCTTGATTTTTATGCCAAATATTGATTGATTTTATTAGGTGTTTTTTCAACTAATGTCCAGACTGAGCAGAAAGGCAGCCTGTCTTTGCATGTCATAAAATGAACCGTAGACAAATTTGCAGGTGACATAGAAATAGTGTTAAAATGCATAGACATTAAGTTTTCAGCCTGGGGTCATGTTTATATGTTCTAAATGCTCTTTTCTCCACTTTTTGACACGTAAATAACCATTTTTCAGGCCTAGGTCACACGAAGCCCCTCTGTGGCATGATCCTGTTCCCACAGGAACGTGCTGTCTGTCACTTTTCTGGGCCTACCCAGAGCTCTGCCCTGGCACTCTGTACTTACCTGAACGTATATGCATGTCTTCCTCTAGATCTATGATCTATAAATTTACAATCTTTGTGTCCAGCAGTTAGCACATTTCCAGGCACAGTGAGGTGCCTGATTAGTACTTATTGAATGAATGAATGAATCATCAGCTGAAATGTATGCACATCCATGTTTCAGTTATGCCCCACATGGCAGGGCTCCCTTTTCTCACTCTTACATAACAGAGAAACAATATTCAGTGACACTCATTAAAGCCCCGTACAAGAGACTTTGCTGAAGGAGGGATCTATGGAGTCCCATGGGTGTAGGGCCCATGGCAATGGGATTTCTTAGTGGAGGAGAGAAACTGGGCTGCAAATACAGCATGGGCAAGTGGGAATTTATAACCAAGGGCATGGTGGGGGCCAGTGGATGGAAAATTACTAAGAGGAAACAGCAGGACTGGGGGATTCTGGCTACACCTATTCCCTAATAGGATTCTTGCTGAAGACAGGCCAGGCTGATGAGGCATCACCTGGGGGATGGTGGAGGGTGACAAACCTGATTGGGTATTGCGGGTGATCAGATATTGAGGGCGGGGAGTTCTTACTAAACTGACTTAGCAGGGTTCTTGCTAAACTGCACTTTATGAGGAAGTGCACAGATGGGCCGTGGGGAAGGTTCAGGGGCATGAAAAAATGTTGGTCAAGCCAAGAATCTGTCACCTAAAAGGAGTCTCTTTTTCAGTTGGGATCGGGGGCATGCAGGGGTCTCAGCCTCCTGTCTCCCCAGCTTGGTAGCTGTGGGCTGGTCCACCTTCCTCCTTGCTTTGTGTTCCACGGGGTGCATGGATTTGGTCCCCACACTTCCTGCCCCACAATGACCTCATGTTCCTTTTCCCGGAAGGAACGCTCATTGGCTGGGCCCACCTGGAAACTGAAGCCATCCGCAGCCCACACTGCTGTTTCTTCCACAGCAGCTGTGCCCCTGCCTCCACCCTTACTTACTTGCCATTGGAGCCTTGCTTTGGCCCATGTCTGCTAAGAGACGGTGACCCAATTTCCAGCCTAGGAGCAAAGTCACCATGAAGTCACGCTGACCTTATCACGTTTGGTTTAGGGGGAGCCTCTGACCGAATTCCGGCAATGGAGCCATGAGGAATCTGGGAGCCCCTGAGAAAGAGTTCCGCACCCACATAAAAAAGTGAGAGAAGAGGTTCACAGCTCTCCTTCCACTGGTGCTGTCCTGACTGACGTGAGGTCACCTTCGGACCAGCGAGGAGCGAGCCCGAGGGCAGGACGTGTACTGGGGATGGCAGTGCCAACAGATGGAGGTAGGCGGTTCCGGTAGCACCACAGACCCTGGAGCGGACTGACCCTAATCTGCTCTCTCTTCCAGATCCTTGCCTGTGAGATTTAACTGTTTAAACCAGGTGAACAGGGTTTTCTGTTAACTTACAGGTGACTGTACCTTGCACAAAAAGATTGTTTACTGAAACATTCTTGGAACCATACAAACCCCTCAGTATCAGTAGGTGGGGGTCCAGGGAAGGGCCATGAAGCTGGTATCATGCCCAGATTTAGCTTAACCAAGGAGCAAAACATTCCTGCTTCTGCCTTTGAAAGGAGGGGTCCCTTGTTTCTTTGCTGTTTTTACACTTGAAAAAAATCTGATCAGCAGTTCTTCCTATTGCTCAGTATATACACATGAGGGCAGGTGGTTGGGGGCTGAGGCAGGGTGAATGGAACTATAGGCAAAAAGGAGACCAATACTGAAAATCTGTTGCTGAAGTCACAACTTCCTTTCGAGGTTGGAGACCTCAGGGCTCAGCTCTTGGCTGCTTCGCTGTCCTCTCTCACAGCCTTAAATCCCAGCCAGAGTCTGATGTCTCTGCAGGATTTCCCTCCCGCTGCATCTCCTGTGAGCTCCTGGTGACACAGTCCTCAGCCCTCTCCACACATCCACTCGGATGTCTCAATGTCATGTCCAAGTTAATGTGTTCAAACATGAACTCCTGGTTTTTACTTCCCAAATCTCCTTCCCTTTAAGCATTTCCAGTCTAAGAGGCCGCAAGTCATCCACCCACCCATTCAGGCCAAAATGTCACAGTTGTCCTAGGTTCTTCCTGTTCTTTCAAATTTACATGAAGTTGATCATAAAATCTATAGACTCTGACTTCACTCTCCTTCTGAAATCTTACCCCATTTCACCTCTACCCCCACCTTGGATCAAGTCACCATCTCCTTTTGCCTGGGCTGCCAACACGGCCCCCACCTGGTATCCTTGCCTTGGCCTCTGTCCACCTTCAGCTTATTCTCTTGCAGCTGCCCAGTTTATCTTCCTAACTCATAATTAACATTAAAGTCCTCCAGCATATTTGTATCACACTTGGAACAAAATATAAGAGCCTTTCCTCACTGTGCCACTCTGTGATGTATTCTAAATGTTACATTGCATTGACCTAATGAGCCTGAAAAAAGTGTCATGAGCAGATACATAAGCATTCCTGGATTGGCCGTGGGTACATCAATTCATATGGATACATGGTGCAAATCCTTAGACTAATTGATGTGTCTAGAGAAATAATAATGTAATGATGCACATTCTGGTCGCTGATATTTGAACCTTCCAAACCTCATGTTGAAGTTTGATCCCAGTGTTGGAAGTGGGACCTAATGGGAGGTGTTAGGGTCACGGAGTCAGATCCCTCGTGAATGTCTTGGTGCTGGGGAGTGGGGGTCATGAGTGAGTTCTTGCTCTGTTAGCTCCTGCGAGAGCTGGTTGTTTTTTTTGTTTTGTTTTGTTTTGTTTTTTTGAGACGGAGTCTTGCTCTGTCTCCCGGGCTGGAGTGCAGTGGCCGGATCTCAGCTCACTGCAAGCTCCGCCTCCCGGGTTTACGCCATTCTCCTGCCTCAGCCTCCTGAGTAGCGGGGACTACAGGCGCCCGCCACCTCACCGGGCTAGTTTTTTGTATTTTTTTTTAGTAGGGACGGGGTTTCACCGTGTTAGCCAGGATGGTCTCGATCTCCTGACCTTGTGATCTGCCTGTCTGGGCCTCCCAAGAAAGCTGGTTGTTAAGAGGAACCTGGCACCTCCCCTCTCTCCTGCCTCCTCTCTCAACATGTGATCTGTGCACATTCCACCCCACCTTCCTGCATGAGTGGAAGGAGCTTGAGGCCCTCCCAGGTGCACACGTCAGTGCCATGCTTCTGGTACAGCCTGCAGAACCATGAGTCAAATACACTTCTTTTCTTTACAAATTACCTAGCTTCAGGTATTCCTTTATAGCAATGCAAAAATGAACTGAGGCACTGAGTGACTCAGAGCACCCTTTTATCAGCTACTCTGCTGATTCCATCAGGAACTAAGACCTGTTTTGGTCTTATATCACTGCAGTGAGCCTTGCCCCGTCACTTGTGTGTATTACCTAAACACTAAAAACTAAGTGACTACTTTGTGGGCAAACGTAATATCAATTCCATCAGAGTTACTGGAAATACATTTTGTATTCAAGCTTTTCCAATCACTAAACATTTTCTGTGATATCAGTCCCTGTGGTAATAAACTGTTGCTCATCCAATCTGGGAATGTGATGCATCACTAAAGTCTAATAAAGTTTTGGAAAAGATTCACACATTTCTGAATTTCATAAAGGTCTAATTATTTTGCCATTTCTCTCATCCTAAATATAATTGAAATGCAACGAGTGAGAGCCCACAGGGATTCTCTTAGTGTCCAGACGGGCATTTCTGCTTTTCCTTATGACGGGCTGGACTGTTGAAAATTAATTGGTATTTTCAGCTGTGCCAGGTTGTCAGCCAGCTCACATATATAACTGATGACTTAGTACTCACAAACCATTTATCCTTAAACAGTAATTCCACATTAATAATTTGTTCCAACTCATTTAGATATCAATTCTTAAGCTAGAAAAAATCTCACATAAAATGTAAAAAGTTGACTGACTAGTAACTTCTTAGTCATCTTTGAATAAACAAATCAAGAATGTTGCTGGCCTATATGAAGTACTGCCTGTATTCAGAAAAGTTTCTGGAGTGGCCAGGCATGGTGGCTCATGCCTGTAATCCCAGCAATTTGGGAGGCCGAGGTGGGCGGATCACGAGGTCAAGAGATCAAGACCATCCTGGCCAACACAGTGAAACGTCGTCTCTACTTAAAAAAATACAAAAGTTAGCGGGGTGTGGTGGCACACGCCTGTAGTTCCAGCTACTTGGGAGGCTGAGGCAGGAGAATCACTTGAACCTGGGAGGTGGAGGTTGCAGTGAGCCAAGATTGTGTCACTGCACTCCAGCCTGGGTGACAGAGCAAGACTCCATCTCAAAAAAATAAAAATAAAAATAAAAAATAAATGTTTCTGGAGCATGGGAAATGGCATTTACGTACTAAGATGTAATTCCTACAGATCCAAAATATTTTAAGTTGTATTCTTATTTGTTTACACAGCTTTGGAGGGTTAATAGAGAAAAAATATAAACCTAGACATTTATGAGTAATAAAATTTTACTGTTGAGTATAATTTTTGTTTGAACTAAATGCTTTGAAATACTCAAAAGCTTTTGTGTGTTATGGTGGTTATGGTGTGTGTGTGTGTGTATGTCTAAATTGTATAAAGGAGTGTGAGGAGTGTGAGTCAGTCAACTAACACAAAGTATTTTCTTCTTGTTTTTGATATCAGAGCTATAATAATTCAGTAATAAATATCACGACTGTATGTCAATCTTCTAAAATTTGTTTTATTTGGGAAACAGTGAAAATGTGCAGGAAATACGATTTTCATATCATATGTTCTCACTCATGTGGATGATAAAGAGGTTGACCTCACTGAAGTAGAGAGTAGAATGATAGATTTGAGAGGTTGGGAAGGGCGTGTAGGTCAGGGGGATGGGATAATGAGGAGAGGCTAGTCAATGGGTATAAACATACAGTTAGAAGGAATAAATTCTAGGGTTCAATCACCGAAATATTAGTAGGGTGACTATAGTTAACAATGAAGTATTGTATATTTCAAAACAGCTAGAAGAAAGGACTTGAAATATTTCCAACACATGGAAATGATAAAAGGTGGTGGACACCCCAAACACCCTGACTTTATTATGAAATATCACACGTACCCCATAAATATGTAGAAATATTATGCCTCAATTAAGAATAAAATACAGTTTTGGGTAATTGAGTAAAACAATTGTTTTCAAACTTTGTTTTGGCTCAGGGAGAATTGATTAGAAGCATTCAGCAAGATTTAGCGCTTAGCTATTTTAATGTAACCACACATCTACTATTATTTGGATAATTAGGCTTGTGACAGTTTAAATGGTCGTATCAGAACAGTCGAGAAGTAGAGAGATCTTAAACCTAGTTCAATGATTTGTTTAGTTTTTTGCTTCAGAACATGTCTTTCAAATGAGATGTCACCTGCAAGTTGGATGAATAAAGCAGCTTGAAGCAAACATTCTTGGGGCAGGAAGGGTGCTGGGACCCGGACCGTTCCTCCATCCCCTCCTCTCCCTGTGGCAGGTGCTGTGCTGGGTCTAGGGAGCAGCTTCCTGTGGTGAGAACCTTGGTGCACACTGTCACAGAGACAATCTCTCCCGCTCAGTGACGTGGCCGCTGCAGGGCCCAGCTGCCAGGACTCAGCCCATGGCTTGTTAAGTTTTCTTATTTAAAACATGCTTTTTAAAATCGAGTTTAAATCTAGGCTCCTTGTAATTACCTAGTTAAATAACCTGACATTAGTAATCTTGTATCCACCAAGATACCTGACATGTTAACATGACTTATGTGTAAAGTGCAGTGGTGAAAAATGTAGTTTGTTCTGCTCTTGCTCTAACATATGTAACACTCCTTGAATACAGATATGAATTGGGAAATGGAACATTATTCATGTAATAGATATTACATTCAAGTTAAAACCGCATGCACATAAGTAGAGTATGCACAGGCTCTAAAGGCCAGAAGCAAACAAAGAAACATAATTTGTCAAAGAGATCTTCAATCTGAAAAACAAGAAAATGATGTGGACCCACCAATGAGTAAAAATACGAGACAAAATAAAATAGAGGATGGAGTTTCTTCTTACTTGGAGGAAAGGGGTGAGATCAAGAAGGAGCTCACAGAAGACTACAGAAAGTGAGAATGTTTATTTTTATTTTGTTTTTTTTATATTGTTTTATTTTATTTTTGAGGAGTCTTGCTCTGTTGCCCAGGCTAGAGTGCAATGGTGCAAACTTGGCCCACTGAAACCCCCGCCTCCCGGGTTCAAGCAATTCTCCTGCCTCAGCCTCCCAAGTAGCTGGGATTACAGGCACCCACCATAACACCCAGCTAATTTTATATTTTTAGTAGTGATGGGGTTTCACCATCTTGGCCAGGCTGCTCTCAAACTCCTGACCTTGTGATCCACCCACCTCGGCCTCCCAAAGTACTGGCATAACAGGCATGAATTGCTGTGCCCGGCTGAGAATGTTTATTTTTAAAACTGAATCGGTACATTCATGCTGATTATGTTGTCATTGTATGTAAGTTGTACAGATTTTATGAATATTATTTTGTATCTGTGCCTACTTGATTCCCTTCCAGAGTTACATATGCTATGTAAACTAATGAAAATACTGCTTAAAATATTTTGGATTTGTAGAATACATCTTATGATGTAAATGCAATTTCCCATGCTCCAGAAATGTTTCTAAATTGGTTCTGTTTGCGTCTTTTTGCGTATTATATAAATGGAAGAATATTGCATGTATTGTCATGCAACATTACTTTTTTTTTTTTTTTCTGAGATGGAGTCTGGCTCTGTCGCCCAGGCTGGAGTGCAGTGGCGTGATCTCGGCTCACTGCAAGCTCCGCCTCCCGGGTTCACGCCATTCTCCTGCCTCAGCCTCCTGAGTAGCTGGGACTACAAGCGCCCACCACAATGCCCGGCTAATTTTTTGTATTTTTAGAAGAGACGGGGCTTCACCATGGTCTTGATCTCCTGACTTCGTGATCCGCCCGCCTCGGCCTCACGAAGTGCTGGGATTACAGGAGTGAGCCACCACGTCAGCCAACATTACTTCTTTCATGCAATGTTATGTTTCTGATTTTCATGTACATTGTTTCTCACAGCTGCAATGCATTCTTTTTCTCTACTGTATGGTATTCCACTGGGTGCGTATCTATGATTTATTGATCCGTTCTGTGGATAATGTACACCGAATTGTTTTCATTCATTTGAGTAAAACAAGCAATGTTTCAGTAAATATCTATGTACGGTGCCTTCTGATTCTGCAAGTCCTCTCCAAGATACAAAACTAAGAGAGGCAGATTTGAGTGGTAGGGTATGTATATCTTCTACTATTTGAATGAATATAATATTGTATTCAAAAGTGTTTGTAGCAATCAATACTCCCTCAACAATGTGTGTCTAGGTTGCTCCACATCCTTGTTAAGTCTTAATGCCATCCAACTTTTCAACTTTTGCCAATTGGGTGGGTTCCTGATCAGAAAAGAAGTTAATTGTGAAAGTTTATTATCAATATAATAAACCAGTGGTCACAAACCAAATCTCATAATTGAGGAGGGACATGGTTCTAATTTCACTCAGATACAATTCATTTCAACATTCTAAAAAAAAAAACACAGTTTATGAATGCGAGACATTGGTAGGTTTATTGTCAGATATCTCATAAGGGAGGACAAGCGCTGTTTTGGTGCTTGAAAGAGTCTCAGACTGTACATGCTTCATCTGTGGTTTTCTTCAATTAAGAGCATTTTGCCTGGTCGCATTTTGACTCAAAAACCTCTATGGTACCCATCAAATGAGTAACACACACACACACACACACAGGCACACACACTTTTATCCTATAAGAATGGTACTCTAGGCCGGGTATGGTGGCTCACGCCTGTAATCCCAGCACTTTGGGAGGCCGAGGCAGGTGGATCATGAGGTCAGGAGATCGAGACCATCCTGGCTAACATGGTGAAACCTTGTCTCTATTAAAAATATAAAAAATTAGCCAGGCGTGGTGGCGAGCACCTGTAGTCCCAGCTACTTGGGAGGCTGAGGCAGGAGACTGGTGTGAACCTGGGAGGTGGAGGTTGCAGTGAGCTGAGATTGTACCACTGAGCTCCAGTCTGGGTGACAGAGCAAGACTCAGTCTCAAAAAAAAAAAAAAAAAAGAATACTACTCTATTCTCATTTGGGTTTGCAGAAGGTTGTTTTGCTAGACTGGAGAATCTAACAAATGCTCTTGAGAGGGGCTTTGGTCTAAGGACCTGGAGCCTGAATTCAAAGAAAACAGCTCTGGTTCTGTCACATGCTAGCTTTGTGGCTTTGCAATTATTTTCTCTATATATCTCAGGTTCTATCTCATTAAAATAGAGATATCTTTGCTTACCATGAAGGGTTCCTGGGACAACTGCCGGGGATACAAATATGAATGGTTAACATAGTGACAGACTTAATAAATCATGTTATTGTTATTATGTGAGGGCTTAAAATGAAAGTTGAAGTCACAAGAAAACATCCCCAAAGCACTGAATCATGAATGTGAAAATAGGAAACCAGTCCAGAGATTACTAGAGATGACTCTGATTTCAGGCCAGTGACTTTCTACCATATGAGGCCTAATGATCTTTGGTTATTCAGGTTTGCAGGCTTCCATTTGACCTTGTAAGTTTCCAAAAGCGGAAGTAGTCTTGGCTTCTCTTTCTGACGTAACTTTGCCAAGAGACAATTTTATTTGAGAAAAGAAAAGAACTTTTATCTGAGACATGCAAGTCCTTTTAATTATCAGGCCCAAAGAGACATTAAAATGAGGCAGCAGTCACGTCCTCTTTCCTGCTTTGAGCTCTGTATTCCTCTCGTGGAACGGCTTGCTTTTACCACAGCAGCTATAAATTAACTTAATAACGCCACACCCTACAGCTTGAGGCTGAATAGCAATCATTAACCAATGTTATTTCTCTAAAGCAGTAAGGATTCCTGACAAACCACTTTGTATCAGCCCACTCCCTGTCCCCCATTTTTCGCCTTTATAAACCCACTTGTAACTGCTGCTAATTTTAGTGTATATGGTGGCAACTTCAATCTATGCTCCCGTGTTGCAGTCTCAAGCTTGGCCCAAATAAACTCGACTGATACTAATTTTGCCTCAGCTTCTTCCTTTTAGGTCAACACATTTCTTGCTCTAAGTCACTCTCAAGGTGTTTTATGTTTTATTTCATTTTACTTTTTTTTTTTTTTTGGAGACAGAGTCTCGCTGTATCTCCCAGGCTGGAGTGCAGTGGCATGATCTTGGCTCACTGCAACCTCCACCTCCTGGGTTCAAGCAATTCTCCTGCCTCAGCCTCCTGAGAAGCTGGGTTTACAGGCTCCTGCCAACATGTCCGGCTAACTTTTGTATTTTTAATAGAGGCAGGGTTTTGCCATGTTGGCCAGGCTGGTCTCCAACTCCTGACCGCAAGTGATCCACCCACCTCAGCCTCCCAAAGTGCTGGGATTACAGGTGTGAGCCACCGCACCTGACCATATCAAGGTGTTTTAAAACATAGGTTTCATTGCTATGCAGGTATAGCAAAGTCAAAAAATCAGGAGATGACGGCACTTGAAAAGGCAGCTTGTTACTCACAGTTGGGTGGGGGGGGGTTACACACAGTTAGGGTGGGGGGAGTGGGGGTAGTGGTACTCCATGCCACACAGGGCCACCTGGGGAAGCACCAGGTTGGTCGGGAGGCAGAGGGAGCAGGAGGAAAATGTGGGCCCTAGCCTGTATTGTGATTTCTGTGGGAAAGAATGAGTGAGGCAAGGTAAGCAGATTTAGGATTGGCTATTTGAATAATTTTGGTGGGCTCTGGGGTGTAGAGGCTGTCCAGAGTTGTTTGGTTCCCGTGTCTCAGATGACTTGGTGCAGAGGAATATTGGTTGGATGTCTGAGCCTGATGAAAGAGTGGAGGGCTCTGGGCTGTGGGTTGTCCGGTTTGCATATGAAAGGCGTGCTTCTGGGTGGTGTTTGCTCTCTCTAGGAGTGAGCTTTACCCTTGAGGGGCAGTCCTTCCACAGTCAGTGAGGTCCAAACGCCAGAGCACCAAGAATATAGAAAATAAGAAACTACAATTAATACACAAGGTATCAATGTAATATTGGGTTTCTTTCATTGCATAACCCATTTATTCATTTATTTACTTTACTCTCACCAATTATTCTTTTTTTTTTTAATTTATTTATTATTATTATACTTTAAGTTGTAGGGTACATGTGCATAACGTGCAGGTTTGTTACATATGTATACTTGTGCCATGTTGCTGTGCTGCACCCATCAACTCGTCATTTACATCAGGTATAACTCCCAATGCAATCCTTCCCCCCTCCCCCCTCCCCATGATAGGCCCCCGTGTGTGATGTTCCCCTTCCTGAGTCCAAGTGATCTCATTGTTCAGTTCCCACCTATGAGTGAGAACATGCGGTGTTTGGTTTTCTGTTCTTGTGATAGTTTGCTAAGAATGATGGTTTCCAGCTGCATCCATGTCCCTACAAAGGACACAAACTCATCCTTTTTGATGGCTGCATAGTATTCCATAGTGTATATGTGCCACATTTTCTTAATCCAATCTGTCACTGATGGACATTTGGGTTGATTCCAAGTCTTTGCTATTGTGAATAGTGCTGCAATAAACATACGTGTGCATGTGTCTTTATAGCAGCATAATTTATAATCCTTTGGGTATATACCCAGTAATGGGATGGCTGGGTCGTATGGTACATCTAGTTCTAGATCCTTGAGGAATCGCCATACTGTTTTCCATAATGGTTGAACTAGTTTACAATCCCACCAACAGTGTAAAAGTGTTCCTATTTCTCCACATCCTCTCCAGCACCTGTTGTTTCCTGACTTTTTAATGATCGCCATTCTAACTGGTGCTCTCACCAATTATTCTTTCTTTTCTCCATTTATCAGTTAGTTTCAATTTTTTTTTTTTTTGAGACGGAATCTGCTCTGTTGCCCAGGCTGGAGTGCAGTGGAGCGATCTCGGCTCACTGCAAGCTCCGCCTCCTGGATTTACACCATTCTCCTGCCGCAGCCTCCCAAGTAGCTGGGACTAAAAGCACCTGCCTATTTTTTTTGTATTTTTAGTAGAGATGGGGTTTCACCGTGTCAGCCAGGATGGTCTCGATCTCCTGACCTCGTGATCCGCCTGCCTCAGCCTCCCAAAGTGGTGGGATTACAGGCGTGAGCCACTGCACCCGGCCTTTTCTTTCTTTCTTTTTTTTTTTTTTTTTTTTTTTTTGAGATGGAGTCTTGCTCTGTCACTCAGGCTGGAGTGCGGTGGCTCGATCTGGGCTCACTGCAACCTCTGCCTCCCGGGTTCAGGCCATTCTCCTGCCTCAGCCTCCCGAGTAGCTGGGACTACATGTGCCCGCCACCACGCCCGGCTAATTTTTGTATTTTTAGTAGAGATGGGATTTCACGGTGTTAGCCAGGATGGTCTTGATCTCCTGACCTCGTGATCTGCCTGCCTTGGCCTCCCAAAGTGCTGGGATTACAGGCGTGCGCCATTGTACCCGGCCAGTTAGTTTTAACTTTCTTCCTTCAGAAGGGATGTTAGGTGAGGCCCCTGTGCTGGTTTGGATTGCCAGAAGCAACACTAGTGTAGCAAGTGCCTCTGCGTCCATTCCCATGCCCATGGGGCAGGGTTACATAGGTATAGAACCAGCGGACTATCTTGACCACTAGGCAGTACAGTGGCATTCCTTGTCAACTCCAGCCTTGTCAGAGCGGGTGAAGGTACAATCTCCTCTACCAGTTTCTTAGGAATTGTGACATCAAAGTTTAAAAGTATAGTGACAGATTCTTGTTTTAGGGGCATTCCTATTTCTGGCACCTGCAGTTGCAGCCATTGTCCCAGAACACGGCATCAGGTAGGAAAAAAGAAAGGTGAAGTGATGTGGGGAGCGATTTGCAAAGTGTTGCACTGGTATCTTCTCACTGTGAGAAACACTGTATAGCCACACCAGCGTCCTCCCCTACCTCCTCTTCTCCAGGTCCCCCGGAACGGAGAGGAATCGCGCCAGGGGAGACGTGCCGTTGGTGCCCCTCATGTTCGGTGTGGCCACATACTCAGAGGCATACAAGTTAGCGCTTCATGCTTTTCTCTCTCATGGTGTTAAGTAACACATGTTTCAGCTGCCCATCCCAGTTCTCTACGAACTTACTACTCTGAGAATAATAGCTCTATAAAATGTATTCCATAGGCTGAAGAAATGTGACTCAGTGGCTCAAATTGGTGAATTTATTATGTTATAATAAATAAAAGTATACAGCTAACATGTTGAAAGAAATATTAATCACTTTTTAGTGAAAAAGACCCACATAAATGATGGCAACAGACTCAGATATTACCACATATTTTATTTAATGCTTTATCGGCCAGCATGCACAGCTACAGATAAAACTTGGATGTAGTGAGATGTAATGTCATGAAATCGTATGAAAAGGAAGACAGAAATTCGTCACATAAATGATATTCAACTCGACATGGGTTGTATGATTCACTAGTGTAGAGTGGGTCTTGTGACTTTCAAAAAGAGTTGAAAAATAGGTAGACAACTGAAAGAAAAAATATATTTTGTGGGCAAAGCTATCAAGGTCGTGGGATTAAAGAAGGTTGGGCTGAACTGCCAAATACAATTATGTTGTGTTCCTTTTTCTAGAAAGTCTGTGGACAGTGATTTTTACATTAAACCAACATGTGGTTAATAATAATTGTCAGCAAGATCATTTCTGCAGCATCATTGTATCTGATCTGTTCTCAATTTTTAAAAAAATCATTTTTTCTACATCAGTTTCTCTTTATTTTTCCCTATCCTTCAGAGTGAAACTTTCTTCGTCTCTTTCCAAGAGAAGTCCTGCCACCAGAGCAATGTCACACTTTCTCCTCTCAGAAAAATTTGTAATTTTTCAAGTACTGATGGACTACCTACTATAGAGGTCTGTCACGTGCTGGGCACTGTGATAGGCACCTATGGACGGGATCCTGTGCTGGAAAGTAAGGTACAAGATGTAGAGGGGAGAAAATCATGTATGCGAATAGCTGTAACACAGAACAGAATGGGATAGCTGACATAAAGACACACAGAATGTGTGGGCTGTAAGTGCCTGTTTATGGGGGCAGTTGCAGGAGCTGAGGTTTGATTACGGGCAGGATAAGGACGCAGGCATGTTCTATGGCCCTGCCAAGAGAACAAACGGGCAGAGGCATGCATACAAATATAGAGGCAGCTGCTCCAACTCCTAAGTAGTGTAACCAAACAGCCCAGCCTGAAAAGGCTCTTCAAAACTTATTTCTCCTTTTTCCTTTCTTCCCAGTCTCAAGCTGAAACCTTGAAACAATCTCTAGAAACCTTTTTCCTTAGTCTTAAAATATAGCCTTGAAAGATACTTTGAAACCCCACTTCCTTCCCTTTCTCACCATATTTTCCTTTACCCTAGGCGCGTTTATCTAGCTGTATGGTTGTATAGCCCACACACGTTTATCTAATTCATCTAAGCACATTATGTATCTAGTTATGTGCTGATTTAGAAGTTCCAGGGCCTAACCTTAAGACAGACCAAGCACGGAGCCCCAGCTGCAAAATCCCAGAGACGACCTCAAGGTGGTTAGTCAACAACTCGTCAGTCGTGGAGCCTGCGCTCCAAGTGGACCACAGCTTGAAAGAGGCACCAGAACAAGACAGCAGACCTTGTGCAAAGCCCTCTACCACGGGCCTCCCGGTCCACTTCCCCCCCCCCCTTTTTTTTTTTTTCCCGAGACGGAGTCTCGTTCTGTCGCCCAGGCTGGAGTGCAGTGGCATGATCTCAGCTCACTGCAAGCTCTGCCTCCGGGGTTCACGCCATTCTCCTGCCTCAGCCTCCCAAGTAGCTGCGACTACAGGCACCTGCCACCATGCCTGGCTATTTTGTTTGTGTTTTTAGTAGAGACTGCATTTCACTGTGTTAGCCAGGATGGTCTGGATCTCCTGATCTTGTGATCCGCCCGCCACGGCCTCCCAAAGTGCTGGGATTACAGGTGTGAGCCACCGTGCCCGGCCCCATTTTTCTTTTAACACAATACTTTCTGCTTTTACATAGGATTCTATACATGTTTAATGAACAAAAAAAAAAAATAGTTTCAATAAAAACTTTATTTGAAACGATGAATTAAACGTGTTACCAGCCTCCCAAGTAAGATGCCAGAGACTCCCAACACTGCTGTTTTCTCAAGGATAAGATCCAGTTAACATGGAATCATTCTCTCTTCTTCAACAGCTGCTTACGGTAATTAAAATCTCTTCCTCCTTTTAATATTTTACATAAGAGAACATTTTAAAGTTTTATTCTAAAAAAACAAATGCATGAGAAAGAATGATAGGCTTAAGTGAGTTTTCTCACTGTGCTTGTAGCCCTTCCCAATTTTGTGTTCTGTTTATTTAGGGTGGCTGATGGGTGGGAAGACCAAGGAGCCAGAGCTGCAGCACAGCTGCTGTGCCTGCCAAAGGAGAAGCAGGTGTTCCGGTTTTTTGTTCGTATTCTTTAAGGTCAGTGAACTGGCTGGTTTCCATTTCTCATCTTAGCCTACATCGCTCTTAAAGGTTCTGTCTCACAAGGAAATTGTTCAAGAGCTTAATCAGTGAGTGTGACTATCCCAAGTGAAATGGAGAAATAGACCAGCATCCCTCATGAGCCAGGCACAGTCCTCACTTTTACCATAAAATACTGACATTGTGAATGTAATTGTTTCTCTATAAAGCATCTGCACAAATTCCGTGTCTTAATGTATTAGTTCGGTGTTTCTCGTTATTTGGAAATCAAGCCTGTTTTGATAAGCATGTAAGAAAATAGCATCGTCAGAAACAATGTCAGATATGTCAAGAGCAGGAGAGCGACAATGGGCAGAGCTTTCTTCCAGGCTTTGGGGGTCGTTGACAATAGGCTAGCTGAAAGATTAAAAAGGAAAGGTTATGATGGGTCACCCTAAGGGAGCTGGTAAACTAGTTGTGAGGTAAAATAAGAGGTCTGGGACCAGAGAAACAGAAAGAATGGGACTGATCTAGGCTAGAAGTAAGATCTCAATTAAAAGAACAAAACAAATTAAGGCTCTGATTCCTTCTCTGGAGAGACCTCAATGTGTGCTTGTCAAAGTGCGTTGTTTTTTGTTTGTTTGTTTTGTTTTTTTTCTGTTATGAATAGTTAAAAGTGCAGGGGAAAAGAGATTCTTTTCCTCAGCCATTGCTACGTTCGTGACTGAGGCCCCTATCACAAAAGACAAATAGACAAGAGAAAAGCATAAAACTTTCTAATAAGTTTTACATGACAAGGGAGACTTCATGAAAAATAAAGAACCAAAGAAGTAGAAAACCAGGGTATTGGTCAGGTGTGGTGGCTCACGCCTGTAATCCCAGCACTTTGGGAGGCCGAGGCGGGTGGATCACGAGGTCAGGAGATCAAGACCATCCTGGCTAACACCGTGAAACCCTGTTTCTACTGAAAATACAAAAAACTTAGCCGGGCATGGTGGCGGCACCTGTAGTCCCAGCTACTGGGGAGGCTGAGGCAGGAGAATGGCGTGAACCTGGGAGGCGGAGCTTGCAGTGAGCTGAGATGTGCCACTGCACTCCAGCCTGGGCAACAGAGCGAGACTCCATCTAAAAAAAAAAAAAAGAAAGAAAGAAAAAAGAAAACCCATGTATTTCTTATGCTACATTTGATGTACAGTCATGAAGAAAATATAACTGGACAAGGTGCATAGACCTCATGGTAACACACTGAAGGAAACTTAGCAAGGCTTTTGTGCAGGTTATTCTCTGTGTCCCTGTGTCTTCGGAAATAAGGATGCTCCTTTCCTCTGGGTATAGGGAGAACCTCTCAAATAAGAGTCCTATGACCTACTTCAGAGAACGTCAGAAAATCCATCCTAGGTTTTAGGACATGCTTTTAGGAAGGAGGATCAGGGAGAGTCATAGAGTGATCTTCCAGTTTCCTCAAATGGCAAGGTACCATATTTTATGGTAACATACCCCGGACCCAATTAAAAGAAATTAGCATGTTACTTTTTGAGGGGCAAGGCTTCGCCTGAGCTACAATGTTATGGGTTTTGTAGGGGTGAAAAAGCAATACTTTTTCCTCACCCATCACAAGGGTCATGACTGACACCTTATAACAAAAGACAGATTAATAAGAGAAAAACATAAAAAATTTATTTAACTAAAGTTTTGCATGGCACAGGAGGTTTCAGAAATGAAGATCTAGAGAAAAGTGTGTATTTGTACGCTTAGGTTTGATATAGAATAAACAGTCATGTAGAACTGTGATTGAATGAAAGGGTGTGATGTAATGGTAATAAACTGGGGGGAACTTAGAAAGGTTTGTTTTTCAGATTCTCTTTGACCTTTCTTTCTTTTTTTTTTTTTCTTTTTTTTCTTTCTTTTTTTTTTTTTTTTTTTAAGACAGAGTCTTGCTCTGTCGCTCAGGCTGGAGTGCAGTGGCGCGATCTCGGTTCACTGCAAGCTCCACCTCCCGGGTTCACGCCATTCTCCTGCCTCAGCCTCCCGAGTAGCTGGGACTACAGGCGCCGCCACCTCGCCCGGCTAGTTTTTTTGTATTTTGGTAGAGACGGGGTTTCACCGTGTTAGCCAGGATGG
This sequence comes from Macaca thibetana thibetana, assembly GCF_024542745.1. Taxonomy (NCBI): domain Eukaryota; kingdom Metazoa; phylum Chordata; class Mammalia; order Primates; family Cercopithecidae; genus Macaca; species Macaca thibetana. The sequence continues at coordinate 107,525,955 of NC_065592.1, read as the reverse complement.
TCTCGATCTCCTGACCTCGTGATCCGCCCGCCTCGGCCTCCCACAGTGCTGGGATTACAGGTGTGAGCCACCGTGCCCGGCCTCTCCTCGGCCTTTCTGAGTAGCATTCCTTCCCCCGGGAATGGGGCGGACTCCTCTGGAGTGAGGGTCTCACAACCTAGTTTCAGGTGATGAGGGTCAGAGAAATGGTTTATGTTTTACACGGAAAGGTGGGACGAGGTCGGAGTGACTTTCTTGTTCTGCAGTTTCCTCAATTGCCAAGGCACCATATTTGGGGGTATCATGTTCTGGTCCCCAACAAGTTATATGGGGTACTGTGCATTTGTTGCCCCTACATAGTTTTCAATATATCCTAATTCATGGGTGCCGCAGAGCACAGACTGTAAGCGCCTGTTTCTGGGGACCTGTTGCTCAATCTCTAAACTTGGCTCATTCATCTTGCATGTAAAATGAGAATATAAATCTCATTAAGAAAAAAATAGTCTTGAGTTAAGAGATGATTCACGCGTAAGATTCAGCACACTGTCTGGCACAGAGTAAGTGCTTTCCAAAATGAACATTATGTTCGATATAATTTCCAAAACACACACTCTTGTGTATTAAAGTCATTGGCAAACATACCCAAGCTTCTTGGCTCACTGATGCGATGAACTCTGCGATTCACATCCTGAGAAGGGTGTGGGCATCACAGGCACAATGCGGCTCATCACAGAGGATTTTTCCAGAACGTAAATGCTACACATCCCTCCCTATGAGAAGATTCACTTTTCTTTCCTTTGAATGAGAGGAGAAATTCTACACAATAGAAATAGTAATTTGAATGAGACAATATACCTTTGAATTCACAATTCAGGCAGACCGTATTCTTTGTCTTCTTGAAGATAAGAATAGTTCTTAATTTATTTTTATTTTTATTTTTGAAGAGCATGAAGTTTAGGAAAAAATATGTGTAAGTGGTAGTTGACAAGTGTTCTAACCCTCTTAAGATATCATTCATTGCCCAAATAGAAAGCGTTTAAGTGAATATCCTTCTCAAGGATTCTGAAGTGCCCTGAGAAGAGGGCAACAATTGTTTTGAGGCGCTTTCTGTAACAGGGAGTATGTGACAGCAAGGAGGGTGATACTGTGTGCTTCCTATGATGGCATGAGCATATGCATTCTCTAAAATATAATCGTAGGTGTATATATATGTATATATGCATGTGTGTATTGTGTAGGTGTGTATTTCTCTAAATATTATCTTAGTGTTCTCAACTATATATAATATTCCATAATCCATTGTTGGGCTCTACAGATAATCAGTTAAAGTGTTGCTTAGTAGCTACATGATCACAAAGGTCAGAAACCCAGTCAGGACCAAATCATGTAGAGTCTTAGAGGCCACCACTAGGAATTTGTATGTCATTCGAAGCGGCCAGGGGAGCATTCCAAGAGCTTGAAGCATGGGAGTGATATGATCTGATTTACATTTTCAAACGATCACTCTTAATGCTTGTAGGTGGAGTTGGGGGATATAAACTCCTTAGGGGGCCACTACATCCCACTACAGGTGATGCTGGCTCAGAGCCCAGAATCTGGTTTAGAGCTGCTGAGACATGGATTGTATTCAGGAGGTGGAGCGCTGTGAGAACTCAGGAGAGAGGAAGGAGAAACAATGACAGGTTTCTGGCTTGAGGATTTGAGTAGATGGCCATTTCATTAACTGAGACAGAAAAGACAGGAGGATGAGCAGTCGGGGTTGGATCCGACTGATGTTGCATTTCTGTGGGGCTGTTGGGGAGGGAACGACAGTGTCACCAGTGCTCTCTACTCACCTGTCACTCAAGGGGGGTAGGTGTCTTCTTGAACTTAATTTAGGGGCTCCTGCCTTTGTGCTTCTTGAGGTTAAATGTGTAGAAGCCCTTCGAACGTATTAAAACGACAGTGCAAATATTAGACATTCTTCGGAGGCCCTGCCTGACTTCCATTAACTTTGATTAGGCTGTGTTCATTGCCAAAGCTTGCAGCCATGTGCTTATTATTCTGCATTTACTGAGGAAATAAGAACGTGACAAGACATTCTGAAGTATCCAGTGACTCCAGTTAAGTTTCTTTGAAATGCACGTGCTCTCCTTTCTCTCCGGCTAGGATGCCTATTTTCACAGTAGGCTGGAGAATACATTGGAAGAAGTCTTTGTCCCCTTGGCTTGGTGTGATCACGGTAAGCAGCAACTCAGATTGTTTGATGCTGCACTGTGAAGAGCAGAACCTGAATTTTCAAAATGGAAAAGTTGCAGCAATTAAAAATTGTGCTGACAAGTTTTGTTTTTGTAACAGTTGGCAGGGCTGGTGCTGATAAGGAAAACAATGACAGGCTGAGTCGTGAATCTGTGCACATGCTTTACTAGTGTTCAGGTGAGAGAGCTCGGTGGTCAAGGGAACTTATAAGTTACAGTATTTTCTTTATGGTTTCTAGCTTTCAGTATTATATCTAGAAAGTCCACATGTAAGCCACAAGGATTTTTCTTTTTGACTTTTTCCTAGCTGTTTTATGTTTTAATTTTCACATTCATGCTTATATGCTTCCAAGATTGGTTTTGAGGTGAGTTGTGACACAGGAGTCCAAACATGACATATTTTCTAAGTGGCCAGCAAATTGTTTCAACAGACAGTGTCTCTCTACATTGTAAGTAGGTCCTGTGGGGCAGGAGCAATCTGTCATGTTCTTAGGGCCTAGCACAGCATGAGGTCCCAGGTATTTGTTCAGTGAATGCCTGAATGAATCCGTGGAAGAGCTTCCTCTTTGCATCTCATGGCTGTGTATGAACACTTATGACTTACAAATGCGAAGGTACACAGTAGCCTGGCAGTTGACTCCGTTTAAAAGATAAGGCCAGAGGCAGTGGCTCATGCCTGTAATCCTAGCACTTTTTGAGGCCGAGGCAGGTGGATTGCCTGAGCTCAGGAGTTCGAGACCAGCCTAGGCAACATGGTGAAACCCCATCTGTACTAAAAATACAAAATAAAAAAAATTAGCTGGGCATAGTGGTGGGGGCTTGTAATCTCAGCTTCTCGGTTTCACTCGCGTCCATGTGAAGAGACCACCAAACAGGCTTTGTGTGAGCAACAAGGCTGTTTATTTCACCTGGGTGCTGGTGGGCTGACTCTGAAAAGAGAGTCAGCAAAGGGAGACAGGAGTGGGGCCGTTTTGTAGGATTTGGGTGGGTAGTGGAAAATTACAGTCACAGGGGGGTTGTTCTCTGGTGGGCAGGGGCGGGGGTCACAGGGTGCTCAGTGGGGGAGTTTTTGAGCCAGGAGAAGGAATTTCACAAGGTAATGTCATCAATTAAGGCAGGAACAGGCCATTTTCACTTCTTTTGTGATTCTTCAGTTACTTCAGGCCATCTGGATGTGTACGTGCAGGTCACAGGGGGTATGATGGCTTAGCTTGGGCTCAGAGGCCTGACACTCAGGAGGTTGGGAGGTTGAGACAGGAGAATCACTTGAACCCAGGAGGGAGAGGTTGCAGTGTGCCGAGATCGCGCCATTGCACCCCAGCCTGGATGACAGAGCAAGACTCTGTCTGAAAAAAGAAAAATAAATAAATAAATAAATCCCAGAATTATGTGAAGTGCTGATTAGAAAGGGGATTGTTTTTGTCATGCGCGTCCGTGTGAAGAGACCACCAAACAGGCTTTGTGTGAGCAACATGGCTGTTTATTTCACCTGGGTGCAGGCGGGCTGAGTCCAAAAAGAGAGTCAACGAAGGGAGATAAGGGTGGGGCTGTTTTATAGGATTTGGGAAGGTAAAGGAAAATTACAGTCAAAGGGGGGATTGTTCTCTGGCGGGCAGGAGTGGGGGTCACAAGGTGCTCAGTGGGGGAGATTTTTGAGCCAGGATGAGCCAGGAAAAGGAATTTCCCATCCATCTGGATGTATACGTGCAAGTCACAGGGGATGCGATGGCTTGGCTTGGGCTCAGAGGCCTGACAGTTTTACCATAGTCTTTCGGGCTCCTAGGATTTTTAAAGTGTAAAATATAATCTAGAGTGACACAAAATTATTCTAAACTAAATGAGAGACAGCGTGGTGTTGTGAAAATATTTAGAATCATCAAACTGCATGTCTGTCATTTACTTGCTGTGTGATCTTGATTTATTCATTATAATCAGTTTTCTTGTCTCTACAGTGAGAATAACAGCACCCACTTTTCAGAGTAGCTCTGAGTTTCAATGAGTTAATATCTGTAATTTACCTAAATGGTGCCTAGCAGGGAACAGACATTAATTAATGTTTGTTCTTCTTCAACTCCTCCCTAAAGCCACATTCTAAAAATATATCCTTTCTTTCACAACTTGACAGCTTGAAACTCAAAAAAAAAAATTGTATATCTTGTGTAAGTACTGATATGTGGGCAATTTTCCATCATCAGAGTGTGGAGTACTTTCTTTTTTTTTTTTTTTTTTTGAGACGGAGTCTCGCTCTGTCACCCAGGCTGCAGTGGCCGGATCTCAGCTCACTGCAAGCTGTGTGGAGTACTTTCTAAGACTGTCTTCTAATGAATCAAATACACTGATCACGAAAGGACTGGTTCATTGCAATTCAGTTATTTTCCATGAGTAACTTCAATAATACAACAAACACACTATTAATGAGCTAATGATGAGCTCTGCATCAGGGCCAGGACTGAGGTGAGCAACTGTCTCATTTGCTTGGTGTGCAAAACTGAGAAGTCACCAAAAAATTCAGTCATTAAGATAAATAGTTAACATAATATTAAAATATCAAAATGAATGCAAAAAATTCATTATGAGCAATATACCAACATTTCAAATGAAGACAAGCTCTAACAAGGCCAGGCTAGTGAGGAACTGATGCTTTCAGGTACTGTGCTAAGAGTTTTAATTTAATTTAATGTAACTTAATTTAGGAGAGCTAAGTAATTAAACATGAGGCCAAAGGACTTAAGAAAGTGGCAGTCTTTTATTGCAAATGTGCACACACTCTCAGGCGAGGTTCTCTGGTCCTCAGGTGTAGGGGGCCAGGGAAGTCGCGCCGGCGCTCTCGGGTGATGTTCTCCAGTCCACAAATGCGGGAGCCGAAGAAGTCACGCCAGCTCCTGCCGGCGGCGGACTTTTATGCATTGGCACTGGAAGGGGGAGGGCAGTGGGCGGGATAAGGGCGTGATAGGGGCGTCTCCATAGGCGTGGCCGGGTAAGTTTCTATCTCTTCGGATTGACATCACCTGGCGCATGCTCAGTTGATCTGCATCTTCCCGGGGCGGGCTGCATTTTCCTGCGCGCGGCAATGTTGGTGAGGAAGAACCCGGAAGCAACATGGATTGTGCGTTCTTGTTCACCTTCCTCCATCTTGCCCTTTCTCCCTCACCCAAACACTAAGCACTGCAATATATACTAGATTAAAGCACATGACATTGCTTATTTTATTTAAATATTTTAATTAAAAAATAGTCACATATCTGCAATTTTATATTGTTCAATCTAAATATTTCCTTATTTAAACATATTTAGTCTGCAGAAACCTTTCGTCTCAGGGATCATTTCATCATAAGACAGTAACTCCTTTAAACTAACTTGTAGTAAAAAATGAAGTGAACTTACAAAAATATAGGAGACAGCTGACTATCAGCCTCTTAAGTGTTTGGAACAGAAGACTGAGGCCCAGGAGCTGAGGTTTCTTTTCTCAGCATCTCTCCAAGTGGCCACCCCTTTCTCTTAGTGTCTCTGCAAAGAGGCTTTTCTGATTACTCCTTTCGGTGAGTCTCCATCATGATGGCTCCTAAAGGGCAGCCTTGGTTCCAGGAGTCTTTTTTCAGGGCCTACTTCAGCATCTCCCATTGAATAATCCATTTGTGGTGTCTCAGGTCACTTCCTGGAAAGGCACTGTGAGGAGCCGAGGCTACACGGTGTCTCAATTCCCCCTGGTCAGGGTCCAATTTGGTTCAGCCCTCTCTGTCTCAGGTACAGGAATGGAGGTTTCATATTAAAAAAAGAAAACCAGGACACAGGCCTGAATTGTCTAACGTCAGTCAATAGAAAATCGGGAAGAAGTGAGCTTGGTCAGACAGCCAGGTAGGGACTGGAACTCATTCTCATCTTATATTTAAGGAAACAGAAAAGCAGAGTTCAGTAGCTTGCTGAAGTCACAGAGAAGAGAGAGATTTGGGATCCGATGGAAGTCTAGTTTCTGTGTGAACTTCGGTGAGTTAATTAATAGTCTTATGCCTTTGTAAACCAAAAATAAAATTCTAAGCCTTCAACTGACTAAAATGGACCCGTCTGTCAGCCAAGGGGGCCCAAAGAAACCTGAAAAACGAGGTCTGGCCAGGACAGGGAGAGTTCAGGTACAACCCACCAACAGTAACACTAAAACAGAGATTATGACACTGACAAAACACAATCTTTGTAACAATAAGATACCACATTTCAACCCAACTCTAGTATAATACTACATGACAGATAAAGAAGGAAATCAAAATATTTTATCCCAAAAGATGTGTCTTTGCCATATTTCGAAATGGCCCTGCAGAGTCATCTTTCGTGGGGCAAGATTAGCACCTATAAACAATCTCCAGCCAGGCACAGTGGCTCACGCCTGTAATCCCAACACTTTGGGAGGCTGAGGTGGGTGGATCACTTGCAGCCGGGAGTTCGAGGCCAGCCTGGCCAACATGGTGAAACCCTGTCTCTACTAAAAAATACAAAAATTAGCCGGGCGTGGTGGTGCCCCAGCTACTTGGGAGGTTGAGGTGGGAGAATCTCTTGAACTCAGGAGGTAGAGGTTGCAGTGAGTCGAGATCATACCACCGCACTCCAGCCTGGGCAATAGAGTGAGACCCCGTCTCAGGAAAAACAAAAAAAGAACCTCTGTTAGCATAACTAGATCTTTCCCCTCCCAGGCCTTCCCAATCCTGAAGACATTAACTGAGGGTCTAGCACCTTTTAAAGATCTGAATAGGAAACATTTACCATCTATTTTTCTCTAAGGGTGGCCACCTATGAGACCTCATCTAGATAAGAAGAACCTTGGTCTCCGTTATGTTAACCCAGGCACTCCTTTCTGTTGATTCTAAACCTTTGGATGGTAACTTAACCCTTTCAACCAATTGCCAATCAGAAAATCTTCGAATCCCCCTATGACCTGTAACCCCAACCACCTTCCATCCCCCACCATCACTTTGAGTTGTCCCGCCTTTCTGGACTGAACCAATGTATAACTCACATATATTTATTGATGTCTTATGTCTTCCTAAATATATAAGACCAAGCTGTAGCCTGACTACCTTGGGCACATGTTCTCAGGAGCTCTTGAGACTGTGCCTTGGCCATGGTCATTCATATTTGGCTTAAAATAAATTTATTTAAATATTCTACAGAGTTTGGCTTTTTTCACCAACACCTCCATTTTCCTATAAAATGTGATAAACGTACTTCTGGAACCCCATATACATAGACAATAGATTTTTGAACAAAAGCACCAAGTCAGTACAGTGGAGAAAGGACAGCCTTGTGACAAATGGTACTGGAACTTTTAGATATACAAAAAAAAATGAACTTTGGTCCATACCTTGCATTATATATAAACATGAACTCAGAATGGTTCATAGACCTAAATGTAAAAGTTAAAACTATAAAATTTCTCGAATGAAACAGAAGCGTCTCTGTGACCTTGGGTTAGTCAAATATTTCTTGGCTAAGGCAACGAAAGCACAATCTGTAAAATAACAAATTAATAAATTGGATTTCAAAAGACACTGGAACAAAAATGAAAAGCCTTGCTACTGACTTGGATAAAACATTTGCAGATTCCATACTCAGGCATATTTTCTATGCCCAGTTAGTGATTTTATAAAGTGATACTGAGGCAGCAAGGCCCAGTGGCTGAGACAATTTTGAAGCCAGACGCCTGGGATTTGATCCCTGCCCTGCCACTTACCACTTATTAAGCATGTGACTTGAAGAAAGTCTGCTAATTTCTATGGCTTTCCTCTTCCCATCTAAAAATGGATAAAATAATAATATCTAAACCTCCTCATTGGTTGCTATAAAGGTGAATTAATATTCTAAAGTGCATAGATCAATGTCTGGCACATAGTAGCCAGGACAGGTTTGTTAAATACATAAAACGAAGCAGGAGGAAGCCTATCTCCACCATCCTCCTAGTGGTGGTACCTTTTTCTCACCTTTCTTAATCTCAGGGGAGAACTGATTTTCTCATTCTGTCTTATTTAACATTTGAGCTCGATGTCTAACCTATAATTTTACATATGATTTATTGCCGTATACTTCTCATTTTATTTTTAAAAACCCCTATGATTTGATTTCAAAAGAAGTAAAAACAAATTAAAGCCTGTTGACCTAAAACTTGCTTCCATGACATCCCCGCTGGGAATGATAATAGGAAATGCTCGTGCCTTGAGATGAGAATGCCGTTGTTTGTTCTATATTGTTTTTTCCTTACTGTTATATAGCCTGAAGACTAAATAAGTAAAATGAAAGTGGAATTAAGAAATATATCTTGTTTACTAGTCAAAGCAGTTCAGAAACTGTATTTCACTGTTAAATCTAGATAGTTGAATTATGTGCCTTTAAGCTATGAAATTTGGTTAAATTAACTTTAATGAAAAAAATCGGAATGCAATTCCATTTTTATCTTCTTCTTTAAATATGGTAAAACAAACCTAACTATTAATACAGCATTGAGATAACTTTGACTTATTAGAATGTAAATGACTCTAGACTGATCTAATGCCTCACATTTAGGGCTAGTTTTAAATGTCTTCTCTATGATTCCCATTTACAAATGAAACTTATTAATATGAGTTATAGATTATTTTCCATTGTGTGCCGAGCAAGGAGATAATCAAGCTTATTTGAATCATACAGGCACATAGACTTTGGAATGATTAGGAGACCATGGCTAAAATTGTGAGTAATACATGTAGAGAAGTTTAAACTTTTCCTCTGGAGGTGTGAAAACTGAGTCATCCTGCCAAAACATACTGACAATAAACAGGAGAAAGGCCAGGTGCGGTGGCTCATGCCTGTAATCCCAGCACTTGGGGAAGCCGAGGCGGGCAGATCATGAGGTCAGGAGATGGAGACCATTCTGGCTAACACGGTGAAACCCTGTCTCTATTAAAAATACAAAAAATTAGCCCATTGTGGTGGTGGGCACCTGTAGTCCCAGCTATTCGGGAGGCTGAGGCAGGAGAATGGCATGAACCCGGGAGGTGGAGCTTGCAGTGAGCCGAGATCGAGCCACTGCACCCCAGCCTGGGCTACAGAGTGAGACTCCATCTCAAGAAAAAAAAAAAAAAAAAAGACTAACAGGAGAAAAACATACAGATTTGCAAATATGTACATCAACATGAGAACCTTATAAATATGAGACTCAAAGAAGGGCCAGACAGCTGAGGCTTAAATAGCATTCTAGGGGAGAGGGGAGATTAGTGTGCAGGTAATTTTGAGGAATAGTAAAATGGTTTTCAGGAGAATTGAATGGACCTGGGAGACAGAAATTGGTTTGTAAATTATTCTCTTTGGAATCTGAATAGGACAAGTTATGGGAAGGTGAGGGGTGGAACTGCACTGAACAAAGGCTGTCACTATGCAGATAAAGTCTATTAGGCAATCTCTTGCAGCTGCCCTCAGAAGAACAGATGAAAAACCTGTCTGGGCATGTTGATGACTTTTAGTCTCCTCTAGAAAGTATCAAAATCCTCCTATTTTGCCCCTTGCCAAGTACTTGTGAAGGGCACTGGTTATAGCATGTGGCATGTTACGGTGTGGCGAGGAGCTGGATAGCAAGGGGGCTGAACATGCACTGATATGATTAGCTTCATCTCTAAAGAGTCAAGTCTCAGATGGAGCAGCTTGCACTCAAGGCACTTTGAAAATGAAGAGGTGATAAAATTATTCTAAGGGTCTCTAAGCCTTGTCAGTCTCTATTTTCTTTATGACAACCAATGGGTCGTTAAGTAGTTGGGATGGGGTCAGTATATGGGCAGAGGGAGGCGCCCTGATGGAAGTACTAGAGGAATTGGTATTGCATCTAGGATGCCAGAATTCTTAAAGGTTAAAGGATTTTAATTTACCTAATAAAAACTCAAAATTTAATTTACTCAACGTTTAACCAAGAGGCATCTTCTGTGCTGAACTAAGAAGCCTAAGCTTTTCCCTGAAAGCAGTAAGAAGCCTTGTAGGGATTTTTAAGTAAAGGTGACAGGGTTAGATTTAAATTTTAAAAGACTGCTATGAAGGAAACGTTAGAGGGAAGCAAAAAAATAGAAGCAGGGAGCATCATTAAATTTTGTTACAACAGCAAAGGTTGTAGCAGGACGAGCCGCAGACAAAACTCCTCAGACACTGAATTAAAGAAGGAGGAGTTTATTCAGCTGGGGGCATCGGCAAGACTCCTCTCTCAAGAGCCAAGCTCCCTGAGTGAGCAATTCCTGTCCCTTTTAAGGGCTCACAACTCTAAGGGTGTGTGTGTGAGACGGTCGTGATCGATTGAGCAAGCAGGGGGTATGTGACTGGGGGCTGCATGCACCGGTAATTAGATCAGAACAAAACAGGATAGGGATTTTCACAGTGCGTTTGTATACAATGTCTGTGATCTATAGATAACAGAACCAGTTAGGTCAGGGTTGATCTTTAACTACCAGGCCCAGGGTGTGGCACTGGGCAGTCTGCTTGTGGATTTCATTTCTGCCTTTTAGTTTCTTCTCAGAATTGGAAAAAACTACTTTAAAGTTCATATGGAACCCAAAAAGAGCCCACATTGCCAAGACAATCCTAAGCCAAAAGAACAAACCTGGAGGCATCACGCTACGTGACTTCAAACTATACTACAAGGCCACAGTAACCAAAACAGCATGGTACTGGTACCAAAACAGAGATATAGACCAATGGAACAGAACAGAGCCCTCAGAAATAATACCACACATCTACAACCAACTGATCTTTGACAAACCTGACAAAAACAAGAAATGGGGAAAGGATTCCCTATTTAATAAATAGTGCTGGGAAAACTGGCTAGCCATACGTAGAAAACTGAAACTGGATCTTTTCCTTACACCTTATACAAAAATTAATTCAAGATGGATTCAAGACTTAAATGTTAGACCTAAAACCATAAAAACCCTAGGAGAAAACCTAGGCAATACCATTCAGGACATAGGCATGGGCAAGGACTTCATGTCTAAAACACCAAAAGCAATGGCAACAGAAGCCAAAATTGAGAAATGGGATCTAATTAAACTAAAGAGCTTCTGCACATCATGAGAAACTACCATCAGAGTGAACAGGCATCCTACAGAATGGGAGAAAATTTTTGCAATCTACACATCTGACAAAGGGCTAATATCCAGAATCTACAAAGAACTTAAACAAATTTACAAGAAAAAATCAAACAACCCCATCAAAAAGTGGGCAAAGGATATGAACAGACACTTCTCAAAAGAAGACATTTATGCAGCCAACAGACACATGAAAAAATGCTCATCATCACTGGCCGTCAGAGAAATGCAAATCGAAACCACAATGAGATACCATCTCACACCAGTTAGAATGGCAGTCATTCCAACCATTGTGGAAGACAGTGTGGCGATTCCTCAAGGATCTACAACTAGAAATACCATTTGACCCAGCCATCCCATTACTGGGTATATACCCAAAGGATTATAAATCATGCTGCTATAAAAACACATGCACACATATGTTTACTGTGGCACTTTTCACAATAGCAAAGACTTGCAACCAACCCAAATGCCCATCAATGATAGACTGGATTAAGAAAATGGGGCACATATATACCATAGAATACTATGCAGCCATAAAAAATGTTGAGTTCATGTCCTTTGTAGGGACTTGGATAAAGCTGGAAAGCATCATTCTGAGCAAACTATCACAAGGACAGAAAACCAAAAGCATGTTCTCACTCATGGGTGGGAACTGAACAATGAGAACATTGTTCAGAGGTTTATTCTGAACCAATAGGAGTGGCCGAGGCCTGGAGAAAACATGCACCTGAGAATGCTTGAGTAAGTGGTCCCAAGGTGGCTGGGTTGGTTTGGTTTTATACATTTCAGGGAGGCAGGAGTTACAGGCAAAGACATCAACACATGGAAGGTATACATTGGTTCGGCTCAAAAAGGGGGATTATCTTCAGGATAGGTCTTAAAGGTTGTAGGTGGATTTGGGGGTTCTATAATTTGTGATTGGTTAAAGGAGTAAAGGCTAACAGGGTGAAACCCCGTCTCTACTAAAAATACAAAAAATTAGCCGGGCGTGGTAGCGGGCACCTGTAGTCCCAGCTACTCGGGAGGCTGAGGCAGGAGAATGGCGTGAACTTGGGAGGCGGAGCTTGCAGTGGGCCGAGATCACACCACTGCACTCCAGCCTGGGCGACAGAGTGAGACTCCGTCTCAAAAAAAAAAAAAGAATTTTATATTTAGTTTACAGCCTAGCATTGGTCTGTATTATATACTCAGGAAAGCTTCTGAAATAGTCTTGGACTGGTTTGGTGAGCTGGGATATGGAAAATGGGCCTGTGTCCTGAACGATGCACTTGAAAGTGGAATATAAGACTCTGTAAAACTCAAAGCATCTGTGAACACAAAATTCAATTGACTTGATTTGCGGCAGGCTCTCTCCACTGCTAGCAATTACAATTCAACCTCAGTTACGCATGATGTCCACAAGAACATTGTGGTGACCAGCAGAAACCAAGCTTCACTTGAAGAATAAAGGTTGCAATTTTGCAAAGGTCATGTGTTACAGAAATTTTCCGTGAGATGAGATAGTTTTAAATATTTACGGCATGGACCTAAAATACACTTGAGCTCTTTAGGATGAAGGAATCTATTATTTTGTTGATAAGTGAGGAATTTAAATGGCCACTAATTTCTTGCACGAATAGCTCTGCACGTTTTTCTCCATGTGTTTGTAGCACGTACCCTTATTGTTCAAACAACACTAAGGGATGTTTTGTGGGCACATCTTTAGAATTGTACATTAAAATTCTAGTAAATCTTAAGGCCTAGATGATATAAAATCTGAAGTAATCTTGCTCAGCAGAAATTATCAATAAACCTTTTTATATTCCACTAAAAATAAAGAACAGAGTTAATAATCTTGACGTTTTTATTCGTGCAAGTTGAAAAAGTTCCTGTGTTTTTTTCTCAATCTACTAAAGATCTAAATATTTTGATATGGTTTCAGACTTACTTTGTACTGAAAGTGGTTTTTCTCATTTTTGTTGATAGAAATAAAAACATCAGTAGGAGGGGAAGGAGGAAGGAGGGAGAAGAAAGAGGGAGAATAGGAGGAGAAGAGGAAGAGAGGAAGAAGTCATGAACTGCCCTCCTGCATTTTGCATCAGGTAGAAAAGTCGGTTGAATGTTGGGAAGAACACAGACAGTAAGTACATAGATTTTCATGTAATAAAAACACCCATTTTTATCAATGCAGGAATGTGCATTTTTTAGTCACCATAAGAAGACAGAGAGCCCCTGGGGCCACCCTTTGGTGTCTCCCAGCTTCCAATGGCAGTCAAGCTTGTAGCAGAGGGACCTGCGTCCCACCTGGCGCTCATCTCCACACTGCCCTAGGCTTGGTTAAAGGAACTGTTGTTCTTTAAGTTCCCAACAGCAACTGTGCAAATGTTCCACGTGCCCTTCAGCATGGGGTAGTTCTCCTATGCACAGCAGCAAACACGATGGTTTAAAACAGGGATAACTCAGTAGATTACCCCTGATCCATCCAACGCTGCTTTATCATCTTGTTATAGTTTCTGGGTGGAGCCTATTTTTCCAGTTTTGGCTGCTCTGAGCCAGAAGGATGATAGTAGGGCAGGAGAAGGGGAATCAGATTGATATTTATCGAGGGCCTGACATGAGCCCGGCACTGTGAAGACACTCTCTACATCTGTTATCTTACTAAATCCTCAAGTCAATCCTTTGGGACAAGTGTCACACTATTTGTAAATGAGGAAACTAAAACTCATTAAAAATAAGTGACATGTGCAGATCATATAGATAATACACAGTAAGGATTTAAACTCTGGTCTCTTTGGGACCAATACCCATCCTCTTAACTGTTTCACACTTTCTTCCATGTAATGTAGAAATATTTGACTTATTAATCATGTGTTCCTTTACAACTTCTGAATGGGATCTGAGAGAAATATATTCATATGCCTCATATATGATAGTTAACTAGAAGGCGAAAATAGAACCATTTAGACAAAAGAGAAGATGATTACATATGAGGCTAACATAGTAAGATCATGAAAATTAAGTTTAGTTTCTCATCTCCGGTTAGACAAGAGGAAGGGAGGTGTGGCAGATCCATGGCTCTTCCCTTTTCTCAGGGCAGACCTTGGGTTATGATCTGATCTCATGTGGTTCTCCAAGACCTTCAGGGAAGCCTTTCTTCTGTTTTGTTAAGTTTGAGGTTATTTCTTAATTTGTTTGTCATTTTACTGATAAAGAAGCATAACAGAAATTTATTCTACAGAAAAGGACACTGATTAAGAAAACGCAGTGCTTTTATCAGGGATTTTCTAGGATAGATGAATAGATACTCTATAGTTGTTACTTCAGCTCGTGAAAAAAATTCAAGGACCTGTTATTAAATCGTAGTTTATTTACTTTTAAAAGTAAATAAATCTAATGCAGACCAAGTACTTTGCTATTCAGTGGTCTAACAATGAAAAGAGACAACCTAAAGAATATCCAGCTTGTATGTTCCTTAGGTCAACATGTGTAAAGAACTAGCAGGTTGGAGGCATTATGTTTTACCTCCACGCAACCTCTTGCATTTTGCAGGGATCAATGATTTAGGTACCAATGCCCCTTTGTTTTTTTAAAGGGACAAAATACAACCACAATTTTCCTGAACTATGGATTTTAGACTGTAGTTATATATAGGCTAATTTAAATATTCCAAGTAAAGCATATAAGAAAATATAGTTAAAATAGCATGATAATAATTTGACAAGTAAACATCACTGCACTTTCTAGAGCATCCATCTGTATGATAAATTATATGGTCCACCCTATTTACCAGGTCCACCCTAATAACAACCCCCTCTTAGAAGACTGTATTATCCTGGTCTTTCAAATGAGGAAATTAACATAGCGTTGAGATCCCAACCAAAAAGTCTGGCCTCAGAGCTGGCGTGCTTAGTCACATACTGTGTGGCCGCTCTGCATTTTAGTTTTATTATTATGATCTGGTTATAAGTGAGTTTACAAGACACAAAGGGAGAAGAGTGGGCATAAAAATAGAAGCCACGATCTAGAATCACTCATTCAAAATATATGGTTACTATTTCACTCTTTCCACAGTCACTTAGAAGGCACTCCCGATACATTTTAGACTTAAGTCTTAGAATAGTATTAGATTTCTGAGAAAATGACAGTGTTTCCTCTTTGATAAAAAGAATCTTGTATTAATTATGTGTCTCCTTTGTTTTTACTGTTACAATAAAGTCTTATGTCTTAAGGACGTCCACAACGCCAACCCCTCCACAAGTCCCACCTTCAGTATCTTCTTACCATTCTGGTTGACATTATTTCCTGCTCCTAATTTTTAAACTTAAATTACTGAACCGTTTTTAGGTGCTTATCTATCTGGTCAAGTGACTTGGAAATGGGGCAACAAAATAGAATGATAGATTGGTTTGCATAGGAAAACAGACAGAAAAGGAACGACAGCAATACAGGACCAGATGGATGCTTCCCAGAAGCAAAGAACAGGGGCCGGCGCTTACAGGAGTACGTGGGGACTGATGGATGAAGTTCATTATGGCTTCCAGAAGAGGAGCCAAGACACTGATGAGTGAAGTAACTAAGAGCTCTGATGCTCTTAGTGAGCTAAGGTCCACCTGCTGCTAAGATTACCTCAAAATATTGAGCTTAAGGTAAAACTCCAGTTTTAGAATAATATTAAACATAATTTGGCCGGGTGTGGTGGTGGGCACCTGTAGACCCAGCTATTTGGGAGGCTGAGGCAGGAGAATGGTGTGAACCCGGGAGGTAGAGCTTGCAGTGAGTTGAGATTGTGCCACTGCACTCCAGCCTGGGCGACAGAGCAAGACTCTGTCTCAAAAATAATAGTAATAATAATTTGATTAAGGATGAGCTGTGAAATAATGAATTCAAATGCTGCTAACTGAGCACTTCAGTTAGTGCTCCTTAAGGCTGTGAGAACTAGGCTCATGCTCAGTTCCTCCTGGGTGCTGTAAAAGGAACATAAAATCTCTGGACCCCATGCTCGCTAAGCCAAAGGGAACAGTCAAGCTGAGAACTGGGTCATGCAAACCAGCCTCCCATTTAGTTCCTAAATAAGACAGCTACAGATCTAAAAGGATACATACCTCCCTCACAATTTGCTCTAAACCAAATTCTTTGTGGGTCCCAAGATCTTTACCCTGAAACAGTTCTGTCGAATTTCGCTCAGATAATGCAAGTGAAAAGCTTATCTTCACATATCCTGGAACAAAGGACAAAGGACAGAACTAAAATTTCCCCCCACCCGCCCCCCCCACCAAAGGAAGCATATCTGATTGCCTCCTTTGGAAAGGCTCATCTGAAATGGAAAAGATTGTAACTGTTTGTGTCTCAACTATCTGTGACCTGGAAGCCCCCTCCCAGCTTTGAGTATTCCTGCCTTTGTATCCAGTTGTTCTGCCTTTCCAGACCCAACCAATGTACTTCTTATATATATTGATTGATGTCTCCTGTCTCCCTAAATGTAAAAATCAAGCTGTGTCCCAACCGCCTTGGGCACATGCTCTCAGGCCCTCCTGAGGCTGTGTCACGGATGTGTCCTCAACCTTAGCAAAATAAACTTTCTAAATTAACTGAGACCCATCTCAGATTTTCTGGGTTCGCAAGTGCATATCTGACTACTTCCTCTACTTTATGTTTATTTTATCTTATGTAAAAATGCAGATTCACTGAGTGTGAGATGAATGCATAATTGACTATTTCTCTACCTCTTTGACGTGTGAAATGTGGATTCAGTGGACACTGATCAAAGACTCCACAGAATGCAACTGCTTGCTGCTTTTCTCTACCCTCCCCCTTTTTTCTTTTCTTCCTCTTTCTCCCACTGCCTGCTGTTCCCCTTAAATACTAAAATTCCCAGGCTCTCTTCGGAAAAAGTGTGGATCACAGATTGTTCTTGTGGTTTTGTGTTCCTTTTTTCCCAGGTGCATTCTTAAGCTTGTCAAAATAAACCTCTAACATTATTGAGACTCTCCTCAGTCCTTTTCTTTGACTGGTCAGTGGTGAAAGTTCGTTGCATGGGTCAACTTCTGTCTCACTCCGAGGCTTCCTCTGGCTGCTTTCAGTGCCAACACAAACTGCTCCCTCTCACCTGTTTGCAAACACATTTCTTCTGTCATCACTATCTCTAGGATTTCTGTTTATTGCTTTTGTTATGGCCACTGTCTGCTTTCAGGCATACAAAACCCCAGTTTCTTCTCTGTGTGGTTTATATATAAGGTGAACAAGGGAGTCTGATGGGTTGGAAAGTCACTGTCTGATATGAATGATCCAAACCTTTGGCTAATGAGCAACCTGGTGAGAAATAGTGGCAATGAGAGTGCCATATGAGCTTAATAAAAAGTCTGGGGTGACACGCCCAAGGATTTGCTTCTAATTGCATTTATCAGACAGGGCAGTGTTGAGTGCAGATAACTTTAAAAGGGGCAATTACCCAGCCTGCTAAACCTGCTATAGGTAAAGGAGTGTGCTGGGCAAGGTGCCAGCACATCATATAAAATGATCGTTGTAGATTAAAGAAACACAGGCATACCTGATACCTGATGTATCAGGGCCATGGGCATTTGATACATCAGACCTAAAAGAATAATACATATGCTTCAGACCAGTTGTAAGAAAATTTACTTTTCTATATAGCAGGCTCTAAAGTGCTTTTCTAGGAGGCACAGATGCCTCACTAGAAAACTAAAGAAGTTCTGAAAAAAAGCTAATATGATACTTGAGGGCATGTCTGTTTCTATGTCATCTAAGTTATAGGAAGAGGAAACAGCCTCATTTACGAAAGTGTGAATTGGAAGCCACTGAAAAATGTGACTGGATAGGATGAAACACTTGTGTGACACTTTAATAATGGGTATTGGAGAGCTCCTCATTATTTTCCACTGCAGTAAAGTACGACATGTGGCAAGATGTCAGTGTAGCATTTACGTATGCTGTGCCACTCTGCTGCAGAATTTTAAATAAGGAAGTGTTACCTGAAAGCTGGCAAATTGAAAGATAAAGAAAGTTGACTTTTGTGGAGTACCTGCTTTGTGCTAGGCACTGGTTTCCAAATTTTGCTGCTCAATGGAATCATCTTGGATCTTTAAAAAATGTTGATGCCTGATTCCCATGCCTAATATTTTGACTTCATGGATGTTGCGTGGAATCTGGAAGCTGGGTTTCTAAAAGCTTCCCACATCATTGTAATGTGCAGCAGTTTGGGAATCACCCTACCACGCTATTCCATTTCTTTCTTTCTTTTTTTTTTGATAGAGTTTCACTCCTGTTGCCCAGGCTGGAGTCGAATGGCACGATCTCAGCTCACCGCAGCCTCCACCTACCAGGTTCAAGCAATTCTCCTGCCTCAGCCTCCCAGGTAGCTGGGATTACAGACAAGCACCACCACGCCCGGCTAATTTTCTATTTTTAGTATAGATGGGGTTTCTCCATGTTGGTCAGGCTGGTCTCAAACTCCCGACCTCAGGCGATCTGCCCACCTTGGCGTCCCAAAGTGCTGGGATTATAGGCATGAGCCACTACGCCTGACCCAGACCGTTCCATTTCTACCCATTATCTCACTTAACCCACAGTGAAGCCTCTTGTTACAGATGAGGTCATAGAGGCTAGATGACCCCAGAAAACTTGCCTAATTTTGGGTAGTGAAACAGGCTATAGTTTCTGATCCTGCAGCTGTAAAACTCCAAAGCTTGGGTTCTTCTCACTCTTCCACACTGGTAGAATTCAGGGACTATAAGGGAAGAAAGGTTTTCTGTTTAATTTTCCTTGTGCTGGTAGCTAGCAGAGAATTGTAATTCATTTAATAGAGGAAAAAAACCATATACATTTACTGGGCTATGTTATTAAGGATTGGGGTTTGGTTAAGATCAGACAATGAAACCCTTTATAAATTTCCAAAGATTTGCAGGTCAGACCACACTACACCATGTTTCTGGGAGCCCAGAATGCAGAAACAAACATCAAAGTTCTCTTGTAATTTCATGGAAATATTCCATGTTAAAATTGTATTAAATTCAAAAGGTTAGAGTAGAAAATGAGAAGTATACACTTCATTAATTCTCAAGTTCTATATTTGCCAGAAACTTATCTCACCTTCATTAAAAAAAGGTACCTTATTACTTGATTTCAGAACAATTATAAAACATACTATGGGACAGGAGAAGTGGCTCACGCCTATAATCCCAGCACTTTGGGAGGCTGAGGCAGGCAGATCATGAGGTCAGGAGATCCAGACCATCCTGGGCTAACACGATGAAACCCCATCTCTACTACAAATACAAATAATTAGCCGGGTGTGGTGGTGGGTGCCTGTAGTCCCAGCTACTCGGGAGGCTGAGGCAGGAGAATGGCGTCAACCCAGAAGGCAGAGCTTGCAGTGAGCCAAGATCACGCCACTACATTCCAGCCTGGGCGACAGAGTGAGATTCTGGTCTCAAAAACAAACAAACAAACAAACAAAAAACATGCTATTACTATGACATCCTCAGTAGTGATTCAAAATCAGTGTTACAAAAAACAAGTAAAATGAATTTTAAAAAACAAACAAAACATGTTGAGCTGGGAAAACAAGAAACTGAGATTGAAAATACATCCTAAAATAAAATCCTGTGTAAAATTCAACAGAAATAAGAAGATACGTTTGGTACTATACAGAGGAAAAATAAAATAGGTAGGAAAAGAGCTTTTCAGACCAAAATAAAGAAGAGAAGAAAATGGAGCGACGGTCCTGGTAGAATGCCAGAGTAATCTCTTCAGACGCCGTGATCCTCTGGGGGCGTTCTCTCCTCAGGCATCTGAAATTGAGAAAGGAAGGTTGCATTCCCCATCCATATTGTAGTACTTGGTTCTCTATCTATGTTTAGATGTATGCTACCCATGTCCAATATTATTGAACATATAGATTTATATCTTGCTTTTTCTATATATATGTCATGTCCATGTTTGACAAATGCTCATATTTATTACATTTAATAACAACAGAAGCTTATCACTTCATGTTGGGTGTTAAAATTTTCTTACTCTTGGATATTTAGGCTATTTTCACTTTTTTGATGTAACATTGAACATCTTGTAAACATAATTAAAAAAAAAAAAAAAAAACAGCCGGCGGGCGCGGTATTCACCCACCGAGTGAGGTTGGTGCTCATGATTTACAGCCACTTCTAAGAGCAGTTTTGCAGACCTGTCAGCATCCTCTTCCATTTCTCCCAGGGCTCTACCATATCTTCACCACCCCGCAAAAGATCTTGCCTTTCATTCACAAAGAAAATCCAGAAAGTCTCTCCATTGTCATGCTCTAAAACAACCAACTAACCACATCAAGACATTACCCATATTTGCATGCGATCGCGCTCATGTTCTTGTCCAAGGGAAGGACCCTTCTGCTCAATGTCAGTCCATCCTCACATTGTTTTCTCAGTCATAGTCAAGATGCTGTCCAATTATTAACATCAGTCTTCCCTTTCATGTATTTTTAATCTTTTCAATTTATAAACATGATCACAATTTTTTTCCTATGAAGAGAAAAAACAATTCTACATTTCAGACCTTGCTTTCTACCCACCCACTCTCTCCCTCAGCCATGGCCATTACCTCTTCAAGGCCAAACTTCTCCAAAAAAGTTTTCCATCACTTCCTTGTCAGGCCTCCACCCACTTCCTTGGGTCTATGCACTCTTATAAACATTGAAGCCATCAATTCCTCAGTAGTCAGATCTGAGCTCATCTGACTGGAATTTTCAGGGGTTAACATCTTGTTTACACCTTTCATCTTGTAACCCTGTCTTTCTCTGGCTTCCGTGATACCGTTTTTCCACACCCTCTTCTAAGGTCTCTAAATGTGCCTCCTTAGTCTCCATTGCTAACCATTCTTCCTGCCTGCTTCTTGAATGCTGATGTCTCTCATGTTCCATCCTTGAGCTTATTTTTCCCAATGCATTCCTCTGAGTAATGTAAACAAGTGCTTTCCAATTTTAATGTACATATAAATTACCTGGAAATCTTAAAATGCAGATTCTTATTCAATAGGTCTGGGATGAAGGATGAAATTATGCATTTCAAACAAACTTTCAAATGATGTCCATGCTGCTGGGCCATACACTACACTTTGAATAGTGAGGATCTAAACTACTCATTGGTCTCAGTTGGCGATAACCCCAAATCTCTGACCAGCTCTATCTCCTAAGCAAATGCTATACAAATAGTTAAGCACCAGAGACAAACATCTCAAAAACATATATGCAAAATTAAACTCATTTTCTCTGTTTCCTCAATCAAATAATTTGCAGACACCCTTGTTTTAATAAATGGCGTTATGTCCCTTCAGTTACGTAAGTCAGACCTGGAATTACCCTGGGCTTTTTTTCACTATCTCTCATGCCACTCATCCTCTACCTCAATATTCAGTTAATAAGAAAGTATTGGCCGGGCGCGGTGGCTCACGCCTGTAATCCCAGCACTTTGGGAGGCCGAGGTGGGTGGATCACGAGGTCAGGAGTTCGAGACCAGCATGGCTAAGATGGTGAAACCCTGTCTCTACTAAAAATGCAAAAATTAGCTGGACGTGGTGTCAGGCACCTGTAATCTCAGCTGCTCGGGAGGCTGAGGCAGGAGAATTGCTTGAAGAGGTTGCAGTGAGCCAAGATCGTGCCACTGCACTCCAGCCTGGGCAATAGACTAAGACTTGGTCTTGAAAAAAAAAAAAAAAAAAGAAAAAGAAAAAAGAAAGAAAGTACTGCTTACTCTGCCTTCTTAACATCTCTTAAACCCATGGGCTCCTCTTTATCCCAGGCTACTGCCTTAATTAACAACATCAATATCTATTTTATGAATCATTTACAACAATTTGCAAACTCGTTTTCTTGCCTTTACCATTGCTCCTCTCCAGACTCTCTACATTAGGAATATGCTTTTTAAAAATGAAAGAATGACAAAGTCACTGTTTCAGGAGAGTGTATCCAGCAAGTGACCAAGGAAGGCATCAGGCAAGAGACAATGGAGCTTGAGTTGGTCATTTTTGGACACACGAACCGGGAGAGGCGGAGGGAGTGTAATGATTTCCATTTTATCCCTGTGCCTTAACACAGACCACAAAGTCCTTGAAATCTTCCCTTTGCTAAACCTTCCTTCTTACAACCTAAACTTCCGCCATGTTTAGAGCTCCCAAGGTCCTTGTGCTCATCAGTCACCTCCTCTGTAAAGCGTCTTCTTATTGGCTCTTTCCATTGGAATTCACTCTATCTGCCATACTTCTCCAGCCAGTTAGCCTTTTTAACATTGTTGTTATAAAAACTGTAGAAGAGGAAATTAGTACAGAGAAAAGCAACAGACTAGCAAAAATCAGGGGACTGGGGAGGAAGTAAAGAGCTCATCTTTCTATCCCCAATTAGAATCAGCACATTTAAGAACAGTTGTGAATAGAAACTCTAGATTGCAGCCATTCATGAAAAACCCTTCATTTTACATATGGTAATCTGAGATTCATAAATGACTCACAACTTACAGGATTCCAAATCTAATCAGTCCCACATAGGACTTTTTACCTCCAGTCCGGTGCTCAGGTGTTTCCGTTCTCCTGCCCATCACCCATTACAGAGGAAGTACGTTCATCTGGGGATGCTCTTCTCCAGGAGATACCTGCCTAAGCATTTGTGCTATGCGGATGCTTTCATGCATCTAGAAATAGTTTACCGCCAGTGTAATGCGCATTTTATTTCAGTGTAGAAAATAGTTTCTAGACTCTCATGTCACATTACTTTTGGCAGGGGCTATCGTTGGAGAGTTCATCATTCTCTGAAAGCCATTGGTTCTTGGTTCTGTTTCTTTTAAAAGAAGAGAACTCATTTAATTTAAACATGTAATAATATCCAGAACAGGTTGCTTTTCCGGAAACTGTTAATAGAGTCTGCAGAGCTAGACAATGATTAACATGGGATTATGATTATGCAAATTTTTTTTTTTTTTTTTTTTGGACGGAGTCTTGCTCTGTTGCCCAGGCTGGAGCACAGTGGCGCGATCTTGGCCAACTGCAAGCTCTGCCTTCCGGGTTCACGCCATTCTCCTGCCTCAGCCTCCTGAGTAACTGGGACTACAGGCCCCTGCCACCACACCCAGCTAATTGTTTTGTTTTTGTATTTTTAGTAGAGGTGGGGGCTTCACCCTGTTAGCCAGGATGGTCTCGATCTCCTGACCTCGTTGGCCTCCCAAAGTGCTGGGATTACAGGCATGAGCCACCGTGCCCGGCCGATTATGCAAATCTTAAGCATTATTTCGAAGGTCTTTATCTTGTCTTCTCTTGGATAGACATTAAGAGGTAAACAGGGTTCAAAAAACCTAGTTTACAAAAAGGGAAGACATCAGAATTCCATGAAGAGATTTTGGGAATGTGCATCTTGAAGCACTATTCTTGTATTCATATGATCTTGGAATCTGTTTTCAGAAATTGTTCCCATGTGATGAGCATCATTAGTTAAGAATCACTCCCAGAGAATTTAAAGCTATATTGATCAAAGTGGAGGATCTAGGACATGATGTAACCATTGGTTTTTGATTCTGTATCAGATCCTTCAGTGTCACACTCTATTGGCCAATAGAGTTAGGGGCCAAGGGAAAACTTAACTCTTTGCCTTCAGTAGATTCACTGAAAAATCAACTAGCAAAAGGCAGATTAGTGAGATAAATGGCATATACATTTACTAGGGTATATGAGAGAATCACAGAATGATTACTCCACCACAAATTGGGATACAGGTGATTATTTACTCTTATTAAGGGAAAGAGAAGTAGGGATGAATGATTTTAGAGGTGTAGTAAATAATTTTGGGGGAGACTCAATGGGTTTGAAGAACATACAGTGACCTCAGAGCAAGTTTTTTTGGCCCACAGAGAAGACAATGGTTTGTGACAAAAATCTGTCCAGATGGGTTGGCAGACTTCAATTTTTCTTCCTTCAATATGATTTCAGTTAAGGAAAACTCAGGGAGAAGACCAGAGATAATTGTTTTCTTCTATGTTAGTTCCATACTTTAGGCTTACAAAGAAACTTCAGAGAACAACTTTATCTTGTGCTTGGGGAGAGAAAGGAGAGGAGGGAAGGTCAGAGACCTTGAAACTTCTTCTGGAGTTCATCATGTCAAAGCCCTGTATGTTGGTGTATGGGTTTCTGAGCCCCAGTAGAGAGAAAGGCAGATGTTAGGGACCGAATCACTCAATCCTGATGATACTATTTAATTCCTGAATCCAGAAATACTCTGGATTAGAAAATATATCTTTTTACTTTTCATTTATATGAGCTGGTCAATTTATCTTCATGTTTAAGTTAGGTCTTTGTTTAAGTTTTGTCCTTTGCAAAAGAAAGTAATGGCTTTTATGGTTTCTTCAGAAGGCCTTTCCTTTAATTCCTTGAAAAAGTATAGAAATCTGGAAAAGAAGCCTTTTGTTTTTAATAGCTTGACAATTATATACCCAAGTTGTTTTGTTTTATTTTCGTTGTTTGATGTTCTCCAATTTTCTTGCATTTGTGGTTTGTAGTCTATTGCTAACTTCTGGAATATTCTTGCCCATTACTTCTTCACATATGTCTTTCAGATTCCAATTTTATCTGTACTAGATTGTTTAATAATATAGAATAGATATCCTTGGTTCTTGAATGCTCTGTTCTATTTTTCCCCATTCTTATATTTCAGTTTGGGCAATTTCTATTGATTCCCTTCTTAAGTGCAAGATTCTTTCCTTGGATACATGAAGTCTATTGATGAGTCTATCAAAGGAATTCTTTATTTCTGTTACTAAAGTTTTTATTTCTAGCATTTCCATTTTATTCATATTATAGTTTCCATATCTCTGCTGAAATTACTCATCTGATTTTGCATGGTGCCAGTTTCTTCATTAGCGCTTTTACCATATTAATTACAGTTGTTTTTAAATTTTCTATCAGAAAATTCTAACAAACACTTGTGTCAGAGCTGAGTGGTGGAGTGTGGTTTTGATGATTGCTTGGCCACTTGGGAATGAGTTGTTTCTTGCCTTTTTGTGTGGCTTGTGTGGATTTTAAATCTAGACGGCTTGTATTGAATACTAAAGACTGGGGTAGGGAGGCATTGAGCAATGTAAGCATTGAGCATGTACAAGGCACCGCATTGTAATGAGGCATGATTTTCTTCTTTTGATTTTAAAATTTGTACATGCTCAATGCTTACATTGTGCAGTTCAATGTTACTACAGCTTTTTTTTTTTTTTTGCATTTTAAAAGGAGAAAAGCTCAGCTCTTCAAGCACATTGGGGCAACCCCAGAATGTTGGCTGCAGGCTTCTAAAGGATGATCACTGGTTGTTTCACATATTTGCCATTTTTCTGGGCAAAAGCAATTCCAATTCCTCTGAAAACTTGTCTCCAGGATAATTCTCTGTCCTCAGACAGAAGAGATACAGATTGGAACCCACATGGACCTGATTCAACCAAGTGCTCCTTCAACGAGAGGGGCACGATGGTCTATCATCTGCTGACTGCTCAGGATTTGGATCCATCTCCGAATAAAGAAGTGAAGGTAAGAACTGAAACTCCTGGATATATGCAAACAGTGGTCCTTGGAGCACTCTCCCGAAGTCATCCCAGGCATTCATGGTGCGAGATTGTTCTGCCTTTGTTCCTCTGTTACCACTTCTGCATAGCTGGGTGGTGTTTCGGGTCTTTCAGGAGTGGATAAACTGAGCCAGTTTATATGCATGCTACGCTGCCTGCTTACATTTGAGGCTCTGGTACCCAATAGATGGAGAGGAATGGTGCTGATGGCCAGTGGCAAATTAATAAATAAGTCCATAGCTCCAGGAATATCCACATATTCCATTAGCGAATATTCCACACAGATCATACCACAGTGGAGAAGAGAGGGAGAAACTGGGGGAATTTTCAACAACTTGCCATTCCGCGTCTCTCTTTCCAGATGACAAGGATTCCTCATGCAAGTTAGCCACACACTGTTTTAATTCCTTCATGGAAGGTCTGTGTTTGGTAATGGCTGACTTTGGCACCAGCATTTGGGATGAGCAGTTCTCAGTCTCAGCAAATATTTGAGTTGATTCACCCGTGGTTTAGCCCTTCCTTTCAATTTTGGCACTTACGGATATTGAGCCTCAGGTAGAAAACCAGCAACCTAGCGTCTTTTCTTCTGTGCCTGCTTGAGGTGACAGTGATGAAGGAGTGTTCATATTTATATACTCAGAGACTGTAAATTCCTTCTTTGAGGTGACTGTTAGTAGCCAAGGCCTGTGAGATTCAGCTTTCACACAAGAGTGCACACACCACGACTGCCTTTGAATGAGGTAGCAAGTGGTGTCTGTGGAAGCTCAAAGCTGAATGCATATTCATGCCTTCCTGAATGAATAGTGTTGAAACCTTCTTTGGAATTATTGTCCTCTCTTTTGTGTCCAACTAAGATATCTTTATGGTTGAAATATTCTACTTCTTCCATGTAATTCCGTGTACAGGCAATATTGGTGCCAGTGTTTCTAGATTCAGCCAAGTGTATTTCCAAGTGTCCTCTTGCATGAATTTTTAAGAGATTTTACTCTGATTTTGCCAATTTCTTCTCCTCCTCCTCCTCCTCCTCCTTCTTCTTCTTCTTCTTCTTCTTCTTCTTCTTCTTCTTCTTCTTCTTCTTCTTCTTCTTCTTCTTCTTCTTCTTCTTCCTCCTCCTCCTCCTCTTCCTCCTCCTCCTCCTCTTCTTCTTCTTCCTTCTTCCTTCTTCCTTCTTCTTTTAATGGAGTCTTTCTTGGTCGCCAGGCTGTAATGCAGTGGCACTATCTGGGCTCACTGCGAGTGATTCTCCTGCCTCAGCCTTTCAAGCAGCTGGGACTACAGGCATGCACCACTATGCCCAGTTAATTTTTATTTTTTAATAGAGATGAGATTTCACCATGTTGACCAGGATGGTCTCGATCTCTTGACCTCATGATCCACCTGCCTTGGCCTCCCAAAGTGCTGGGATTACAGGCATGATCTACTGTGCCCAGCTAGTAACTTCTAATTTCACCCTTCTTGAGATAATATCTCCACTAGAATACACAGGGATATTGCTGTCATTAAGATAGTCAAAGCTCATTGTCAAACTTTTCTCCTTTCCCAACACCATGTTTCTAACAAAGTCTACAAAAATATAATGTAAGACAGAAAAGATGATGGCATATAAAATGTGATTTTCACTTAACACTAGTATCTTTGTCATGCAAAATTCTTGCAGGTTGAATCGGTGATTCTTTATAAATAGTTCATTGGTCTCAGTCTGTCATCCAGGCTGGAGTGCAGTGGTACCATCATAGCTCACTGTAACCTTGAACTCCTGGGCTCAAGGGATCTTCCTGGCCTCAACCTCTTCAGTAACTGAGACTACGGCTGTAAACCACTATGCCTGGCTAATTTTTAATTTTTTTATAGAGATGGGGGTCTCATCATGCTGCCCAGGTTGGTCTCGAACTCCTAGGCTCAAGTAATCCTCCCACTTCAGCTTCCCAGAGTGATGTGATTACAGACAGGAGCCACCATACCTGGCTGAGATTTCTTAAAAAGTCAGGGCAGCAGAGCTGTTGCTCTGTGCTCCTGCTCATCTCAGTGGTTTCCTTACAAACACCCATTAATTCTTTCTCTTTCCTACTTTGCCAATGGATGCATTTGAACAAATAGGGGAAAGAGTTTTAGAAGGAAAAAAAAAAAGCAAAGCACATTAATTTATTTCCACATTTAACCCTCTTTACACAAGCAGTTTATGGGGCTTAATCCTTTGCTCCAAAGCCTTCCTGACTGGAAATCCTTTTCCTTCTGACTCGGGCTGCCTTTCTGAGACATTGTATTCCTTTTTTTTATTTTTATTTTTTGAGACGGAGTCTCACTCAGTCGCCCAGGCTGGAGTGCAGTGGCTCGATCTCGGCTCACTGCAAGCTCCGCCCCTGGGTTCACACCATTCTCCTGCCTCAGCCTCCCAAGTAGCTGGGACTACAGGCGCCCGCCACCACGTCTGGCTAATTTTTTGTATTTTTAGTAGAGACGGGGTTTCACCATGTTAGCCAGGATGGTCTCGATCTCCTGACATCGTGATCCGCCCGTCTCGGCCTCCCAAATGAATAAGCTAAACTTTCTAAGCTTCAGTCCTACCATATGTACATTGGAAATTATAATAGTGCCTTCTATGGCGTTTAGTTGTAATGTCTGGTGTAGAATAGATGCTCTAAAAAACATTATTATTATTATATGCTGAAGGCCTGACATCTCATCTCAATTTTTTTTTTCATTTAAAAGAATATATATTTGCAGAGACAAGATCTCACTATGTTGCTCAGGCAGGTCTCAAACTCCTGAGCTCAAGTGATTCTCCCGTCTTGCCCACCCGAAGTGCTGGGATTACAGGCATGAGCTGCCATGCTTGGCTCACATCTTATTTTCATTGTGTTCAGAATACAATACAGGGTTGCATATAAGAGTATCAAATGAACTATTCTCATGCTCCCCTTGCTGATGTGTGTGCATATCTGTAATCTACTTTATAGGGGGGATAAAGTCTTGTCTGGGCTCACATCGGAACTGACAGAGTTGTCTCTTCATTAGAACTGGATGGTCTAGTTTAAAACTACACTGTAGAGATGTGATGTGGCCTTTAGTTATGGCACTTAAATAGTGGGTTTAACTCATCAAATTTCTCTAATAACACTAATATATTTAGCTAGTCCACAGAAATACATATTTTTGTAGATTTTTTTTTTTTTTTCGGAGATGAGATCTTACTCTGTTGCCCGGTCTGTAATCTGTAGTGCAGTGGTGCAATCATACCCACTGCAGCCTCAACCTCCCAGGCCCCAGTGATTCTCCCACCTCAGACTCCTGAGTAGATGGGACCACAGGCGCATGCCACCATGCCTGGCGAGTGTTTTTTTTTTTTTTTTTAATAGAGGTGGAGTCTCACTATGTTGCCCAGGCTGGTCTTGAACTCTTGGGCTCAAGTGATCCTCCCACCTTGACCTCTCAAACTGCTGGGGTTATAGGTGTGAGCCACCACACCTGGACATGTAGATGTTCAATAACAAGAAATGTAAAAAGTAAAGGTATAGTATTAGAGAAAATTATCTATTTTTTAATACCTCCAGACTGCGATTATTCCTTCAGCTGCGAGAAAACGTAAATGCACAATACTTGCAAAATGCGATGACTTCCTGTAATGTGGCATCACAAGCAAGCTGTGGCTTTTCAGAAGATACATTTACCCTGTGACCTTACAGCTCTACCAGGTGGGACACCCCAGAGATCCTCATATTTTATGTCTTTTTAATAGTTATTCCCAGACATCATTTCTCTGCATTTATTTTCAAAAGTATTAATCAAATTTAACACTCATCTTCCTGGCAAGAACAGTCAAGGGTCTGAAATTTCATACTACTTACAATCGAACAAGTTGGGCTGCCACTGTCATGGATGCTGCCAAAAGAAATAAGACTCCCCGGTCAGAGACAAAGAAACGTTATTATTATTATTATTATTTTATTTTATTTTATTTTTTGATATAGAGTCTCACTGTGTCATCCAGGTTGGAGTGCAGTGGCGCAATCTCGGCTCTCTGCAAGCTCCGCCTCCTGGGTTCACGCCATTCTCCTGCCTCAGCCTCCCCAGTAGCTGGGACTACAGGCGCCCGCCACCATGCCTGGCCAATTTTTTTGTACTTTTTAGTAGACACAGGGTTTCACCATGTTAATCAGGATGGTCTCGATCTCCTGATCTCGTGATCTGCCTGCCTCGGCCTCCCAAAGTGTTGGGATTATAGGCGTGAGCCACTGCGCCTGGCCAAAAACGTTATTATTTGTGCACCAACAAACAGCGTCAGCAACAAGGTATCAGTTGTCCTTGCCCTCGAGTCCCACGGGAAGGACATGGATGGATTTAGATGGATCCATGCACATGCATTATGGGATAGGAGCTCTGAGCTCAGGGAATGCAAATCCCTTGTAAAGATCCCTAAATATGCCTAGTCTTTGTTCCAGGAGACACCAACATCCTTGAAAAGATGGTCAAAACAAAGGGCAGTCTGTGTCTGCTCCTAACGTGTGCGGAAATGTGAGGGGCCCATGAAAACACATCACACAGTACTTTCCTCTTATAGTAGACAAGTGAGTCTGTGTGCACATGGATGAAACACTTTATCAAAACTAGTCAGAAATTCAGACAAAATTTAATTCAATCAAACAACTGCATGTAATAAATACTATTTTTGTGTGGCTACCAATGACTCACAAGTCCAGCTGCTTCAAAAACATCCTAATTCTCTAGCCCCATCACAGTCCAATTCAACATAACCTGTGGGGAGGGGCCTGGCCTCAGTATTGTTAAAGCTTTCCAGGTGACTTTCATGAGTAATCAAGTCAGGCTGACAATCACTAAGCCAAAATAAGCCCAGTACTATGAAAGGTCTTTTCAGAGACACAGAAGAAAAACAAAACAAAACAACCTAAAGTAAACTTCATGACACAGTGTCTATAAATGAGGGAACCTACAATCTTTGGCAGGAAAAACTTCAATGAAACTCATTTTCTTGCTACGCTGACCAATTATTTTACCAAAATAAGTCATAACATAAGATCTATTCCTCAGTTCCTGTGTAGATAGAACCTAAAATCTGGGGAGAGGCAACTAATTTGTTTTTTTTACTCACTTGACAACTATTTTGACTAAAGCATTTAAGGCTTGTGGTGTTGATTTTTGTTTAAAAATGTTTACCAATTTTTCAGGAGATTGAGACCATCCTGGCTAACACGGTGAAAACCTGTCTCTACTAAAAGTACAAAAAATTAGCCGGGCGTGGTGGCGGGCGCCTCTAGTCCCAGCTACTCGGGAGGCTGAGGCAGGAGAATGGCGTGAACCCGGAAGGCGGAGCTTGCAGTTAGCCAAGATCGCGCCACTGCACTCCAGCCTGGGCCACAGAGCGAAACTCCACCTCAAAAAACAAAACAAAACAAAAAATGTTTACCAATTTTATAAAAGACATTTTTTTTTGCAGTTTTCCAGCAAAATCTTACAAGCAAAGCATGTTTTCTTTCCCCTTATCTCAACCCAAATGGTATGCTATTTGTCATATTTTCTTTTTTTAAAAAGTTTTGTTTTAGATTAAGGGGTACATGTGAAGGTTTGTTATGTAGGAAAATAGATTGTTTCATCACCCAGATACTGAGCCTAGTACCCAATAGTTACTTTTTCTGATCCTCTCTCTCCTCCCACCCTTCACTCTCAAGTAGGTCCCAGTGTGTGTTGTTCCCCTCTTTGTGTCCATGTGTTCTCATCATTTAGCTCCCAATTATAAATGAGAACATGTGGTATTTAGTTTTCTGTTCTTGCATTAGTTTGTTAAGCATCATGGCCTCCAGTTCCATCCATGTTCCTGCAAAAGACATGATCTCATTCTTTTTTGTGACTACATAGTATTCCATGGTGTATATGTACCAAATTTTCTTTATCCAGTCTAACATTGATGGGCGTTTAGGTTGACTCCATAACTTGGTTACTGTGAATTGAGCTGCTGTGAACATATGCATTCATGTGTCTTTATGACAGAATGACATATATTCCTTTGGGTATATACCCGATAATAAGATTATTGGGTGAAATGGTAGTTCTATTTTTTAGCTCTTTGGAGAATCATCACACTGCTTTCCACAATGGTTGAACTAATTTAACTCCCACCAACAGTGCATAAGCTGTTTGTGTTTGTTTGTTTTTTGCCCCACAACCTCACCAGCATCTGTAATTTTTTGACATTTTAATAACAGCCATTCTGATTGGTGTGACATGGTATCTCATTGTGGTTTTGATTTGCATTTCTCTAATGAACAGTGATAATGGGATCTTTTTCATATGTTTGTTGACCACATGTATGTCTTCTTTAGAAAAGCATCTGCTTATGTCCTTTGTCCACTTTTTAATGGGATTGTTTGTTTTTTCCTTATAAATTTGTTTAAGTTTCTTATTGATGGTGGATATTTGACCTTCGTCAAATACATAATTTGCAAATATTTTCTCCCATTCTGTGGGTTGTCTGTTTACCCTGTTGATAGTGTCTTTTGTTCTGCAGAAGCTGTTTAGTTTAGATACTATTTGTCAAATTTGCTTTCATTGCAACTGCTTTTGGCATCTTTGTCATGAAATCTTTGCCCATTCCTATGTCCAGGATGGTATTCCCTAGGTTGTCTCCCAGGGATTTTATAGTTTTAGGTTTTACATTTAAGTCTTTAATCTATCTTGAGTTGATTTTTGTATATAGCGTAAGGAAGGGGTCCAGTTTAAATCTTGTGCATGTGGCTAGTTATTTACCCCTGCACCATTTATTGAATAGGGAGTCCTTTCCTCATTGCTTGTTTTTGTCAGCTTTGTTGAAGATCTCATGGTTGTAGCCATGCAGCCTTATATCTGCACCCTCTATTCCTCTATTTTGTTCCATTGGTCTATGTGTCTGTTTTTGTACCAGTACCATGATGTTTTGGTTCCTGTAGTTCTGTAGTATAGTTTGAAGTTTGGTAACATGATGTCTCCAGCTTTGTTCATTTTGCTTAGAATTGCCTTGGCTATCCAGACTCTTTGGTTCCATATGAATTTTAAAATAGTTTTTCCTTGTTCTGTGAAGAGTATCATTGGTAGTTTAATAGAGTAGCATTGAATCTGTAAATTGCTTTGGATAATACGGCCATCTTAAAAATATTGATTTTTCCTACCCATGAATGTGGAATGTTTTTCCATCTGTTTGTGTCATCTCTGATTTCTTTGAGCAGTGTTTGTAATTCTCATTGTAGAGATCTTTCACCTCCCTTGTTAGCTGTATTCCTAGGTATTTTGTTCATTTTATGGCAATTGTGAATGGGATTGTGTTCCTGATTTGGTTCTCGGCTTGGCTGTCATTGGTATATAGGAATGCTAGTGATTTTTGCACACTGATTTTGTATCCTGAAACATTGCTGAAGTTGTTTATTATTTTAAGGAGTTTTGGGCTGAGACTATGGGGTTTTCTAGATATAGAATTATGTCATCTGCAGACAGGGATAATTTGACTTCTTCTCTTCCTATTTGGATCCCCTTTATTTCTTTGTCTTGCCTGATTGCTCTAGCCCGGACTTCGAATATTGTGTTGAATAAGATTGGTGGAAGAAGGCATCCTTGTCTTGTGCCAGTTTTCACGGGGAATGCTTCCAGCTTTTGCCCATTCAGTATGATGCTGGTTGTCGGTTTGTCATAGATAGCTCTTATTATTTTGAGGTATGTTTCTTCAATCCCTGGTTCACTGAGAGTTTTTAAAACAAAGGGATATTACATTTTATTAGAAGTCTTTCTTCATCTATTGAGATAATCGTGGTTTTTGTCTTTAGTTTTGTCTGTGCGACGAATCATATTTATTGATTTGCAAATGTTGAACCAACCTTGCTTCCCAGGAATAAAGCCTATTTGATGGTGGTGGATTAGATTTTTGATGTGCTGCTGGATTCAGTTTGCCAGGATTTTGTTGAGAATTTTTGCTTCCATGTTCATCAAGGATATTGGCCTGAAGTTTTCTTTTATTTTTGTGTCTCTGCCAGGTTTTGATATCAGGATGCTGATGGCCTCATAGAATGAGTTGGGGAGGAGTCCCTCCTCTTCCCCATTTGTTGAAATAGTTTCACTAGGAATGGTACCAGCTCTTCTTTGTACAGCTGGCAGAATTCAGTTGTGAACCCATCTGGTCCTGGGCTTTTTTTTTTTTTTCTTTTGGTCGGTAGGCTATTTATTACCTATTCAAGTTTGGAGTTCATTATTGGTTTGTTTAGGGATTCAATGACTTCCTGACTCAGTCCTGGGAGGGTATATGTATCCAGGAATTTATCCATTTCTTCTAGGTTTTCTAGTTTGTGTGTGTAGAGGTGTTCATAATATTCTCTGATCGTTATTTTTATTTCTGTAGGGTAAGTGGTAATATCCTCTTTGTCTTTTCTGATTGTGTTAACTGGATCTTCTCTCTTTTGTTCTTTATTATTCTAGCTAGTGGTCTATCTATCTTACTAATTTTTTCAAACAGTTAGCTCCTGGCTTTGTTGATCTTTTGAATAGTTTTTCATGTCTCAATTCCTTCAGTTCGGCTCTGATTTTGGTTATTTCTTGTCTTCTCCTAGCTTTGGGGTTAGTTTGCTTTTGCTTCTCTAGTTCTTTTAGTCATGATGTTAGGTTGTTAATTTGAGATCTTTCTAACTTTTTGATGTGGATTTTTAGTGCTGTAAATTTCCCTCTTAACACTGCCTTAGCTGTGTCCTAGAGATTCTGGTATGTTGTATCTTTGTTTTCAGTAGTTTCAAAAAACTTCTAGATTTCTGCCTTAACTTCATTATTTACCTGAAACTCATTCAGGAGCAGGTTGTTTAATTTCCACCTAATTGTATGGTGTTGAGCAATTTTCTTAGACTTGAATTCTGTTTTTACTGTACTGTAGTATGAGAGTGTGGTTGGTATAATTTCAGTTCTTTTTGCATTTGCTGGGGATTGTTTTATGTCCACGTGTGTGGCTGATTTCAGAGTATGTGCCATGTGGCAATGAGAAGAATGCATATTCTGTTGTTTTCGGGTGGAGTATTCTGTAGATGTCTATCAGGTCCATTTGGTCCAGTGTTGAGTTCAGGTCCTGAATACGTTTGTTAATTTTCTGCCTCAGTGATCTAACACAGTCAGTGGGTGTTGAAGTCTCCCACTAATATCGTGTGACAGTCTAATTCTCTTTGAAGGTCTCCAAGAACTTGCTTTATGTATCTGAGTGCTCCTGTGTTGGGAGCATATATATTTAGGACAGTAATGTCTGTTGAATTGAGCCCTTTACCATTATGTAATGCCCTTCTTTGTCTTTCTGAGTCTTTGTAGGTTGAAAGTTGCTTTTTTTCTGTTTTCCATTTGCTTGGTAGATTTTCCTCCATCTCTTTGTTTTGAATCTACGGATGTCATTGCATGTGAGGTAAGTTTTTTAAAGACAGCGTACCATGGGGTCTTGCTTTTTCAGTCAGCTTGCCACTCTGTGCCTTTAAATAAGGGCATTTAGTCCATTTCCATTCAAGATTAACACTGATATGCGTGGATGTAATCCTGTCATCATAATGTTAGCTGGTTATTTTGCAGACTTGCTTATGTGGTTGCCTTATGGTGTCACTAGGCTGTGTATTTCAGTGTATTTTTTTTTAGTGGCTGGTAACAGGCTTTCCTTTCCATATTTAGTGCTTCCTTCAGGAGGCTTATAAGGCATGTCTGGTGGTTTAAAAAAAAAAAAAAAAAAAAATCCCCTCAGCACTTCTTTGTCTGAAAAGAATCTTATTTCTCCTTCACTTATGAAGCTTAGGTTGGCTAGATTTGAAATCTTGGTGGGAATTCCATTTATTTAAGAATGTTGAATATTGACCCCCAACCTCTTCTGGCTTGTAAGGTTTCTGCTAATAGGTCTACTGTTAGTCTAATGGATTTCCCTTTGTACCTTTGTAGGTTATCTCTCCTTTCTCTTTCTCTGCCTTTAAGATTGTTTTGCTTCATTTCAAGCTTGGAGAATCTGATAATCATGTCTCTTGGGGATGATTTTCTTGTGAAGGATTTTGCAGGGTTCTCTGCATTTTCAGAATTTGAGTGTTGGTCACTCTAGCTAGGTTGGGAAAGGTCTCATGGATGAAATCCTAAAATATGTTTTCAAGTAGTTTCCATTCTCCCGATCTCTTTCAGAGACACCAGTGAGTCATAGATTTGGTCTCTTTACATAATTCCATGTTTTTCAGAGGAGAAGTTTTTTATTCCTTTTTACCCTTTCTTTTTTTTTTTTAAATTTTATTTATTTATTTATTTTTTGAGACAGAGTCTCACTCTGTTGCCCAGGCCAGAGTTCAGTGGCTTGATCTCGGCTCACTGCAAGCTCCACCTCCTGGGTTCATGCCATTTTCCTGCCTCAGCCTCCCGAGTAGCTGGGACTACAGGCGCCCACCACCACACCGGGCTAAGTTTTTGTATTTTTAGTAGAGACGGGGTTTCACCGTGTCAGCCAGGATGGTCTCGATCTCCTGACCTCGTGATCTGCCCACCTCGGCCTCCCAAAGTGCTGGGATTACAGGCGTGAGCCGCCATACCTGGTCCACTCTTTCTTCTTTATTCTTGTCTGGCTGTCTTATTTCAGAAAGCCAGTCTTTGAGCTCTGAGATTCTTTCCTTGGCTTGGTCTACCCTGCTGTTAATACTTGCCATTGCATTGTGAAATTTTTGTAGCATGTTTTTCAGTTCTATTGGGTGGGTTACATTCTTTTCCCTACAGCTATTTTATCTGTCAGCTCCTGTATCATTTTATTGTGCCTCTTAGCTTCCTTAGATTGGGTTTCAACATTCTCCTGAATCTTAATGATCTTCATTCATATCCATAGTCTGAATTACATTTCTGTCACTTCAACCATCTCATCTTTGCTGGGGAGGTGATGTGGTCATTTGGAGGGAAGGAGGCCGTCTGACTTTTGAGTTGTCAGGATTCTTGTGCTGATTCTTTCTCATCTTTGTGGACTGATATTTCTTTAATCTTTGAAGTGGTGTCCTCTGTGGCTAAACTTTATTTTACTTTATTCTATTCAATGACCTTGAGGGTTTGGTTTTGGTACAAGGTGGGTTCAACTGATTGGTTTCATTTCTGGAATATTTTAGGAGACTAAGGCTCAGCTCAGATCTCCCAAACTCCATGCTCTAACTCTGGGGGACTGGTTTCTGGCCCAGGCTTTGTCTCTGGCCCCTAAAGGTTAGGAATCTGATGTGCTGGAAGGACCAAGATGCTCCCAGACCGCTGGTCACAACACTCTGATGGGTGGTGCCAGTCAAAGTGCTTCAGAGGGCAGTGGCAGTGAGATCCATCCTGGTTCACACCTTCAGCAGCAGCAGCAGTGGCAGCGAGGTGTGGTGCACACTCACTGGCTGCAGCAGGGAACTAGTGGCTGCCAGCATGCTGGCCTCCTTGTGGGCATTCATAGCAGCAACTACGGCATCACGGTGCAGGGGTTGAGGGATGTGTGCTCCCCTCCCCCACTCCCGTGTCTTTGTGCGCATTTGTGCCGGTGGCGGTGTTAGAATGGGAGTGAAGCACTGGTGAGCACAGGACTGTGTGCGTCCTCCTTGCACATTCACGTGGGTAGTTGTGGCCGCTAAGAACAGGGGTGAGTCCTCTGTTCTCTGTGCCTTTCACACTGGTGGTAGTGTTGGTGCAGGGGCAGGGCGCTGGCAGGGGCGGGGCTGGCAGGCTTCATGCCCACCCATCAATGCTCCATCAATGCTCGGGAGGGTGAAGTGCACTCAGGATGGCAGCAGTAGCGTGGCACACACGCTGTGGTGGGAAAGGGGAGGCAAGGTCCACCCGCACACACATGCACTGGCAAAACGATGTGGGGGATGGCCATGGGCTAGTGCATGCAGGCAAAGTGGCATGGAAGAGGCTGCAGTGGGGACAGGGCACAGTTAGGCTGATGCGTGTACATAGTGGCCACTCTACAGCAGTTCTCTGCTGGTCAGGCACAGTCAGCCAGCACAGGAACTATGATGTGGGTCCTCAGGAGGTAGCCCCCACGGCACCCTGCTGTGAAGCTGCACTGCAAGCAGGTGTGGCCAGGCTGGGGCCCCAGGAGGGGCGAGCAGACTGAAGGATGCTCAGGTCGGGCTGGCCCTGTCTCATAGACAAGACTGCCCTGCAGAGTTCAGGTCTGACAGTTCCCCTAGGGCTGAAGTCTCCTATGAGAGTAAGTGTAGCCTAGATCAGTGGGTGTCCCTGACCATACTCCACTACAGATGCTCCCACACCAAACCTTCTGGGCTTTGCACAGTCTGGAGTTCTACCACAACACTTTTATAAGCAGGTCTCCCTGACAACTCAAGTGTCCCTGGTCATTGTAGGGTCTCTTCCTGTCAGGAATTCAGGGGCCTGTGACAAGAGGAGGTTGCACCTTGCCTGTTCAACTCACCTCTCCTCCAGGAGTTTTTGGGGACCAGGAATGAGTCCTGGTGCACGGTTGCCCCTTGCAGGGTTCCCAGCTCCCTCCCCCTTCAGCCCAACATCTCTTTCTTCCCCGTGTCTGCCTCTGTCTGCTCTCAAAGAAGTGTCTTCCCTCTGTCTGCTCTCAAAGTGTCTTCCCTCTGTCTGCTCTCAAAGTGTCTTCCCTCTGTCTGCTCTCAAAGTGTCTTCCCTCTGTCTGCTCTCAAAGTGTCTTCCCTCTGTCTGCTCTCAAAGTGTCTTCCCTCTGTCTGCTCTCAAAGTGTCTTCCCTCTGTCTGCTCTCAAAGTGTCTTCCCTCTGTCTGCTCTCAAAGTGTCTTCCCTCTGTCTGCTCTCAAAGTGTCTTCCCTCTGTCTGCTCTCAAAGTGTCTTCCCTCTGTCTGCTCTCAAAGTGTCTTCCCTCTGTCTGCTCTCAAAGTGTCTTCCCTCTGTCTGCTCTCAAAGTGTCTTCCCTCTGTCTGCTCTCAAAGTGTCTTCCCTCTGTCTGCTCTCAAAGCCTTCCTTCTGAAGATCTGCCGGGAGCACACCAGTCTTCCCAATTTCCTGGTCCCTTGGTGGGAGCTGTTCCTCTTGGCTGTGTCTAGTCAGCCATCTTCCCTCATATTTTCTTCACACAAGTTAACAAGGGTTATTTTCACATTGTAATTTCATCCATTAATTGACATTTAAGAGAAAACACATCAGAGTATGTGATAATCTGCTAATATTGCTCCCAACGATCACATACGTTTTGTTGTTTCCTTCAATAAAGACAGTGATAGCTCCACATCATTGTTCTGATTTTATCAGATCTATAGGAGGAAAACTGTCAAACTGTGATGAAGGAATTCAGTGAAGATCTAAATAAATGGAGAGTTATTCTAAGTATATGAATAGAAAGACTCAATATTGTGAAGATGTCAGTTCTTTCAAACTTCATCTATAGATTAAAAGCAATCCCAATAGAAATCCCACCAAGTTATCTAGTGGGTATTGACAAACTGATTCCAAAGTTTATATAAAAAGGCAAAAGACCCAAATTAACCAACAAATGTTAAAGAAGAACAAGTTTGAAGGACTTACACTGCATAGCTTCAAAATCTATGATAAAGCTATAGTGATCAAGACAGTGTGGTATTGGTGAAAGAATAAAAAAATAGATCAATGGAACACCAGTGGGCCAAAAAATAGACCCGCATGTGCATAGTGAACTGATCTCTGACACAGAAGCAAGGGCGATTCAAAAGAAAAGATAGTCTAATCAACAAATGGTGCTAGAATAACTGGTCATCCAACATGCAAAAATATAAATCTATACACAGACCTTACACCTGTCACAAAATAAGATCAAAATGGATCACAGACATATTTATTTATATTTATATTATAAATAAATTTATATTAAATATATTTATATTAAATATATTTATATTTATATTAAATATATTTATATTTATATTTATATTAAATATATTTATATTTATATTAAATATAAAGTGCAAAACTATAAAACTTCTAGAAGACAACATAGGAAAATATTTAGTTGACCTTGGTTTTGGTTATGACCTTAGGTACAACATCAAAATACATGATTTATCAAGAAAAATTGATAAGCAGGACTTCATTAAAATTAAAACTTCTGTGTAAGACACTGTTAAGACAGTAAAAAGACAAACCAAAGATTGGGAGAAAATCTTTGTATAACACATATCTAATAGAAGACTAGTATCCACAATACATACAGAATCCTTAAAATTCAACAAGAAGAAAACAAAAAACACATTTAAAAATCAGTAAAAATCTGAACAAACATCTCACCAGAGAAGATACGCAGAATGACAAGCATATGAGAAGATGCTCCACATCATATGTCATTGGAGAAATGCAAATTAAGATAACAATGAGATAGTACTACACACCAATTAGAATGGCTACACTCAAAATACTGACAACAAATGCTGGGGAGGATATGGGTCAACAGGAACTCCCATCCATTATCGACAGGAATGCAATATAGTATAGCCACTTTAGATGACAGTTTGGCAGTATTTTTCCTTTTAGTGTTTTTTTTTTTGGAGACAGAGTCTTGCTGTGTTGGCAGGCTGGAGTGCAGTGGCAAGATCTTGGCTCACTGCAACTTCCACCTCCCGGATTCAAGCAATTCTCCTGCTTCAACCTCTCGAGTAGCTGGGAGTACAGGTGCCCACCACCACGCCGAGCTAATTTTTGTATTTTTAGTAGATACGGGGTTTCACCATGTTGGCCAGGATGGTCTTGATCTCTTGACCTCGTGATCCACCTGCCTGGGCCTCCCAGAGTGGTGGGATTACAAGCATGAGCCACCATGCCCGGCCGATAGTATCTTACAAAACTAAACATACTCTTACCACATGTTTCAGCAATTGCAGTTCTTAGTACTTACCCAAAGATATTGAAAACAAAGATATGTTTAAGCAAAAAATTGCACACAGATGGTTATAGCAGCTTTGTCCATAATTGCCAAAACTTGG
The DNA here is from genome assembly GCF_024542745.1 of Macaca thibetana thibetana. NCBI lineage: Eukaryota > Metazoa > Chordata > Mammalia > Primates > Cercopithecidae > Macaca > Macaca thibetana. The sequence continues at coordinate 107,485,149 of NC_065592.1, read as the reverse complement.
AAGATGACTTTTAATAACTAAATGGATAAATAATCTGTGGTACATCCAGACAATCAAATATTATGCAGTGATAAATAGAAATAAACTAGCAGAGACATGTAAAGACATTGAGGAAACTTTGATGCACATTGTTAAGTGAAAGAAGTCAATCCGAACAGGCTACATACTTTAGGACCTCTGGGGGAAGGGAGAGATGAATAGGTGAGGCAGAGAGGATTTTTTGGGCAGTGAAAAGTATTCTGTATGATACTGTAATGATGGATATGTGTCATTGTGTGTTTTTCATAACCTATAGACTGAAACAAAAAGAGTGATCCCTAATGTAAACTACAGACTTAATAATAGTGTATTAGTATTGGCTTATCAATTGTAACAAATGTACCAGGAGATGTTAATAGTAGGGGAAATTCCTACAAGAATCACCCACTCCCACCCTCTCATTTCACAGATGAAGTCCCGTGACCCAGAAATGCAAAACCCTCTGTTGCTGTTTGATCCTACTGGAGACAGCCCTGACTCTTCCTCTGACCCCTCTTCCTTGGGGTCCAGGGCTCTTTCTGCTCCTCTAAACAGTCACCTCAGCAGAGCCTCCTGGCAAGCAGGATTTAGTCTACACCAGGCTTCCTGCATGCCACTGTTTATTTTCCTAATGAAGACAGAAAATGTGGTGTGAGAGCAGCAGCGTGTTAGGTTTTTCAATTCTAATGGGAAGAATAAAAAACTCACTATGATGCACTAAAGAGCCATTAGTGAAAACAGTTTAAAGTCCCTACCTCAATTCCCAAGAAGGCTGACGGAGAGAAACGGCAGCTTCAACATTTGCACTTTGACTTGCCTCTCTCCATGGGAACTTCAGATTTCCTTCCGACAGCTAACACAATCCTAAATTCCTACTGTGACTTTCAGGGATTACCAAAGACAGAATGTTGAATGCATTGTATGGTTTCTATCTTCAATCATAGGAGCCATTCTGCGCTCTAGGAGTAGCAATGAGATCCAAACCCAGGAAATAGGGCAATATCTTCGATTAACATCATTAGCCCTCAGGAATTTTTTTTTTTTTTTTTTTTTTTTTTTGAGACTAGAAGCAGAAGCCTGCTTCATGCCTGGCTGCCTATCAAAAGAAGAAATTTTCATAAATCTATAGCTCTGCACAATGAAAACGGTTCCTTTCACCTCTGCTGAATCAGCGTCTGGAGCATCAAGGACAGGGGAAAAGTTCTAACATTAACTTTATTCTTCTACCTGCTGCTAATCAGAGTGCAAGCGAGAAGTCGCTTCTCAGGGCCAGTAAAGCAGGGAAAGAAATCACTGGCGCTCCTCCCCAATCTGAGGATCAAATAAACAGCCTATTTTACCTCCAGCTGCTAAGGGTACGGCTTGAGCTACAGAGAGCTCATTAGAAAGAACAAGAAAGTTAGAAATTTGAGCTTTGGGGGGAAAATGTCATTCTTCAAATTCCCTACCTTTTTTTTTTTTTTTTTTTTGAGACGGAGTCTCGCTCTGTTGCCCAGGCTGGAGTGCGGTGGCGCAATCCCGGCTCACTGCAAGCTCCGCCTCCCGGGTTCACACCATTCTCCTGCCTCAGCCTCCCGAGTAGCTGGGACTACAGGCACCCGCAGCCATGCCGGGCTAATTTTTAGCGTTTTTAGTAGAGACGGGGTTTCACTGTGTTAGCCAGGATGGTCTCGATCTCCTGACCTCGTGATCCACCCGTCTCGGCCTCCCAAAGTGCTGGGATTACAGGCGTGAGCCACCCCGCCCGGCCCAAATTCCCCTTTACTCTTTAACTAAATGCATATCCTTTTTAGGGGCCAGATGGGATGGGGAGACCTGTTTTGAACCTTAGGACAATAATAAGAGCTTAGATATTTACTAACGGAATGAAATGGTTTGTCTGAAAGTTGCCCAGTTTCACGACTGTTGTCCCATAAAACCAAAGAGAACGATGTTTGCCACGTGGTAAAAGCTGACTTCAGCTGACATCTCCTTCCTTCATTCTTTTTCAGCTCACACACCTCCCCATCCTCTGAATTCCCACAAAGACTGTTATCGCTGGTCTCATAAAATGATACCCCAAAGTATGATGCTTTGGCATCCAGAGTGCTTTAAACTAAAGGAGATTGAAGGCCCCAGAAGCCAAGTTTCCCCCTGACCTTCTCCTGCCCTCCTGTCTCCCACCCTCTACTTCTCCCCTGAAGTGAGTCCTGGAAACAGAATTCTTCTTTCCCAAAGCAAGCCATGACACCCTGGAAATATCACTCTAACCTTCCCTGCCTTTCCGTGTGGCAGCTGGCCATGAAGAAATTCTCTGACCCACCTTGTTTGATAGCGGATCACAAGACCCTGGTTCTAGAGGGGTCCTGCCTTATACCGAGGGGAAGGAATGGCACACAGAGAGGCCAAGAAGAATCTGAAGAGATGTCCAATCACCTTTGCACATGGCTGCCCGTTCTTCATTGAGCCTAAGCATTAAAATAGACAGTTTCCCCTGGGTCTTTGGGTCTTCATTTCTGAAGACTCCATGTCATGTAAAACTTTGATTAAATAAATGTATCCTGCATTGCTTTTGCTAACCTGTCTTTTGTTGTAGGAGTGTCACCCATGACCCTTATGATGGGTAAGGAAAGATATCACATCTTTTCTACTCCTACATTATCATACTGTGAAATTTTATTATATGCTGTCTTGCCCTCACAGAAAGAGAATGTTGGAGTTTGAAAGAATCCTGCTAATCATGAAATCTGGTTCTTTATTTAACAGAAAGATTCCCAGAGACATGAAGTGATTAGTATTGTTTCACAGAGAAGCAGAGTGAGAGTCAGACCCTGGGGCAGTCCAGGCTCTGCTGTCTTTGGAGGTGGGGATTCAGGTCTCTCCAGTGGGGTCGTGAGGTCCCTAAGAACAGGAGCCAGGCCTTGGGCCATAGTCTCCTGCATCCCTCCAGAGCCTGCAGCAGGAGCTGGGTTCAAGGATGCCGCTGAGGGAGTCCACGTGACTGATGTACACTGCTCTGGAAGCACCATTCTGGCAGACTAGCCCTCTTCTTCCCATACAATCCAGGCAGGTTATTTTAGATCGTCCAGATTTTTCTAGATAATCTTGTAACATATTCACATTCAACATACATATATAAATTCACACTTGGTATGGGTAGGAGAACTGTGCAGACTTCAGTAGAATTTATTTCTTAAACCTTTCTGTAGATGGTCATTTAAGGCCAGTAAAATGTTTTCGATCTCAGGGGTTAAATGGATTCAAAACAGAAATCAGTAAAGCTGTCATTGCGGATTTCTGTAATAGAGAGGCAAGTACAACAGTTGATTAATAACTCTATCCCTTTATATCTATAGAACATATAAGGCCACTAGCTACCCCTGGACCTCAACACTCCACATTCCCCATTTCAGAAATCCAGGAGGACACGTGGCACTGTGAGGGGACCACAGAGACCCTGTGTCTCCTGTCTAGTCGATGCCTCTTCACTCGCCCAGCCCCTGCTTCACAGAACAGGCATTCTTGCTCCAAAATCTCTTGCTCATTAGCTGCCCCTATCCTGCTGCTTACACAGGTTTTAACCTGTGAGTCACCCCACACCCTCCTGACATCTGCTTTTCTCAGGACATGCAAAATACAGGCTTGGGATTTGAGCATTTTCTATGCACAGGAAAACTGAAATTGAGATTCAGGAAAGCGACTTATTGAATTTGATAATTTAGATGTGGATTAAGATTGTAGGTGTTATTTTGAGAGGGCCCCAAGCAAGTTTCAGATATACCTTTTTTTGAGAAAATGTGTGAGAGTCTATTTTGCTCTCAGTTCTCTGCTATTGTTAGGACCCCAGTATTCACCTGCCCGCTTGCACTGCAACTCCAAAGGAAGCTTTCATCTAAAGCTTGGGAGAAATGATTTGCTAATAATCCATCACTGTGGTTTTTATTATGTTTCCAACCATTTTCTATTTTATGAGCGGTTATTTTAATATTAAAATTTTGTTCTTCAAGTATCACTAGCATAACAATATTATCAGACACTTTGGGAACATTTGTGATGTGTGTTTTGTTGTTTGTTTTTGTTTTCTTTTTTTTTGAGACGGAGTCTCCCGTCTCGCTCTGTCGCCCAGGCTGGAGTGCAGTGGCTCGATCTCGGCTCACTGCAAGCTCTGCCTCCCGGGTTCATGCCATTCTCCTGCCTCAGCCTCCCGAGTGGCTGGGACTACAGGCGCCCGCCACCAAGCCCCGCTAATTGTTTGTATTTTTAGTAGAGACGGGGTTTCACCGTGTTAGCCAGGATGGTCTCGATCTCCTGACCTCATGACCCGCCCGCCTCGGCCTCCCAAAGTGCTGGGATTACAGGCTTGAGCCACCGCGCCCGGCCTAGAAGTTTAAGAAAACAGAACGTTTTTTAAAGTCACTATACTATGACATGTCCACAAAAATGTTCAATAGATAGTTCCTCCGAAGTAATTTTCATAGATGAACAAAATGATGACTGTGTATAATCTTTTCCGTGTTCTTTGCAGATGTGTTAATTCACAGGCGGTAAAAGGGAAAAGTTAACAAATGCAAAGCATGAGAATCCCACATTTCAGTTTACACAGATTCTCACTAATCTATCCAGTGGGAATTCATTCTTCTTTCCTCCCCACTTTTTTTTGGGGGGCCGGGGGGGACAGTCTCACTCTGTCGCCCAGGCTGGAGTGCAGTGGTGCCATCTCAGCTCACTGCAAGCTCCGCCTCCCTGGTTCACGCCATTCTCCTGCCTCAGCCTCCCGAGTAGCTGGGACTACAGGCACCACCACCACGCCTGGCTAATTTTTTGTGTTTTTAGTAGAGATGGGGTTTCACTGCAGTCTCCACCTCCTGACCTTGTGATCCGCCTGCCTTGGCCTCCCAAAGTGCTGGGATTACAGGCGTGACCGACCGCACCCGGCCTTTTTTGTATTTTGTGTTTTTTTGGTAGAGATGGTGTTTCACCGTGTTAGCCAGGATGGTCTGGACTCCTGACCTCGTGATCCACCCACCTCCGCCTCCCAAAGTGCAGGGATTACAGGCCTGAGCCACTGGTGCCCAGCCTGATAATTTTCTTTAACTTTTAACTTCAGTGCTACATGTACAGATTTATTACATAGGGAAACTTGTGTCATGGGCGTTTGTTGTACAGACTATTTCATCACCCAGTTATTAAGCCTAGTACCCATTAATTATTTTTCCTGATCCTCTCCCTCCTCCCACCCTCCACCCTCTGAGAGGCCCCAGTGTTGTTGCTCCTTTCTGTGTGTCCATGTGTTATCATCCTTTATCTCCCACTTATAAGTGACAACATGTGGTATTTGGTTTTCTGTTTCTGGATTAGTTTGCTAAGGATAATGGCCTCCAGCTCCATCCATGTTGCTGAAGAGGACATGATCCCACTCGTTTTTCTGGCTGCATAGTATTCCATGATGCATATGTACCACATTTTCTTTATTCAGTCTATATGATAAATATTTTTTTTTTTTTTTAAATCTTGAGTTCTAAATTCTCTCACTCAGTCTTAAAGACAAGTATGAATAAATTACTATTTGGTAATATAACGAAGGTTATAAGGAACATTTTAAGGTAATTTTTCAGAACTATTTTAGAGTATGCTATTAGGAAAGTATAGTCTCTCTCAAATTTAACAGGCATTTTACCAAGCACATTTTTATAATTTGGAGATCAAGATTTTTCCCAGGAGCAGTATCATAGACTCTAGTAACATGAGAGCAAGCATGAGAACAGTGTGTAAAGCCAAAGTCACCATCTCTCCTCCCACCCCCTCTTGGTATTAGTCTGTTCTCACACTGCTATAAAGAGCTACCTGAAACGGGGTAATTTATGAAGAAAAGAGGTTGAATTGACTCACAGTTCCACAGGCTGTACAGAAAGCATAGTTGGAGAGGTCTCAGAAAACTTACAATCATGGCTGAAGGCCAAGGGGAAGCAAGCACATCTTCACATGGCTGGCAGGAGGGAGAGAGAGAGCCAAGGGGAAGGTGCTGCCACTTTCACACAACCAGATCTCATGAGAACTCACTCACTATCCTGAAAACAGCAAGGGGAGATCTGCTTCCATAGTTCAATCACCTCCCACCAGGTTCCTCCTCCAACACTGGGGACTACAATTCAACATGAGATTTGAGAGAGAACACAGAGCTAAACCATATCAGACCCCTTCTTGTCTATTATCCCCAGTGTATCCACAGTTATCTTTGAGATGGAAGCCTAATCATGTCATCCACAGGTCAAAATGGTGTTAATGGGGTACCATTATCTCAGTGGTGTCAAGGACTTCTGGTTATTCCAATGCCCAGGAGATAAAGTCCAAAGACTTAGCTAGGCCTCTAAAGTCCTGTATGGTCTTTATGTGTCCCCCCAAGTCACCACGCACAGGGCTTCCCACTGTCTGCTCACTGTACTACACCAGTCTTCACTCAGGCCCCCAACACTCCTTGCTCTCCTCCCACAATGATTTCACATAAGCCAGTTCTACTTTCTGAATTGCTCTTCTCATTACAAAAACTCTCACGTTAATTTTTTTCATCCTGCAGATCTCAGCTCAAATGTCATTCCTCATAGAAGCAATCCTGACTCCCTAGAGTAAGTCAGGTTCTGCTATTTTGTGCTTTCAATGAATCATATGTCTTTTTAAAATCACTAATCACAGCTTTAATTTTGCCAATATTTGTGTATTTGATTAAAGTAGTTCTCTCTGAATAGATTATATGTTCCTTGAGGTCAAATCTATGCCTAATTTGCTCACCTCCTTACCCCCAGCACCACATCCTGTCCAAAACATTTGTTGGGAGAATAAATAAATAATTGTTGAACACTTTTGTGAGTTGAGGCCTTCTTGGTAAAGGGAACATGGTTGTGACCTGAAGTCAGTGCTCCCAAGGGGCTCTATTCCAATGTAGGGAGACTATTTCAAACAAAAACATAAACATGTTATAGGTCAATTGAGAAAAAAAGGCAGGTCCACAGGTAAGAGAGTAACCCATGGGTAGAGGAAATTCAGCTTTACTTTGGTCATAGAAGGTGTTCCCGAGAAGCTATCTGAGTGGGAACTGTAAAACTGTGAAGCAGCAAGCCATGGAGCCCTCAGACCAGATCACAAAGGATCCTCAAAGCATGAAAATAACTTTAACTCTTATCCTGAGTCAAATAAGTACTTTTTAAAAGGACATTATTGGCTTTTTAAAAAGACCACTCAGGTTGGTCTTTGGGGGAATCTCTAACAAAAGTTAAAGCAGTAAGATTATTTGGGAGGCTCTTTTTAACAGTCCAGGTGGGGGAACTTGCATTCTGGATGTGTTTTTAAGATAGATCCTACAAGATATGCTGATGGAGTGGATGCAAAGTGTGAGAGAAATAGGAGTTAATGGCTGTAACATTTTTTAGTCTGGGAAAATGCAAAAGTGGAATTCACAGTCGTTGATATTGGGAAGTTTGGGAGAGGTGCAAGTGTGAGAAGAGGGAGGTAGTGGTTAAGAAAAACTCTGTTTAAATGAATGAGTGAACTATGTAAGTAAAAAAAAGTCTGGAATTTCTCCATATATGAGGATACCAAACCTCATAAATAACCTATGGCATTTTGGCTCAGTTCAGTGGTTTGAGGGCAGGTCTGGTGGGAGGAGGTTCTGCACTGAAATCTTGACACTGTACAATGAAGGCACTGGACATTCAGTGCGAATGTCTTTGAGCCAAATGTTAAAATTTTAAGAATTTTACCAGCTGGGTATTAGACATATCCTTTGCAATAAAAGCCATGGTGAGGGAATTTATGCCATAGAAATCAGCAAATGCTACAAATCAGGGGTTTCATTCCTTTTGTTTGAGAGAGCCCATTTAGCTTCACACTACCAGCCTCGTTATTTAAAAATCAGTCCTTTATTTTCAGTTAAGATTTACACATGTGGAGAGTAAGATGCTAGTATATACCCAAATAGATATAGCCACTATAACTATTTTAGTAATGGTGACAACAAGAAAATGTATCTTGGTCAACCATGGTTACAGGTAGAAAATTTTCTCCCCTTAATATTTATCTTAAAAAACCTTTTATTAACAGGTTTCATGAGATCAAAATTTATGTAAAATTAACTGCACATATATAGAGTATACAATTTAACAAGCATAGGCACATACATACATCCATGAAACCAACACCACCCTCAAAGAGAGGAACACATCCACCACACTCTCAAGGTTCCTTTATCCTTTGGCAATGCTTGCTCTTGTAATCACTTTGTACCCACCCATTATTAGGCAACTATTTACTTCTTTTCTGTCACTGTAGATTGGTTCAAATTTTCTAGAATTTTATATAAATACAATTTTTACAATATGTACTTTTTTGTCTGCCTTTTTTCACTCACAAGATTTATTTTGAAATTAACTCATGTTGCATTAGTAGTTCATTCCTTTTAAATATTAGATTACTATCCCATTGGATGGTTACACTACAATCATTTATCTATTCAACAGTTGATGAACCTCTGCACTCATTTCTTACTATTAAAAATAAAGCTGCCATGAACATTTGTGTACAAATAGTTGCATGGACATTTGTATTTATTAAGCTTTTTTATTCTGTAGTATTAATGCTTTGACATCTTGGTGCCTTACTGACTCCCTGATACACTTTTTCTTCAATAGGAATGTAACCAAGTGAGTAATCAAGACAAAATGTGAAAGCAGTTTAATATTTTCCTAGGCTTACACAAGAATTTTTCTGTCTTATTTTTAAACTATAAGAAAAAGTACTAAAGATTAATTTATTCAAAAGTTGGAATTTTCTCCTTTATTTTTGCCAAAATATCACACCTGAAGGATTTTGTTATTATAAATGTTGAAAGGTGCATTTTTATATTCCTATGAAATGTCATAGATATGAAATACTACATTCTAGGGAATATTTTAAAACAAAATATGACAGCTTTTCTAGCATTAACTATTCATGGCTATAAAAAAATTAGCATTATCTTTGTGCTTGGCTGCTAAGCTTTGTGTTGAGATAAACTAGATGTTAGGCATGACAGCCAATTTACAATTAACATTTTAACTATCATATATTTGCTCAAGGGTATATTTTACCAAAAATTATGTTTTTAATGTAGGTTTCAATTTTCTTCCAAAATGAGCTAAAAGGATATTTTTTTCTTGTAATCAGAAAAAGAGAATGTGATAGGTTTAATTTATATTGAGTAATAAATTACAGTAGGCAGGTTTTTGCTTGCTATCTGTCCTTCATTGATACATTAGTCAATTGATTCATGCATACTAAATTATCAGTTAATGTATTCTGGCCCACAACATATTCAAAATGCTTTAGACTGTGAAGGTTCTTTCTATATAACCCTAAAAAAGCCCTAGTCTAGGAGAAAATGTGCATGCCTTGGGCATGACATTATATTCGTAAAGAGATGTGACTTTTTAAAAACTCCCTTTTTATGAAATTACTTTCTCTACTAAACTGTTATGAAAATACTACCAATTTTAACTAGAGAAAGAAAATCCAGATTTGAGAGAATGGACAATATTTTTTATTCAGTTTACTTAAAATCTACATAAGATTTCTGAAACTGACTTAGTCAGCTCAAATGACAAATTAAACCAAATGCAGAAAAGACAGATTCAAGGGCATGAAGGATGAAATACATGGGCCTTGAAGTCAGGAAAACCAAGAGTCTAACAGACTTTTTCCAACAAATTGGGTAACATTAGAATGAGACATGTAGTGTAGTGGTGTAACCATGGTTCACTGCAGCCTTGACCACCTGGACTCAAGCAATCCTTCTGCCTCAGCCTCTCGAGTAGTTGGAACTATAGGCATGTACCACCATGCCTGGCTAACTTTCTAAAAATTTTTTGGTGGAGACAGGGTCTTGCTTTATTGCCCAAGCTGGTCTTGAACTCCTGGGCTCACACAATCCTTCCACTTCGTCCTCCCAAAGCTTTAGGATTACAGACGTCAGCCACTACACCTAGCCTGAGGTATTTTTTTTTTTTTAATTTTTCTTTTTTTTTGAGATGGAGTCTCACTCTGTTGCCCAGGCTGGAGTGCAGTGGCGCAATCTCTGCTCACTGCAAGCTCTGCACCCGGGTTCACACCATTCTCCTACCTCAGCGCCCGCCACCATGCCCAGATAATTTATTTATATTTTTAGTAGGGACGGGGTTTCACCATGTTAGCCAGGATGGTCTCGATTTCTTGACCTCGTGATCTGCCTGCCTCGGCCTCGGCCTCGGCCTCCCAAAGTGCTGGGATTACAGGTGTGAGCCACCGCGCCTGGCCCTGGTCTGAGGTAGTACTTTTTAAAATAATTGGTCACCATAATGTAGAGCATAATTAATGTGCTATCTGCTAATCCATATGGATTGCAGGCCTTATCTGTGCTAAAATATACTAAGGTGAGCCAGAGCAAGCAGTGGCTCCTGGCCTGCTGGAGGATAGTCCCTGCCCTCTGTCCCTATGCCAGGCCTGAGCTAGCTCCTGTTGCTCTCACAGCCAGGTGACAACTGCATTTGCTGGAACCAACATGCCAATAAGTTGTTTTATTCAATCTACCAACTCTGCCCCAGAAAATAAAAAGTTTATACTGTGTTCTTTCACAGTATGATTTTCTAAATTAATTCAACAGGAAATAAACAACAGAAATAGTTTACCACAACAAGTAATGCCTTATAGTGACATTTGTTGTTGTACAGTCACTATTAGCTCTTAGAACCAAAAAATACCCAGATATTGTGACCTAAAATCTAATCTTTCAAGATGCTTCAATAAAAGAATTAGCAATGCCTCGGTAAATGTGGTATCTGCTGCATTTCTACATTATTTTTGGAGATTTTAAATGTTTACCAGGTTAAGGGTTCAAAGAAGACTTTTGTTTCAAATTAGCATTTACCGGATGTAATTGACTCTAGACACTTTTTTACATAAAATTTATTAGCACACACATGGTGGAATTAGTTCAGAAGAAAAGCACATCTGTAAGTAAATGTTCAGCACAAGCAGGCCAAATATGAAATATCTCAATTTATATCCAACCAAACCTCTAGAAATCAGTTACAATCTGGAACTTGCTCATTTAGTCACTTTAATAACCTCTTTAAAGATCTACATTTTTTCAGAATTGCATCTATCACCTGGTAACTTTTGAAATCATTTTATACATTTTATATTTAAAAAGTAGGAGACCATTTATTTGTTTTTACCTACAGATCATGACGTTCAAGGTTGCCTGTGGCTGATCACCCACCCACTCCATCCCCACCATTATCTGTCCCAGCCTCTTTGTCACTCTGTATTCTCTATACATTGGAGATCTATATCCATTATTTCAGTTTCCTGAACGCACTGAGTTCTTCCACCAATTGCCATCTCCTCTGCTTGGAATGGGTTCGTTCCCTTTCTCTTTACAGGACTGGCTTCTATAAAGCTGTCCATAAACCAGCATCATAAGACAGAATGTGAATTTTCGGTGTGACATCAGCAAGATGGTGAAACAGGCGTTCGCAGAAAAATCAATTTGAACAACGATCCGTTGTTCCTTTGCACCTCTGCAAGAGCTAAGGAATCCAGGTCAGAGATTATAGCACCTGGATAGAGTACAGACATAAGAAAAGGCATATTGAACGAGGTAAGAAGGTCAGTATCGCATGACCCACGTGATGTCTACCCCAAGCTTGCACAGCACAGTACAGAGAGAAATACCTTCTGCATGGGGAAAGGAAAGTGAAGTGAGTGCCTGCCTTTGACATGGATTTTGGCAACAGATTCCTACCAGTGAATCTTGGCACAAAGCACGCCCCGCTGTTCCAGGCTACAGACCCGCCTTCATGGTCTCAGGCACCAGACCTGTTCCCATGGAATCAGGTACCAGTGTGCCCTAATATCAGTGTGACTAATGCCAGACTGATCCCTGTGGTCTCAATATGTGGCTCATTTTCATAGACTTAGCTTCCAGGCTCACCCCAGCACCAGGTCAGCTTCCAGGTTCGCCCCAGCACCAGGTCAGCCTTTGCATCCCCAGGCTGCAGGCCAATACCTGCACCGGGTTAGCCCCTGTGGCCCCAAGATCTAGACCAACCCCTGTGGCCTCCAGGCCCCAGAGCAGCTCACATGACTTCAGGCTACAGGCCCATTCAGAGCCATGCTGGCACCCACATCTTCAAGCTCCAGGATGGCCCCCACAGCTCCAGGCTCCAGCATAAGGCCAACCCCTATGGACCCAATTCCAGGCCTGTTTTCATGGTCTTAGGTACTAGGCTTTTCTCAATGGAATCAGGTATGAGGCCTGTCTCAGTTCACCCTAGGATCAGGCTGCTGCCATAGATTCTATATTGAACCCAGCCTCATAAACTCAGGTTCTGGGCCCACCCAGTACCAGAATAGCCCCTATGAACTCAGGCTCAAGGTCCATGCCAGTGCCAAATTGGCCTTATGGACTCAGGCTCCAGGCATATCCCTGAAGACCAAGTCTATTCCAGTGGGCTCTGGTACCAGGCCAGTACCCTCAGACCCAGGAGCCAGTCCACTCCCACAGACCCAGGATCCAGACCCACCCATGTAGACCCACACTCATAGTCCACTGAGTGGACCTGGACTGTAGGCCTGCCCCTATAGGCCAAGGCATCAGGCCAACCCTTGTGGACTCAAGAGCCAGGCCCACATGCCCACTGATCCAGGCACCAGGCCAGCCCACTAAAATAATTCCACCCATGTACCTTGCCAGTTGGCCTTCCCAGAATCTCTGGACAAGCTGACTGGTAAAGGGATTTCCCACTGAAGTGTCTGTAAAGACTGTAAGAGGTGCCTACTTCTTCAAATATGAATACACCAATGCAAGGCCACAAGGCACATAAATAATCAGGGAAACATAACATCACAAAAAGAATGTAATACCCATAACCAATCCAAAGAAATGAAGATTTATGAACTTTCTGAAGAAGAATTCAAACTAATTGGCTTGAAGAAGCTCAATGAACTATACAAGAAGACACAGCCAACTAAACCAAATCAGGAAAACAATGTGTGAATAAAATGAAAAGTTCAACAAAGAGAAAACATAAAAAATAACCAAACAAATTCTGAAGCTGAAGAACATAATGACTGAACTGAAAAATTTCAGAGATCTTCAACAGCAAACTCGATGAAGCAGCAGAAAGAGTCAGTGACCTCAAACGCTGCTTATTTGAAAGTAACCAGTCAGAGGAACAAAAGAATGAAAAGAGTGAAGAAACCCTACAGGATTTATGGGCCACCATCAAGCAAACCCATATATGCATTAAGAAAGTCACAGAAGGGGCAGAGAAAGAGAAAGAGGAAAAAGGTTTCTTTAAGAAAACAACAGAAAATTTCCCAAATCTAGAGAAGTAGATGAAAATCCAGACCAATGAGTTCAAATAATCTCAAATAGATTAAACATAAAGAGATCATCATCAAGACATTGTATAATCAAGTTGAAAACTTTTCCTCTAACATCAGGAATAAGACAAGGATGCCCACTATTACCACTTGTATTCAACATACAAATGGGTGTCCTAGTCAACAAGAAAAAGAAATAAAAGGTATCCAGTTTGGAAAGAAAGAGGTTAAATTATCTCTCTTTGCAGATGACATGATCTAATATATAAAAGCCCCTAAAGACTTCACCAAAAATTATTAGAACTAGTACAAAAACTCAGTGAAGCTGTAGAATTCACAATTGATATAAACAAATCAATTGTGTTGTATGTTAATAACAAATGACCTGAATAAGAAATTTAAAAAAATAATCACATTTACAATGCATCATAAACACATAATTAGAAATAAATTTAATCAATAAGAGATATGTACACTGAAAACTATAAAATATTGATGAATTAAGACACAAATAAATGAAACAATATCCTGTGATAATAGATTGAAAGAATTAATATAGTCAGAATGTTCATACTACTCACCATGATGAAATCTTTATCTAATTTCCAATGGCATTTTCCACAGAAATACAAATAACAATGTTAAAACTTATATGGAACCACAAAAGATCCTAAATAGCCAAAGTAATTTAAGCAAGAAGAACAAAACTGAATAAATCATATTACCTGATTTTATAATACAAAGTTATAGCAATCAAACACCATGGTATTGACATGTGTCAGAGGTATATACCATTGAACAGAACAGGGAGCTCAGAAATGAATCCATATAATTACAGTAAACTGATCTTTAACAAAGGTGCTAACAACCCAGAATGGAAAAGAGTCTCTTCAGCAAAAGGTATAGGAGAAACTGGATATCCACATGCAGAAGAATGAAATTGGACCCATGTCTCACACCACATGCGAAAATCAAGTCAAAATGGATTAAATAACCATAACACCTAACAATGTAAAAATACTAGGGGAAAACCTTCTTAACATCATTCTGTGGAATAAATTTTTGGATATGATTCCCAAAGCACAGTCAACAAAAGCAAAAATAGACAAATGGGATTACATCAAACCAAAAAACTTCTTCATGGCAAAGGAAATAATCAACAAAGTGAAGAAATAACTTACAGAATGGGAGAAAATATTTGCGAGCCATACATCTGGTAAGGGGTCAGTATCCAACATATATACTAAAATCAAGCAACTCAATTTCAAGAAAACAAATAACCCAGTTTTTAAAATGGGCAAGGGACTTAAGTAGGAATTTCTCCAAATAGTATATCTATTTGGCTAACAAGTGTATGAAAAAATGATCAAAATCACTAGTCATCAGAAAAAAGGCAAATCAAACCACAGCGAGATGTAATTTCATATATCTAGAATGGCTATTATAAAGAAGATTAAAGATAAGTGTTGATGAAGATGTGGAGAAACGGGAACTCTTGTACACCGTTGGTGAGAATGTAACTTAGTATCCCTATCATGGAAAACAGTGTAGGTTTCTGTGATGACTGATGCTTCCAAAACAGCTTTCTCAAATTAAAAATAAACTACCATATCACTCAGCAATACCACTACTGGTTACATATCCAATGGAAATGAAATCACTATCTCAAAGGGATATCTGCACTCCCATATTCATTACAACATTATTCATAATAGTTAAAATATGGAAACAACCTGAGTGTCTGTCAACAAGTCACTGGATAAAATGTAGTATATGGGTACCACAGAATATGACTCAGTCCTGAAAAAGAAGGAAATTCTCTCATTTGTGACAATGGATGAATCTGGAGGACATTATAGTGAGTGAATTAAACCAGGCACAGAAAGACAAATACTGAACGATCTTACTTATAGATGCAATCTAAAAAGGAAAAAAAAAGTGAAACCCACAGAGGCAGACAGTAGGATGATAGTTGCCAGGGGCTAGAAGATGAGAAAAATGGGGAGATGTTGGCTAAAGGGTACAAAGTTTCAGTTATACAGTTATATAAGTTATATAATTTCTGGAGATTTTACTTACAGTATGGTGAGTATAGTTAATACTGTATTATATACTTGGAACCTGCTGAAAGCTGATCTCAAATGTTCTCACCCCCCCACATACAAAAATGGCGACTATTTGAGGCGATGCATATGTTAATTAGCTTGGTAGTGGTATCATTTCACAATGTATATGTATATCAAAATATCAGATTGTATACCTTTTGTTTTATTTTGTTTTGTTTTGAGACAGAGTCTCATTCTTGTCACCCAGGTTGGAGTGCAGTGCCGAGATCTCAGCTCACTGCAACCTCCCTCTCCTGGGTTCAAGCAATTCTCCTGCCTCAGCCTCCTGAGTAGCAGGGATTACAAATGCCTGCCACCACGCCCGGCTAATTTTTGTATTTTTAATAGACACATGGTTTCACCGTGTTGGCCAGGATGTTCTCGATCTCTTGACTTCATGGTCTGCCCACCTTGGCCTCCGAAAGTCCTGGCATTACAGGCATGAGTCATTGTGCCCGGTCACACATGAGAGTTTATGTGCATGCCTGTGTATGCATGTTAGGAATCAAATTTTATTTTTGGGTTTCAATATACTGTCATCTATACTCCAGTAATTTCTACTTTTCTATGCATGTTTCGAGAACTAAAATGAAAAGTTTGTCTTTAAACAGAAATCTTTTACTGGCTAGAGTTTGTGTCGTTTCTTTTAGGTTTAGGTTACTGTCCTGTCCTATGGCCTATGAACATTTGCCACTATCTTGACGATCCATTCCATGGGTAAACATTTCTTACCTTAACTATTGTTAATCCAGAAACAGGGAATAATTTATTCTTCTTTGTTCAATACTACTACAAACGTGCATACTTTCCTGTCATAATGTTCAACAGCTTTTGAGCCAAACATACTGTGTCCAGAATTGGTTGGTTCTTGGTCTCACCGATTTTAAGGATTAAGCCACGTACCCTTGCAGTAAGTGTCACAGTTCCTAAAGATGGTATGTCCGAACTCTGTTCCTTCAGATGTGTTCAGAGTTTCTTCCTTCTGCTGGGTTCGTGGTCTCCCTGGCTTCAAGAGTGAAGTTGCAGACATTCGTGGGGAGTGTTATAAGTCATAAGGGAGTGTTATAAGTCATAAAAGCGCCATGAACCCACAGACTCAACAGCAGCAACATTTATTGTAAAGAGCAAAAGAACAAAGCTTCCACATCATGGAAACAAAACTTACCACTGGTGAGCTCAGGCAGCCTGCTTTTATTCCCTTATCTGACCCCACCCACATCCTGCTGATTGGTCCATTTTACAGAGAGCTGATTGGATCATTTTGACAAGGTGCTGACTGGTGCGTTTACAAACCCTGAGCTAGACACAGAGTGCTGATTGGTGCGTTTACAATCCTGTAGCTAGACACAGAGATTCTACTAGATGTCCACTAGAGAGCAAATTCTCCAAGTCTCCACTAGGTTAGCTAGATACAGAGTACTGATTGGTGTATTTATAAACCTTGAGCTAGACACAGGGTGCTGATTGGTGTATTTACAATCCCTTAGCTAGACATAAAAGTTCTCCAAGTCCCCAACAAACTCAGGAGCCCGGCTGGCTTCACCTAGTAGACCCTGCTCCGGGGTTGCAGGGGAGCTGCTTGCCAGTCCCGAGCCCTGCCTGCACTCTTCAGCCCTTGGGCAGTGCATGGGACCAGGCGCAACGGAAGAGGGGGCGGCGCTCGTCGGGGAGTGCTCGGACCGCGCGGGAGCCCACCGCGGAGGCGGGGCTCAGACACGGCAGGCTGCAGGTCCGGAGCCCTGCCCGTTGGGGGTAGGGGAGAGGCGGCTGAGGCTCGGCCAGCGTGGTGCATGCAGGCCAGCAGTGCTGGGGTACCCGGTGCTAAGCCCCTCACTGCCCTGGGCGGCGCCCGCCGGCAGCTCTGAGTGTGGGGCCCTCTGAGCCCGCCCAGGCGCCCGCCCGAACTCGCGTTGGCCTGTGAGGGTCGCGCCCACAGCCCCTGTTCGCGCCTGCGCCTCTCCCTCCACATCTCCCCTCCAGCAGAGGGAGCGGCCTGGGCCAGCCCAGAGAGGAGCCCCCACAGTGCAGTGGGGGGCTGAAGGGCTCCTCAAGGGCCGCCACAGTGGACGCCGAGGCCCAGGACGCGCGGAGAGTGAGGGCTGCTAGCACATTGTTAGCCCATTGTCACCTCTCAATACTCTTCCCTGTCTGTGCTAAACAGTATTGAGATTAAGCACACTTTCCTATTTTTGATGAATACTGAGAACAAGTCAAAAAAACAACTTTGTTGTATGGAATAACTGCTCCTGGAAAAAAAAAAGGCTGAACCAATTCAACAACTTACGGAGAGCTGATTTATTAGGGTTTGCTTTAAGACTTAGCTAGCGCCTGCAGTCCGCAGCTGTTACATCATAAACTCTGATTAGTCCCAACTTGTTCTGCTCCTTGTAAGACCCTGCGTGATTTCTTTTTCTTTCTTTTTTTTTTGAGGTGGAGTCTCGCTCTGTCAGGCTGGCGTGCATTGGTGCAATCTGGGCTCACTGCAAGCTCCGCCTCCTGGGTTCAGGCCATTCTCCTGCCTCAGCCTCCTGAGCAGCTGGGACTACAGGCACCCACCACCACACGGGGCTAATTTTTTGTATTTTTGGTAGAGAAGGGGTTTCACCTGTTAGCCAGGATGGTCTTGATCTCCTTACCTCGTGATCTGCCCCTCTCGGCCTCCAATAGTGCTGGGATTACAGGCGTGCCACCGCGCCAGGCATAGACCCTGGGTGATTTTAACATCCAGCTGAGTCTCTGAAACACTATGAAAGCGCTGCCCAATTTTGTATTTTGAGATACGCTATTACACTAAGACTTTGAGGGGACCATATTCTTTCTTATTCTCATTGAGAGTAAGAGAGCCGGGAATGGAATGAGCCAGGCGCCCTGGTGCACACCTGTAATTCCAGCTACTCAGGAGGCTGAGGCAGGAGAATCAATTGAACCTGGGTGGCGGAGGTTGCAGTGAGCCGAGATCCCGCCACTGCACTCCAGCCTGGGCGACAGAGCGAGGCTCTGTCTCAAATAAATAAATAAATAATAAATTACCCAGATTCAGGTATGTCTTGACAGCAATGTGAGAATGGACTAATACACTCACCATTTCTTCAGTGAGAGTACTGGTAAGTCTAGTAAATGTAGTTTGCCTAACAAGCTCTACTGTTTTTTTTAAGGGAGTTAAATGTCATTTCTAAGGAGGTCAAAGGATATATAAGAAATAAGTTTTGAAGTCAGAACTCCATTTAAATTTGGGCTTAGAATTTATCTTGCATTTATCCTTTTTCAGGAAATATTACCATATATGAAGTGTGGATATTTATGTGTACTTAGCAGTGGGCTTAAGAATATCACACACAATATTATACGTAGGCTACCCTAGAATCTGCAATTTTTATAATACCCAAATCCCTTCTACAGCCCTTCTACCTCTTGAAGACATTTAAGAATTTGCTTTTTCCACTGAAAATTAGAAATAGCAACATAGCTGAAGGCAGTCATTGTTCTATTGGCTCATTTGTTGAAATTGTGCTTATCCTGCAACTTTGGGGAAGGGAGGCTTTTCACCATGAAATGAGGCTGCCTGTAAGTCAGAAAAAGAGTGAAGAAAAATTGAATTTAACTCTTGTCAGCATTGCTTGAGGTATTTGTATGATACCATTTTTTTTAAAGGCCACAATGCTTTTAGAATTTTCTTTGCTTTTGATTAGTCATTGTCGGCCTCTTTATGCTTCTCCCAGAATTATTACAATGCCATGCTTCCCCCACCCTTTCCTCAGGGCTCTAAAGTCTGGATTTATTTTTTCTGAACCAAGAGGCACGACCACATGATGTTTAAGCATCTCCAACCCAGCCAATGTGTGAGGCCATTTCCTCCAAAATACATTCTCCTTTCTTACCTGCCCTGTCTGATTCCTTGTCCAGCCTGACCTCTTATATGGACCCTGACCTTTTATCCTCAATATCCTTTCTTATCCCATGCCCACTGTCTACTTCAGTTTCTATTTCAGCCACTCGTTAGTTTCTTGGTAAACAAAGTGAATAAACGCCCTTGAAGTTCTGCCACTTGATGGCTCCTTTGGAAACCCAACTCACCATTAATTTGCAGCGTCTTAAATTGCACTTTCTCTGCATACTGATTTATCCTCTGGTATCAGCTAATTCAGGGCTCTCTGAGTCTTGTGTACCTCATTTTCACATGCTCAGGTCAGGGTAGAGATGGCTTTTGTGAGGCCTTGAGTGGGAGGTGTGAGAGTTTGTCCTCTAAATATGCATTTTGACGCTTTTGGTGTTTGTTTTTGCCATCAAGGAGATCAACGGGGGCCCGCTGCTCTTACTCGACATGTCTTTGGGGTATCGCATCTACAATGCCTACCACCTTGATCAGGGGACTTTGGAGGGCCCTCTGTTTTGGCTGTCAGGAGGAGCCAAGAACCTTCCCAATTATACTTATGAGAGGCAGAGCAAATCCATGGCAGTGATTGAAGGAACTATATCAGCGTTTGCTTTTCAGCTGGAGACGTTGAAGGAACTCTACAAACACCCACAGGTGAGACAGGATGGAGTGGGTCAAAGATAACATTGAATGTCCTTTGCTGTTATTAAAAGGCATGTCAACAAAAGGTGGCTCAGAATAGTCTTTGATGTCCCCAAAGGTGACAGAAAGTCCTTGCACTGCCAGTGTTTATTTAGGGTAAGGAGGAGGCAGAATGAGATGGGCATCAGTGAGGCATCCCTGGCTGGCACAGCCAGGCCAGCTCTGGGAACTCTATATCTGAACACTTACTTTCCAGATTAATTTTTCCCACAGGGAAGATGATACATTAAAAAAAGAAAAATCAACAAGTAAATCTTCCCCTTTCCTAAAGAGAATGTATTATCTTCAACTTCAAAACGGTGAAACAATTGCTTTATTCTTTACTATCATGCTGTTATTATCTAACTACTATATCTCCGAAGAATTCTTTTTTTTTTTTTTTTTTTTTTTTTTAAAGACAGAGTTTTGCTCTTGTTGCCCAGGCTGGAGTGCAATGGTGTGATCTCAGCTCACAGCAACCTCCGCCTCCCAGGTTCAAGTGATTCTCCTGTCTCAGCCTCCAGAGTATCTGGGATTACAGGCGCCCACCACACTGGGCTAGTTTTTGTGTTTTTAGTAGAGACGGGGTTTCTCCATGTTTGTCAGGATGGTCTCGAACTCCCGACCTCTGGTGGTCCGCCCATCTTAGCCTCCCCAAGTGCTGGGATAACAGGTGTGAGCCACTGCACCTGGCTTTGCAAAGAATTCTTCTTTTCTTCTTTTTTTTTTTTTGAGACGGAGTCTCGTGTCTCGCTCTGTGGCCCAGGCTGTAGTGCAGTGGCCGTAATCTCCGCTGACTGCAAGCTCCGCCTCCCTGGTTCATGCCGTTCACCTGCCTCAGCCTCCTGAGTAGCTGGGACTACATGCACCCGCCACCACGCCCGGCTAATTTTTTGTATTTTTAGTAGAGACGGGGTTTCACCGTGTTAGCCAGGATGGTCTCGATCTCCTGACCTCGTGATCTGCCCACCTTGGCCTCCCAAAGTGCTGGGATTACAGGTGTGAGCCACGGCGCCTGGCCGCGAAGAATTCTTGACCATCCTCTGACTTTCTCCAGAATCACATCCTTGACTAATAGTCAAACTTGGGCTTTTTACAGCCCTGTAAACCTGGAGATTAGCTTATAGGGAGGTTTGGTAAATTGAGATTTTCGGGAGGGGAAAGGAGGCTGGCAGAGAAGAAATCTTGTTTACAATTACCCTAGATAATATTAACCAGTTTTGTATCTTTCTTAGAAATTTTATTTTAGCTTACCTTTTCGCCAATGGCTATATGAAACCTTGCTCTTCAAATGTTCTACAAATCAGCACTTGTGTCTTCCAGATGGTTTTCTCATGAATGAGTCGAGTACAATTTTAACTCTTGTTAAGAAAAACTCTGAGCATTTAGCCTTTACACATTTTTATCAATTTCTCTAGCATTTTACTTGCTGGCTTTGAATTTCTTCTAGGAGTAGAAAGTGAAGTGCCTGATGTGTTGTGTTTGATTGTGCCCTTCTCTTTCAAATCACTTCTGAATACAAATGGATGGTGTTTTTCCTTTTCCTCTAAGATTAGTTATGTCCATTTGATCCTTTGCCCAGTGATGAAGGACAGTTTCCATCTCTGTATCAGGTGGTCCCAAGGAATCATCTTTGCCCCTTGGCATAGTGAAGCTGTTGCAGCATTTTAGCTGGACCTGGTAGGGCTGCTTTTCTCAGATGACATAAAAGGTGGGCATTTTTGGCCGGGTGCAGTGGCTTATGCCTGTAATCCCAGCACTTTGGAGGCCCGAGGCGGGCAGATCACCTGAAGTCAGGAGTTCGAGACCAGCCTGGCCAACATGGAGAAACCCCGTCTCTACTAAAAATAGAAAAATTCGCCAGGTGTGGTGGCGCACGCCTGTAATCACAGCTACTCAGGAGGCTGAGGCAGGAGAATCGCTTGAACCTGGGAGGTGGAGGTTGCTGTGAGACGAGATTGCGTCATTGCCTTCAAGCCTGGGTCACAAAGCTAGACTCCGTCTCAGAAAAAGAGGTGGGCATTTTCTCTGGAAACTGAGAGAAGTGGCCAGGGAAGGCACCTGTTCAGACTTTACCGAGAAACTATCTTGGAGGGTGTTCTACCATCAGCAGGCAGGATAACATTGGCCAAGACTGAAGATCCATCAACAAATGTGACTGCTGTCTGTGGTGACACAGACTCCCTAATCCTCCTGACATTCTGGGATGGAATACTTTGAAAACGCGGAAAGCGTGTGTTACTACCTTCCGGTGGGACTTTTATCACAAATGGGGGAAGCTTCTTAATCCATTCCATGGGACTCTCACTTTTTCAAAGCAGAACAGTGAGATGCCTGGTTTCAAGCACTTTGTTCAGACAGCCCTTCCATACACCCAGAAGACATTTTCCATAATAAACCGTGGCTTTTTTCCTTGGATGGCTTCCTTTCTGATTCTGACTGTGAAACCCTAGGAGGATGCCCATGAAATGCTTTCTTGGGTTCTGTGCCTTTGCATTGATTTGGCTGGATTGTGTCTGATTTCATCGAGACCACCTATGATGCTGCGTGTGCAGCCCACGCCCTATGGTAAGTGCTGCTTTTAGAAATACAGTTGGATATGAGGAAAATGTAGATGCACTGGTGTTTCATCCCTGGCAGGTTATGATTTCCGCTAGGGCATTGTCGGCCTTGGAGCCCATCGATTCTTGAACCATACAGTCATAAATGAGATTTTCTCAAAACCTGCATAATAACTCAGGCAAAACACATTGAAATTTTATATTCTGAATATAAATTCTGAAAATGAATACGTCTACTTGCTTTAACAATGAGAAACCATATATAGTCCAGAGAGTTTTCAGTTTGTGCGTGTGTGTGTGTGTGTGTGTATAAATGATTGTCACATAGGTATCTCTGGCTAGAAGAAATTTTTTCATCAAGGGAAGCTAGTAAAATGTGTTTTCCATGTGGTCAAGATTTTACCATACACGAGGAAAGGATTAAATGGGACATTGTAGTTTCCAGCGATTAGTCACAATTTCAAAGATAGCTTTTTACTGAATATGGATACCAGAATAGAGTTGATTCATGCAAGTAATTTCACCTGATTTGAACCCTCTACATAGTTGATATGTATATTCCACATATACACACTTCTACCTTTTAATATTTCTTAATTGCTTATCAAAGAACAAATATTAAATTGCATAATAAAAATGACAACGATGGTAATAATGGTAGTGAATATTATTAACTATGTGCCAAGCATTGTTTTAGTGGTTTTATGTATGTCATTTATATTACTCAGAATGCCGCTATGAGTCAGATCCCATTCGTATTTGTTTTAGACAAGAAAACGGGTGCACAGAAATGTTAAGTAACTTATTCATCATTATACCCTTAGTGATGAGTCACAATTTTAACCAAAGGAGTTCCTGTCAAAATCCATGGTTTTAACCACAATACTGTATTGATTCTCAGATTTTTATATCTTATTAAATAATCTATTTCTTTCTAAATTTATTTTATTATTTTATTACTACACATGTAACAAAAATGCATTAAGATAGATAGATAGATAGATAGATAGATAGATAGATAGATTTTTTTTTTTTTTTTTAGAGACAGAGTCTGGCTTTGTCACCCAGGCTGGAGTGCAGTGGTGCCATCTCGGCTCACTGCAAGCTCTGCCTCCTGGGTTCATGCCATTCTCCTGCTCAGCCTCCTGAATAGCTGGGACTACAGGCGCCCACCACCATGCCCGGCTAATTTTTGTATTTTTAGTAGAGACGGGGTTTCACCGTGTTAGCCAGGATGGTCTCGATCTCCTGACCTCATGATCCGCCCGCCTAAGCCTCCCAAAGAGCTGAGATTACAGGCGTGAGCCACCGTGCCCAGATTAAATAATATATTTCTAAAATTAAATGTTTTGCTTTTATTTCTACATAAAAATATTTTTGATATTCTGAATTTCTGTTATCTTCCTAATTCTTATAATTAAGATTGTCTTGGTTTTTATAGTCAATGATACTAATTCTAAATAGGAAGTTTTGTGTCTTTATTTAAAATCCTTATGTTATTTTGTAGGAGCTCAATTTTCATCTTTATGCATATCATACTTCATACCCCTTTTAAATGGAATAATTCTTATATTTTACCTTGATGCCTTCTGTATAGTTCTGGCAATTACTTGTACTCTTAGGTTCTTTTTTTTTTTTTTTGAGACGGAGTCTGGCTCTGTCGCCCAGGCTGGAGTGCAGTGGTGCAATCTTGGCTCACTGCAAGCTCCGCCTCCTGGCTTCACGCCATTCTCCTACCTCAGCCTTCCGAGTAGCTGGGACTACAGGTGCCCGCCACCACGCCTGGCTAATTTTTTGTATTTTTAGTAGAGACGGGGTTTCACCGTGTTAGCCAGGATGGTCTCGATCTCCTGACCTCGTGATCTGCCCACCTAGGCCTCCCAAAGTGTTGGGATTACAGGTGTGAGCCACCGCACCCAGCAACTTTATCTTTATCAGAAACATCGCTTTTGTTTCTACTTAATTTTTATTTTCTCGTATGCATGTTTCAGATAGTTCTAAAAGGTATTACACATCATTATAATTAAATTAACACATTATTATTAATTTTCAGAATTTTATAATTCATCTATTCTAAATAGATTAGGAACACCTACTCCCAATTTCTTTTCTTCAGGCTCTCCATTCTGTGTGCAGCCAGTGCTATGGGTCAGAATTTAGAAAATCCCCACAGGAAGGAAAGCTGTATGTTGTTTGAACTGCACTCAGTGCCCAGAGGGTGAGATTTCCAATAAGACAGGTCAACAAACAATTTGTTTCTAGCTGTTCTTCAGGGTCTCCGTTAATACAAAAATTGATTAGGATTTGGGTTAGACCTACCAAGTGCCATTCTTTCCCTCTTTTATCACTCATTTGATCATTCATGTGATACATTTTAATGTTCTAATAAGTAGAACATTGCCAGCTTTTCATGAACTAATGGAGCAAGAACTCACTCATTACTGCAGCAAAGGCCCCAAGCCATCCACGAGGGACCCACCTTTATGACCCAGACACCTCCCATTAGGCCCTGCCTTAAACATTGGGGATCACATTTCAACATGAGATTTGAAGGGGACAAATATCAAAAGTATTAGTAGGCCAATGAGTCTTCTTACATTCTGAGGAAAGAACATTCAAGACAGAAAAACCAGAGGCCTTGGGGCAGGAGTTTGTAAAGTTGAAAGTAAATCAAGGCAGCTAATGTGAATGGTTGGAAAATACAGTTAAAAGAAATCGTGGTAGGAGGTGAGGTCTGAGATTTAGAAACATGATACAGATTTTGATTTAAAGTGTAATTAAGAGCCATTGGAAAGCTTTGAGCATGGCAGTTAAATGATTTGATTGTTAAGGAGTAACTGCCTGCTTTGTACATAATAGACTGAAGTTGACTCAGGGAATTGGAAGCAGGAAGGCCACTTGGGTGCATTACAATAATCTAGGGAGAGATTACATTGTCTTAGATCAGAATGGCCAAGTGGAAGTGACAAGAAGTGATTAGAATTAGGAAATATTTTGATGGGAGAGTCAAGAGGATTCACTGATGTATTAGTTGTGTTTTTTTGTGAAGTAAAAAGTCCTGGGTCATGCCCAGATTCTGGACCCGTGCAATTTAATGTCTCATGGTCAATCTAATGGGAGTTTGAGTGTTTTTGTTTGTTTGTTTTTGTTTTTAAATTTAAAAGAAAAGCAGTATGCCTTGGTCATTGCAATATTTCTAGAATTCAACTAAGGGTCCTGCTCACCAGTTAAAGCTTTCTTGTATAAATTAATACATTTCTTGTATACATGAATAAATTTAAGGCTTAGCCTGGAAAATAGATATTTGGAATGCCTTAAAGATTGTAATGGTCTCATCATCAGAGAAAAAATAGGAGTAGCATGCACATCTATGTAGAAGATGAGAAAAAAATCATCTTTCTTCATACAAATGACAAGAGGGATAAATACTGCTAAAATGGAATTAATTTGTAGCATCTTATAATTTTGTTAAGTATGGAGAATAGGTGGACATTAAGTGGTTTAAGATGACTAATGTTATCATTGTTTAGTCCTGTGAAAAAAGGAAGCATTTCAGAACTTGAGATAAGCTTTTGACTTTTTAAAATCAGATTCCACTGAATGTACAAAATGCCCAGACAACCAGTATTCAGTGAGAGAGATCACTGCCTCACAGAGTTGTGACCTTCCTGGATTTTGAAGATGCACTGGGGACAGCACTGGCCAGCACAGCTCTCTGTTTCTCTGTCCTCACAGCCATTGATAGGGTTTGGCTGTGTCCCCACCCTAATCTCATCTTGAATTATAGCTCCCATAATTCCCACGTGTTGTGAGAGGCACCTGGTGGGAGATAATTGAATCATGGGCACAGTTTCTCCCATACTGTTCTCCTGGTAGTAAGTCTCATAAGATCTGATAATTTTATTAAAAGGTATCCCTTTTTGCTTGGCTCTCATTCTGTCTTGTCTGCCGCCATGTGAGATGTGCCTTTCACCTTCGGCCATGATTGTGAAGCCTCCCCAGCCACGTGGAACTGTGTATCCATTAAGCCTCTTTTCCTTTATAAATTACCCAGTCTCTGGTATATCTTTATCAGCAGTGTGAAAACGGACTAATACAGCATGGTTCTTGTGGTCTTTGTGAAGCACATACACACACCCATAGTCAAGACTCTCAGCTACATCTCTCTTTTTGTTTTCCTCTGCTCCTTGCTCTTCATTGGCTGTACAAACACAGTCACTTGTATCCTCTGACAGAGAACATTTGGAATCATTTTTACTGTGGTTGTTTCAACTGCATTAGCTAAAACTATCACTGTCTTACAGCCTGTAAGGCTACAGCATCAGAGAGAAAGCCAAGGTGGTTTTGGAGACCAGGAGTATTTAGCACAGTTATTTTCATCTATTTCCTTATCCAAGTAACTCTCTGGAATTTGGCATGGGACCAAAGAGTGCCATCCGGGCTCTCAATGATGAGGTATTCTTTGCCTTCCACTCTGTTCTGGGATTCTTGGTCTTTTCGGCACGGGGGAGCTTCGTCTTGGCTTTCCTTGCCAGGAGCCTGCCTGACACCTTCAATGAAGCCAAGTTCTTGATGTTCAGCATGCTAATGTTGTGTAGTGATGGATTACCTTCCTACCTGTGTAACATAGCACCAAAGGGAAGGTAATGGTTGCCTTGGAGATATTCTCCATCTTGACTTCCAGTGCTGGGTGCTAGGCAGTATCTTTGCTCCCAGAGGCCATATTATTCTAATAAAACCAGATAAGAATACTCTTGGAGAGTTAAGGGAAAAAAGCAAGTTCTTACATGTATAAATATTTAATTTCTGGCCTTAGAAAAATAAAAAAGAGGAATGTAAAAAATAATTGCTATTTGCATGCAGATGACACACAGTCATATTTAAGTAATATTTCAGTCTGGTTTATAATCTCAACTCTGCCATTATATTCAAGTAGTGTGAAATTCACAATGCCTTCAATCATCAAGTTTGTGAATATAAATACTAACTTTGATGTGTTTTCTGCAGATTAAATCTAGTATTAAATGCTGTAAGTTGTCCATTATATGCACAGTAACCCTTTTTATCGCTATCTTTAGCTACCACTTTGTCTTAGACACACATCTTAAGCAGAAAGTATTGAGGGAGTCCTCCACTCAACATTCCATTTAATTTTATGACTTTTTTCTAATTGGTGGGACAGGTGGCATAAAGATTTATTATTTGTAGTTTAACTTTATTATATTTTTGTTTTCTTCTGACAAATATATGTAAAATTATAGAAATTTGCCTGCAATTTATATATCTAAGGTAGGAGCCTAATACTACTTTTTTAGGTAGGAGCCTAATACTACTTTTTTAAAAAAAACAGACATTTGTCACTAAATAATAATTAGACTGCACTTGTCTTATTGATTGTAAATGCAGCTGTATTGTGCAGTACATTTTTACATTGTCAAAAATAACTCCATGTCAATTTAATTACCAACAAGCAATTTTAATATATGTGGGAGAACAATCAATAGATTGTGATCATCAAACACAGGTAAAAATTGGATTTATAAAACAAAACGGCAGAGGCATTTTAAAAAACTAGTGTGAAAAGTGAGTTTAGTTTTCTTTCTCCTGATTATACTGACTGACAAGAAGGACACTAAGGGATCAGTCTCTGCGATAGTCAAGAGAGAAAACTTACAGTTATTTCTAGATTATCTGAAAAGACTTGACAGTTCCACTGGGACAAGCTGTGTCCAGGCATTACATACCACTCTCCTTCTATTGCCACTCTGCACACAATTAAATCAGATTGCATCATATGCCTTCAAAATGTATCTTATATCCCTGGTCTCTTTGGTTAAAATCCAGCTCCTAGATGAACAGATTTTTCCTATAGAGGTTTTATTTTTTCTTCAACACCGTATTATGACTTGAATGTCAGGTCAGGGTTATGGCTGCAAAGCAAGATGTAAGAATCAAGATAGGCCGGGCACGGTGGCTCACGCCTATAGGCTGAGGCAGGCAGATCACTAGGTCATGATATCGAGAGCATCCTGGCTAACATGGTGAAACCCTGTCTGTACTAAAAATGCAAAAAATTAGCCAGGCATGGTAGCCGGGGCCTGTAGTCCCAGCTACGTGGGAGGCTGAGGCAGGAGAATGCTGTGAACCCAGGAGGTGGAGTTTGCAATGATCCAAGATTGCGCCACTGCACTCCAGCCTGGGCGACAGAGGAAGACTCAGTCTCAAAAAAAAAAAAAAAAAAAAAAAATCAAGATAATGGGAAGATTAAAAAAGATAAAAAGTTTGAGAATAATTCCAAGTATTTTAATAAATATTTCAAGCTCACTTAGTAGCTAAGTTTTTCTTGGGTTTAGCTTAACGAGAGAAATAACTCCCAAGATTGATTAAATCAGTTTTACTTAATGTTTATTTGGGTTCAAGATATTTGTTATGGTGAAGATTTTCTCTTGGAAGGACATTAAACTGCCAATTATTATTTAGGACTATTCTAGTCAACACGTTGCCGCTATTCTGTTTTCTAAAACCTGAGGTGCTTTGTTTACTGTGTAGTCCATAGTCAAGGATAAATCATGGATCATGTACATTAGCTAGGAAACAACTTGGATAAGGTAGAAACGCCTACACACACACACAAAATGAAGCATACATGTATACATGTACATATATATAAATCGTCGAGTCCCTCTTTATAAATTACATTGATCCAACAAAATATGAGCAACCAAAAGGTTTTTTTCAGTAAACAGAAAGGCCAGAACACGGTGTCTCACACAATGGTTATGTTTGAATATGATTATAGAAAATCGTAACTTCTTAAGAATAATTTCAAGACCATATCTTGCGGAGACACAAGTGGGTTTTTCATAGTCACCATTATTTACCAAATGTCACCTGAATTTATTTCTATATTCAGAGTAAACTCCCAGAGTTTAGAAAAAGCATGCAATGATTTCTATGTAGCTCTATGAGAAAATAATTGGTCAGTTCGTGTTCAGAATTAGTGTGTTCTTGGTCTCGCTGACTTCAAAAATGAAGCCGCAGACCCTCGCAGTGAGTGTTAAAGTTCTTAAAGATGGTGTGTCCAGAGTTTTTTCCTTCCGACATGTTCGGAGTTTCTCCCTTCTGGTGGGTTCGTGGTCTCTCTGGCTTCAGGAGTGAAGCCACAGACCTTCCTGGTGAGTGTTGTGGCTCTTAAGGCAGCAAGTCTGGAGTTATTCGTTCCTCCTGTTCGGAGTTGTTCATGGTTCCCTCCCAGGTTCATGGTCTCGCTGGCTTCAAGAGTAAAGCTGCGGACTTCCGCTGTGAGTGTTAGACCTCTTAAGGCAGGGGGTCTGGAGTTGTTCATCCCTCCTGGTGTGTTTGTGGCCTCGCTGGCCTCAAGAGTGAAGCTGCAGACCTTCCCCGTGACCGTTGCAGCTGATAAACGTGGCAGGAACCCAAAGAGTCAGCAGCAATAAAATTTATTTCAAAAAGCAAAAGAACACAGCTTCAACAAGGTGGAAACCAACCACAGTGGGTTGCCACTGCTAGCTCAGTCAGCTATTATTCCCTCATCTGGCCCAACCCACATCCTGCTAACTGTCCAATTTACAGAGAGCTGATTGGTCCATTTTACAGAGAGCTGATTGGTCTGTTCTACAGAGAGCTGATTGGTTCGTTTTGACAGGGTGCTGACTGGTGTGTTTACTCCCTGAGCTAGACACAGAGTGCTGATTGGTGTATTTACAATCCTCTAGCTAGACGTAGACGTTCTCCAAGTCCTCACCAGATTAGCTAGATACAGAGTGCTGATTGGTGTGTTTACTCCGTGAGCTAGACAGAGTGCTGATTTGTGTATTTACAATCCTCTAGCTGGACATAGAAGTTCTCCAACTCCCCACTAGATTAGCTGGATACAGAGTGCTGATTGATGCATTTACAATCCTCTAGCTAGACATAAAAGTTCTCCAAGTCCCCACCAGATTAGCTAGATAGAGAGTGCTGATTGGTGCTTCCATAAACCAGGAGCTAGACACAGAGTGCTGATTGGTGCACATACAATCCTGCAGCCAGACACAAAACTTCTCCAAGTCCCCACCCGACTCAGGAGGCCAGCTGGCTTCCCCTAGTGGATCCCGCTGCCAGGGCGGTGGGTGGAGCTGCCTGCCAGTCGCGTGCAGGCCCTGCACTCCTCAGACCTTGGGTGGCTGATGGGACCAGGCCGGTGAAGCAGGGGGTGGCGCCCGTCAGGGAGACTTGGGCTGCACGGGAGCCCACTGCGGGAGGCTCAAGCATGGCTGGCCGCAGGTCCCGAGCCCTGCCGCTTCGGGAGGCGACTGAGGCCCTTTGAGAATTCGAGCGCTGCCCGGGCAGGCCAGTACTGC
Source organism: Macaca thibetana thibetana (assembly GCF_024542745.1). NCBI lineage: Eukaryota > Metazoa > Chordata > Mammalia > Primates > Cercopithecidae > Macaca > Macaca thibetana. Next base: position 107,454,176 of record NC_065592.1, on the reverse strand, counting down.
TGGGGGACCTGGCGCACTCTCTGTAGCTGCTGGCTTGGGTGCTAAGCCCCTCTCTGCCGGGGGCAGTGGTGCCGGCTAGCCGCTCGGGGTGCAGGGCCTGCCAAGCCCGCGCCCACCGCCCACCCGGAACTCACGCTGGCTCCGTCGGTGCCTCTCCCTCCACACTTCCCCACAAGCAGAGGGAGCTCCTGCCTCTGCCAGCCCAGAGAGGGGGCTCCACAGTGCAGCTGTGGGCTGTAGGACTCCTCAAGCGTGGCCAGAGTGGGCGGGTGAGGTCGAGGAGGCCCCAAACGTGAGCAAGGGCTGCCAGCATGCTGTCACCTCTCAATAATTTATCATTAATTCCATATTCCATTATCTTTCTCATGAGACTCTAAAAAATATCAGCAACGGCAGCTAATTTTGAGGACCTGCATTTTAGCCATATTATCTAGATGTTTTAACGTTAGTAATATTCTGGAAAGTTGCAATGAGTTCACAGGGTTTATCAGAAGGAAATTAGTCAAGAAAATGAGAAAAATGACTAGGATTTCAATTTTTGTAGCCTAATACCTTGAAGTAAGACAAAATGAAAAAAGTGAGAAAAGGAACTGAAATATACTTTTAATGTCATCTTCCTGATCTGTAGAATCTTGAAGGAATATGTCTACTGGAAGTTGTCTGCTGGAGGTTTTTATTTTATTTTTTGTTTTTGAGACAGTCTTGCTCTGTAGCCCAGGTTGGAGTGCAGTGGCGCAATCTCTGCTCACTGCAAGCTCTGCCTCCCAGGTTCACGCCATTCTCCTGCCTCAGCCTCTGAAGTAGCTGGGACTATAGGCGCCTGCCACCATGCCCGGCTAATTTTTTGTGTTTTTAGTAGAGACGGGGTTTCATCATGTTAGCGAGGATGGTCTCTATCTCCTGACCTGGTGATCCGCCCACTTGGCCTCCCAAAGTGCTAGGATTACAGGCATAAGCCACCATGCCAGGCCCCTTCTGGAGGCTTTTTAATAGGCCTCTGGGTCAGATTTAACATGGGTCTGGATGTCCAGATTGTAGTACCCTAAACACTTTTATCCTTAGAACCATGTCTTCTCTAGTGTTTTTCATAGAGCTTAAACAGATTTCTTTGTGATTAAAATAATCAAAATGGCTTTTTATAGCATAGTTCTAATGCTGAGTGGTGTTTCTTCCAATAAAGTCATTCTCTTGGAGGGATACGTCCAATCATATCCCTCTTGGAAATGCATTTTGTATTAATTGTGCACATGACTCTGCACATATATTAATTTTGTAAATACTTGACAGGATACAAATTCAATGATACGGAATTTGTCAGAGGAGGATTCAAGCCAAGAGTCATGTACCTTCTTGTAACATTTACAAAATGAGAGTTTATGAGAAATTTGGGACAAGGTCATAGTAACATTTTATCTAGGAGTAGAACTTTAGCTCAAATGAAAGCTTTAATTAAAATGAAAAGTTTCTTCTTTGGTAAATGACTTTTAAAACTTTACACTTTGGTAACTGATCTTTGGTTATGCTAAGTACAAATAAGTTATTTCCAGGGAATTTTCTTTGCGATTTTCTTGAAATTTGAATAAGTATTTTGGATTAATAAAATCAGTTTGAGCAATTGGTTTTACCAGTTGGTGGAAAAACCAATAAGGGCTTCTACTTTTATACAGTAGTCATCTAGAAAGTTCTCTGTGGTTTTTAATATATCAACTAAATTATAGTCTATAATTTTAATAACCAAGATTCATTTTGAATATTGCATTGCCATCAAAGTCATTAATCACTTTCAGTTTTTGATTGAGGTACCCAATGAAATTAGAAAACTCCTTTGTTATCATAGCATGTGAGACTCATAAAAAGTCTTAGAGGAATATCTACTCTATTTGTGGTAGCTAAGCCTTAAAGCTATAGCAAGGTTGTATGCTTACACTAGACCTATCAGTGTAATCATTTGAGAAGAATTAAGCATTGGTAAAAAGGCAGATTCTATAACAGATATCCAAAAATTATAGCCTATACTGTAAAATATATACCTGGATCACTTTAATATTACATCAAGGTTCTGTAGAGATACATTAGTCACAAAAGTGCATGATTAAAGTTTCAATAGTTGATAGACACAAATAACAGTCACATATATTAACAAGGAAATGTAGTGTCTGAGATTTTACCCCCTTTGTAAGCTAGTAAGTTAGTCTGTTACTGTTTCATGAGTAGGTGGAAGACACAATAGTTCTGGGTCAGAGACAAACATTTTATTACTCATGGCATTGCTAGCATGAGTGTCATGTTGTATCAGTCAACTTTGTCCCCCAAATCTCACAAGGATAAAGCAGAGGAATCCAAGTCAATGGTGAAGATGCTGTAATAAATTTGTATTGCAGCAAAGAAACACTGAGCTTGGGGAATGTACTGCTTTTATATTAAGCAGGAGACAAGTCTGCTTAATGTTCCAAAGGGAAACATTTTTTCACCTCTCAAGGTTGCTGCTAGAAATGCAACCTAGAGAAATGGTATGGAAAAAGAGCATTCACAGCCTAGCATTTACATTATTTTTCTTTTTTGACACAGGTATTTATTCTTATTTGTCTACATCTACATGCCTCAAATTTTCTACTGTGATAAATAACCATAACATAAAATGTGACCATTTTAATTATTTTAAGTGCACAATTCAGTGGCAAGCACACTTACATTGTTGTGCCACCATCACCACTATCCATCTCCAGAATTTTTTTCATCTTGCAAAACTGAAACTCTGTACCCATTAACACTAATTATCAATTCCCTACTCCCCCCAGCCCCAGGCAACAACCATTTTACTTTCTGTTTCTATGAATTTGATTACTCTGAGTACCTCATATAAGTGGAATCATATAATATATCTCCATTTGTGTCTACCTTATTCTACTTAGCGTAAGGTCTTTCAAATTTATCTATATTGTAGCACGTGGCAGAATTTCCTTCCTTTTTAAGGGTGAATTATATTTTATTCTATGTCTATGCCACATTTTATCTCTTTATCTGCCAGTGGATATTTGAGTTGTTTCTACTTTTGGCTACTGTGAATAATGCTAATATGGATGTTGATGTATAAATATCTGTTTGAGTCCTTGCTTGCAATTAATTTTGGAGGAATTGCTGGGTCATATGGTAATGCTATGTTTAATTCCTTGGGGAACCACCATATTCTGTGGTCCACAGCAACTCTATCATTTTGCATTCCCACCAGTAATCACAAAGGCTCTAATTTCTCTACATCTTCATTAGCATTTGCTATTTTCTGTTCATTTGATATTAATTATACGAATGGGTGTGAAGTAAGGAGACTTGCATTCTTGACATACCCAGCAAGAACCTTCAGAACTACACAAGACTCATGGGAGATGGTTTCCCTCAATCGGTAGCTAGATTTAGTTAACAGCAGAGTTTAAAGGTTTTCGGGGAAGTAGCCAACAAAAGATTTTATAAGCAATGATGTTGTTTTCCTAGAAATGCCATGTGTTGTTCTATACTAACGACACTCTTGTCAGTGACCCCATACAGTGTGAGCTAAGGGAAGTCTGCTAAAACTTTATCACCTGGGCTACTGCTATACCTAAACAAAGTGAATAAACCTTAGTCAAAAGGTCAAGAGAAATGTCAGTGTAGGTAATGAGTTGTGATAAATTTTTAAACTATAAAGCAAAATGTTATCTCTATGCACAAATAATGGAAAAGGTTTATTTTCATTAGAAATGCCAGCCAATGTGGACCCTACTGTCACTACCCTGGTTAAGTGCTTTGACTGACACTCCCCATTGGAGTCTTGTTGCCAGTGGACTGGGAACACCTTGGCTCCTCCAGTGCAACAGGTGCTTAACCTCGAGGGGACAGAGAACAAAGCTGGAGGCCTAGTATCACCTTCCAGGGTAAGAGTACACAGCCCAGGAGTTCTGGGCTGAGCTTTGGCCTCCTGAAATTTTCCAGAGGTGAAACTAGCTCACTTAACTCACTTTATACCATAGTCAACCCTCAAGGGAATCAAAGAATATAAAAGTAAAAATCCCCATCCAAAGGACAGCAACTTCAAACATTAAAGGAACATCAGCCCACACAGAAGAGAAAGAGCGAGTACAGGAACTCTGACAACTCAAAAAACCAGAGTGTCTTCTTACCTCCAAATGACCCAGCAGTGGTTCTTAATCAGGCTGAAATGACAGTCATGGAATTCAGCATTGGGATAGGAATAAAGATTACCAAGTTTCAGGAGTAAGTTGAAACCCAATCAAAGGAATATAAGGAAATTATTTAAATGATGCAAGAAGTGAAAGACAAAATCACCATTCTGAGAATGAAACTCATCTGATAGAGCTGAAAAACTCACTACAAGAATTTCATAATACAATCAGAAGTGTTAACAGCAGAATAGACCAAGCTGAGGAAAGAATCTCAGAACTTGAAGATTCTTCTCAGAATCTTTGCGTCAACTCAATCAGACTAAAACAAATAAAAAAGCATAAACCCAACCTCAAAGACAAAAATGAATAAAAAAGCATAAACACAACCTCACAGAAATATGGAATTATGTAAACAGACCAATTCTATGGCTCATTGGCATCCCTGAAAGAGGGGAAGAGAGTAAGCAAGTTGGAAAACATAATTTGATGATACTGTCCATGAAAATTTCCCCAACTTTGCTAAAGAGCTCAACATTCAAATTTGGGAAATGCAAAGAACCTCTTGAGGTACTACATAAGATGCCCATCCCCAAGACACATATTTCTTAGATTCTCCAAGGTCAACCTGAAAGAAAAAATAATAAAGACAACTAGAGAGAAAGGGTAGGTCACTTAAAAAGGAACCCCATCAGGCTAACAGCAGACCTTTCAGCAGTAACTATACAAGCCAGAAGAGATGGGGGGCTATATTCAGCATTCTTAAAGAAAAGAAATTCTAATCAAGAATTTCATATCCAGCCAAAGAAAGCTTTATAATGGAAGGAGGAATAAGATCCTTTTCAGACAAGCAAATGCTAAGGGAATTCACTACCATCAGATCTACCTTACAAGAGATCCTTAAGGGTGTGCTAAACATGGGAGCAAAAGACTATTACCAGCAACCACAAAAACACACTTAAATACATAGACCACTGACATAAAGCAACTATATAATCCAGTCTGCGTAACAACCAGCTACCAGCATGATGACAGGATCAAATCTGCACATATCAATATTAACCTTAAATGTAAAAGGGCTAAAGGCCACACTTAAAAGGCACAGAGTGGCAACTGAATAAAGCAAGACCCAATGACATGCAGTTTTCAAGAGACCCATCTCACATGCAATGACACACAAAGTAAAAGAATAAAGAAAAATCTATCAAGCAAATATAAAACAAAAACAAGCAAGGGTTGCTATTCTTATTTCAGATAAAACAGACTTTATACCAATAACAACCGAAAAGAAGACAAAGAAAGGCATTACATAATGATAAAGGGTTCAATTCAACAAGAAGACTTAACAGTCCTAAATATAAATGCACCCAACACTGAGCACTCAGATTCATAAAACAAATTCTTAGAGACCTATAAAGAAACTTAGATAACCACACAATAATAGTGGGGGGCTTCAACACCCCATTTACAGTATTAAACAGATCATCAAGGCAGAAAACAAAGATATTCATGACCTGAACTCAACACTTTACCAAACGGACCTACCAGACATTTCCAGAATGCTCCACTCAACAACAGGATATATATATTTTTTCGTCTGCACGTGGCCCGTACTAAAAAACTGCCTACATGATTAACCATAAAACAATTCTCAACAAATTTAAAAAAAAAACAAAATCATACCAACCACACTTTTGAACCACAGTGCAATAAAAGTAAAAATCAATATGAAGATGATCTCTTAAAACCATAAAATTACATGAAAAATAAACAATCTGCTCCTGAATGACTTTTGGGTAAACAATGAAACTAAGTCAGAAGTCAAGAAATTCCTTGAAACTAAAGAAAACAAAGATACAATATTCCAGAATCTCTGTGAGTCAGCTAAAGTAACGTTAAGAGGAAAGTTTATATTGCTAAATGCCCACATTAAAAAGTTAATAAGAGCTCAAATTAAAACCTAATATCACACCTAGTGGAACTAGAAAAATAAGAGCAAACCAATACCAAACCTAGTAGAAGAAAAGAAACGAGCAAAATCAGGTCTGAAATGAATGAAATTGAAATGTGAGTAAAACCATACAAAGATCAATGCAACCAACAGTTGGTTACTTGAAATAATAAATAAGATTGATAGTCCCATAGCTAGACTAATAAAGACAAAAGGGAAAAGATTCAAATAAACAGTCAGAAATGACAAAGAAGGCATTACCACTGATCCACAGAAATACAAACAACTCTCAGAGACTATTGCAAACACCTGTATACACAGAAACTAGAAAACCTAAAAGAAATGGATAAATTCCTTAAATCATGCAGCCTCCTAAGATTGAACCAGGATAAAATTGAACCCTACAGGACCAATAACAAGGTCTAAAATTGAATCAGTAATAAAAAGTCTGCCAACCAGAAAAACCCTGGACCAGATAAATTCACAGCCAAATTCAGAAAGATGCACAAAGAAGAGCTGGTACCATTTCTGCTGAAATTATTCCCAAAAATTGAGAAGGAAGAACTTATCTCTAACTCATTTATTAGGCCAGCATCATTCTGACACTGAAACCTGGCAGAGACACAACAAAAAAAGAAAACTTCAGGCCAATATCCATGATGAACTACAGATGCAAAAATCCTCAACAAATTCTAGCAAATCAAGTCCAGCAGCACATCAAAAAGCTAATCTACCACAATCAAGCAGGCTTTATTCCTTGGATACAAGGTTGGTTCAACATATGCAAATCAATAAATGTGACTCATCACATAAACAGAACTAAAAACAGAAACCACACGATCATCTCAACAGACACAGAAAAGGCTTTTGATAAAATTCAACATTCCTTCATGTTAAAAACCCTCAACAAACTAGATATTGAAGGAACATACCTCAAAATTTAAGAGCTATCTATGACAAACCTATAGCCAACATCATACTGAACAAGCAAAAGGTGGAGGCATTTCCCTTGAGAACTGAAAGAAGACAAGGTGGCCCACTCTCATCACACCTATTCTGCACAGTCCTGGAAGTCTTAGCCGAAGCAATTAGGCAACAGAAAAAATAAAAGGCATTCGAATAGAAAGACGGGAAGTCAAACGATCTCTCTTTGCAGATGATAGGATTTTACACCTAGAAAACTCCATGGTCTCTACCCCATAGCTCATTGATCTGATATACAACTTCAGCAAAATTTCAGGATACAAAATCATTCCACAAAAATCAGTAGCATTTCTACATACCAACAACGTCCAAGGTGAGAGACAAATCAAGAAAGCAATCACATTTACAATATTCACACAAAAAATTACCTAGGAATACAGCTAACCCAGGAGGTGAAAGATCTCTACAACAAGAATTACAAAACGCTGCTGAAAAAAATCAGAGAGGACACATGCTAATGGATAGGAAGAATCAACATTGTTAAAATGGCCATACTGCCCAAGGCAATTTACGGATTAAATACTATTTCTATCAAGCTTCCAATGGCATTCTTCAGGGAACTAGAAAAAACTATTCTAAAATTCATATGGAACCAAAAAAGAGCCCAAGGCAGTCCTAAGCAAAAAGAAAAAAGCGGGGGCATCACATTGCCCAACTTCAAACGATACTATGAGGCTAAAGTAACCAAAACAACTTGATACTGGTATAGAAACAGACACATAGACCAATGTAGCAGAACAGAAAACCTAGAAATAAAGCCACACATGTGAAACTATCTGATCTTCAACAAAGTTGACGAAAGCAAGCAATGTGGAAAAGACTCCCTATTCCATAAATTGTGCTGGGACAATTGGCTAGCCGTGTGCAGAAGACTGAAACTGGACTCCCTCCTTACACTATATAAAAAAGCAACTCAAGATGAATTAAAGACTTATATGTAAAACCTAAAACTATAAAAAACCCAGAAGAAAACCTAGGAACTACCATTCTGGACATAGGCCTAACAAAGATTTCATGATTAAGATGCCAAAAACCATTGTAACAAAAACAAAAACTGACAAATGGTACCTAATTAAACAAGAGTTTCTGAACAGCAAAAGAAAATAACAACAGAATAAAAAGGCAACCTGCAGAATGAGAGAAAATATTTGCAAACTATAAACCTAACAAAGGCCTAATATCCAGAATCTATAAGGATCTTAAACAAATGTACAAGCCGAAACCAAAAAACTCCATTAAATAGTGGGCAGAAGACATGAACAGACACTTTTCTAAAGAAGACATACACATGGCCAACAAGCATATGAGGAAAACGCTCTACATCAGTAATCATTAGAGAAATGCAAATCAAAACCACGATAAGATGCCATCTGACATCAGTCAGAATGGTTATTACTAAAACGTCAAAAAATAACAAATACTGGCAAGGTCGTGCAGGAAAGGAACACTTACATACTGCTTGTGGGAATGTAAATTAGTTCAGCCACTGTAGAAAACAGTTGGGCAATTTATCGAAGAGCTTAAAACAGAGCTACCATTCTACCCAGCAATCCCATTACTGGGTGTGTACCCCCAAGAACTGTAAGTCATTCTATCATAAAGATACATGCTCACCTATGTTCACTGCAGCACTATGCATAATAGCAAAGACATGGTATCAACCTAAATGACCATCAGCAGTTGAAAACACGGTACATATACACCATGGAATACTATGCAGCCATAAAAAAGAATGAAATCATGTCTTGCAGCAACATGAATGCAGCTAGAGGCCATTATCCTAAGTGAATTAACACAGGGACAGAAAACCATATACCAAATATTATCACTTATAAATGGAAGCTAAGCATTGAATATTCATGGACACACAGCAGGGGACAAGACATAGCAAGACTTATTTGAGGGTGGAAGGTGAAAGTAGGGTGAGGATCGAGAAACTACTTATGGGGACTTTATTGCTGGAGTGATGAAATAATATGCACATCAAACCCCCATGACACACAATTTCCCCATGTATCAAACCTGCATATATAACCCCTGAACCTAAAATAAAAGTTGGAAGAATTAAAAAAAAAGGAGTACCTAACTTGGTGGGTGTTGTAATGTTTACTGAACAAGCACACAGCCTTTTGGGCATCTAAATCACAGCACAGAGGCTCTGGGGCATGGGATCTAGTGACCTCATACAGTGGTTGAGATAATCAGAATATAGAGAGTATTGAACATATCTAATTACTTTACAAATTTCTTCTTTAATAATGTGAGTAGAGCACTATCCAGTGGCTATCTGAGAAATCCCAAAGACCTTTAGATAGGAATGACATTTAACAGCTTTATTCCCATAAATTTATAACTTAAATTTATTAAAAAAACAGAAAGAAGAATGGGAGAAAGGAAGAAAAAGAAGAGAAGAGAAAAGAAAAAAGGACGACCCAGAATTTTAGAGAAAACTGGAAATTACAGCAAAAGTTAGACATTAGTTTTGGATACCTATTATAGGCGATAATACTTTAAACAAACAAAACAAGAGGAAGTCTTAGAAGTGAGAAACCTTTGCCATAAATGATTCAAGATCATGACCAAAACACACAACTTATATTTGAAGACCAAAATTTTAAAATGATTTTTATAAGTTGTTAATCTTTATATAATTATATATATACATATATATGTGTGTATGTTAAACATAAAGACTGAAATAGGTGATAAATTTAAACTTTTTAACCCTAATTTTAAAATAATTACCTTTACTAACATGAAATAATGGGTTAATTAAATAATATTATTTAATTAATTTATATATTTATTTTATATTATTTATATATATAATATATATGATATAAATATAATTAATATATATGATATATAATATAAATCTATAATATAATTAATATATCTAATATAAATATATAGTATATTATTTATTTAGATATTAATTTATATATTATATTAATAAAAATAAGTAAATAATTTAATAAATATTAAATAATAATATCTTTAATTTACCAACTTAATAACCTGCACAATCTTTAAATCAGACAGCACATACTCATTATCAAGTGTACATATTCACTTTTCCCTTTACATATTCTTCTTGAGGGATGATATATCAGAAATAGTGCCTCACTGTGGAAATAGTTTCTGCCTTCTGAAACACAACTTGAGGATACATCAGAATTCCCAGCAGGGATGTATACTTTGAAAAGGTTCCAGAAATGATTCTGATACCACACTCACTGTTGCGAATCAATGACAATATGGCACTTCCATTTGGGAAATCAAATAATGAGTGATGTTTATTACTCCTTAGATTTTAATGTAAAGTTTAATAGTCCAGTTTAGCTTTATACATATTTTGTCCTAAGCAGTTTACAGATCAATATTTTTTAAAGTTTCTACTTTTTATTAATTTCATTGAAGTCCTTTTGATAAAGTTAGACTTCCTGGAACCCTTATGTTTAGTAATGAATTTTCAGATTGCTTCAGGTTTATAAGGAGAAATACATATGACGCTACAAAAGTGTGAGGGACTAGGACTGACATGCTTTTTCTAGGGCCTCAGTTGGCTAGAAGTGGACAGCAGCTGTTCTATCAAAAACTCAAACAGGGGTTTTGGGGATTTGCAACCTCAACCTCTTTCCCAGAGCATATTAGGAGGACACAAATATAAGGATTCAATAAATGCACTGGCAGATCACAATATGAAAAGTCACTGCTATGGGGTATTATTTGCTAAGTAGCTAATCCCTCTGGGGACTCTCTGAGACAGCCCATGGAACATATCTCATAATCTTCCTGTTCACTGACTGGTATCCCATATTTGCTGGATGTCACCACCAGGGGCATTGTCCCCTCTTCCTGCCACACACATGTAATTCTGGGTTTTTTTCTATGTGTCCAATCTTCTATGCAAAACCCTTCCCTGGGAAGAGTGACAATGCAGACTCTTGAGATGGAAATCTGTGAACCTTACTAGAACTTTCTGTTGAACTCAGGAACACTGGGGAACACTGAGGCATCAATACCATATGCTTTGACATGGTTTTTAGTACTCTTTCCATTTTAGGCTTTTTTTTTTTTTTTTTTTTTTGTCTTAAATTTGAATACAATCATGTTCTTCAAGTTTTACCGTATAGAAAGAACTGCCCTCCTATGAAACCACAGGGATTAAAGACATAAAGCTGCAGCTTTCACTGCGGTAGAAAACCCTATTTTCCTGCCTGTTGGCAGAACACTTACTAGGAGTATGCAGAAGCAAAGTGCAATTATTCTCCATGATGCAACGACCTACATTATTCATCAACGTAGAACAAAACCCAGATATATTATTAATTATCCCAGATTATTCATTTGTGAGCAGACTACCAATTGTCGTTCCAAATGAATTTTCTTTGTTCTCAGTACTTTTGATCATATTCAAAATCTCAAAGCTTTTAAAATTTTCAAAATGGGCTCTCAAAATAGGAAATGTGATCTCGTGAAGCTTACTGTGCTTACAGTTTGTTATGAGCCAAATGCTGTGTCCCTCTAAAACTCCTAAGTTGAAACCCTAGACACTAATATGATGGTATTTGGCAGTGGGGTCTCTGGCAGGTCGTGAGGTTTAGGTTAGATACTGGAAGGAGGCCCTCATGAGGAGATTAGTGTCCTCATAGGATGAGGACCCAGAGCTCTTATTCTCGCTCCCCATCCCCCACACACTCAGGGAAGGCCACGTGTTGCCCAATGAGAAGGAGGCTGACCACAAGCGAGGGGCCAGGCCTGACCATGAACTAGCACCTTGATTGTAGGCTTCTCTGCCTCCAGAACTGTGAGAAATAAATGGCTGTGGTTTAAGTCATCCAATCTATGCTTTTTTTTTTTTTTTTTTTTTTTTTTTAAACGGAGTCTTGCTCTGTCGCCCAGGCTGGAGTGCCATGGCACGATCTCAGCTCACTACAAGCTCCACCTCCCGGGTTCATGCCATTCTCCTGCCTCAGCCTCCTGAGTAGCTGGGACTACAGGCGCCCGCCACCACATCCGGCTAATTGTTTTTGTATTTTTTTTCAGTAGAGACGGGGTTTCACCGTGTTAGCCAGGATGGTCTCGATCTCCTGACCTCGTGATCTGCCCGCCTGGGCCTCCCAAAGTGCTGGGATTACAGATGTGAGCCACTGCGCCGGCCCAATCTATGCTATTTTATTATAGCAGCCTGGGCTGACTGGCTGTTATTTTTGGTAGTTACTGATAGTTATCTACTTGCATGTCCAAAGGAAATAACACAGCTACCAATTTTTTAGTGATATTCTTCAAATGTCAGCAGGAAACTTGATTGATTCTGGAATGTGTAAAGAGCTTGACAGAGGTACCACTAAGAATCCTTTTATCTGTTTACAATTCACAATCCTGAGAGGCCACTTGCAGAGAAAAATGCTGATCAAGGTTTCCTGGATGAGGTATTCCTTCTCAGGGTAGCCATATTATCACACTATTAGAGACTACAGACCCCTAGAACTTGACCTTTTGATGGACAGGACTAGAAGAAGGGGTTGAAGTAGATGAAGATTTCCTAAGAACATGGTATCAACTGGTCAATTTTCATTTGAAAAGGACTGAGAGGTCAGCTTGTAGAAAACGAAGACCAAGAGGGAGAAGCAGCAAAGAGCTACATATTAGCAGAAGGTCAGCTTAAGAGTTGAGAGGGAGCAACCTCACAGCCTTACGGCAATTAAAGATATTGAATATCAAGGAATTAGAAGGATTTAAAAATTATGACTGAGAGTCTTCAACTGTATTCACTTTGACAAAGTTCATAAGTCTTATGGATTTTTTACTTGCCTTTGTTGGCTGGGTTTCATTTTTTAAAAATGCAGTTCCACAGAGATACTTAGCCATGAGGCAAGACAATTATATTTGTGCTTCTCATTAAATTGTGTTACATCGTAATGTCAGATTCTAGTCTCTCTAAAATCTAAATACCAGTAATTTCAGATTTCATGGTCTGCTTCCTAGCATTAGGATGAACCCCTATGGCAACCCTATTCCTATCCATTGGAGCAAAATGATAACTTAATTATATAATATATCAAAAAAGTGTTTTGTAGTATTTCACTAGTTCTTTGCCTTTGTCTCATACTTGGCTACTTGAAATTGAGATTAAATAACTTTAATTTTCACAGGGCTACAGTTGTAAACTGAGTTATTTTTTTCCCATAATACATCAACCTTTGGCAAATAATTCCATCTCCTGGGTCTTATGCCAGAATTTTCAGAACATCCTTAAAAACTGTGAATGAAATGACTTGGCAATTGAATGCTGAAAGAAAAATAAATACTTAAAACAATTTAGTCTACTTTTAGTCATTTTCATTCAAAAAAACTTTGTTAATCATAAAGTAAGTTTCCCAACTTATGCTTTTAATTCTCCATTGTTTTCAGATAAAGCACTTGCAAACCGTTGAACATTTTTATGAAGTGTTATATCACAAATTGGGGCTATTGCATAAATGTTATGTTATTTTAGACCACCTAAAATATAACTTCTTTCTGCACTCTACTCTTCTTCAAGTTGTCTTATAATATCCAAAATTTGCACCATAATTTTTTCACTCAAGAAAATACTTTTGGACAATTAAATTATATGTTTTTAACAGAGAGCTAAATGATTTATGGTATTTCTTAATATCTTAATATCTTTGCTTAACCACTGAGCTTATTTGGCATAAATTATGTCAAGCATTAAGAAAATAAGAAGTTATCCTATAGAGAAATTTTATGTATTTAGAATTATTATTATTATTATTATTTTTTGAGACAGAGTCTCGCTCTGTCACCCAGGCTGGAGTGCAGTGGCTCAAGCTTCTCTCATTGCAAGCTCCTTCTCCTGGGTTCAGCCATTCTCCTGCCTCAGCCTCCTGAGTAGCTGGGACTACAGGCGCCTGCCACCACGCCCGGCTAATTTTTTGTATTTTTAGTAGAGACAGGGTTTCTCTGTGTTAGCCAGGAAGGTCTTGATATCTTGATATCCTGCATCTGCCAAATAAAAATATTAGGACAAAGAAGTTCAATAGTCTCAAGAGCTAATTCAGGATATTTATTATATATTCTGCAGACTATGGACCTATTTATTAATGTATTTTTATAATATAACATAAAGTGTCCTACATAAAGTGCTCATTTTGACAAAGATATTTCTTTTCTCCATGTGTTCAATTTGCCAGACAAGCAATATAGCATGTAAGATGTAAGAAAAAGTTCCACATTTTCAAAATTATGGTAATTTAAAAAGTTATTGGGTGAAAGAGTCTATCCTTTTCCAAATAAAGGCAAAGACATGAAGTGGTTCTGTTAGTTTTCCCATTGTCTAAATTTATAGTCTTTAATTCCTCATTTTAATATTATTATTTTATTTCTAAGTCATTTTGATTGAATAATATTCAAGTTTTAATGATTTCAATTATTTTAGAACTGACTACTGAAATATTTAAAATTAATTATGATAAATGATTAATACTAAGACTTTCAATAATCTGAATAATCACACATAGAGAGTCATTAGTTATAACACAAAGAAATGTACTTCTGAGCAATATCTAAAATATTGCCTAAGACTTTAAGTTTATTTTTATTATCTTATATAATTGATGACAAGTAGAATGATTTTTGTTTTTGGATTACTGGCAGGACATAGCTATGTAGTGATCTCAGTAATGATTTTATATAATAACCCTTAAAATTACCAAGCACATATGTAGAACTTCTTACATATTTTAAATTACACCTACTCACTGGGAATGACATACTTTCACCAAATCTCATAATCATAGGCTAAACAAATCTCAAAGGAACCTTGGAGGACTTCTGATTCAGTTATCTCTTTCTGGGTTAGACTCCTCCTCAATCACGTTACTTCCTTTATTCCCTTAAAATGAGTTAATGTAACAGTAAATAACAACTTCCTGGCCAGGTAATTCTTCCTTAGGTTTAGTCCAAATTCCTCCCCATAAAACATATATACGTCTAATTTTTCCTCTGTCTGTGAAAACTGAGAACAGTTGCCTAGAATAGACGTGACTCTCACAAATAAGACACATTTTACTGCATGTTATAAGACATTTTTGAAAGTTTGAAATTATGAAGTCCCTACTTAGGACTTAAGTCATTAAGGGGCCACAAACACTGATAAAATTATTTTCCTTAAACTCTTCTCATTTTCTATTATATGTTATTTAAAATGTTATCAAAAAAAAAAAAAAAAAAGAGAGAGAAGAAGCCTAACAAATGCGCCAAAGTGAAATCAGTATCTTTGCCAATTTTCTAACTGTAGAAGTTTGGAGCCCTACGCCAGTGCTGAACCTGGCCGCTGGGTCATCCACAGGCACCTGGAAGGGAACAGGAAAACACCCTCCAGTGAACACAAGCTCTGCTGTTCAGCGGTTCACTGCAGAAACACACTGGTCACATCGTCACATCAGTCATCAAATTGAAACAACCATGCTGATGAAAAAGAACAATGATCTGTAGGATGGTTTTACCAAAGAGCCAGATTTGGAAGGCTAAGGAAAGGTGCCTCAAGACAGTGTCTCCTAAGCTGAGATCAGAAGGAAGAAGAGACTTTAATTAGCATAAAAGAGGTGAATGGAGCAGGGTAGGATAGAGAGTTTTAAAGAGAAAAGTCAGCAGAGCAACGTCCTTACGGTGAGAGGGAAAGGGGAACAAGGAAGACTTAAAACAAGGTACATAAAAGAACTAGAACAGGGGCACAGTCTTCTGTGTTCTTTGGCTTCATTGGCTAGCTAGCGTGGTTACTCTGAGTTGGGGGATGTATAGATGCTACTAATAGCCAAGAGTTTAATTGTACATTGGAAACCAGAAACTATTAAAGAAGATGTTGGCCGGGCGTGGTGGCTTACACCTGTGGTCCCAGCACTTTGGGAAGCCAAGGTGGGTGGATCACTAGGTCAGGAGTTTGAGACCAGCTTGGCCAATATGGAGACACCCCGTCTCTACTAAGAATACAAAAAAAAAAAAAAAAAAAGGTTAGCCGGATGTAGTGGCGCATGCCTGTAATCCCAGCTACTTGGGAGGCTGAGGTAGGAGAGTTGCTTGAACCTGGGAAACAGAGGTTGCAGTGAGCTGAGATCGTGCCACTGCACTCCAGCCTGGGTGACAGAGCGAGACTCTGTCTCAGAAAAAAAAAAACACAAGATGTTTATCTTCCTTACTCAGATACCATGTAAAAAAGCTGGGATTTTGCTAAATGCAAAAAGAAATTACATACACCCTATATTACAAATGCTAAAAACTAGTCATCAACCATCTATTGTTGTAACATGTCTTTGAATAACATATGTGTTTTCATTATATTTCTAAATTAGGCAATTTGTTTTGTTATTTCAAATCACTGGGTTTGGTGTTTCAATTGCTTAACTAATCAACCCAGAAAATCCGCTGTGGAGTCCAGTTTTCACAGTAAATCTAAATTCTTTTTCCACACAACCATTCTTGTCCATCCTGATGCAATTCCTCTAGACATAACCACAGAGAAGTGCAGAGCACACCCTGCCAAGGGGCATCTACTGAAGAGATACTGATAATGGCAATTATCAGTTATTTAATTGTTATTTACAAAGTTGAGAGAAAGAGCCTTGTAAAAATGTGTATCTATTGGCTGTAAGGATGCTTATCTAGAATTAAATACAGCAGTTGTCTATTTATCCAGCATGTTGATTTCAAAGCCCAGGTCTTTTTACTGAACTACTTTGGAATTAAAAATTTTTTATAGTATTTACATATAGGATTAGGTTTCTAAACCAACTCCATCTAACTGCCAGTAAATTTATTTTGTATATAGCACAAGGAATTGAATTCAATCCCAAATTCTCTCCAGAGTACTAACCAAATTTAAATAAACATATGTGATGAGCTAGCATTGCTATTTGTGAATTTTCATATTTTTATTTTCCTTGGCTTACATTTTCCATATATCAAAGTCTCTTTTGAAAATTAAACTATATAATATAACCTCAATTTTCAAACATCAATGATAAGCTGGATTTAATCAACTCAGAACCCAGTGGGGAAAAACATGTTTTACTTGCTTTTCTTTTTTTAATCAAACAAAAGTTATATTTTGTTGTCATTGCAACATATCAGCGAATAAGCAATCCTAGAGAGCTGGGAGCAAGTTTAAATGTGTACATCTATGGGCGAAAGGAACAGCTTAAACTATTATGAGGCGGTCATTTTTCCTCCAGTGTTTCTTACGCCAGTGTGGAGGCAGCTGGAGACCTGGAAAAGATAGCAAAGACATTCTTCTTTTTCTTTTTCTTTTTCTTTTTTTTTTTTTGAGATGGCATCTCCATCTGTCGCCCAGGCTGGAGTGCAGTGGCGCGATCTCTGCTCACTGCAAGCTCCGCCTCCTGGGTTCACACCATTCTTCTGCCTCAGCCTCTTGGGTAGCTGGGACTACAGGCGCCGCCACCGCGCCCAGCTAATTTTTTGTATTTTTAGTGGAGACATGGTTTCACCGCATTAGCCAGGATGGTCTCGATCTCCTGACCTTGTGATCCGCCCACCTCGGCCTCCCAAAGTGCTGGGGTTACAGGCGTGAGCCACCGTGCCTGGCCGCAAAGACACTTTTCTTGTGACAATTTTAAACTTGGTATATTTGAAAATAGCACAAATGTTTTTGAAATACTTGCAGTAGAAATAGTGATATTGTAGCAGTTAAAGAAAAAGGCCTATTTTATTGTCTTAGATTTACACCAAGAGGTTGATATAAATATCTTTAGGGTTTGCATTTTTTGAGTTAAAAATGTATTTTAGATTCACAAGGTACATGTGCAGGTTTGTTACAGGGTATATTGTGTAATGGTCAGGTTTGGGCTTCTAGTGTACCCATCACCCAAATAGTGAACGTTGTACCCGATAGGTAATTTTTTTTTTTTTTTTTTTTTGGAGACAAAGTCTGGCTCTGTCACCCAGGCTGGAGTGCAGTGGCGCGATCTTGCCTCACTGCAACCTCTGCCTCCCGGGTTCACACCATTCTCCTGCCTCAGACTCCCGAGTAGCTGGGACTACAGGCGCCCACCACCATGCCCGGCTAATTTTTTTGGATTTTTAGTAGAGACGGGGTTTCACCATGTTAGCCAGGATGGTCTCTATCTCCTGACCTTGTGATCCACCTGCCTTGGCCTCCCAAAGTGCTGGGATTACAGGCATGAGCCACTGTGCCTGGCCCCCAGTAGGTAATTTTTTAACCTTTCCCTCCCGTGAGCCTCCCCACCTTTGGAGTGTCCATTGTCTATCATTCCCATCTTTATGTCCATGTGTATTCTTTGTGCAGTATTTAATTTTCTGAGTTACTTCACTTAAAATAATGGCCTTCAGCTCCATCCATGTTGCTGAAAAGGACATGATTTTGTTCTTTTTCTGGCTGCATAGTATTCCATAGTGTATATTTACCACACGTTTTCTTTATCCAAACAACACTTAGATTGGTTCTATGACTTTGCTATTGTGAATAGTGCCACAATAAACATCCAAGCGTGGGCATCTTTTTAATATAATGGTTTCTTTTCCTTTGGGAAGATGCCCAGTAGTGGGACTGCTGGGTTGGATGGTAGTTGTATTTTTAGTTCTTAGAGAAATCTCCATACTGTTTTCCATAGAGTTTATACTAATTTACATTTCCACCAACAGTGCATAAGAGTTCCCTTGTCTCTGCATCCTTGCCAACATCTGTTGTTTATGACTTTTTAGTAATAGCCATCTTGACTGGTGTAATATGATATCTCATTTTGGTTTTGATTTCCATTTCTCTGATGATTCATGATACTGAGCATTTATATATATATATATAAAGAACTCAATAAGAAAAAACAATCCCATTAAAAACTGGGCAAAGGACATGAACAGATGTTTCTCTAAAGAAGACATATAAGCAGCCAACAAACATACGAATAAAATGCTTAACATCACTAATCAGTTTGGGTTTTGGATAATTGGATTTAGTGAGGGTCTGAAGGTACAGGTAGACGTGGAGAAATGTTGAATAATATGATTTAGTGCAAAAACTATTTTGAAAGAACATAATAATTGATGAATTTTTTTTATTACATCTATATAAATTCCTTGGGAAATTACAAGTGATGAAGGTTAATAGGTGTGCTATTATTGTTGTTTTTCATTAACTGCTTGCTGTGGAATCATTGAATGAATGTAGATAGGTGATAGACGGACATGTTAGAAAGATTTCTTTAGAAAGGTATATTCTCATACTTCTTTAGGGTGGGCAAATTAAAATCACTCATCTGATTGCGGCATATATAACTAAGGTCTTTCATCCTTTTGGCCTGAAATATTCTCCTTCTAACTGAGCAGTATGTGAAGAGAGGAAGCATTCATCGCTTAACCATCAGAGCCGCTTTCTAGAACTGATCCAGTCAGAGTGAAAATATTCTACCAAGCTCAAAAATCATCACACAAAAAAAGCAACCACTTAGAGTCTCTGGAAACTATCCTAACAGAAAATGTCTTTGAAACGACCTTGTATTCTGTTGGACCTAATTAAATCCTTTTTTCTCTTCGCATAGTAAGGACCCATAGTCCCTCCCTGTTGACACTTCCCACTTCAGCTTTCCCTCGTTCTCAGTTTTAGGTGCACCCTACCTCAAGTTCTTACTGCTTCTGATCATGGAACTGTAACAAGCACTTTTGCCTCAATATGACATCACAGCTGCTGCTTCCATGCATCCCAGGAGCTGGGAGAGACTTGGGCCTCTTCTGTCTGCTATTTTTTTTTTTTTTTTTTTTTTTTTTTTTTTAGTATTCCTAATCTCAGGCTATGGTCTGAGAATCAAGCAGCAAACATTTTTGCACTTCTATTTTCTAATAAACTATCTGGATTCCTCCTAAAAGTTGGAAGTGAGGTAGAGTTGATATCTAATTTCACATAGCCATGTTGATAAAAATGAAGCATATCTTTACAATATTTCAATATGTGTAATTCCAAGGCACAATGAGCAAGGTATAGGAATATGTCCCCTGTGTCTAGCTGTTTCTCCAGGCTTCTCCAGAATGATGGATGAAAATGTAATTGGCAAGTCAGATGTCTACTGGGGAAGACTACAGGAAAAAGGATGTGAAATGCTTGACATGATGAGGGATGCAGAGTGTTCAGCAGTTACTTACTGAGCAGCTCATCACTTGATTGTATAGTATATAATATGTGAGAATTTATAGAACAGTGAACATATAAACACACAGAACAAATAAACATATACAACATAGTAACAGTTTTTAACATGTATTACATACATAGAACATATAAGAATTTACAGAGCAGTGAAAATACCACATTTTGACATTTGTATTGTACTGTGAAAGATTTATACATATTTGTATAAAAAATAAATAAAGGTGATAATCTCTTGTGATCTCCCCAAAATACAGCATCCTTTTCATCTTTTTCCATTATGTAAATATAATATGGTGTGATAGAAATGTAATATGCTGTAAAGTGATAGACATCATGACATATCAAAATGTATTTTATATACACATATATACATACACATATTTATTGAAGTATAATTTATGTACATATATACAAATTCCAAATATGAAATTCAAAGAGTTTTGACAGATGTCCACACCAATGTAACCATAGTCAGTCAAGACAATATTCACTGCAGAAACTTCCCTTGTGTTCCTGCACAGTCAACTCCCGTCCTACCTCATCCCGGGTAACCACTGATACGATTTCTACTGCTATATCTTAGTTTTGCTTGTTCTGGGATTTCAGAGTGTACTCTCTAGTGTCTAGATTTATTCATTGAACACAAGGTTTCTTAGCTTCAGCCATGTTTGTTGCAGTTACCAGTAGTTTTGTCCATTTTATAGCTGAAGAGTATTTCATTATGAATATAACACAAATTGTCCATTTTCTTGTTGAAGGTCTTTTAGGCAGTTTACAGTTTGGGGATATTATAAGTAAAGATGCTGTAAACACTCTTGTGTAAGTCTTATGATGAACATAAGTTTTCATTTCTTTTCAACCTAGGATTGGAATTATTGGGTCATAGGTTTCATGTATGCTTAATTATATAAAACAATGTTAAACTGTTTTTCCTAAGTGGTTGTAGCATTTTACATTCCAACAATAATGTATGAGAGTTATAATTGCTCCATATTCTCAACAACACGTGGTACTGATAATATTTTTAATCATAACCATTTTTGTGGGCAGAATAACTCACTGTGGTTTTAATTTGCATTTTCTCAATGACAAAACGATATTGAGCATTTTTGTGTGCTTTTTGTCCATTGGCATAGCTCTGTCATTTTTTCTTTTCTTTATTTTTTATTTTTGATTTTTGAGACAGAGTCTCGCTCTGTCGCCCAGGCTGGAGTGCAGTGGCGCGATCTCGGGCCACTGCAAGCTCTGCCTCCCGGATTCCTGCCATTCTCCTGCCTCAGCCTCCCGAGTAGCTGGGACTACAGGGGCCCGCCACCTCGCCCGGCTAGTTTTTTGTATTTTTAGTAGAGACGCGTTTTCACCGTGTTAGCCAGGATAGTCTTGATCTCCTGACATCATGATCCGCCTGCGTTGGCCTCCCAAAGTGCTGGGATTAAGGCATGAGCCACTGCGCCCAGCCGTCATTTTTTCTTACATTATTTTCCTTTTTTATTTTTGCTTTTTAATTATTAAGAGTTCTTTGTGAACTGTATTCTGAAAAAAACTTACAGTGTTCAAATAAAGTGTTGCAAATATCTTCTCCCAGTCTGTAGCTTGACTCTTATTCTCTTAACAATGTATTTTAAGAGTTCTTAATTTTAAGGTTAAATTTATCAAATTTTTATATTATATCTTGCTATTTGTTTTCTATTTGCTCCACTTGTTCTTTGTCCCCTTTCTCATCTTTTTTGTCTACTTTCAAGCATTTAAAAATTATTCTATTTCATCGAATACTTTTTATTGATGTAATATTAGTTATCACTGTTTTTGTTACTCTAGCATTTGCTTTAGGGATTATAGTATACAGATGTTTTAACTTAAAGATAACTTGTAATAGCCAACTTTTAATAGACATTATATGACTGTATGCACAGTCTAAGAATCTTACAAACTATATTTCCATTTAGTCTCTCTAGGCTATCGTTGTTATATATTTTACTTTTTTACTCATGCTGCAGAACTCACATGACACTGATATTATTTCTAAACAGCCCATTGTCTTTTAAAGATATTTAGGTAATAAGGGCAGGTATTGTGTATTTACTGATGGTGTTACTATTGCCAGTGCTCTTCATTTCTTTGTGTGGATCCATGTTTCTATCTGCGCGAAGATATTCTTTATTTTCCTTCTTCCTGAAAGGTTTTTACACTGTTCTCATAGTCCAGGTTTGCTGGTAATAAATTACTTTTAACTTTTGTATGTCTGAAAAATATCTTTATTTCATCCTTTCTTGAAAGACGGTTTTGCTGGGTATAGAAACCTAGGAGAGACAGTTTTCTGCTTTTGGTTGGAAGGTGTTTCACTGGAAGCATGAAAGACGTTGCTCCACTGCCCTTTCCCTTGCATTGCTTCCAAAAAGAAGTCTGGTATCATCCTTGTTTCTGTTCTCTATGGAAGACTTGTCTTTTTCTCTTTACCACTCTGAGTTTTCATCCATTTGCTTATGATGTGTTGTGATGTGGTTTTCTTAATAGTACCCCCACTTGGGGTTGTTGAGCTTCCTGTGGGTTTATAGTTTGCATCAAATATGGAAAATGCTCACCTATTAATTTTTAAAAATATTTTTTCTATCCATCCACTCTCTTTTCTCCTTTGAGAACTCCAATTACACACAGATTAGTCAACTGAAGTTGTCCCACAGATCACCAATACTCTATTGTGTGAAGAGGCAGAAAAATAGGACCTATAATAAGGATAAACATCAATTAATCTAAAATGACCCAGCAATAGAAAAACCTAGACCAGTGAGCCGAGATCGCACCACTGCACTCCAGCCTGGGTGACAGAGCAAGACTCCACCTCAAAAAAAAAAAAAATAATAATAGAGCGGTGACTAGAAAAGATGTTTAAAAAGATTCCTTAAGGAGGTCAATAATAATTTTTTAAAGGTTGATAAATGCTGCTGTAATTCTTTTGAGCATTTCTTTCCCTTGCTTCAGGTGGTTTCATGCACTTTGTTACACACTGAAGGGTGACCCCCTCCAGCTTTGCAAAATTTTCTCCAAGTGCAGCTCCTTCCTCGCTGGTACTTTCTCCTGCAATCTGTAGCCACCTTCGTGTACCTGAACTCTCAGCAACAGCTACTCCACTCAGACACCTGCTAGGCTTCCTTAAGCTATCTCCATTGTCGCACTGCTGTCTCAAATTCAGGTTGTAAGCTGGGATACTCACAGCACACATCTTATTTGTTTCCCATCCTTCAGGGATTACATTCCGTGCCTGATGTCCAGTGTACTGAAAACCATTGTTTCATATATTTTGTCTGGTTTGAGGTTGTTACATGCAGGAGGGTTAGAGGGTAAATATGCTCCCTATTACTCCATCTTATCCAGAAGTAAAATAAGAAAAAAAAAATATATGTAAGTATAAACACACATACACATACATATGTATGTAAATAATGTATATAAATCATATCCTAAAGATTTGGAACAAGAAGAAAATTCAGCTATCAATTTTGTTTACTCACTGCAGACTAAGATGAACATTGTAGACTGGAGCATATTATGGGAGCAGGGCAACCTGTAGAATTGGTCAGGAACTAGAAATGTCAGGACCTGCATTCTAACCCATTTTTGTCAGTAATTATCTGTGTAACATTTTATCAAAGCAGTGAAGGCCTTTGTGAAATCTGCAAGAATAGGGATAATGATATGATTTACCTCACTGGCTTGCTTAAGGAGTTAAAATGTGGTATGAGTCATACAAAGTGCTTGTGCAGCCACAGAGCTTCTATTTTAAGGGCTTTCTTAAATGTTTAGGTACCATCACAAACTAGCTAAGTTAGAAATTTTCATATCGCAAAATCTAAAAGTTCATCTTATGAGTTTAGACATTTTTATTCGCAGAGCAAACGCAACAATGTGAACCTCACATTTTAAAGTATATAATGGCACAATAAAATGCACAGATATAATTTTAGTTCATAATCCTCAACCTATAGGCAATAAACTATGCTATCAGTTTGTTAAAAAAAATACCACAGGAAGTAGTTCTTCAGTACATTTTCCCAACGATAGGATTAATCCATAATAAATTCTGCTACTACTCCTAGTAATGGCAACTTTATGTAACCTTCTTAAACATTATTCACATTTGCACTCAAGTATACCAACTGAAACCCTAAGTGGCTGTTCTGACAACGCATCAGCAATGCGCTTAGCCTGAGCTACATCCATTAGGAGTGATGTGAAGGAGAAGGAAAGCATTGGACTCTATGATATTTAATGTCTTTACCAATAGAAAAGCTCTATAATTCGTGGAATTCGATTTTTTAATTAAAAAATTGGTTCTCTCTTTACACTTAATTGCCAAAACAGTGTTTACAAATACTTTCATCTTGCCCCAGATTGGCCAATGAGGTAGAAGGTTAAACAACCAATTCATCACGTTTTGATTTAAAATGTGTCCATATCATTCTTCCCCAACCTCAAGTATATTTTAATAATCCATTTATTATAACCTCACGTATGGATTCAAGAATAAATAGAGCATTTATTTGCCTTCCAGTTGCATATGAAGAAATTAATGTTTTATTAAAGAAAAAAAGCCATGAAAATCAGTTTTCCATCTGCACTCTTTTATTTGTTGCAATACTTTTTATAACAGCTAAGATTTGGAAGCACCCTAAGTGTTCATCAACAGATGAATGGATAAAGAAAATGTGGTTCACATACAAAATGGAGTACTATTCAGCCATAAAAGAGAATGAGATCCTGTCACTTGCAACATGGATGGAACTGGAAATCATTATTTAAGTGAACTAGGCCAGGCATAGAAAGACCAACATTGCATGTTCTCATTTATTTATGGGATCTAAAAATCAAAACAATGGAACTCATGGATACACAGAGTAGAAGGATGGTTAGTAGAGGCTGAAAAAAGTGGTAGACAGCTGGGATAATGGTGGGGCAGAGGTGGGGATAGGTTAATGGGTTTAAAAAAAAACAGAAATAGAAAGAATGAGTAAGACTTACTATATGATAGCACAATAGGGTGACTATAGTCAATACAAACTTAATTGCATATTTTAAAATAACTTAAAGAGTGTAATTAGAGTGTTTGTATCACAAAGGATAAATGTTGAGGGGATGGATATTCCCCATTCTCCATGATGTGTTTATTTCACAGTGCATGCCTGTATCAAAACATTTCATGTACTCCATAAATATATACACCTAGTATGTACAAAAAAATTCAAAAAAAAATAGATTTCCCATCAAATATTCTTTCAGAGACGATGTGTACAAAGATCCAGTATTGGTCAGTCTAGGCAAACAGAATATCAAGTAGCCTAGTATGATTTTCTCCTCTGCTAAATAATACTGGGAAGGCAGGAAGGTGGGCTTCTCTATGGATTGAAGTTAAGAGAGAGAAGTGTCAGGAGTTTAGTCCAAGCATGACAACTTACTAGTACTGTCTACTTGAAGAAATTAACTCTTACAACCTTATCTTTGTCTCATCTATAAAACTGAGGGAGCAGGTTAAAAAAAATCTTGTATGTAGGCCGGGCGCGGTGGCTCAAGCCTGTAATCCCAGCACTTTGGGAGGCCGAGATGGGCGGATCACGAGTTCAGGAGATCGAGACCACCCTGGCTAACATGGTGAAACCCCGTCTCTACTAAAAAAAAAAAAAAAAAAAACTAGCTTGGCGAGGTGGCGGGCGCCTGTAGTCCCAGCTACTCGGGAGGCTGGGGCAGGAGAATGGCCTAAACCCAGGAGGCGGAGCTTGCAGTGAGCTGAGATCTGGCCACTGCACTCCAGCCTGGGCAACAGAGCGAGACTCCATCTCAAAAAAAAAAAATAAATAAATAAATAAATAAAAAATCTTATATGTTAATACATGACTTATTCCACTCCATGTCTCTATTACAATGAAAGATCATACACAGTCTGGATGAAAATATGTTAAATTTACTATGATCTTTCACAGTAATAGAGACACGGGGTAGAATATATCATGTACCAGTACTAACTACTATCAAAGTATGTTAAGTTGATGCCGTAATAATTACTCTTAGGAAACAATCAAGATTTACAGTGATTTCCTAAGGTGAATTTGGACAAAAATATTGAGATAATACCACTCACCAGTGTCACTCTTTTATAGAGATAAGCCTTCAATGTCACATTAACTACTCTATTTTTAATATTAGAATTTTGAAGTTTTTAAGCATCAGAATCTTCAGCTTTCTCAAATGAAGAATGGCAATTATATGTTATTTTCTTTTTTAATTTGAAGACAAAATTTGGGAAATTATTACGCTTTTACTTTTATATTACAAAAAGGTGTTACTTGCAACTAGCATCTACATATCTAAATAACATTTAAAGACTAAGTTCTCTGCAACAATAAAAAGTACTTTAGATTTTAGTAAGTTGACTGTTAGATGGTTGCTCTCTGGCAGAAGTTTAAATATATACATTTAGAGATATTTTTACATCTAGCAATCAGTAAATATTTATCTCTTGCACTTTGCGTTTAATAATTTAAAATAAAAAGTTTAACAGATGATAAATATCAAATCAAAAAAGGTCAACAAATCTTAATAATCTCAAAATATACAAGAAGGGTAAAGTAATGCATAAACCAATACAGAATACATTTGTCTGCACATTTTTGCATAAATTTAAAAAGCATATAATTTTTTAATTTTAATTTTATAGCGCATTCCCTAAAATATTTTTTATTTTATTTAAAAATGAGTTTACTTTGAAATAAGATTAAGTCTGAAAATCAGTACAAAAGATTGATGGTGATGATGTATCAATATAATTTGATGCATCCGTTTTGCTGTCTTGCAAAAAGTGCAGTGAGCAATGGGCTGTCTGTACTTTCAATACAGATGTAGTATTCTGAGAAGAGATGATTTGTTAAGAGCGGATTTAAGACAGAGAGTGTATTCATTCTTTCAAAAACAACAAAAATGAGAAGATGGAAATTCATTTATGTTATAGTAATGCTGAATCAGTATATTTTCAACTTGCCCTGATGTGGAAGAAATATACCATCTCATTAGTCCCTGGTAGGCAGGTGGTATGTGGAATATGAAGACCGTAGCATCATTGCTTTTATATAATTGGTTTATTGAATCCAAATGGTGGTTCCATGCATTATCAAATAACCACTGCTTCAATATTAGTCCTTGGAACTGTCTCCATAACGTTAATTCCAATCCTTTGCTGTCTTAGTGTGTATGTAAACCTTAATGAGACATGTTCCAGTTAATAGCATATATTCAACTTTGGGTAATCTATGGAAATTTGGCCCCATGGTCATAAACCTGTGATCAGAATGGCAGATTTAATAAGCATCATATAAATGCTAACTTTTCTTGGAGTGAACAGCTTTCAGTTTACATTCCAAAAGCGATTAGATGAGATGATAATACACAATGATATTTATACCTAGAGCAGTTCAAAATTTAGAAAAGGAATTAGTGATCTTCAGTTATTTTTTTTTTAATAAATTGAAAAGATGTTCTGTAAAACATAATAGAGTCACAGGAAATTAAAGGCGTATCAGTAACAACTTTTAGAAAAAGAGGAATGATAGAGAAAAACAGCTATGACTTCTCAATATTTTGGGGAAATAAGTTTAGGATGATGTTTCATTCAGGTATTAATGACACAAATAAAGGATAACTCTGTGTAAGAAGTAGTGTTTATATCTGGTTGTAAATTTAGTTAAAAACATAATCACAATTTACAAAAACTGTAATTACAAATTACAAAGAAAAATAGGCAGACAATCTTGTATTGACATCCTCTTGCATCTTGTTACCTACCAATTTTCTGTTCCATTACAAAATTCAATACTAAAATTTCATAGCTAACATTCAATATTAATTTCAACATTAAAATTTATCAAAATGATTAAAAACAGTCAATTAGAAAAAGCAATACACCAAAAATAATGGTAGTATTTCCAGGCTTCTACTGTGTTGTATTAACCATCATATGGGGGAAGAAAAAGGCTGTAAATTTTGGGTAGGCCACTTGGCTCTGGATTCCAGGACTATGGAAAAGCCAGTGAAGGTAAACTAAGAAGCATTTCCTGTTTTATAAACATCAGCAGAGGACCAAAAAAAGGGATCCCAGATATGTTTTCAAGTAACAAAAAGCATTTTACAAATGCATTTTACATTAACAAAGTGCAATTTTGTCTTTTACATCTGAACAAAAGTTCTGTCATTTTTAAAAAATAAAGTAGGGTCACAGCTTTATAATCATTTTCTCACCTAAAACCCCACGATTATTAACACAGATCAAACTGCAGTTTTGGAAGAGAGTCTTTGACTGGGGAAGCTACTGAACAGTGATGAATGGCCACGCCTAATTCACCGTCCGGAAATTGACGGAGGACTGTGTTTCCCGGAGGGAGAAAGGGGCCTCCCAGAGGCTCTGAGGCTGCAGGTCTTCAGCCAGGTGATAGCACTGCACCCACTGTGTGCACCCTGATGGCAACAGCAGGCAAGTCCACAGTCGCGGTGACAGAGACAGCCACAGCTGCCAATCAGAAGACTCACTCTTTCTGGCTTCCATGGACTGTGTTTTGCACATAGAGCTCACTGTTTAGAGCTGTCTTAGCACTCTTCTTTTTTTGAGACTTTTGACTCATTTTCTTTGCGTAACTTTCTCTGTTGATAGATGCGTATGGCTATGGCAGTGACGCAAAGCAAAATAAATATCACAACTGCTATCACGCCTAGGGAGGGAAAAGAAAAAACATCACAATTTTTTTCTTTTTCTTTTTTCTTTTTGGAGAGAGGGTCTCACTGTGTCACCCACACTGGAGTGCAGCGGCATAGCTAACTGTAGCCTCGACCCTCCCAAGTAGCTGAGACTATAGGCCGCTTCACCACGTTCAGCTACTTTTTTTTTTTTTTAAACAATTATTCTTTGTAGAGATGGGGTGTTGTAGAGATGCTATGTTGCCCGGGCTGGTCTCAAACTCCTGGGCTAAAGTGATCCTCTCACCTTGGCCTCCCAAATTGTTGGGATTACAAGTGTGAGTTACCGTGCCTGGCCTCAATGTCAGAATATAAATGGTGATTTTTGCTCCAATCAGAGGCTTTGAAGACATCATTGCTTTTTAAGTTTGGTTAAAATAAACCAACCATCTATTATATTATAAACTGAAAACATCAAAACTCAGAAATGCTAACGCCAAGTAATTTTATGACATTTAGCATACTTCTGAGCTACTGTGACTTTTGGATGTGGCTGTGTTAGGCTTTTCCCCTATAGGTATATGATGATTGGGTTTCAGATAATGCTTTCAGATTTAAAAGAAGACATACATGTCTCTAAGATCACGTGCATCCTTCAGTTAACAAGTGGGAAATTTTAAATCATTTAAAAAGTATAGCGTGTTTAGCATCATCATAGATCATTAAATGTTATTGTTAGTACAGTGAAATGGGTACATTTTAATAAAATTGTTTTCAAATACTTTTATGATGCTATACTTTTGAAACGCAGTAGTGTAGCATATAGGTAATCAATCCCTATTACCAAAAATAATGGAGGCAGATTTATTATTATTTTTTTACCTGGAATGTGGATTATTTGAAACAGGAGGGTGAAATGTTTTAAAATATTGAATCCATTAGCAGTGCCCATGATTCTCGACTCTAGCTGCACACTAAGTCAGTAAATCAGAATAAATGAATGGAAGGCCTGGATATCAGTATCTTTACAAATTGTTTCAGGCTTTAATTCAGAGCCAGAGTGCTAAAGCGTGAAGCCATGCCACAGAATGCTGTTTACTGAAGCAATCATATTAGTGACAAATGAAAGTAAAATCTATGCTAAAAGAAATAAATACATATAAAGACAAGCTTCTGAAGTAATCAGAATATGTCACCCCCAAATATGCCTTTTTGACAAATATTTTGAGGTAAAGGCAATTAAGAAGCAGCCAATGGAGGAAGAGCTCTCTAGATCCGCCCCTCCTTTCACCTAAAGACAGGATGTAAATTCTCTTTTACCGGAGACCATTCTTACCAGCTCAGGGATGTCAGCAGAAGCATGTACAAACACACTTACTCCATTAGTTTCTTCCCATATATTTATCTTCCCATGGTTTCTCGCCTTTGGAAGCCTAAAATTGCTTTCCATTGTCCTGTCATTTCTCCACGAATGTATTGTTGAAGATGAGCCAGAGTTCTAAGCCACCGCGCTTTGATTTTCACTGAGATTTCTCCCACATGCTGTGGGCTGCATGCCTTAGTAAACTTGCTTGTTTTTCTCTTGTTAATCAGAGGTCTGTCCCAACTACAAACTTATGAGTGATGAGGAGAAATTATATTTCCTCCCCCATGCTTTTACTGCCTACATAGTACATTTAAAGTACTTCACAAAAATATTAATTTATACCTTCAGCCAGTCCATATTAGAAAATGCAAACTGCCTTTGGGAAAGCCCAGGGGAAGCCTTCCAGACTCCTTTTCATCCCCTCCTTCAGAAACCAAGTAAGAATTTATCAGGGGAAGGGAACACTGCTAAGATGTTTCTCTACATTTACTCAGTCAATCTTGCCAGTGATACTTGACCACAAGCAATATAATACAATTCCAAAGATAAGGCTGGTTCTATTATCAACTTGCCCATTTCCTTATCACCAAAAGCTGGGCACTATCCCTGACATTGTGTAAATGTCTGTAGGCCTTGGAAACCTAGTCTGAAAATGTTCGGCATGTTGAAATTGCATTTGCATTGCAATGAAAAAAATCTCCTAAAAAAGGCAGGATTGAGTTAGGATTGGATTGTATTTAAAATTGAACACGCAAGTATACCTTTTAGATATGCATTATTGACCACATTCCCACTGGAAACTTTAAAAACAGTTTTTGTTCACCAGGTCATGTATTTTTAATTTACACCTTACTGATTTCTAAGAGAAAAAGAATTGAGATAGTGATGGAAATGTAAATATCCCCAACTCAAATTTAGTCAGAACTTTATTGTGTCGAAACTGTTTTCTGTCATTTTGGAGGAAACAAACACACCTAGCTTACTTTTGTATGTGTTATAGAGATTCTGCAGAATAAGAATACAATCAACATTGCAATAATTCGGCCGGGCATGGTGGCTCACACCTGTAATCCCAGCACTTTAGGAGGCTGAGGCAGGCAGATCACGAGGTCAGGAGATAGAGACCACCCTGGCTAACACGGTGAAACCCCGTCTCTACTAAAAATACAAAAAATTAGCCGGACGTGGTGGCGGGCACCTGTAGTCCTAGCTACTCGGGAGGCTGAGTCAGGAGAATGGCGTGAACCCGGGAGGTGGAGCTTACAGTGAGCCAAGATCACGCCACTGCACTCCAGCCTGGGCAACAAAGCAAGACTCCATCTCAAAAAAAAAAAAAAAAAACTTTCAATAATTCACTCATTAATTAACAAGGAAAGGTGAATGCTTATTTTTTGCACCAGTTCTAAATAAATTATATTTTAGAAAAAAAGTTTTCATTGCCTAAACATACTTTTAAACTGTGCTTAATTTTACTTTTCTTCAGTTAAAAATAACCACAAAACATTCTTAGCCTATTAGATTAGTTCTTTCCAAAGTATGATTAAAAGTGAAACATACAATGGCTACTGCTGTAAATGTCCTTAATGACAGGGAATTGTACACTTTAAAATAATAATGCATTTTAAATAATGTGTGCATTTAAAACTTCTTAAATAAGTGAAACATTGTTATGGGAGTATCTAAATCATGCCATTTGTCATTAAAGGAAAGTACCATGAAGTGTGTGCTCTGATAATTAGCTGAGGTTTCCATTGCTTTGAACACAATTACTTCAGGTCCGTCCAGCAGTTGCCATTACCTTGACAAATATCCCATATGTCCTAGGGAATACAGCTATTTTCAAATTCATTATTAGTTTTGTAACTGTTCTTCAAAAAAAATTGTTTCAGCAGAATTCTTACACATTGAGCATCCCCAGGGAAGCTGAAATCAGCAGATACTGCCTCAGAAAATCAACGAAGGCGGGGCACGGTGGCCATGCTTTTGCTCTCAGCACTTTGGGATGCTGAGATGGGCAGATCACTTGAGGCCAGGAGTTCGAGACCAGCACGGCCAATATGGAGAAACCCTGTCTCTACCAAAAACACAACAAATTCGCCAGGCACAGTGGCGCACACCTGTCATCCTAACTACTCGGGAGGCTGAGGCAGGAGAATCGCTTGAACCCGGGAGGCGGAGGTTGCAGGGAATGGCGATCTCGCCACTGCACTCCAGCCTGGGTGACAGCGGGAGACTCCTGTCTCAAATAGAAAAAAACAAAAAACAGAAAAGCACAAAGCAATACATAGCACCCCTGTGACCTCACCATTGAGCGTTGATTCTTACATATATTTCCCATTGTGCTAAGTAATGCATCAGTATCTAAAGCGATAATGACAAACAACACGTCATTCAGGGCCTTGTTACCTCCGATGACCGCAGAGCCTCTTCTGTCTGCATTAACCAAGGGCTCTCCCTCATCCGCTGCTCCAGAACCACCTACAACAGGGAAAGGGAGAAAGATATTTATTAGCTTGATTTAATCACGCCACAATTCACACATATCAACTTTTGTCAATTAAAAGTGAATTAAAATAAGAACATCACAAAAATGTATTTTAAAAAAGGAAAAAAGGGAGGATGACAGAGACAGAGAAAAGAAGGCTTTTGAGAAATTCACAAACATTTGAGAGAAGCGCAGTTTCGGGTGCGCTGGGGTGGAAGGCCACACACCTGCGCCCCCCGCGAGTCGGGGAGCCAGTTCCCGAGCCGGGGAGCCGGACGCCGCCCCCGCCGCGCAGCGGGTCACTGGGGCCACGTGGCCGCGCACGGTGACCCGGGAGGGGCCGCCGGGGCGCAGCGCCGCCTTCAGGGGAGCAGCGCGGCCAAAGCGCACCGCTGAGAGGCAGCCAGTGAAGCCGCTCGCCGCTGCCCTCCGTGTGTCCGGGTCCGTGCCGGCGGCCTCTGAGGACAGAAGGGGGACACACAGTTAGGGCGCAGCGGCGGAGATGGGGGCGCAGGGGCACCCCGCATTTGCAAGACAGCGACCCTCGAAAGTCCCTCCAAACCCCTTGATCCTTCACTCCAGGAGAGGTCACCCTGAATCTTTACTTTTGGCAACTATTTCCATTGTCAGGGTTATGATAACAGATTTGTTCAAGTCCAGATAGCTGGCTCTCTGCAAGTACCAGAACTTCGTAGGAAAGCAGTTACATGGCATACATTTAAGAAATCCTCTGCCATTTAATTTTTAAAATATAGCACTAAAATAAAATTTTAATGGGACTCAGCCAATAATCCCGAGATTACAGAAAAACGACTCTTGGAGGGCAGAGCTCTGCAAATCCTTTCTGGTTTTGCTTATTATATCATATTATAGTTGCTATTTTGTATGATGACTTTCATATTATCTAAATAAACTATCTTTTGTCATCAGATAATATCCCTCTTTATCTCATTTAAGATTCGATTATATTCCAATCTTAAATTCAATCTTATCTGAAAGTAGTGCTGCATTTCTTAAATTTATCAGCTGTTGCCTGCTGGTTTTTGGCAGGCCCCTTCATGTTCAATATTGTAAGAGCATTTAACTGTTATTTTTAAACGTTTGACAGAATTTAGTCCATTTGTCTTTAGAGTAATAACCACTATATCTGATTTTATTCTTTTTTATCTTACACTATTTACTTCGCATGATTGTTTCATCTTTTTTCCTTTTATTTTGCTGGTTTAATCAGTTTCCTTCTTATTTCCTGCTTTCCCTTTTGTGAGTTTCAGAGCTCAACTTCCCTAGCCCTCACAATCAAAATTATTCCTTTACACGGTTACATGAAAACAAGTTCCTCTTTTTCCAACTTTCCCCCACTCCCAATAGTGAGATGATCGATTGCACGGGTTCTTTCTCCCAACCCTCCCACCCCACCGCGGGGTCCCCACAACAGATCTTCCCTGAATGGGAGGCTTGGGAAATTCTTCTTTCTTTCTTCTCTCACTTTTACCTTTTTACCTTTCTTTCTTTGGTTTTACTCTAGTACAGTTAGATCCTGACCAGAATGACAATTTCTCTTACACTTATATTTTTCTGTTTCCAGTTCAAGCATCTTTACATAATTTATTTTTTTCCAAGAAAGAACTTTGACAGGATTGACGAAGACTCTCCCCATGACCAGATGTTGGTCAGGCTACTCTAAGCTCTCGGCTCAACCAGCCTGACCTTTGGTCTTTCATCGGCCAGCTTACCTAGAATCCTGCCAATCTGATTTTAACCCAAATCTCCCACTGTCAATATCTGATCACCCTCAATGTCTAATCACCACCTTTCTCATCCCTCTCCTCACCCGACAGGTGATATCTGACTACCCTGGCCTGGCTTCACCAAGAATCCTGGTAAGTCAGTTTGGCAAGAATTACTCTCTCTTATTTTGTAATTTTTCACTCAGACACCCCACCCCAGCCACTCTGTTGAAGTATCCATATATTGATAACTTAGAACAGGGTGTTTTGAGTAACTTTCTTTGTAAAATTAGTGGCTTCTCTATTAGCCAACTTGTTGGTCTATTTTACTGTAAGTTAAAGAAAGCACTTCCTATATAATTCCAAATTTAAATATAAAAGTGTACTTTTGGTATAATTACTAAATGATGTGAGAGTGGCAAAAAATTTATAGCAGAACCAATCCTAAAATATAGTTGTTCAAAGTATAAAGTGTTTTATTAATCTTTGATGATTATCTCTACCTCCAAGGACAGGCAAAATGAATATTTATAATTTTCTGAGATCAGTTGCTTCTTACTATATACTTCATTGCTGAATTTGAATGTAGATTTTTATACCATAAGTTACATGCCTTTGAATATACCATCCTTGAATGAAAACATTAACACCTTCAATTTCATGTTCTCCTTTTTTTGGAAGGAAACAAAGATGTATATAATAAATATTATTCTACTTTTTGATCCTCTTAATATTAAAGTGTAGTTCATTTTCTTAATTGATTTACATAAGATGGGTATTTTTCTTTAAAAAAGATTATTTTCCTCAGTTCCTTTATTAAAAATGTAAAGCTAACTGTGCTTTTACAACAGGTTATAAAAGACAGTATGATAGACAATTACTGTAACTTTCTACCTTGCATAATAGATATTTATGAATATGCCTCCCCATTCCCGTCAGATACTAGAGTCATAAAGGATGGAAACAACAGGTAAAGCAGGGCTTGAGACAGAATTAAAACTGTATTCATCTGCTGTAATAAGATAAACAGTTTTTTTCTCTTTTTTTCCACTCAAATGTAGTTTTAGCATTGAATGACGGTCTCTGGAGTTGATGTTGATTAATACATACATAATCTGTGAACTTAGTGTCAGCTTTGATAATATTTCACTTTTCAAGAAGGGTTAGAAAAATACCATGATTCATTATGCATGATTGCCAAGTGAGAGGTTAAGTGTGGAGGTATTTTTCCAGGAACGCCCTTGCACATCTCACAGGCAGCACTTACTCATGATTATATGTACACTCAGGCAAGAGTACAGTTTGCACCTTGATTGTCACTCACTGTGAAATTATTATTCAAGTAAGACAAGGAGCTTCTTTCAGCATGATGAATGCTGCCAGGGTTTGTGACATGACACTTGCGTTTTTTGGAAAAAAGCCCTTTCTTCTACTTACCTAAAACCTTTCCCAATATGAGAGATTTGACGGCGTTGAATTCTGTCCCTGAGGACAAGATGACTTGTTTCTTTGCACTCTGGTTAACCTATTAGATGTCCCATGAGAAGCAAACATCAACAGAAAGTACAATTTTAATGATAAGGAAGCAAAGGAAGATGAGGAAAGGAAAGATGAAAATAAATCACTTTTAAGTATCACTACAAAAGTTCAAGGAGCCACCTTCAAATAATTAACCATTTAGAAGGGGAAGCTATTTTATAGCAATTCCTATGATGCCATCAGCTACCACTGTATCTATGATCTACCCACTTGCTGGCTTTACTCTTCTTCATAATGGAAGGATCTATAATGGGCAGAGTCCATGAAAAAGATGGAAGCAGCTGTTTTAAACTTAAATACGTACTCATTCTGTGGAGAAAATTTCAAACATAAAACCAAGCATTGTTGTCCTCTGTGAAGATTAAAAGTATATTTTCCTTCCAATGCCGATGACAATGTGTAATTTACTTTGTCTGTTGTGACTCAGGTCTATTTTCTTACTTATTCCCATTTTAATGACTATGTTGTGTGCTTTTAAACCGTGTTTTTAAGTTGCTAAAGTATTTGTTCTTTTATAATCAGAATGAGGCAAGTTCCCACTGCAATATCAATGAATAGATTCCACCAGTAGTCACTATAATAAACTAGAAAACATTCCCCTACTGAGTAAAGTAAAACAAATAAAGATATTTTGATATTTTAAATAGTAAAATATTAGTAATACCTTTGACAGAATTATATTGCTAAACAAACAAAACAAAGCAATACAGAATAAACCACCACCTCCTCTCCCCCAGATCCTGGCCGTATTTGGCTTCTTTTTCTTGACTCACGGAAGAGCAGCACTGAATGGGTTGCTCTTTTATTAATATCTATTATCAAATTTTTGCATTAGATTACTTGTTCTCAAAATAATAATATTAGTCAGTCTGACTTTTGAATTTTTGGGATTACCTCTACCACGACCACTGCATCTTCTCTGTTAATTTTCACTTGGTGAAGTTGCCCATCAGCCATGTTTTTAAAATCAAAGGCAAATGCATCAGGATTTTGATGTCTATCTAGCTTGTACCTAATCTGCAAACTTCCTAAAAAGAAAAATAAATGGCATTTAAAATTAAAGTGGTATTTTATAAAACTCTTGATACAGATTCTAGAGCACTTTTATTATTATTTACTTACAGCACTTTTGAATCTATTTAGCATCAATTTAGATGCACCCAATAGTCATCTTTCCTGGAACAGTAATTACTTAAGTGCTATTCCAGTGCCAGACTCTGGGTCCAATGATGCTATTTTAAAAGTCAAGACTAAATGTGTTGTTAACAAGCAGTCCTCTCTTCATTTTTAAATGAAAAGGTTTAAATTATGCATATGAGCTCAGAACTCAGATCTAAATTCATTATGACTTTGATATTTATTTTATGAAATGATGAAACTCCATGCAACATTGTATCAACATTCAGTTCCTGTAATTATAACTTCTAATAAGACTCATTTTAATGTATTACTGATATGTGGATAAAGATTTTTTATAGCCAGAATTATTTTAAGTCTCCTGCCATAATCCAAAAATGAGGAAGAGAAAAGGTTTTGTCAGGAGACAAGGTTTCCAAAATATCTACATCATCTAATATTCATACCCCTCTCCTACACAGATGTACCCTCATTATCTATAATTCTCTTGCAGCTTATACTAAGATCCTGTCAATCAGATATATATATACACACACACACTTGAGGTGGAGTCTCTCTCTGTCACCTAGGCTGGAGTGCAGTGGTGCGATCTCAGCTCACTGCAAGCTTCACCTCCCTGGTTCACGCCATTCTCCTGCCTCAGCATCCCAAGTAGCTGGGACTACAGGCGCTCGTCACCACGCCTGGCTAATTTTTTGTATTTTTAGTAGAGACAGGGTTTCACAGTGTTAGCCAGGATGGTCTCGATCTCCTGACCTTGTGATCCGCCCGCCTTGGCCTCCCAAAGTGCTGGCATTACAGGCGTGAGCCACTGCGTCCGGCCTAATCAGAGATTTTGTAGATTTTTTTCTAGACATTAAATTTTTGTGCTGTGTATCTAACAAACTTAAAGCTTGGTCTTCTTGTTCAACTGTGAAAGCCTTGGAATGCCTCAATTACCACTGTTTGAGAGGCTGCCACTATACTTTTCTTCTATAAAAGTGATATAACTAGTTTTTCAGTCACTGATGAGATAGAGAACAGCTGTACTTATCTGTTGCTTAAAGGAATTGGCTTTTATATAGCTGTACTATAACATCCACATAAATGCTCCTCTATTATGCTTAGAATGAGGAGGGAATGTATGTCATGTATCTAGATAGCTTATTTCAAAATGAACTGCAAAACCAATTTGAGTCATCATGTACTATTAAAGGCATCCTATCAATAATAAGAATATAATGGCATATCAACTCCATAAAATTATCAAACATGTGAGAAAAGCATCTTAATTTAATCTTGAAATGCTAGCTTTCATAATAACCATTAAGGAAGGCACTGAAAAACCAAAGACATTGGAAGGCATGCAGTTTTCTTTCATCATTTGTAGTTTGAATGCTGAAAAGACCCATGCCATTACAGTCCTATTTTTCTAATTCAGGGTTCTCTTTTTCTTTACACAAAAGATATTCACCATTGTTGGCGAGGATAACTGAAAGGTATTCCTCATAGAAAGAGCTCACATACAGCAATAAGCTCGGAGTTTGTGTGGTTCGGAAGCTCAGCGTG
The DNA here is from genome assembly GCF_024542745.1 of Macaca thibetana thibetana. NCBI lineage: Eukaryota > Metazoa > Chordata > Mammalia > Primates > Cercopithecidae > Macaca > Macaca thibetana. The sequence goes on along the minus strand of NC_065592.1, from coordinate 107,415,393 downwards.
ATCATTTCTCTGGTCAATGTTACATCTCTGTGTAACGAAGAAACGAGGGAGGTGGAGTTTTCACTTAAAGTGTAATGTTCTTGAAAATGATATGTCATTGAGGAGCCAGTTTGAAAATATGCGGAAATCTCTGAAATGATAAATACATTTTTGTTATGTTAACAAAATGTAAGTCCAACAGTCTTGTGTTAAGTACGTTTAGAGAATGAGACCAAACCTTAAATATCCTGGGAGATAAAATAATAGTGAAATGCTTTCCTGTTTTATTTTTTATTTTTCACTTTAAAAATTTTTTTAAAAACTGCAGTTTGAAGAAAAAGTAGCAAACTCCAATATACTCATAACCCAGAATTGACTAATATTTAATAGAGATTTTATTTAATTCTCCAAATCATCATCTCATATTTACATATGATATATTCTCCAGAATAAATATATAATTTAAAGGTAACTTATCTCATCTTTGGGTTCCAATATTTTCCCAAATCATTCATTTTTAAACATCTTTATTCAGATATAATCCATATGCCATGTAATACACCCAATTACAGTGTAAAATTCTATGTCTTTTAGTATATTCGCAGGCATGTGCAAACATTGCCACGATCAATTTCAGAGTATTTTCACTCCTCCCGACCTTCTTATTCCCTCGTACAAAACCCTCCATATCCACTAGCATTCTCTGTTTCTCTCCAACATCCCAGCCTATGCAACTACTAATTTACTTTCTGTCTCTGCAGAGGTTCCTATTCGGGAGGTTTCATATCAGTGGAATCATATAATGTGTGGTCTTTTTAATCTGGCCTCTCACTTAGCATGATATTTTCAAGGTTCGTCCATCTTGTAGCATATATCAGAATTTTATTCCTTTTTATTGGTGAATAATATTTCATTGGATGTAAATAATAATGGATGTGCCACATTTTGTGGATCTATTTAACAGTTGATAGACATTTGGGTTGATTCTACTTTTTGACTATTATAAATAATGCTTCCGTGAAAATTCACATGTAAGTTTTTCTATGGACACGTTTTTATTTTTCTTAGGTATATATACCTAGGAGTAAAATTGTGTAATCTTATGATAACACCAACTTTAAAATTTTGAGGAACTGCCATATTTTTTCCAAAATAGCTATACCATTTTACATTCCAAACAGCAATTAGGAGGGTTTTAATATCTCCACATCCTCACCAACATTTGTTATTATCTTTCTTTTAAATTACAGCTACACTTGTCTGTGTGAAGAGGTAGTTCATTGTGACTTTGATTGTGTTTCTCTACTGGCTAATGTTGCCAACTATTTTTCCATGATTTTATTGGCCATTCACACATATTTGCTGAAGAAATATCTATTTATAAGCTTTACCTATTATTTAATTGGGTTAAATTTCTTTTTATTCAGTTTGTTTGTTTGTTTGTTTGAGATGGAGTCTTGCTCTGTCGCCCAGGTGGGAGTGCAGTGGCGCAATCTCAGCTCACTGCAAGCTCTGCCTCCTGGGTTCACGCCATTCTCCTGTCTCAGCCTCTCGACTAGCTGGGACTACAGGCGCCTGCCACCACGCCTGGCTAATTTGTTTTTTTAGTAGAGATGGCGTTTTCACTGTGTTAGCCAGGATAGTCTCCATCTCCTGACCTCATGATCTGCCCGCCTCGGCCTCCGAAAGTGCTGGGATTACAGGTGTGAGCCACCACACCCGGCTTCTTATTCAGTTGTAAAAGCTGTTAAAATAATTTGAATACTAGACCCTTTTAAGGTACGTGATTTGCAATAATTTCTTCCATTCTGTGGGTTATCTACTCTTTTGTTCTCCCATGTTTTAAGAGTTTTATAGTTTTAGTTCTTACATCGAGGTCTACTTGGCACATTTTTATGTATGTGTGAGATAGAAGCCTAATTTCATTCATTTGCATGTGCATGTATATTCAGTTGTCTCAGAGACTATTTCTTCCCATTGGGTTGTCCTGGCACTCTTGTAAAATCCATTGACCATAAACAGTGAGGTATCTATCTGGAATTTCAATTTTATCCCACTGAGCTATCTGTTTAGTCTTAGGCCAGTTATGTACTGCTTTGCAGTAAGTTTGGAAATTGGGAAGTGTGAATCTATCAAAATTCTTGTTTTTAAAGATTGTTTTGGCATTCTGCATCACTTAAATTTTCATATGAAATCAGCTTGTCAATTTTAGGAAAGAAGCCAGCTGGGATATTGATTGAAACTGTACTGAATCTATATGTTAATGTAGAGAACACTGATATTTTATTCATATTAATTATTCAACCCATGACATGAAATATCTCTCCATTTATTTATCCTTAATTTCTTTCCATGCTTTATAGTTTTCAGTGTTTTCCATTTCTTTTGTTAAATGTATTGCTATGCATGTTATTCTTTTTGATGCTACTGTAAATAAAATTCTTATTGATTTTATTTTCAGATGGTTCATAGCTAATGTATAGAAATACAATTCATTTTGTATATTGTTCCTGTATTCTGCAATTTTGCTGAACTTGGTTTTAGTTTTAATAGTTTTAAGTAGATTGTTTGGGATTTTTTTATATAAAAAAATCATATCATCTCAAATAGAGATAGTTTCATTTCCTTTCTAATTTGGATCTTTTTTTCTTTTTTCTTTTTTTTTCTTTTTTCATTTTCTTGCCTAATCGGCCTGGCCTGAACCTCTAGTACAATGCTGAATAGAAGTAGTGAGACATACATTCTTGTCTTGTTCTTGATCTTAGGAAAAAAACATTCAGTCTTTATAATCAAATATAATAATTTTAGCTATGAGTTTTTTAAAAATGCCATTTGTTAGATTGAGGAAGTTATCTTCTATAATTACTTTCTTGAATTTAAACAAAAATTCATGAAAGGATGTTGGATTTTATCAAATGACTTTTCTGCATCAGTAGAGATTTTCATGTGTTTCTGTCCTTTATTTCTTAGATATAGTGTATTATATTAATTGATTTTCAGCTGTTAAAACAACTTTCCATTTCTGGGATAATTTCCACTTTGTCTTGATGTATAGTCATTTTTATATGTGATTGGATTTGCTTTGGTAATATTCTGTTTAGGGTTTTCACATCTATCTGCTTAAATGATATTGGTCTATAGATTTAAAATATATATACTGATATATCTATGTCTGGCTTTGGTATTAGGGAAATACTGACCTTACAGAATAAGGTGAAAAATGCTCCTTTCTCTTTTATGTTTTGGAAGAGTTTTGAAGAATTAATACTTTTTATTTAAATACTTGATAGATTTTTAAATAGTCGATATATTCTGATAGTTGATAGCATCAATTGTTTGAAACCATCTGGACCTGGGCTTTACTTTGTGTGGTATTTTAATATTATTAAGACATTCCTTTTATTGTTACAGGCCTATTTATATTTTCTCCTCCTTCTTGAAAGAGAAGTAGTAGTTTGCATTAATTTTGTAGTTAGTGTCATCCTAGAAATTTGTCCATTTTATCTAAGTTATGTAATTTTTTTTCAACATAGTTGTTTATATTCCCTTGCAATCCATGTTATTTCTGTAAGGTTGGTAGTAATATCACTCTTTCATATGTCTTTCTAGTAATCTGAATCATCTCTTTTATTCTTGGTCAGTTGTACTAAAGGTTTGCCAATTTTGTTAATAATTTTAAAGGACTGACTTTTGGTTTGGTTAATTTTTTTCTGTCACTTTTATATTATCCATTTGAGAAATTTCTCTTGTTTTACTTACTATTTCCTGCTTCCTCCTTACATTAGATTTAGTTTGCTCTTCTTTTTTCAGTGTCTTACAGTGGCAGGTCAGGTTTTTTTTTTGGGAACCATTTTTCTTTTTAAATATTGATGTTTACAGCTTTAAAATTCCCTCTAAACCCTGCTTTAGCTGTGTTACTATATGTTTTAGAAATGTTGTATTTTTGCTTTCATTTATCTCAAAGCCTTTTCTAATTTCCCTTTTGATTTTGGAGTGTATAATTTCCACATATTGTGATATTCTACAATTTCCTTCTATTATTAATTTCATCCCATTGTGTTTATAAAAGACCCTTCATATGATTTCAATCCTTTTAAATGTGTTGAGGTTTGATTTACAGGTAGCATGTTGTCTAACCTAGAATATGTTCCATGAACACTTGAGAAGAATATACATTCTGCTATTGTTAAGTGGTGTGTTCTACAGATGTGTGCTAGAATGATTGCGTTAGCTTTTTCAACTCTATTTTCTTGGTAATCTTCTGAGTAATTATTCTATCCTTTATTGAAAGTGAAGTATTGAATCCTCCAGCTTATTCCTGGTTTGTCTGTTTCTCTTTTCAGTTCTGTCAGGTATTCTTTATGTAATTTGGGGCTATATTATTAACTACTTATAAATTTGTAGTCATTATATCTTTTTGAGGGAATTAACTTTTTATCATTATAAAAGTTTCTCTATTTCTAGTAGCACCTTTTGTTTTAGAGTTTATTTTTTGTGATATTAACTATAGTCCCTTTAGCTCTCTAGGGTTACTCTTTGCATTGTACATGTTTTCCCTTCTTTTACTTTCAACTAAATTACCCGTTTCAATCTAAACTGTATCTCCTCAAACAGCCTTAGTTAGATTTCTTTTGTTATCCATTCTGACAGTATCTGTCTTTTGATTGGATTACTCAGTCGATGACGTTTAATATTATTACTGATACAGTTGGATTTACATCTGCCACTTTCTTTTTCTTTTTCTATATGTTTCATTGTTTTCTTTTCACTTTCATTCTTGACTTATTATTTTGTATTGGTGCATAGTGTGGAGTGTAACATTTTAATTTCTTTCTTGATTTCACTATACTTTGGGGTAAAATGTATGTAATATATAATTTGCCACTTAACCATTTAAAATGTGAAATTTAGTAGCATTAAGTAAATTCACAATGTTGTGCAATTATCACCTCTTTTGATTTCCAAAATTTTTCATCACCCCAAAGATAAACTCTGTATTCATTAAGCAATAACTCTCCATTGCTCCCTCATCTCAGCTGCTGGTATCCTTGAATCTACTTTGTCTCTACAAATTTGTCTACTGATATCTAGTAAACACGGAGTCATATAATATCTGCCCTCTTGTGTCTGGCTTATTTCACTTAGCATAATGTCTTCTAGGTTCATCAATGCTGTATCATGTATCGGAATCTCATTCCTTTTAATGGCTGAACATATACCAGTATATGCATACACTACATTTTTTTTAATTCATGTGTTGTACCAGTATATGCATACACTACATTTTTTAAAATCAATTCATGTGTTGATGGACACTTGTATTATTTCCACTACTGTGATTAGTGCTACTATGAACATTTGTATACAAGTATCTGCTTGAGTTGTTTTCAATTGTTTTGGTTATATATGTACAAGTGGAATTGCTGGGTTCGAAGGTAGTTCTGTTTAACTATTTTGAGTTAACTCTAAATCAATTTCGACAGTGGCTGTGGCATTTACATTCCCATCAGTAACAAAAGGGAGTTCCAATTTCTCTATGTTCTTGCCCAAACTTGTTATTTTCTGTTGTTGTTGTTTTTTTATAGTCAATCTAGTAGGTTTGAAGAGGCAGCTCATTATACTTTTGGTTTGCATTTCCTTAATAACTAAAGACGTTGAGTATCATCCTTCCATGTGATTATTGACTCTCTGTATATCTTTTTGGAGAAATGTCTCATCAAATCCTTTGTCCAATTAGACTGTTTTTCTCTTTGTTGTTAAGTTGTGGAAGTTATTAACATATTCTAGATCAGATATAATTTGCAAATATTTTATCACATTCTGTGGGTTGTCTTTTTACTCTCTTGATAGTGCTCTTTGATACACAGAAGTTGTTAATTTTGATAAAGTCCAAATAATCTATTTTTGTTGTTGTTGTTGCCTGTGCTTTTGGTGTGATCTTTAAAAAATCACTACCAAATCCAAGATCATGAAGATCTGCCTATATATCTTCTCCTAAAAATTGTTTTAGTTTTAGCTTTTAGATTTAAAACTTTGATTCATTTTGAGTTAATTTTGGTAAGGGTCTAACTTCAATCTTTGCATGTGAATACCCACTTTTCCTATGTTTATGTTGAATAGACTGTTATTTTCCAATTGAGTGATCTTGACAAAGACTATGTTAAACATCAATTGACTGTATGTATGAAGGTTTATTTCTGGCCTCTCGGTTTTATTCCATTGATTTACAGGTTTATCCTCATTCAGTGCCACACTGTTTTGAATAATGCAGTTTATAGTGAGTTTTGAAGTCAAGAAGGGTGAATTCTCCAACTTTGTTCTTTTGTAAAATTGTTTTGCCTATTCTGGGCTTTTTCAAATTTTATATAAATATTGGGATGGGCTTTTCCATTTGTACAAAAAGTGCTCTGGGGATTTTGATAAGAATTAGATTAAATCTGCATATTGCTTTGGGTTGTATTGTCATTTTAATAATATTAAGTCTTCCAATTCATGAATATGGAATGTCTTTCTATCTATTTATGTCTTTCTTTCATCTCTTTCAACAACGTTTTACAGTTTTCAGTGTCCAAGTCTTTCACTTTCTTGGTTAAGTTTATTTCTAAGTTTTTTACTCTTTTTGATGATATTGCAAATGAATTGTTTCCTTAATCTCATTTTCAGATTTTTCATTGCTAGTGTAGAGAAATACAACCAAATTTTTGGTGTTAATTTTGTATTCTGCAACTTTGCTGAACTTATTTATTTTTTCTTAACAGTTTTTATTTTCTGAAGAGTTTTCTGCATATAAGATAATGTAATCTGAGAGAGAGAGAGATAGCCCTTCTATTCAAATTTGGATGCCTTTTATTTCTTCTTCTTGCTTAATGACTTTAGCTGAAACTTCCAGTACTGTAACAAATAGAGGTGGTAAAACTGGGCATACTTGTCATGTTTCTTATTTTAGGGACGAGGCTTTCACCACTGAGTATGATGTTAGTTGTAGGTTTTTGATATATGGCCTTTATCATATTGAGAAAGTTCCCTTCTATTCCTAGTTTATTGATTTTTTTTTTTCAATCATGAAAGGTTACTGGAGTTTGTTAAATTTTTTTTCAGCAACAGTTAAGATAAATCATGTTTTTTTTCCCCTCGTTCTATTAATCTTGTGTAATACATTGACTGATTTTCATTTGTTGAACCACTCCTGAAATTGTGGGATAAATCCTACTAGGTTTTGGTATATAAGCCTTTTAACATACTTCACAACAATGTTTTATTTTCTTTAGTGATTGCTCTAAGCTTGCATTATACATATCTTATCAATAATCTGCTTCGGGTTTACACTAACTTAATACAAGTGAGATTTAGAAAAGTTATTTCTACATAGCTCTATTTATTCTCTTTTGGAACTATTTTTATGCATACCAAACCCATTATTATTTTACATAATTTATTCTCTTTTTAAAAAATCTGAGAAAAGAAAAAAAGAGCAAGTAAGTATTTATAGACTGTCTATACACGCTCTTATTTACCATTTCTGGTTCTCTTTCTTTGTTCCTCTGACTCATGTTACCATTTGGTGTCATTCCTTATTTCAGTACAGTCTTGCTCCCATCTGTCTCCTCTGTGCTGTTTTTTGTAATATATTTCTATAGGCCCGACAATGAAAATATATACATTATATATTTGTATATTCTCTATTATAGTTTTATACATTGCTTTTTAAAAGTTAAGCACTGAAAATGGTAAGAAATATGACATTATACTTTATATTATAATTACCTGTACACTTACCTTTATTAGTGCTATTTGTTTTTTGTGTGTAGATTCATATTATTGTCTGGTTCCTTCAGCCTGAAGGAATGTTCTTTGTTATTTCCTCTAATGCAGGCTGATAGCAGTGAACTCTCTACTTGTTGTAAGTAGGAATATATTTTACTATCTTTTTAAATTTTTAGTTTGTATGAATACCTAATAGTTGTATGTATTTATGGGGTAGAGGTAATATTTTGATACAAGCAAACAATGTGTAATGATCAAATCAGGGTAACTGAGATATCCATCACCTTAAACATTTATTTCTTTTTGTTAGGAACATTCCAGTTCCACTCCTCTAGTTATTTTGAAATATACAATATATTATTGTTAACTATAGTCATCCTGTGCTACTGAACATGAAAAATGGTTTTGCTGGGTATAAGTTTCTTGATGACAATGGTTTTATCTCTTTGAATATGTTATCTCACTGTCCTGTGGCCTACATTCTTTCAGATTAGAAGTTAGCTGTTGATCCTGGCATTTCCTTGTATATATGATTTTTCTCCTACTGCTTTTAAAATTTCCTTCTTGACTTTGGCTTTCAACGTTTTTAATAAGATGTGTCTGGATATAAACTTCTTTGTGGCATCTGTATTTCACTGAGCTTCTGTATCTTAGATTCATGATTTGTATTAATTTGGGGATGTTTTCAACCATTATTTTTCAAATACTTTTTCTGTTCCTTTGTCTCTCTCCTGGTATTTTCAGTTACGTATATGTTGGTGTGCTTAGTTATGTGTGATATTTCTATGATGCTCTGGTTTTTTTTTTCATTATTATTTCTCTGTATTCTTCAGGATACATAATCTCTATTGATCTTGCTTCAAGTTTGCTGATTCTTTTTTTCTTTTCTCTGTTAAACTTCCCTGGTTTAACTCATTACTCTCTTCGAGTTATCAACATTCTCTTAATTGCTTACTACCAATATCTTCATACGACTATGCTTAAACTTATCCATGGTCTGTTCCAAATAGAAATCAGTTCACTTGGGGAGGGCTACCAAGCTGTGTATTTTCATGGCCTCCCTCTACCTCTTGGTTAAATCTGCCTCACTGCTCTGAAGCTGTAGGGAGTGAGAGTGGCCTGCTCCTTTGTAGTAAAACCGTTGCTTACAAGTAGGGCGCAGGGTGGGAAAGCTAACTTCTTGCCTTGCCTCTCCTGGTGTAGAAACAGTTCCTTACAAGCAAGCTGGAGTGAGGGCAATTGGGACACAGTGTTTTCCAGCTGCCACACCTGAAGACCGTATGTCCTGGAAGGAGGAGTTGGTTTAGGAAGGAAGCCTCAGACTCCTCAGCTGTTTCTGCGTGGACAGAGCTGCTGTCCCACAAAACTGGGGAAGATAAGAAATGGTGGCGCCCAATCTTGGGTAGTGCAGTGTCTCTGGAGTAGGGCCTGGGTGGAGAGGAAACCTTTGGCTTCTTGGCTACATCCATACAGAGTGGAGCTTCCGTCACACTGAGCTAGGGATGGGGAGGTGCAGGGAGAGGGGCTTGGCTTAAATGCCTCAAACTCTCACTGTTATTACTGATTGATAAATGTTTCTTCATTTGATGTATTTCCTTAGGACATTTTCTAGAGACTTTCAATAGTTGTTTTTTAAAATAATAATTTTTACCAGTTATGCCTGTTTCGTATGAGAGAGGGTTTACAGAGCTCCTTACGTGGCCAGCCTGGAAATGCCAGAGTACCATGTTTTTTATTTGAATTTTACCTCGTCTTTAAAAATCGATTTGCTGTGTAGGAAGCATGAAACAGAGCTCCTGCAGTAGCTGGAGAAAAGGTGATTTGAAGATCAGCCCTCCGTCAAGGTGAGAATTTAGAAATGTTCTTTTATGCCAAAGATGTTTCTCAAATTTACTGTTTGGATATAAAGGCTAATCCAAAGTGGTGTCTACAGTATTCTGAGAGAGAAAAGTTGAAGGGCTTTCAGCTGCTCTTAAAACACTTTATGAAAGGTTGACATTTTAATTTTATATCAAGTTAATTCCAAAAATGTTTGTAGTATACACATACATACACACATACGCACACACCCCAAATATACCTGTAAATAAAAAGAAGATGTTGGGAGATGATCATTGTCTTGGAATACTACTCCACTCTTTCCATTTCCATAAAATATAAAGAATTTACTGAAAATCCAGATCATTCTTATTAGATCAAGTAATCTAACTATAACAAATGCCCCAGCCACTGGAGGACCATTTTCCATTTACTTACAATACAATGTCTATGCTTAAGATAATTTTGGGTTATAAAATAACATTCAAATTTCACTTAGCAAACGTGGATTGGGAATGCTTTAGAAATCAGCACTTGTGCTCGTGAAGGAGTGGTTACTCCTGATGTTATCTTTCAGATATAAAAAGGGCTCTGTATTTGCACCAGAGCTATGCGATTTGTTAGCACAGAGATCTTCAGGACTAACAAAAGACATATGCAAGACCTTTTGAAAATTTAAATGACTTCTAGATAATGAATTCTCAAAATTCTTTTGAAAGTCACACAATTTTTATAGTGATTAAAGCCTGTTTTGCTGCCAAAAATAATATGTGTAACAGGCCAGAGACACTTAAAAACACAATTATATTTTACCTCTTATAACTGAATATTCTAATAGGTTTCATAAAAGTATTATAAATATATTAAATAAGTCAGTGCAGGGTACTTAATACTAAAATCAGTCCCTTTTTTCTTTTCTTTTTTTTTCCAACATGGAGTCTCACTCTGTCGCCCAGGATGGAGTGCAGTGGTGCAATCTCGGCTCACTGCAACCTCTGCCTCCTGGGTTCAAGCAATTCTCCTGCCTCAGCTTCCCGAGTGGCTGGGATGCCCGGCTAATATTTGTATTTTTAGTAGGGACGGGGTTTTACCATGTTGGCCAGGCTGGTCTTGAATTCCTGACCTCGTGATCTGCCTGCCTCGGCCTCCCGAAGTGCTGGGATTCCAGGCGTGAGCCACCACGCCCAGCCCTGTTCTTCTTCTCAAAACATGACTGTACCTGAGCAGCAGCTGTGTGATGCCCACTGCACTCCTCTAAGAAGAGTCAGACAGCACAGAGCAAGGTGTCTGAGTGATCCTGTCAATGGCATGTCAATATTTAGTTAAATACGATTTCCCCCTCCTAGTTAATACGCTTGTTTTATTAAAAAAGACATTTCTATAAAGGCCTTTTGAATCACTTCAAGTCATTCTCAGAAGGAACAATGGCTAAGAGGATTGCTCAAGCCTAGGAGTTCAAGTCCAGCCGGGGCAACAGAGAGGCTTGAATAGCAAGAAGTTGTCTCTAAAAATTAAAAACAAAAATAACAATGATGCTTTACTGATGTCAAAATTAGAACAGTACAAGGACAGAGTTGTGAAAACCAAATTATTTTGAGAGGATTAGCATTGAACAGATGCTAGGGGTCATCCAGAGATCTTCTAAGAAAGAAATCCAGAGAGGACTGATAGCCTTAAGTTTTCAAAAACAGTCATACCCCTTCTAAATTCCATAGAGGAATTTGGTACAGAAATTATTCCATTTCAAATAATTCAATCTTACCCTTTCTGTATAGTATCAAACGCCATAAGCGTTCTTCATATTATGTAAGTTTCATGTACTTGCCCTGTAACCTGCTCCTTGGTCACACTTACCATTGGAGCAGAATGGCCCATCATACGCTGAGAAGGCACAGTCACAAGCGACCCCTCTGCGTTTCTCTCTGCACCTCCCTCCATTGCGACACAAGTGTCCATAGGTGCTGCAGTGTCCTGCACACCCAGGCTCCACTCCTGGCGTCACTGTGGCTCTTTCTTCCAGGTCCAGGGCCACCCCGTTCAACTGCAGAGACCGGATGCATCCTAGAAAGCCTCTCTGTCTGGCGGCCGTTCCACCTACAATGGAAACACTGCAAATAGAAACGTGCTCCTTGGTATTTTATTCAGGATTTTATGTCCATGTCAAACTCAGGCCTTATGGAGAGTGGCAATAATCACAATGTGTCCACAAATTTTGTGAACATGCACGATTTTGAAAATAAAACTGTTATGAGATATCACGAAGCTTTAAATGACATTGAATAAAACATTTATTCACATAACTTTCAAATATGGTGAGTCTGGCAAATAGTCCATCTAAAAACATTTCTTTTACTTCAGGTAAGAAAGAATTTCACTTTAGTTCCTTTACAAAGAACAAAATACATAATATAAACCACATCAAACATTATTTTACTTTCTTTATCAATAAGAATGTGCATTATAATGGTTAGGTATGAACTTTCAAGTTTTTCACAATAATAAAAATATATATGGATACATTTCTTACTTGGATGGACTCTAAAAATAAAGTGTGAAGGGAAATGGAGAAGCAAAGGAGGGGAAGTTGGAAGGGGTGACACCATGCCTCAGGATCTCCTCCTCTCAGGAGGATATAGTGCTAAACGGTAATTGAATACTGCATGCATGCATATTTTGTCATGTCAAACTGGAATGCTGAATAAACCATTTAGAGAGGTTTACAACACTTGTGTAGTGACACACACCATTATGAAGGCAACAATTCTCAATGTTAGGAGCATGGAAATTACCTAGAGTTTCTGGAAAATGCAAATTGAATACTGCATGCATGCATATTTTGTCATGTCAAACTTGAATGCTGAAGAAACCATTTAGAGAGGTTTATAACACTTGTGTAGTGACAAACACCATTATGAAGGCTACAATTCTCAATGTTAGGAGTACAGAAATTAGAGTTTCTGGAAAATGCAGAGTTTTGAGCCTCCTCTCAGAGATTTCAATTCAGTAGGCCTAAGGTGGGGGCCCCAAATCACCCAGCTTTGTGGGTGATTCTGAAGCCAGTGATTCAATCACCGCAGTGAATGCTGATTCTAGGTGAATTGTATGCTAATTGTGTTTCTAGGCTTTCCTTTAATTAATCTCCAAGATTACAAGTGAGAAAATCAAGTTCTTGGTTCGACCCCTCCGGGTATTCCTCCTAGTTTGACTGGTTTCATGTCCTTTGAAAAAGCCTCATTGCACCTTAATGGAAGAGCTAACCATGCTTGAAGCTAGGTTTTAGGAAGTCATGGTATAACACCCCCATCCACATCCACATCCATACATGGGTTCATTGTGTAGCATTTAGTACCTGGAAGTTGTATCTACCCTCCCCTGTAAATTAGGTTGTATGATAATTTGTGATTTAGTCCAGTTTTAATTAGATTGCATCCTTATTTGCTTTAAAATGCATAAGAAATGAACAAGTGAGAGCTTTAATCTGTGTTAGAATAGTTTCAAAAGCAATATAGCAAAATATATTTTTCCCAAGGGGAACAATAAACAACAGTGATAAAACAGTAATTAGGCAAACTAAAGGAAAGCCTTCCAGAGCTATCACCTTTAAATAAATGGAGTGCGAGAACAGACCAGCACGACCGGGTTATAAACAAGGAGCCTGTGATGAGAGAGCCCCAGAGGTTAGGACAGCAGTGAGGAAAACCAGGAGTGGGCTCCTGGAAGCCTGGCCCCAGGGAGCTGCGTGGTGCTGCTTCCGCTCAGCGGGTATCCTGCGATCTGGTTTTGAGTGGACCCTGGAGGACTTCTGTCCCAATTACAAGCTCTGTAACTACACCGAGAAGTGAAACTGAAGAAATAGATAAAAATGTCTAACGATCACACTAATAGTGTTGATAAAACATAGCTGTCACATATACCAATCCTCTATAATATGAATGGTTCAAGTTTGGGGGTCGGCTATCCTGGGATCCCTCTCATCAGCTGGTTACTCCACCTCTTTGAGGCTTGGCTATCTCATCTGTAAACAGATGACAATACCTAAACACTGATACCTAAACATTGAGACACTGCAGGGCCTGGTGGCTCACACCTGTAATCCCAGCACTTTGGGAGGCGGAGCGGGTGGATCACGAGGTCAAGAGATCGTGACCAGCTGGGCCAACATGGTGAAACTGTGTCTCTACTAAAAATACAAAAATTAGCCAGGCGTGGTGGCATCTGAGCCTGTAGTCCCAACTACTCAGGAGGCTGAGGCAGGAGAATCGCTTGCACCCGGGAGGCGGAGGTTTCAGTGAGCTGAGATCGCGTCACTGCACTCCAGCCTGGGCGACACAGCGAGACTCTGTCTGAAAACAAAAACAAAAACAAGAAATGTCAAATCAGAAGCACACAGCAAGCTCCTGGAACCTACCAGGTTATCAGCAAATAGTACCAACAGCAGTAGTAGTTGCTGTCGGCAGTTGTTGCTCTCAGTACGTTATAGTTCTTATTTTCTTTTGGACCTTCTCTGGACTCACACTAAATTCAGTTATAAACCACCAGCACTCACCAATGAAGAGCTGGCTGTTGAGCTGTAAACGAACGTGCCCATCAGCAGGGGCAGGCTGCATCTTCTGAGGAAGCTGATCGACTTGAAGAGACGCTCCTTTAACATTTCTCTCTGCCCTCACGTGGTGCCACCGATTGTCATTAAAGGGAGTGGGTGACTGCACCGTGACCTCACAAGGTCCATTCCCCACATCAAAGGAAAAGGTCACTTCTGTGGGAGCTAGAAATATTAGATATGAATATTGCTCAAGCAAATTCACAGGGAAGAAAACTGAGTCTTGTGCAGACACAGGAAAACATGAAGACGTGCTCAGGATGGAAGGAGACAATGACAGCGATGCAGAAAAATGTGACTGTGAGTTGGGGAAGGGGCTGGGGGCAGAATAAATCTGTATCCTGGAGGAAAAAATAAAACAGCGGATTTTAACATATTTATCCTCAGAGTTCACAATTCACCTTGGTAAGTCCTAAATAGTAGAGCTATGTACCCATAGCTGGAATACCCACAGCTATGCACCCATAGCTAGAATACCAAATAGTATTTGTTTTTGAGGTTTCAGTAATTTTATGTACAAACGGCTCAAAGTCTCATCTAATTCTATAACCACTGAATGTGAATTCTGACAGTCATAAATTCAGCTTTGGGTACACGAAAAACAGTATGTCTGGTCAAATATTTCTGGAATTCAGTGAACAACGTGATGAGTTTGGTTTAAAGCTCTGGCTCTGCTGTCCTGTACTCTAGGGAAGGCATGACATTTTAATGGATTATTACGTGCTTCATGCTTCATTGTTTTATTTTCTCTTAAAAATGATTACTGGCTGGGTGTGGCAATTCACGCCCAGCACTTTGGGAACCTGAGGCAGGCAGATCACTTGAGACCAGGAGTTGAAGACCAGCCTGGTCGATGTGGCAAAACCACATCTCTACCAAAAATACAAAAATTAGCTGGGCATGGTGGTGCACGCCTATAGTCCCAGCTACTCAGGAGACTGAGGCAGGAGAACTGCTTGAACCTAGGAGGCTGAGGTTGCAGTGAGCCAAGATAGTACCACTGCGCTCCAGCCTGGGCGACACAGCAAAACCCTCTCTCTCCCCCTCTCTTTCAAAAAAAAACAAAAACAAAAACAAAAAAAACACCTAAAATCATAGAAGTTTAGTGTTTTATAAGGAAATACAAAGTAAGAATGAAATAACTAACATTTTGTTGAGTTGAAGCTTTTATTGCTAAATAATGGGTACCCTGTGACTTGTCCAGAGCAGGCAGCTTACCCCGCAGCTCAATCCTGATGAAGTCTGTGATTCCCAGGTTCTCCATAAACACCCCGGAGGAAACTGTGGTCTTAAAAAAGAAACACACGTCAGCAGTGAGTTCTCCGTGGAAAGCAGGGAAATGAAGGTATGAAGTCTCAGTGTTGAAGGAAGCTGAATTCCAAAATGACTCTGTTTACAATAGAGAAAACGACAAAAGGAAAAAAAGTCATGAAACAAAAATAACAGTTACATTTGATACTTACAGGATTATGATTGCTAAATACATTAATAATCTATATGAGCCTTCACTGGGCGTTCTGAGCATCCATGTCATACACTGATGACATCAAGAGCTAAATGGTGATTATGTTGAGGATTAGAATTCTGTGTCCAGAGAAGGCCAAGCAAAAGACAGGCAAAAGCAGTGAGGCCAGTTAAGAGATCGTGCAGCAACACAATGGGGACAGGGTCAAGTTCAGAACCACCTCAAAGGTATGGCCAACAGAACTTACTGAAGAACTGGAGAAGATGTGAGAGGAAGGGTGGAGTCTGAGGTGACTTCGGGGTTTTCGGTCTAACTGGGAGGGGAAATAATTCTGAAGCAGCAGGTTGGAGCAGCAGCTCAGTTTGGGACATGTTAAATTGAGATCTCTATCAGGCATCCAAGTGGAGATTTGAAGGAGGTAGTTGGATAAATGACTCTAGAAACCAGAACACAGACTCTTGCTTTCTGTCTTTCTTGCGCACACACACAGACACACACAGACACAGAGACACACACACACACACAGACACACACACACAGACACACACAGAGACACACACACACACAGAGACACACACACACACACACACACACACAGACACACACACACAGACACACACACACAGACACACACAGAGACACACACACACACAGAGACACACACACACAGACACACACAGACACACACAGAGACACACACACACACAGAGACACACACACAGACACACACACACACAGACACACACACACAGACACACACAGAGACACACACACACACACACACAGACACACACACACACACACACGCACACACACACACAGACACACAGACACACACACACACACAGACACACACGCACACACACACACAGACACACAGACACACACACACAGACACACACACACACACACAGAGACACACACACACACACACAGACACACACACACAGACACACACACACAGACACACAGACACGCACAGACACACACAGACACACAGACACACACACACACAGACACACACACACAACTGTCTTAATTCCTTTCATAGAAAGAACAACCAAGAACACGAAGCAGCTGATTTGTTCCTTTCTGTCCAAAACCCAACCCAGGATTGCACATCACACGGATTCCTCAGGCCTCTTTAGTGTCCTTCATTCTGGAACAGTGTGTCAGTCTTTTCTTATCTTTTGTGTTCTTTTGACTTTTTGGTATTTTTCAGTTGATTTGCAGAATGTTCCTCAACTTGGATTTGTCTGACATACTCATGATCGGATTCATGTTGTACATTTTTGCCAAAATACTGCAGAAGGGCCGCTGTGTTCTCCTCCGTGTGTCGCGGCAGCAGCCAGCAATGCTCACCAGCCCCATCACCTGTCCTATTAGTTTCAACTGCCTTGTAAAGTGGCATTTGTCGAGTTTCTCCAACATGAAGTTATTATTTTTCTCTTTGTAATTCATGTATTTTTGACACTTTAAGGTTACAGAAACACAACTTTACCCAGTTTAGAATTTTTTCACCCAATGGTTTTATAATATATTGATGGTTCCTGACTAAATTTTTATTCTGATGGCTGCCAGTGGTGATTTTCTAAGCTCTGTCATTCCTTCCACATTAATTGGTTGACATGCCTCTGTTAGAAATAGCTTTTCTTGGCCAGGTACGGTGGCTCACACCTGTAATCCCAGCACCTTGGGAGGCCGAGGCGGGTGGATCACGAGGTCAGGAGATCGAGACCATCCTGGCTAACACAGTGAAATCCCATCTCTACTAAAAATACAAGAAATTAGCTGGGCGTGGTGGCGGGCACCTGTAGTCCCAGCTACTCGGGAGGCTGAGACAGGAGAATGGCATGAACCCGGGAGGCAGAGCTTGCAGTCAGCCCAGATCGTATCACTGCACTCCAGCCTGAGTAACAGAGCGAGACTCTATCTCAAAACAAAAACAAAACAAAAACAAAAACAAAACAAACAAGAAATAGCTTTTCTCTTGATCTTTCACTAATTTATTTGTGTATTTACCCATTTGTTTATTCACATCACTCTTGGATTCCTATTCTATTCAATGGCTTATAATCTATAACTTATTTTGATGCTTAAGTTGTCTGAAATGTGGCAGCTCCTTTAGGCTGACATCCATGTCTTTTTGAGCTTTTTTTTTCCCTTTTGTCATAACAAAATGATCCGGACTCATCTTAAATTTTCTCTGCCACATTTCTGGAATCAGCCATTTCTTCAAGGAGTTGTAGTTTCTTTTTTAGCAGAGAATGATAGAAAATGGTGTTTAGAAGCCCAGATCTGCAGGCTAGATATTTACTAGGGTGTCATTGCTTCTAGCCCTCTCAATAGTTAGCTAGGAAATATGTGTACTTGTATCACACACATACACACACGCACACACTCTCTTCTATGTGTATTCTATAGCAGTCAACTAGGAAATATGTGTGTTTGTATATCTCTCTCTCACACACACACTCTCTCTTCTATGTGTATTCTATAGTTATCTATTATGTATATTAAAATCCATGAGTTCATGTGGATACCTCCGTTTTTAACCCAGCACTACAGGTTCATTACAGTCTTCCTCCTTCCTACATGTATAACTCTTTCCTCAGTGAGAAGGTCAGCTCCTACTCTCCTCACTGTATTTACATCTTTGCTCATTCCCCAGTGTGGAACCAAGCTTCTAACCCAGTGGTCATTTCCTTGACCCCATCCCTGCAGATCCCCTAGTCCCAGCTGCCCCAAAAGAAGAGAAAAGAATCAATAAATGTTACATTAAAGAATAACAGAGATGAAGATAAGGAAAGGAAAAGAGAAAGGAAGAGGAAGCTACAAGTTTTACAGAAGGGAATATTTTCTTTTTCTTTCTTTCTTCATTAATTAATTAGTTTATTTATTTTAGAGATGAGGTCTCGCTTTGTCACCCAGGCTGGAGTGCAGTGGCATGATCACAGCTCACTGCCACCTCACATTCCTGAGCTCAAGAGATCATCTCACCTAAGCCTTCCTAGTTGCTGGGACTACAGGCCACCATGCCCAGCTAATTTTTAGGGTTTTTTTGTAAGAGAGGGGGTCTCACCATCTTGTCCAGGCTTGTCTTGAACTCCTAGGCTCAAGCAATCCTCCCACCTCAGCCTCCCAAAGTGAGAAGGGAATATTTCAAATATCACACTTGCTCTTCTCCATACTTTCAGAAGTCTTGCTGAAAGGAGGATATATACTGAGGGTGAATGACATATCCTGAAGAGTCTCACAAATACAGCCACAGTTGGAGAGAAATGAAGGGCTGAGGTAAATTTCCAGAGAGAAAATAATCTAGAAAATGTTTTTTAGAAGTACAGAGTACCAACAAGCCAGTGTTTGATGTCAGAGTATCAATACGCAGGGGAAAAAGCTACAAATTTCCAGGGGTTATTACTGAACTGTGGGAGGCATCTGAAGCCTATGGATATGTCCTCCATGCTGCAGTGTGATGCCTGGCACAGGACATTTAATAATTCTTGAAGATAAAACAGCACAAACAATGGCCAGTAAATCAGATACAACTCAACAGATCCCTCCCTCACCAACTTGAGCTCTTACATTATGGGAAAAAATATTGATAGGATGACCAACTCTAGTCCTGCTATTACAGTTCAGAAAGGACAAGAAGTATGTGTCTGATTGTGAAGAGATGAATATCGAGAAGAATTCAACTCTATTACATATAAATGAATTAAATGTCTGGACAGACCTGCTAGACGGACCTGTAGTGTAGACTTACACTACAAGTATAAACAATGTTTTAAAAAGCACAGAAACAGTGTAAACATACTAAGAAAGAAAGAAAGAAAGAGAAATAAAGAAAGAAGAAAGGAAAGGAAGAAAGAAAAGAAAGAAAAAGAAAGAAAGAGAAAAGAGAGGGAGGGAGTGGGGAAGGAAGGAAGGAAGGGAGGGAAGGAGGGAGGGAGGGAGTGAGGGAGAGAGGGAAGGAGGGAAGGAGGGAGGGAGGGAGGGAGGGAGGGAAAAAGCCAGACTGAATGGGAGGGAGGAAGGGATGGAAACAGGGAGGGAGGGAGGGAAAGAAGGAGGGAGGGAGGGAGGAAGGAAGGAGCCATCTGAATGGGAGGGAAGAAGGAAATTAAGAGAGAACACAAGGAAAGAAAAATTTCATACAAGTTTCACAGTATGGGAATAATATAAAAACCAATTCAGTAAAATAAGAGCTAAAATATGAGATAATTTAAAAATAAAAGATGATTTTTAAGGAAAAAAATCAAAGACCCAAACAAAATCACAGAGGTAACAGATAAATTGGAAATATCTAGAAATAGACAACACAGCTGATAACAAATTACTGACATTGGGAAAAAGCTTAGGATAATCACATTGAATGCATAGGAGAAGGACAAAGAGATAAAAGCCATTGGAAGAAACAGAAAAAATGTATGGGGACGGGGGGGCAGGCAAAGAAAACAAGTCAACAGTCCCAGATGCAGAGAATCCAAGAAATGAAACAAAGTATTCAAAGCATAATAAAAACCTTTTTTTCTTAAAAGAGAACAGAATGTTTTGGTCAAAATAAGCATATTTCATTTTGGAAAAAATTAACAGAATAATTAACACTAAGGCATATTCCAGATAAGTTTTTGACATGAAGGATAACATATCTGTCAAGAGCTGTGAAGAGTCTGAAATTTCACCCTACTAGCTTGCCACAGATTAATGGATGCTGATAGAAAACACAAAATTTCTGGGTCAGAGTTAAAGAATTTTATTGCTCACAGCACAGTATGCAGCATGAGCATCAGAATATTTGCACTGGTTCCCCTCATCTCCAAATTTCACAGGACGACATGATCCGTTGGCCCAGATGGATGCTACACACACAGTGGGTAGGTCTGCATCTCAGACGAGGAACCCCCGGATAAGGGTCCGGGACTCCCTGATCAAGCAGCAGACAAGCCAGTGCCCCACCTCTCTGGGGAGTGAGTACACATTGATAGTGATGCTGTGTTCTCTATGAACTACTTAGCTGCCTACACGACTGGCTACAGAAACTGCTTGGTATTAGGGGATGGAGATGCCACATCGTCTGGCACACTTGGCAGGAACGTACAGAGATGCTCAGGCTCCTTGTTGAACTACCTCTCTCAGCAGTAGCCTCCACACATTGAGGTAGAGCAGGAAATAAAAATACATTCAGTCTCAGACTTCTCCATGGCAATGTATGATGCTAGTAGATAGGAAACACTATTACGATTTTTCTCAAGGAAAGAAGATTTTTCCTAGCTTAGTTGTGGTTCATGTGCTAGGCAGTAGGTAGATCCTACAGGTGTGAAAGAACCCTGAGCTCATAACGCCACTGAGGTGGGGGAGGGAGGACGTGGCCATCCATGGAAGCCACCCATGAATGAAAATGCTGCAGGAAAGAGGTTAATACACACTCAGTGCCATGTGATGTAAAACAGTATGTACAGAGGTCAGAAAACAGAGCATGTGATCCAATAATTTCCTACCACTACAGTTGGTCTGCAGAGTATAAGGGCAATGAATAAATATCCCTTAGCATTCAGAAAATACTTCATCTCATGATTGTTCTAGAAAGAAATACAATAAATTGATAATAAATCCAGCCAACCAAGTAGTAAGTTAAAACAAAGATGATTGAGTCTCTATAAACTAATGCTTCAGTAAGGAAACACAGATCTTCAGCACTGACTGTGCCTTTATGGTATGTGTGCTTTCCTGATATTCACCCCGGTCCTGCTACTGCCACTATTTTCTCTCTGGTCAGAATAAGGGCATCTGTCTACCCCTTTATAACCAAAAAAAATGTTATCATGAAAAGAAAGCTTTTTCTTGCCGCTACTTACTATCTCCGTGGCAGAGCAGCGGCCCCAGTGTATAAGTTGCTTCGGAATGCGGATGGCCTGCGTCCATCATCACAATCTGAGTGACTGGCAGGTGCTCCTTTTGGGAAAGGACTATTGTGTCACTGGCCCTAAAAAACAATCACCGAAACTCTTAAAATTATTCTCATTAACATACAGGCAAAATTAACTCTGATCTCTTATCGCAATTTGAAACCAACATCATAGAGCTTAACAGAATACTTAATATTTTCAATATTTTGAGAGCACAGAGACTACCATGAGTCTAAATCAGGGACGGGCAAACATTTTGTATAAAGGAACATACAGTAAGCTATCTTAGCTCAGCAGGCCATGCAGCTTCTCACAGCAACTACCCAACTCTGCCACCAAAGTGTGAAAGCAGCCACAGACAGAGATAGGCATGGCTGGGCTGCAGTAAAAATTTATGGACATGAAATTTGAATTTCATACAAGTTTTATATGCCATAAAATATTCTTCTTTTTATTTTTCAACCTTTTAAAAATGTAAAGAAAATATTCTTAGCTCACTGCCATGCAAAAATAGACTAGTGGTCTGGCTTTCACCCAAAGCAAGAGGTTATCACTTCCTGACCCGTTTGCCAATTCCTGATCTAAATGATTACAGAGAAGAAACGGGACAAATCAAGAAGGGTGGTCATTTTCTAAGCATGGGATAATATTATATTAATATTTGCAAGATCATTAAGCATATAACTTCCCTTCTAAAATTGTCTTAGAATAATATCTAAATGATTATTCATTACAAATAAAAATAGTAACACTGGATTTAGATATTCATTTTGCAGAATATTAATTTATCACTTTTTTAAAGTCCTTTTATGATTGCTGGGTATTTCTTCCCTTGTTAACTTTGTAAATGGAAAATGAATCCCACAGATTCAAAACCAAATACATACAATACCCTTATAAGTAATACATGGACTAATGAGTGTGAAAGTGGTCTGTGAAACGCTGCTCCCAGTAGTTCAGGCAACAAACACAGGCTGGGCGCAGTGGCTCACGCCTGTAATCCCAATACTTTGGGAGACTGAGGTGGGCAGACTGCTTGAGCTCTGGAGTTCGAAACCAGCCTGGGCAACATAGTGAGCCCCATCTCTACAAAAAAATACAAAAATTAGCTGGGTATGATGGTGCACACCTGTAGTCCCAGGTACATGGGAGGCTGAGGTGGGAGGATCTTTTGAGCCTGGGAGGTAGAGGCTGTAGTCAGCCATGTTTGCACCACTGCATTCCAGCCTGGGTGACAAAGTGAGACCCTGTCTCAAAAAATACAAAAAAACAAATAACAAAAAACCCCAAACACTTAGTGCTTTTACTTTTTGTTGAACAGGCATCTTCCTGGGAATTGAGGACACAGAGTAAAAGATATAGTCTCTGCCTTCTGAAAGCACACAGCCTACTGAATACCATGAGTATTAATTATGTGACTGGGAAAATAAATGCCCATGTCTGGGTCCAACACAAAGAGACCTGCAGGATCCCCCAGGAGAACCTGGGGTCCTGGTCTTAGCTATGCCACTAAATTTGTCTCTGGCCAAAATAAAGACACTGGTCTACTCTTTTGCAAAAGTATTTTATTATATGTATGTATATAAATGTATATGTAATAAATACTTGGCCAATAATAAATATTGCATATATGCATATATAATAAAATGCTTATATTTATATACTTTTGGTTATATTTTACTACATATATGTCTCAACTGCATGTATATTCTGATTTACAGACAAAACACTCTTAGTCCAGTTACTCATTACGATATAGAAACTACAGAATCTAGTAAATACTGTATTTTTTAAATTGCCTAGTTCCCAAACCTTCTTTTCTATGCATTTGTGGCAAAAGATCACAATAACTAGTATTTCATCATTGCAACACTTTTGTATTTTCAAAATAAGGCTTTCTGAATTAAAAAAATTAAATTGGCATGCGAGAGTTGTACATATATTGGGGGCACATGCGCTATTTCGATACCAGAATACAATGCATAATGATCAAATCAGGGTCACTGGGATGCCCATCACTTTGAGCATTTATCCTTTGTGGTGGGAACATTACAATCCTCCTCTAGCTATTTTGAAATATCCAATAAATTACGGTTAACTATAATTTCCCTAGTTCTGTCAAATACTAGAACTTCTTTTATTTAACTGGACTTTTGTGCCCATTAATCAACTTCTTTTATAAAATACTTTAGGTATCCAAGTTTCAAATTGGAAAAGATAAAACTAAAATAAAATGGCTATATTATTTAAGATTATTCCCTGAAAAAATCCACTTAATGGTAAAGAAAGCTTATTTCTAAAATTTGGACTAAAACCCCATTGCCTTACCTAGTTAAGATTCTGTTATTCCTTTTTATGCAAAGCACAGAATATGGATTCTCTAAAGGCATCATCATTCAGCTTTAGAGTGGACTGATTGATGGTAGATGAGCTAGAAATATGTCTCCTGCTGAATGAGGTAGGTCTAGGAAATTTTTTATTAATGTGGTAGCCATTAAAAATTACCATTTCAACTTCTGTGATCATCATTTTAGCAAGATGAGTCTAGTAGAGAAAATGCGATTTTATTAGTTATTTATGGAGGATGCTTGAATTTTAAAAGATCTACTTCACATGAGCTGCAACTTTCATTCCATTTTTAATACTGACTGTGCAAAATACTGAGAATGTGTAAGTGAAATTCACAGTGCACTTCAGTTTAATTAGGGCAGATACTATAATAAAGTCTTGTTTTTTCAGTTGTTTTGGAAAGTTTGGTGTTTTCAGTCTGAGCATAAAGATGGCCAGTGTTTTTCACCAGTTTCTTATTGTTAC
Source organism: Macaca thibetana thibetana (assembly GCF_024542745.1). Taxonomy (NCBI): domain Eukaryota; kingdom Metazoa; phylum Chordata; class Mammalia; order Primates; family Cercopithecidae; genus Macaca; species Macaca thibetana. The sequence goes on along the minus strand of NC_065592.1, from coordinate 107,391,044 downwards.
AGGCAGATTCCCAACCTTTGGAGATCAAAATAGAATACTCAGGATTTGTCATAGTGATCAGACTTCCTCACAACTTCCTAATTAATAGGGATATCTCATTTTTCTTCTTTTCTCCCTATTATTTTCTAAAGCTTATACTATAGTCTACACTTGGGAATACTGCATCATAGTACCATCATCTCTTGCAGCAGTATTAAAAATTCAGTAAGAGAACTTTCAAAGACTTTTTGCTTTTATTTTATATTTTATTAAAAATTTTATTTATTAAAAATTCCTATGGTTCTAGAAATTGTACTTTCCTAGGAAATGTGGAAACTTCTAAAAGCTACTACTTCTTATTTGCCAGGGAACTTTATTTAAGGTAAAGTAGAGCCATAAATTTAGGAGGTTGCAAAGAAAGCTAAAAGGGAGAAATGTTGAGTCAACTTTTAACTTTTTTTTTTGTCTTTTGAGACAGAGTCTCACTCTGTTGCCCAGGCTGGAGTGCAGTGGTGTGATCTCGGCTCACTGCAACCTCCACCCCCCCAGGTTCAAGTGATTCTCCTGCCTCAGCCTCCTGAGTAGCTGGGATTACAGGCATACGCCACTACGCTCAGCTAATTTTTGTATTTTTAGTAGAGACAGGGTTTCACCATGTTGGTCAGGCTGGTCTCGAACTCCTGACCTCGTGATCCACCTGCCTTGGTCTCCCAAAGTGCTGGGATTACAGGTGTGAGCCACCGTGCCCAACTGTTAATGATTATTTTGGGGGAGTAGATCAACAATAATAAAATCATTATGATCCACACCTAACCCACTGAAAAAATTTCCAGATTCTCAATTTCTGTTTAATTGCCTATCTTCTGGCCAATTCAACCTGCATTAATTACTATAGCAATACAGTATGTCTTGACAGATAACATAACTAGTTTCTTCACCTTATATTTCATCTTAAAAATTATCTTGCTTACCCTTTCATCCTTAATTTCCACATGAATTTTAAAACCAGGTTGTTGCAATCCACACAAGTAAAACACTTGGCATTTTTTTGGAATTTTGTTAAAATTACAGACTAATCTGAGGAGAATGTCAACTTTAAAAGAGGGTATCTCAACAGCAGCATTACTGATATTTTGGGCTAATTATTTTTTGTTATGGCGGGCTGTCCTGTGCACTGTAGGATGTTTAGCAGCACCTTGACTTCTAATTAATAGATACCAATATAAACAACCTTCCTCTCTGTGTGATGACAAAAAATGTCTTCAGACAATGCCAAATGTCCCCTGAGGGTCAAAATCACCCCTGATTGAGAACTACTGCTTTAAGATACTGAGTCATACTATTCACGACAGTAGTGAGTCAATCCATTCATTTAGCTGTCCTTAATTCTCTTGAATAAGTTTTGTAATTTTTTCCATAAAAGTACTGCAGTTATTCCACAGAACTTTACATTTTTGTTAATACTGCAAATAAAATTTTTCTAGGTGTGTAATGGTAATTATTTTATGATTTTATAGAAATTCAACTAATTCCTCAATACTGACTGACCATAAATGCAGCAAACTTACTGAACTCTTATTTTTCCTGATATTTCTTTCTATTATTTTGGATTTTCTATGTAGACAATCATGTTATCTACAATATCTGCCAGCTTTGTTTCTTTTCCAAACTTTTTATCACTTACATGTATTTTATTTCCTCTTGTGTCTTTAACTGACACATGAATGAAGTTTAAAAAATTATATATTTGTTATTGATTACAATTAAGAATATAGTTTGCATCACGACAATTCTATAAAATTTGTTGATTCCATACATTTGCAAAATTTTTTATACCTACTCTACAATAATGTATAATATTCTATAAAAATAATTTTTCTTTACTAAACGATATATGGCTGCTACATCAAGTTTGTTAATTATAATATTAAAATATTCTTACCTGCTTCACTTACTCATTCCCAAAAATGTTATGTTAAATTATTCCACTGTTTTGGGTGTCACTTTGCCTTTGCATATTTGTTACTTCTTTATTTATATATATATATACGTATATATACATGTGTATACACACACACATATATAAAGAATATATGTTAGTATATATATATAAAGTGTGTGTATATATATATAAAGAAGTACATGTATATATACACATACACACTTTCTTTTTTTTTTTGAGATGGAGTCTCGCTCTGTTACCCAGGCTGGAGTGCAGTGGTGTGATCTCGGCTTACAGGCGCCTGCCACCATGCCTGGCTAATTTTTTTTTGTATTTTTAGTAGAGATGAGATTTCACCTGTGTTAGCCAGGATGGTCTCCATCTTCTGACCTCGTGATCTGCCCGCCTCAGCCTCCCAAAGTGCTGGGATTACAGGCATGAGCCACCGCACCCTGCCACTTCTTTATATATTTTAAACAATCTGATGATGCACACAAGTGTAGTGAGTTCTTTCTAGTGTGTTTATCTCAGCATTAGAGTTCAAGTTTACCCTTAACAACGCTTTTCGTCTTTTTCTGATATAACACAGCTATATCTGCTTTCTTTTCATTTGTATTTACTTGGTAAACATTTTCCATTCTTTTAGTTTCAACTTCACTGAGTGCTTATATTTTATCTTTTGTAATCAAACTATAGCTTCTTTAAAAATCCAATATGATAAAATCTAATGTCTGGTTTTTAAATGAACAGAGTTTACTCATATTTATTATGATTATTTGTACACTTGTATGCATTTAAACCATCTTCTTTTATGCTTTTTGTGTGTGGTTATTTTTAAAGACTCTAAGATAATCACAGAAAAGTCCTATTTAAATTCTTAAGTAAAATAATATTATAATTACATGTGTCATTATATTAGCCAAACAACTTGTGGATTTTTGCAGACAGTTGAATTATATGTTATATGTATATTTCAGAAAATATATTGGTCTATTTGAACATAGTCCACTATACATTTATACACATATACTGACTTGCAGCATAGTTCAATATTTTAAATCATTATAATGCCTTTTAAATATATTTGTTTTTATAATAAATCAATGGCATGTTATAGTTATTTGATAGACTATTCTTACTGTGCCTGAGGAACTGTCTGATCATAAACTTTTTTTAAGTAATATGCTTTAGATGAGTTGCTGATTACAGGGACAACTTATGGAAAAATCGTGTTTATATTAACAATACTACTGGCTCCATTGGCAGACATACGCCTGAAGAGACTTAAAATAGCTTTCACTTTACTTTCATTCCCGAATACTATTTTTATCATAAACTTTCCACCAGGAAAACCTTACTAGGCACTTCAGTAACAGAAAAGAAGTAATAAAGACTAAGATTTAGGTTCTTATGTCTACACCTTAATCTAAATTATTACAATTATAAATCTTTTTATTTTATGAGACTGGTAAATTCCATTTTTATAAACTGAAAAATCAATTTTATTTGAAAAATTAAAATAGAAATTGTAATTTCCCACCCCCACCCCCATACACACCCCCACATTTACAAAACATAGTCGGCAAGAGTTGGGATAGGATTTGAGAATGCTTATGGTCTTACTGTTGGATAGACCTGTCTACTGGAAGCTGCAAAGTAAATAAAATAAGGTCAAAAAGCAAATAACTCCACAATGCTCCCTTCTGAATGTAGGAGGGGAGTTAATTTTTAAAACCTGCTTCTCTCCTAAATTTTTTTCCAAATGAAAGCCCAGGTCTTCAGTCACACCAGTGCAGCCGTTTACAGCGCTGAAGTGACATGGCTAAGGGTATCAGAGGACCTGCACCCAACTCAGTTTCTCCCACCCCTCTCCTCAAACTCAGTTCATGGGAGGGTCACTCAACACAGGTGGCTCCAAGTGATACGTTCCTCTGGTTACTGCCCTAAGCATATGTGAAGTCTACAATAAAGTGTGCACTTAATACTAACAGAAGGTTCTGTAACAAAAAAACGGTTGACCAGTCTGGCCAATAGTGAAACCCCGTCTCTACTAAAAATACAAAAATTAGCCGGGCGTGGCGCGCGGGTGTAATCCCAGCTACTCCGGAAGCTGAGGCAGGAGAATCGCTTGAATTCGGGAGGCGCAGGTTGCAGTGAGTCGAGATCGCGCCACTGCACTCCTGCCTGGGTGACAGAGCGAGACTCCATCTCAAAACAAAAACAAAACAAAACGGTTAACATTATTCTAACTAAGTTATAAAGCCACTAGCATATTTGCCATTCTGTCTTTCTTGCAATAACCTGCCAATGCTCTCCTCTCTGACCTGTAGAGAATGGGGGTGGGAACAGACCAATGAGCTGGAGGTCTTCTGAACAGCCAGGAGCTGGAGGGCTGGAGCCCTCACAGGCCGGAGCCCCTTGTGGAATGGAGAAAATGAAAATTTCTAGGATTGTTAAAGATGTCTGTTAAAAGATTTGAAGGTGGCTGTTTGTCTCATTACAGAGCCCAAAGCTAACACACATCATCACATTATCATACCAGACACTTTAAAATGTACATCATACAAAATATTGTACAAAACCATTTTAACTGATGGGAAATTATTTCACACCTGAAACTTACCGGTGGCTAGATTTGAAACTATGGATCAGATCTGTTACTGTTACTCACTGCACTAAAACTGCATTCATTTTTAAGTAACAGAAAGTTATATTAGGATTGTACATCAAAATATTGAAAAAGAGTGTCTCATAAATCTATATCATTTTGTAATTCTGAACTTGAGGAAGATTAAAAATAATATCCATGTAAATGTATAGTATGTATTCTATAGAAAGCTCCAGTAGATTAAAGTGAGTTTTCCCAATTTCACAATATTTTTTAAAGTGATGCAAAGTAGACTTTTTATGCCAAATAAAAAAGTGGATTACCATGTAGGCCAAACAATCAACTCAATTTTCAGGAATCAAATTACTGCTTAGATGAGCTATTTTACGTCCAAATCAATTATACTGACACCTGGATTGACACTTGGATTTTTTTTGAGGTGGAGTCTTGCTCTGTCACCCAGGCTGGAGTGCAGTGGCGTGATATCGGCTCACTGCAACCTCCACCTCCCGGGTTAAGCAATTCTCCTGTCTCAGCCTGAGTAGCTGGGACTACAGGCACACACCGCCACACCCAGCTAATTTTTGTATTTTCAGTGGAGACGGGGTTTTGCCGCAGTGGCCAGACTGTTCTCAACCTCCTGACCTCAGGTGATCCACCCGCCTTGGCCTCCCCAAAGTGCTGTGATTACAGGTGTGAGCCACAGTGCCTGGCTTAAGTTTTTTTCTAAAGCATGTACTCTACATGATCTAGTTGTTTTATGACAATGCTTTTTAAGTTGCTGACATAAACCCAAAGATTGAAAACATTTACATATTACAAATTAAAAGAAAACCAAAATGCATTTCAAGAATAACCTCAAAAAGAACTTCTGAAAAAGAGGCACTGCAATCTACATGAGAAATGTTTTTCTGCTCAAAAGAAAGCATACAATGTAACTTTCAAACTCCTGAAATTCTATGTTAGTTGTTTCAAAGTGTGGTCTATAGAACACTTGGTGCTTGAAGCTTTGCTATTGCACTAAAGAAGATGTCAATGAGTGTGGGAAATTGTTGCTTCTACAAAATAAACAGTCCTTTTACGCAGGACCTCTCAGAGTTTATGGTGTTAATATTAACGCTAATTTCTAAAAGAATGATAGAATATGCAGCATTATATCCCAAATCAATTTAAGACAAAGATTTGGAGGAATTTGCTTTTTGAATTGCCACATGAATACTAGGTTAATTAATTAACTAAACTAAACTTCCCAGAGAATGATACTTGATTTCCAGTGAGTGGAAAACTTACCAGCTGTTTCTATTTTAGGAAAAATAAAAAACACATTATATAGTATTCACAATGAACTAGTAAATCTTCTGTCATAAAATTTAGTCCTTAGATTAACTGATCATATTTCATCAAAACTTGTATTTCAGCTTGCTTGAACATACTTTAATCTAGTTACCTTATTGTATCAGCTTGTCTGACATTTAATTAACTATGCATAATTAAAGAATAAAAACCACATTTTTGTGCAGGGAAATCATATAGAAATCACCATTCATTCCGGCCAGCATCACAGTTGCAGTAATACTGAGAATCAATGCAGTTCCCCTCTAATCCACAAGTACACTTTTGAGCATCAGGCAGAGAACCTCCCCAGTAAGTGTGTGTTTCATTGGTTCTTCCAACCCACCAGCTCAGTGGGGTTCCATCTGAAAGACAAGCATGAGAAAGATGACATGTACTTTGTCCCTCACTACCACCCTCCCCATGTAACTCCCTTTACTCCCAGGTGTAAAGTATGTGTGCGTGAGAGACAGAGCGAAGATGAGACTATACTTAAAAACTTATATTTTACCTCTGAAACAAAGATGTTTCTTTAAGCATGCTAACCAATGTTTCCCCCCCAATATTTCAATATCCAGGCTTAAATGATTCCCATCTATTTTTCTTCTATTAGCAATCAGTCAGTTGCATGTGATGTATACTTTCTATAGAAATAACATGCAAAAAACATTCACCATTAAAATAAATATCAGAGTAATTTGCACACTAAAGATAAGATGTATTTGAAATTATGAAATGTTCATTGAGAAAGTTTAATATTATACAAAGACACTGATTTATCTCATCCCATCTTTTTTGCTACCTGTATATTACACATTTGGAAAGATGTGGTACTCTCTTTCAGGACTTATGAATTTTTGGAGGTATTTGTTTTTTTTGCATTGGATGTCCTGACTCTATTTGGAAGTTAAGGAATGACATTGATAGGCTTTTCTCATCTCTGAGGTTAGAGGTTTCTTATGCAAAGAAACAAAGTGCCCTGGGTCAACTACAGCTCTGACGAGTGTACCTCCTCCTCAGCACTGACAAGGATTAAATGATAGAGCCAGACACTAACTTAGATCTACAGAACTGCATGTTAGGACAAGGGATGCTGCCAGGGGTTGCGCAGGGTTGGGGGAAGATTGGGGTGATGGACTGCATATCACAGTAAAGTTAGGATAATTTAAAAAGCAGGTGTCAGGCCACCTATCTTAAAAAAGGAAGGGGGTCAGGAGCCACATGTTGCAGTCATCACAAATTAGGGCATGAGGAAAATGAAACTGGATAAACTCAACCAGTTTTTTAAACATGCTTGGTCATTTGGTGCTTTTTTTCAAATTTCAATAGGTTGTTACCATTGGAATATGAATTGAGATCTGGAACTTAGCTTCCACCTTACTGCTTATTACAACTCAATTATAACTCATTCATAGATAAGATCTCTGCATTCATGACCACCACTGCTATCCACCACCTGCCCCTCTGCCAAAAAAAAAAAAAAAAAAAAAAAGCAATCTGGGAAAATTTAAAGGGGAATTAGTATCAGGAATCTTTTAAAAATATGCTAACAGCTTATCACTACAAAGTAACAGATATTTCAAAAATTAATATACTCTTCTTAGAATGCCACTTTAAAAATTATCAACTTCACCATTAAACTCTCGCAGATTAAAGAGCAAAACACTCATTCTATCCTAATGTACAAATGTAAATTTACATCTAAATCTCCCATATTTCCCATAAAGTAGTAAAAATATATTTTTTAGAAACAGTAACAAAAAGACGTAAGGGGGGAACTTCTAGACAGATAAAAGATCTTGTAGACTTGTCTATCCCTGCTATTTCCACCAAGGATAATGATACATTCTGGAAATAATACAGAAGACAACCGAAGAGGATTCTGAAAGGTAGAAAGAGGAAGGTTAGGACCCCAGGACCGGAAAATATAATAACATAACTTTAAAAAAAATGCTGAATCAGCTCAAGAATAGAGTGAAAATACAGAGGACAGAATCACTGAACTTTAGGACCCATCAATAGGTTTTATCTAACCTGACCAAAAAAGAGAAAACAGACTGAATATAAAAAGAACTGAGCCATAGGGTTCTATCAGACAATACCAGAATCTCAAAAAGAGAGAAGAAAGTGTGCTGAAAGAGTACCAAAAAAATACTGGCTATAAACTTCCCACGTAAGGTGAAACATATTAACCCACAGATTTAAGAAGCTATTTAAGTCCAAAAAAGGTTAAACCCAAAAATATCCACACCAAGATCTATCATAATTGAACTTACTGGAAACAAAACAAAAAAATCTTGAAAGCAGCCTGAGAGAAGAACACATTACTTGTAAAAGAACCCTAATTTGAATGATAGTAGATTACTCATCTGAAATTATAGAACCAGAAGGAATGGCATAGTTTTTTCAGGGCTGATAGAAAAGAATTGTCAACTATAAATTCTATATCCAGAGAAACTATCCTTCAAGAATAAAATGGAAATAAAACCCTTTTAACACAAAAGAAAACTAAAATAATTTGTCGCTAGCAGACATTCCCTAAAGAATGGCTAAAGGAGGTTTTTCAAAAGGAAAATAAGTTATAACGAAGGATTCTTGGAACATCAGGAAAAAAATGAAAAGAGAAGAAATATGGGTAAATACAATAGACTATCCTTATCATTAATTTTTGAAATGACATATGATAATTGACACAAAAATTGTAATACCATATGATACTCAAGACAATGATATATAGAAGTGGGGAAGATAAAGGACCCAAATAGAAATAAGGATTCCATATTTCATTATACGAGTGAAAATATTTAAGTTGACTGTGATAAGTCACATATGTACACTATAATATCAAGCAATCAGTAAGAAGATTATAAAAATTAAATGTAAATGGTTAAAATATAACAAAAGTTAGACACTGGCAGAGTGAAATGAAAAAAAATAACACAACTAGAGATTTATAAGAAACTCACTTCGAAATAAACATAGGCAGGTTAAAAGCAAAAGGATGGAAAAAATACACTCTGCAAAATTAACTTTGAGAGAAAGCAGAATAGTTATCTCATAAAACAAACTTCAGATCAAAAATACTAGAAGCAAACAGGGACATTACATAATGATTTGTTTTTAAAAAAACAGTCACCAGGAAGACATAAATGCATATGCAAGAAACAATCGACCCTTAAAAAGTGAAGCAAAAATTGAGACTTCCGGGTTTCCAATCTGACATGACGCTAAGTGTCTGGAAGTCATCACTCCCATTCTCACAACAAGAGAAAAGCTGAACTAACTAAAAATAAACAATTCTTCTTAGATCCATTAGAGAGTTAAAGTCATAGGGCAAACATTACTCCTAAAGCTGCAGAGACAAGTGAAAACAGGATCACAGCTAATGGAGCCAAAGCAGATGATGGAGTCTGGAAAAAGCACTTACAATGTAATTGAGCAATTGGTGGATACCAAGCAAGGACAAGCTACAGAGATTAAAAACTCCTAGAGTGGGGGATAAGCCTCAGAGGGTCAACACACCTTCATGAGTTTTATCTCCAGGAAGAGCCCCAGCAAGTTCTCAGAATAAAGATAGGAAAAGAATGCTCCTATGTCTCCAGCAGGGGGAGGGAAGGAGTAAACATTTTTGAAATAAGGGCAGAACATTATGTTCTCCTTAACAACATTCTAATCCCCCCAAAAACTAGCTTACTAGAGCCTAAACCACCTAGGGGAGTGGAAATACCCCGCACCAGCCCCCTCTACCCTTCTTTTCTCACCCAAGGGAAGAGGAAGGAAGCTGAGAAGCACTCGGAAGCTCACAGTCCAGGAAGACAGGTTCTCTACAAGACTGACATAATCATAAGAGTATAGGATGCTTTGGCCGGGCACGGTGGCTCATGCCTGTAATCCCAGCACTCTAGGAGGCCGAGGTGGGGGGATCATGAGGTCAGGAGATGGAGACCATCCTGGTTAACACGGTGAAACCCCATCTCTACTAAAAATAACAAAAAATTAGCCGGGTGTGGTGGCGGGCGCCTGTAGTCCCAGCTATTCGGGAGGCTGAGGCAGGAGAATGGTATGAACCCGGGAGGCAGAGCTTGCAGTGAGACGAGATCGTGCCACTGCACTCCAGCCTGGGCGACAGAGCGAGATTCCGTCTCAAAAAAAAAAAAAAAAAAAAAAAGAATATAGGATGCTTCTCCCCTCCTCACACCTTACCATCACATCAGTAAGTTACCTGTATAGTAACAGGAGACTAAAAATGAAAAAGCTGTCAATTTTAGACCCTATTTAAGACAGAGTCTCTAGGGAAACTCAAATAAAACGGAAGAAAGAAAAATAAAAGAATCTTAGTGGAAAATTTAGCCTGTGACACCACAGTTATACATAGAGCAAACACAGCCTACCTACTAACCAGATAAACATAAAACCTTACTTTAAAGGCCTCCTTACCTCAGTTCCTTTGCCAATACAACATGTCTGGCTTTCAACAGAAAATTGCAAGGTATGCTAAAGCCAAACAATACAATCTTATGACACAAATCAAGCAAACATGCAGATATAACAGATTTTGAAATATCGGGTAAGGAATTTGAAATATAATCAATATGCTAAGGGCTCTATGTTGAAAAAGTGGGGGCAACATGCAAGAACAGATAGGTATTATAAACAAAGATATGAAATCTCTCAGAAAGACTGGGAAGTGGTGAGGAAAGAATCAGTGAGTTTGAAGAGATGTCAATAAAAATTTTCCATTAAACACAAAGATAAAAAGAATGAAAAATGAAACTTAATATCCAAAACCCACTGGACAATTTTTTTCTTTTTTGAGACAGAGTCTCACTCTGTCGCCCAGACTAGAGTGCAGTGGCACGATCTCGGCTCACTGCAAGTGCCGCCTCCCGGGTTCACGTCATTCTCCTGCCTTGGCCTCCCGAGTAGCTGGGACTACAGGCGCCCGCCACCACGCCCAGCTAATTTTTTGTATTTTTACAAAAAATACAGAGACGGGTTTTCACCATGTTAGCTAGGATGGTATCGATCTCCTGACCTCATGATCCGCCCGCCTCGGCCTCCCAAAGTGCTGAGATTACAGGCATGACCCACTGCGCCCAGCCCTGTTGGACAATTTCAAACGGTGTAACCTATGTAACCCATAATGGAAATACCAAAAATAGAAGGGAGTGAGAACCAGAATATTTAAAATAATGACAGTTGAGAATGTTTCAAAATTAATGACAGACATGAAACCATAGGTTCAGGAATTTCAGCAAACACCAAGCAGGTTACCTAGGCATCTCATATTCAAAATGCAAAAAATCAAAGACTTTCTTAAAATTAAAATATTTTAAAAATAAAATATTGAAATAAACCAGAGTAAAATAAAATACCCATATAGGAGCAAGAATGAGAATTATGTCAGATTTCTCTTAAGAAACCATGCAAGCAAGAAGAAAGTGAAGTAAAATATTTAAACTGTTGAGAGAAAACACACACTAATATAGAATTCTATATCCAGTAAAATTATCCTAAATAGTAAAGTAGAAGTAAAGACTGTCTTAGACAAATAGAAATTGAGGAAATCTTTCTCCAGTAGACCTACCTGGTAAGTCGTGTTAATAGAAGTTCCTCAGAGAAGAGATAAACAATAAAGGTCAAAAACTCAGAAATACATAAAAAGGTAGGAGCATTAGAGAAGAAATAAATAAATTTAAAATAAAATCTAGTGTCTTCTTCTTAATTGATGTAATAGGTAACAGTTAGTTCTAAATAATACTAACTGTATTAGGTGATTATGGCTTATGAATAAGTAAAATGAATGATAGCAATGTAATACAAAATAAGACAGAAGGATTGGAAATACTGTGTTATAAAGTACCAGCACCATTAATGAAGTGGAATATTGTAATTTGAAAGTAGATTGTTATAATTTATATTTCATACTCAAAGGCTACCACTAAAACAATTACAAAGAAATGTAATTAATATTCTCAGAGAAGTGAGGATACAGAATCATATAAAATGCTCAATTAAAACAAAAAAATATGAGAGAGGAATTCAGGAAAAAAAGAAGAAACAAGGGCAACAAATAAAAAAGAGTTACAGTATGTCAAATATTAATCCAAGTACCAATAATCACTTTAAATGTAAACAGTCTGAATATGCCAATTAAGACAGAGGCTGTCAGAGTGAACAGCAACAACAACAACAAAAACCTTGATCCACCTATATGTTGTCTACTGAAATCCTCCTTAAATATAAAATAGCAAGTAGATTTAAAGAGCTAGAGAAAGATATACCATACTAACACTAACCAAAAGAAAGCCAGAGTATCTAAATTAATTTTAGACAAAGCCAACTGCAGAGCAAGGAAAATTATCAGAGATGAAAAAGGGCATTACACGATAATAAAGGGGTTAATATAACAAGAAGATATAATAATACTGTGTATATATCTAGCAACAGAAGAGTCAAAATATATTAGGGGAAAACTATAGAACTGCAAGGACAGAGAGACACATCCATTATTACCACTGGAGACTTCAACACCCCTCTATGAGTAAGTGACAGACTTAGCAGGAAGAAAATCATTAAGGATAGATTTGAACTGACCAGCACCATCAGTCAACTGGATCTAACTGAATACTTTAGAATTCAATTAGTGTTACAGAATACTTTATTCAGACACCGCAGAATACACACTGCTCTCAAAGACAAATGCACAATTCATTAAGTTAAATCACATTCTAGGCCACAGAACACTTTACCAAATTTAAAAGAATAGAAATCATAAAAGGTATGTTCCTGAATCACAATGAAATTAAACTAATAATAGCAGAAAGAGAACTGAAATATCCTCAAATACCAAAAAATTTAAAAACACATTTCTAAATAACAAAACATGGTGAAAGAGAAAGTTTCAAGAGAAAAAAAAAATTTTAACTAAGCCAGTAATTAATAACCTTCTCAAACAGAAGGTACCAAGCCTAGATGATTCACTGGTGAATTCTATCAACACTGGAGAAATAAATGATACCAATTTTCCACAATCTGTTGCAGAAAAAAGAAGCAGAGTGACTATTTCTTAACTCATTCCATGGGCCAGCATTACCCTAATACCCAAACCAGCAAAACCTTACAAAAAAGTAAACTGCAAACAAATTTCTCTCCTGAACATGGATGAAGAAATCCTTAAAAAATATTAGCAAATTGAACCCAACAATGTCTAAAAATAAATACCACAACCAAGTGGGATTTACTCTATATATGCCTTTAACATTTAAAAATTAACTAATATAGTCCATCAGATCAACAAGCTAAAGAATAAAAATCATATGCTTTTAGTACTTTCTGCTCAATTTTTATGTAAACTTAAAATTGCTCAAAAATATAAAGCCTATTAATATAAGAAAACTGATGGAGCGGAATGGAAAAATAAACAGATCCACAATTATAGTACAGATTTCAAAATGTCTCTCTTAGCAACTGATAGAACTACTGGACAAAAAGTCAGGAAGGACATAGAAGATCTGAACAACATAATCAACCAACAGGATCTCATTGAAATACATACAGAATACTCAACTTAAGAATAGCAGAATATACATTTTTTTCAAATGTCCATGAGACATTTAGAAGACAGACCATATCCCGGGGAACAAAACAAACCTCGACATATTTAAAAGAACTAAAATCACACAAAGTATATTCTCTAAGCATAATGGAATCAAACTGGAAATCAATACCAGAAAGACAAAACGGAAATCTCCAAACACTTAGAAATTTTTAAAAATACACTTCTAAATAAGCTATAGGTCAAAGAATATGCTTCAGAGAAATTTATTAAAATACCTAAATGAAAATGAAACTACATGAAAAACTAAATGAAAATGAGAATACAACTTATCAAAATATGTGAAATGTAGGTAAAACTGTGTTGATAGGGAAAATTTAGCAGTAAATGCTTACATTAGGAAAGAAGAAAGCCCTAAAGCCAATAATGTAAGTTCTTACCTCTAGAAACTAGAAAATAAAATAAAATTAACTCATACAAGCTGAAGGAAGGAGATAACAAAGAGCAGATGTCAATAAAATTTGAAACAGAAAAATAAGAGAAAATCATGAAATGAAAATCTAGTTCTAAAAAACAGTAAGACTGAAAAACTATCAAGACTGACAGATTAAAAAAGATGAGACAAACTACGAATATGAGAAATTTAAGTGGCTATCACTACAGATGCTGCAGACATCAAACGAATAATAAGAAAATACTATAAATAATTCCACACAAATCAACTTGACAATTTAGATTAATGGACAAATTTCTGAAAAAGTACAAACTACCACAATTCACCTAACATGAAATAGGTAATTTAAGTAATTATAACTCTTACGAAAATTGAATTCATAATTTAAAATGACTGAAAAAAAAAAATCTCTTGGCCCAGATGGTTTTACTGGAGAATTTTTTTTTTTTTTGAGATGAAGTCTCGTTCTGTTGCCCAGGCTGGAGTGCAGTGGTGTGATTACAACCTCTGCCTCCCAAGTTTAAGCGATTCTCCTGCCTCAGCTTCCTGAGTAGCTGGGATTATAGGCATGCGCCGCCCCACCCAGCTGATTTTTGTATTTTTAGTGGAGACGCGGTTTCACCATGTTGGCCAGGTGGGTCTCGAACTCCTGCCCTCAAGTGATCCATCTGCCTTAGCCTCCCAAAGTGCTGGGATCACAGGTGTGAGCCACCCTGCCGGGCCTTACTGCAGAATTCTACCAAATGTTTAAAGAAAAATTAAAGTTGATTTTACATAATCTCTTCCAGAAAACAGAAGACTAGAGAATGCTACCAAATTTACTTTATGTAGGCAGTATTGTCCTGATACTGAAACCAGATAAAGACAATATGAGAAAAGAAAACTGCATATCAATATCTCTTATGAATGTGAATGCAAAAATATTCAATAAAATATTAACAAACCAAACATATTTGAAATGTATTTTTTGAATTATAAATTATGGCCAAATAGGAGTTGCTCTAGTTATGCAAAGCTGATTCAGTATGTCAACAGACAAAAGAAGAAATACAATATTTTAATACCAATTGACACAGAAAAGACATTTGACAAAAATCCAATGTCCTTTCAAAATAAAACCTGTCAGCCAACCAGGAATAAAAGGGAACTACCTCAACATAACGTGGGAAAAAAGAATGAATGCTTTTCCCCTAAGACAGGAAGCAAGGCAAGGATGTCTGCCCTCATCACTCTAGTTCAACCTAGTACTGAAAATGTAGGTATTGCAGTAAAGCAAGAAAAATAAATTAACTCCATACAGATTGACAAGGAAGAAATAAAGCTGACTGTACTTGCAGATGACATGATTTCCCATATAGAAAATCTCAAGGAATCTAAAAAAAATTAAGTTCAAAAAAGTAAGAGGATATAAGATTAGTATGGAACAGTTAATTACATTTCTATATTCTAACAACAAACATATGTAAACAGAAATTTAAAGCACAACAGCACTTACAATCAATCAAGAAACTAAATAAATGCCTAAGCATACTTATAAAACATATAATCTCTGGATGCTAAAAATTACAAAATGCTGAGGCAAGAAATCAAAGATCCAAATAAAGGGAAAGATATCTCATGTTCATGGATTGGAAGACTCAAAATAGTAAAACACCAATTTTCCCTACATTGAGCTATTATGTTTAATGTCACGCCCATAAAAATTCTAGCAAGACATTTGTAGACATTTGTAGACATAAACAAATTTATTATAAAATTTATACAGAATGAGGAAAGTTGCAGACTTACTTAAAGAATCTTGAAAAAGAAGAATAAAGCAGGAGGAATAAGTCAACCCTGCTATACAGGTACTATGTTCAAGTCAGGGTGATATTGGTGGAGGGATACAAATTAATGAAACAGATAAAGAATGCAGAAACAGACCCACCACACAAGTAAGTTCAACCAATTTTTAACACTATTTAAAATGTAATCAATGCAGGAAGGAAAGCCTTTTCAACAAATGGTTCTGGAGCAACTGAACATTCATAGTCAGAGAGAGTGAGAGAGAATCAACTCTCACAGCTTATATAAAGTGTGTCCCAAAATAGGGCATGGAATTAAAAGTAAAAGGTAAAACTATAAAACTTTTAGGAAAAAATTTCAAAAATCTTTGGAATTGGAATTTAGGGTTAGGTAAAGAATTTTTAGAATTGACATGATGTGTACAATCCGTAAAAGGAAAACATGATAAACTGAATCTCATCAAAATTAAAACTTTTGAAAAAATATTTGCAAATCACATATCCAACACAGGGCTAGTATCTAGAATATATAAAGAACTGAAAATTCAACAGTAACAAAACAAACAAATCCAAATGATTCAATTAGAAAATGGAACAACAACAAAAACACATTCACAGACATCTATCTCACTGAAAAGGATATACATATGGCAAATAAGCATATAAAACATGCTCAATATTATTAGACATCAGGGAGACACAAATTAAAACCACAATAAAGATATTACTACACACTTATCAGAATAGCTAAAATAAAAAATGGTCGTAACACCAAATGCGATGAGGATGTGGAGGAAATGAAATCCTCATACACTGTTGGTGGGAATGGTACAAGCATTCTAGAAGACAATTTGGTAGCTTTTTATAAAGCTAAGTATGCAATTACCATATGACCCACCAATTGCACTTTGGGGCATTAATTCCAGAGAAATGAAAACTTATGTTCATACAAACCTGTACACAATGTTCATAGAAACTTTATTCATAATAGCCCCAAACTGTAAACAAACAACCCAGATGCCCTTCAATGAGTGAATAAACTCTGGTATATCCATGCCACCGATTACTAATCAGCAATGAAAAGGAACAAATTACTGACATACACAATTATGCAAATGAATCTACAAGAGATTACATAGAATGAAAAAACTCAATCACAAAGAGTACATACTATATAATTTCGTTTACATAACATTCTTGAAATTTAAAAAAATCCATAGAAATGAAGAACACATTAGTGGTTATTAACAAGCAATAGGAGGAATTCTTTTTTTTTGAGACATATTCTCGCTCTGTCACCCAGGCTGGAGTGCAGTGGTGGGATCTCGGCTCACTGCAAGCTCCACCTCCCGGGTTCACAACATTCTCCTGCCTCAGCCTCCCAAGTAGCTTGCACTACAGGCGCCACCACCACGCCTGGCTAATTTTTTGTATTTTTAGTAGAGACAGGGTTTCCACCGTGTTAGCCAGGATGATCTTGATCTCCTGACCTCGTGATCCACCCGCCTCGGTCTCCCAAAGTGCTAGGATTACAGGCTTGAGCCACCGCGCCTGGCCAGTAGGAGGAATTCTTGTGCTGATGGAAATACTGTGTATCTTGACTGTATGGATGTCAAGATTCTGGCTCTGATATTGCACTACACTATACTTCTACAAGATGTCACCTTGGGGTGGGGGAACTGCTTAACGGTTACTTGGGTTCTCTCTTTTACTTCTCACAAGTGTATGTAAATCTACAATTATCTCAAAAAAATTTTTTTTAAAATATATTATCTTTTCAAAAGAGGAGAAATAGGGAAATTACCACTGACGGGAGTAGAATATTCCATTTCTTGTGTTATTTTAGCCCCTAGCCCAGTAGTTTCCAAAAGATTACCTGGCGATTTTTTTAAAACAATGCCAAATCCAAGGCTACACTTCATTCAATAACAACGAACTAACAAACAATTAAGTTTTGGAATGCCAACTTTAAAAAACTGGAGAACTGGGAAGGAGAGTTTCTTACTTACTGAACTTATGTAAGCTATCTCATTTATAAAAGAAACCCCATGAGATCAGTACTACAGGATCCATTTCATCAAAGAGGAAACAGAGTCTGAGAAAGATTAAGGAATGGCCAAAATTTCCATAGCTGCTAAGTGACAGACTTAGCATTTGAACTTCAAACTTGGAATGCAACGAGACCTTTGCTCTTTCTACTAAACCAAATTGGCTGGCAGGCATCCAAAAGAGAGAGGGATCACCCCGGGAAGGGAGGTCTAGCACAGTGGGTAAGATTTAAGAGTGTGAGGGCCGGGCGTGGTGGCTCACGCCTGTAATCCCAGCACTTTTGGAGGCTGAGGCAGGCGGATCACCTGAGGTCAGGAGTTCAAGAACATCCTGACCAACACGGTGAAACCTCGTCTCTACTAAAAATACAAACATTAGCCGGGCGTGGCGGCACACGCCTGTATTCCCAGCTATTACGGAGGCTGAGGTAGGAGAATGGCTTGAATCCAGGATGGGGGCGGGGGGCGTTGCAGCAAGCAAAGATCGTGACACTGCACTTCAGCCTGGGCGACAGAGAGGCGAATCCAGGCAGAGGAAATGGTCTGGCATATTCCAGGGGCTGACTGGCCAGGACGGATTAGGGAAGGCAATGCAGGTATGGGTTAGTGGATCAGCGCAAACCACCTTCATATGACACTCGTACACCACTTTCAACTTAACAAAAGATTTTGTATTGAAAATTTAAGAGTGAAATTAAAGTGGCTTTATTATGCTACCGACATACACTGTTTTTGTTTGTTTTTTTAAGACAAGGTGTTGCTTTGCTGCCCAAGCTGGAGGGCAGTGAAGCAATCACAGCTCACTGCAGAGTTTCCAAAACATTACTTCCATTTATGAAGATTAAGGTATACATTTCTCAAGACATAATTTCAAAAAAATGAGACACCCACTGAAAAAAGTTTTTAATAACACCAGTAATTATTTCACCCTAGACCACAGTGAGAGTAGCGGGGCTCAGGAAAGGCATACTCAGATAATCTAAAGGAAGGAAACAAACGTTCCAGGTAGATTCAGAGGAAGACTTTTGAGAAGAGTAAGGTTACTGGTTCCCACTGGTCTTCATGAAGAACTCTGCTATACCCAACCTGCCCTACAGCCATTATCCCCTCAGTGTGAATGGAAAGCTAAGTCATAAGTTATTAGCAAAATTTCCCTGAATTACAAAAGGACAAGTCACTCACTAATCCTGCATATGAACGCTCAACGTCTCTCAGCGGTCAAGAAGGCGCTCAATTGCTCTTTTGCCCAATCAAGAGCGGGAAGAGAAGGAGCGAGCGGTCAGGCCTTTGAACTACGCGCCACGGGAGTGACCCTGGCCTTTTCTCCCTGGAAAGGCATCTCGCAGCCCGAGCGCCGCGCCCCGGCCCCATGCGCCCCCGTAGCCTCCAGCCGGGGCGCTTACCTCGTGAGTCCGGGCGCCGCGCGGTCCCGCAGCGCAGAGCCAGCCGCTGCTCGCAGCGCTCCGCCAGGCTCACCGCGGCCCGCAGCTGCCCCGCGCCCGCCGCGTACGCGAAGGACACAGCCGAGCGCGGGTGGCCGCTGGGGGCACCTCGGACGGTCACCGCGTCGGGGCCGCCGTGCCGCACCACGGTCCACGCGGCGTCTGCTGAGCAGAAACAGGCAAAGGAGAGGCATCACTGGGCGGCAGAGGCCAGCAGCAAGGGGCAAAGCAGACGCGTCTTTTATGTGCATACACTTTTAACTGAAATTTGCATTACTGCATGTTTGCTCCGATTTGAGGATTTGGACCTGTGTAACAATGTACTGAGCCAGAACTCAGCCTCTAAGAGAAAGCATATGGGGAGAACTGATGGCCAAACTTTTGTGACGTCATGCCTAAAAGTGTATCATGTAAGCAATGACTCTTTAGTTGTTAAAACCATTTTTTACATCAACACAAGCATGGGGCCAAACCGTCTGGATCTTTATCTTTCTAAACTCATCTGCATTTTCCTCATCTGTATGTGCCTCTATTTCTTTCATTATCAAATAAATTTATAAAAGATACATATTGGGACGATGTGACGCACATACTCACGGGTATAATAGGAAGCAGCTCTATTAAAATAAAGTGGTTTAATTGTGTCAGCTTCTCCATCAGTGACCAAGCCCAGAGGAATCAGAGGCCTTGAGCTTCTAACAGCACTTTCCAGGCGGTGACTCTGGGCATCTGACTGCCTGCTGACATCATTTCTGATGTATCTCTGTCACTTGATTACTTATATTGTTTTGATGAAATAAAAACAGAACGACTCCATATCTCATAAGGGAAGAAGTGCATCTTGAGTTCTTCAGTGTTCCCAACAATGGACCTCCCACCACACTCGAAGTCACTTTAATCCTATGCTGGTGCTGTCTGGTCCTTTAACCTCTAGTAAGATGTATTTAGAATAATGGACATTTTACATAAAAATTTTCCAGACTGGAGAGACTAAGAAAGAGTCATATGAGGATTTTTTTAAGAACTACGAAACGAAACAATGTAATATATTTTACCTTGATAAATCACCCTTCCAGCCCTTCACATCTCAGGATGTTTAATGGCTTGGCTGCTAATATGCATAAGACAAACTTCACAGCCTTACTGTTACTTTACACACGCCTAACAATAACAACAACAGAGATCAGAGGAACGGACAAGAAAACCAGCCATGCTACTGAAATATCTCTTTCGTCACAAAACCCATGGAGAGCAAAGGCGTGGTACGTACAAATGAGCCACAAGTTCAGAAAAAATCTGCAAATTTAAATAATGAATGCAATTTTCAATTAAATTATCACTCCGCTCACTGTACTCACCAAAGGAGGCTCTATGGTAATTTCAGTTCCATGGGTTCTTCCTTTAATATTGCTCTATTTTTTTATTTTAAAATTTTTATTTTTTTTATTTATTTTTGAGACAGAGTCTCGCTCTATCGCCCAGGCTGGAGTGCAGTAGTGCTGTCTCGGCTCACTGCAACCTCCACCTCCTGGGTTCAAGCAGTTCTCCTGTCTCAGCCTCTCATGTAGCTGGGACTACAGGCACACACCACCACACTGGGCTAATTTTTATATTTTTTTAGTAGAGATGGAGTTTCACCATGTTGAAACTGTTGGCCAAGCTGGTCTTGAAATCCCTACCTCAGGTGATCCACCTGCCTCAGCCTCCCAAAGTGCTGGGATTACAGGTGTGAGCCACTGCGCCCGGCCTCATTTTAGAATTTTTATAATCTAGTGTTACTCTGTGCACATCACCTACTCTCACCTTCAGAGTTTTCCTATCAACTAATCAAATATAGAAAAACCTATGGAACACTAAGTTGAGCATTGAAGATGATCAATCACATGCCATTTTTGGCCATGTGTTCATGATTTGTTGTACGGTGGGAGAGAAATGATGGTCCGGAGTAGTTCACATAGGCTGGTGGGCAGTATGATAGATTTGCAGTCACAAATGGTTAAGATGTAGTCATAGAAATGTCCTCAGTACTGAGAAGGGAACTGTTGAGAATACATCTATAAAACTGTTTTTCTGAAGAGCAGAATAGTAACCAGGGACATTATAGAATATGCATTTGTGTTTATAAAATTCCACTTGACTCACTTCTTATAATATCAATAGTAAAAGACCCAAAGAAGGACACAGACCATTGCCGTTCCCCTAATTGCTCACAATTTATTTCAACAGATTATAAGCACATTGGAACTGGAAAGATTTCAAAGAGCATCTAACATAACCCCCATATTTTTCTTTTTCTTTTTTATTAGAGATAGGGTCTCCCTCTGTTGCCCAGCCTGGAGTACAGTGGCACCTTCACAGTTTACTGCAGCCTCGACCTCCAGGGCTCAAGTGAATTGGACCTGAGTAGATTAATTATAACAGTGGCTAAATGTGGAAAGGGGTTCAGAGGTGTGGCTGAGTCAGAACACACTGGAGGCTGTCTCATTGGCCCAGGAGGAGGGTAACTGCAATAAGTTGATCCCTGTTCCACTCCTGTTGCTCAAATAAATATCTGACTTTGAAAATTAAGCTAATTTAACTTCATGATTTTGATTGGAATTAGCAGTACAGATGTTTCTCAACTTATGATGAAGTTGCATCTGGATAAACATTATAAATTAAAAATGCATTTGAATACATGTGACCTACTGAACCTAGCTCAACCTGGCCTAACTTAAATGTGCTCAGAACACTTAAATTGGCCTACAGTTGGGCAAAATCATTTAACACAATGCCTATTTTATAATAAAGTGTTGAATATCTCATTTATTAACTACTGTACTGAGAGTAAAAAATATATATAATAATAATGGTTGCGGCCAGGCGTGGTGGCTCACGCCTGTAATCCCAGCACTTTGGGAGGCCGAGGCAGGTGGATTATGAGGTCAGGAGATTGAGACCATCTTGGCTAACATGGTGAAACCCCATCTCTACTAAAAAGACTAAAAATTAGCCGGGCATGGTGACAAGTGCCTGTAGTCCCAGCTACCGGGGAGGCCGAGGCAGGAGAATCGCTTGAACCCAGGAGGTGGAGGTTGCAGTGAGCCGAGATCGTGCCACTGTACTCCAGCCAGGGCGACAGAGCGAGACTGTCTCAGAATAATAATAATAATACTTGTATGGGTACTTGAAATCGGGATGCATATGTTTTCACATAGTAAAGTCACAATATTTTAAGTAGAACCATTGTAAATGGGGATTGTCTGCACTTAAATAATAAAATTTACTCAATATATCATATGAAATCCCCAGCATCTGGTATACCCATTCCAAATGCCCCAGAAGAAAAAAGAAAATAAGATCCACTGTGTTCTGTTGTCAGGATCATACATATTAAGATCTCTTTTTGGAGAACTGACCTCTTCATTTGTCTGAGAAAGTTTATTTCTTTACTCTTCAAGGAGAAGGTTTTGTTTTGTTTTTTCTCTCTTTCACACTTTAAGTATCTCACTCCATTATTCTTGCTGGCATGATTTCTGGAGAGAAGTTGCTATAATACTTATCTCCTCTGTAGGTAAGGTGCTTTCTTCCTCTATTTTTAAGTTTACGTTTACCTGGGCCAGGTGTGGTGGCTCACGCCTGTAATCTCAGTACTTTTGGGAGGCTGAGGTGGGTGGATCACCTGAGGTCGGGAGTTCGAGACCAGCCTGACCAACACGGAGAAACCCTGTCTCTTAATAAAAATACAAAATTAGCCTGGCGTGGTGGCACATGCCTGTAATCCCAGCTACTCTGGAGGCTGAGGCAGAAGAATCACTTGAACCCAGGAGGTGGAGGTTGTGGTGAGCCAAGTTCGTGCCATTGCACTCCAGCCTGGGCAACAAGAGTGAAACTCCATCTCAAAATAAACAAATAAATAAATAAACAAATAACTAAATAAATAAATTAATAAATTAATTAATTTTACTTTTACCTTTGAATTCTATAGTTTGAAAATATATGCCTGGTATAGTTTTGGGGGCCTTTCTCCTTCTTTAGTGTTCTCTGAACTTCCTGGATTTGTGGTTTGGTGTCTGATATTAATTTGTGGGAATTCTCAGTCATTATTGCTTCAAATATACTTCTGTTCCTTTCTTTCTTTTCCTAGAATTCTCTTCACATGTATGTTACACCTTTTGTATTTGTGCCACTGTACTCAGATATTATGTTCTGGGTTTTTTTTTTTTTTGAGGGGGGGTTCAGTCTTTTTTTCTCTTTGCTTTTCAGTTTTGGAAGTTTCTATTGAGGTATCTCCAAGCTTAGGGGATTCTTTCCACAGCTGTGCCTGGTCTACTAATAAACCCATCAAAGGCATTTTTCATTTCTGTTATGCTGTTTTTGATCTCTAGCACTCCTTTTTGCTTCTTAGAATTTCCATCTCGCTGCTTACATCGTTCATCTGGTCTTGCATGCTATCTACTTTATCCATTATGGTTTTTTCCATATTAATTATAGTTGTTTAAAGTCCTGGTCTAATAATTAATAATTCCAACATCCTTGCCATATCTAAGTCAGTTTTTTTGTTTTTTTGAGATGCAACCTTGCTCTGTCGCCCAGGCTGGAGTGCAGTGGCGCGATCTCTGCTCACTGCAAGCTCCACCTCCTGGGTTCACGACATTCTCCAGTCTCAGCCTCCTGAGTAGCTGGGACTACAGGCACCTGCCACCACACCTGGCTAATTTTTTTGTATTCTTACTAGAGACGGGGTTTCGCCGTGTTAGCCAAGATAGTCTGGATCTCCTGACCTCATGATCCACCCGTCTCGGCCTCCCACAGGCGTGAGCCACTGGGACCAGCCCTGAGTCTGTTTTTAATGTTTGCTTTGTCTCTTCAAAGTATGTTTTCTGCCTTGAAATTTTTTCTTTTTTTTTTTTTAGAGACAAGGTCTTTGTTGCCCAGGCTAGAGTGCAGTTGTGTGACCATGGCTCACTGTAGTCTCCAACTCCCAGGCTCAAGCGATACTCCCACCTCAGCCTCCCAAGTAGCTGGCACTACAGATACATGCCACCATGCCTGTTTTGTTTTTTTGTAGAGGTGAGGGTCTCACTGTGTTGCCCAGGCTGGTCTCAAACTAGTCTCAGGCTGTCTTCCCTCCTCAGCTTCTCAAAGTGATGGGATTACAGGTCCAGCTGAAATTTTTTCTTGATAGCCAGATGTGATGTACCAGGGAAAAGTAACTGCTGTAAAGAGGTCTGCAGTACTACAAGTAACATGTGTTGGAAGGCGAAAGGCTCTGTAGTCCTGTGATTAGGTCTGAGTCCTTTAGGGAGCCTGTGCCTCTGGGCTGTGACCTTCACAAGAGCTTCTCAGCCCTCCCTCCCATCACCACCCTTACATGGGACAGGATGGCCAGAGGTGGGTAATTTCCTTCCTCCAGGCATGTTAGGCTCTGAAAACAAAACAAAACACCAGTAGCTTAGGTGAAATATTTGCCCTTGAGGAAAGACGTTGTTCAGAAGAACAGAAAGCTCTGGTGTACTTCAGGACGGTTCCTTTTCACCTCCCCCTTCTGGAAGCATGAGGAGATTTTTCTCCAGCATTCACTGTGAGAACCTGGTCAAGCTTCTAGGTGTACAACTCACAGAAGTGTGGGGACCCTTCCCTGACTGGGTCTTCCTGGAGTTTTTAACTCTCAGACATGTCCACATTGAGCATCCAGCAATTCGTCAATTAAGTTTAGGTTTTCCTACCTTGACGACGGTTTCTCCGAAGGTTTCCGCTTGTGGAAGAAAGTTGTCATTCTATATATAAGCCTGCCTGTCTCTCCAATTTTGCAGGGCAGCGGTTTGTTCTGTGACCTCACTTCTCTGCTGCATCTAAAAAATTTTGTTGATTTTTCAATTTGCCTGGCTTTTTACTTGTTCTTAAGACAGAGTGCCTACTTCCAAGCTCTGAAGCAACTGCTTTTTGAAGGCTATTACCATACATACATTTCAAGCTATTAGAGTAGTAGTTTGACATTGTGCATTTTATAATCATTATTGCTTCATTTGAACAACTAGAGAATATATTACTGGCTACAGAGCAATGCAGTATCTAAAGGTAACCTTTTCTAGGGGAGAAAAGAGACTAGAGTTTAGTGATTCCTCTATTGTTAGCTAGATTTTGTCAGGAGATACATCCCTAACCAACTTTTCTGAGCCTTGGTTTCCTCATCTTAAAATGATGACAACCAAGGTCCTTCCTGGTTGTGACTTTGGTTGAGTCTTTTGATATCCACCAAGACCATTTTTATGGGATTTCTCACTTTGGTTTGATTGTCTGAGTCGGGGGATTTTGGAGGTAATTGGTGTCTCCTGGCAGAACATCTGTGTTTCTTTATCTTCAGCACATTGCTGCGCAGGTGGCTCTGAAACTTCTGAACGTCCCCTGTAAAGTTTTAATATTTTTTGGCAGTCTTTGCTAAGACACTTTAAATGACCATGTAATCTCAGTTATCTGTTCCTTTTTCCTTGGTGCTTGCTGATCCACTTGGTTATTGTCCAAATTTATGAAACTTTTGAAATTGTTGTGCTTTGGTCAGCACAACAAATGAGAACAGTTCCACTTTCCAGAGAGTTGGAAGAGCTAGGTGACAACACATTTCTGTGAAAATGTAACTATTTAAAAGGCATTCTAGTGCAATCTTCTATAATCAAGCTGTGTTCATTTCTTTCTTTCTTTCTTTTTTTTTTTTTTTTTTTGAGATGGAGTCTCACTCTGTCACCAGGCTGGTGTGCAATGGCACGATCTCGGCTCACTGCAACCTCTGCCTCTTGGGTTCAAGGGATTCTCTTTCCTCAGCCTCCCAAGTAGCTGGGACTACAGGTGCGGGCGCCACCACACTCAGCTAATTTTTGTATTTTTAGTAGAGATGGGGTTTCACCATTTTGGCCAGGATGGTCTCGATCTCTTGACCTCGTGATCCGCCCGCCTAGGCCTCCCAAAGTGCTGGAATTACAGGCATGAGCCACCACGCCCAGCCCAAGCTGTGTTCATTTCTAATAATATCTAAAGCACAAGAAATAACCAACTTTCCTTGGTTATGAAAAAATTATATGCCATAAAAATCATTAAATTATTTAAGATGCACATAAAACACTGACATATCTATATACGTTATTTCTTAGCACTTTTAAAGACCTCTGTTTTTTCCAAATATAGAAAGCATGTAAATCACCGAATCAGAGGTTTATATTTTATCATGATGCACATGAACAGATGTATTATGAGGAGTGCAGGAGCTAGAGAGATGCCCTGGCAAAGCATTAAATCTTGCCTATAATCCAACCCAGGCAAACAAGAAATACAAGAAAATTTTGTTGACAACAAAATTAACAAATACATATTTAATGCTTCTACTTAGCAAGTACACACTATCAAACTGCATGTTTTCATAATGCTGCCAACTAGGTAAATTTCTCCTTGGTCTGTTCTGATATATGCATCTAATGATGATCAACATACCTGTCATATTGCAGTACACAAGAAATGGTCCCAGGGGGCCACTTCCATCTGCATCAATATAGTAAAGCCCGGACGGGTTCCCTCGGTGCTTGTGGGCCTCACAAGACTGCTCGTAGAGAGCTGTAGGAGAACACCAGCCATAAGAACCAGAAAAAATATCTCCAGATGTTGAGTCAGTGTCCAAAGGTTTGCATTTCTGAATTACAGACGTGTGATACATATGACCCAACATCATTTTATAGTGTATGACAGTATATTCGATGAGATGGAAGAAAATGACATTCTAAAAATTAAATCTATTTCTATTAACAAAGGAGAAGAAAATTACCTAGTCAAAATACACTTAAATGTTGGATGTTGTTAGATGCTGAATAAATATTCGGTCACAGTGTATTTCTATTTTGAGGAAGAAGGAAAGATTGTGTTGGTGTTCAAAAACGAAGATGTGCTTACAGTGGGACTGTGATACCATCTTCAATAGACAATCTTTTGGCGATGTCTAGAGGCTGTACTTTCTCTACATCAATGTTTTCTTTTGCTTTTAGGCAGGAAACCCTGCAAACTCTGAAGCACAGTGTAAAAGACTTGAAGAGATATGAGAGGAAAACTTTGTGAATCTGAATCTGAATTCTGTGTGCTATTCAAGCATGGTTCTTTTCAAAGTCGTGGCAACTATACCTCAGAATTAAACTGTAATTAAGGAAGAAACCCTCATTCTACCTGTAATAACTGAATACCTGAGCATATTAGTTTTAAACTGCCTAAATAATCTGGTATTTTCCAATAAACATTCCGTAAAGTTTTTCTTAAGCTATGCAGCAGTTATAACCTTTGCTTCCTTTAAAACAACCTATGTATAAGCATTTTAAAGAGATAAATAGAATTTATAAGCCATCAACTTCTCTTCATTAAAAAATAATTAAAGTTGATTTAAAAAGAAACTTCCCTATTTTGCAAGTGACAATTCAAGATAACTGAAATTCAAAACAGGAGAGAAACTGTTTTGAAAGATATCCCTATGTAATGTAAATTTACTCGTGACACAATTGAATATTTTCATTCGTGCAAGTAAATGTTTTACCAAGAACAAGGTATAGAATTAATATCTGCAGGAGATGGGAATTGTTAATCTTTATTTTTTTCCACTTATGGCATATTGATTTAAATACATATATCTGTAAATGGTAGGATTCACTCAAATTAATAACAATGGTTAGATATAGGGTACAGGCTAGGTTTGGAATGGGGACAAATATTGAGGAGAGTGACTAGAACTTGTGCTTCATGTGAACTGTTTGGCTTTTTAAATGATAATGTATACATGTGTTAACATATAGTATATATTAATTGTATATAATAGATTTTAATTGTATGATTAATTATATATAATTATAGACAATTATATATAATTAATTAGTTGTATATAATTGATACATGTTATACAATTAGAAATACAAAATAACCTATTCGGCTAGGTGTGGCAGTCTAGTCTCACAGTCAATGACTGTAGGCTTGGCAAAGTTCTACCTTTAGCTGGGACAACAGTCAACTCAATTATTAGATTAGACTGATACCTGAAATACTTTTTCAATCTCCTGATATTTTTCCCTCAGAAGTTTTTGAAGTTATATTTTCATTGCAGTGAATAAACATGCACTAACGTAACTCATTCATTAATTGCAACATTAAATGCAATCAGATGATGTTGAGTGTGGTGGTGGATATGAAGTTGTTAGGTAACACACAGGATTATGCTTCTGCTTTTAGGTAAGATACTATGCCTGGAGGATGAAAGATACACAGAAGTACAAGATATGGTCCCTGCACCAACTCTATGACCTTATCAAGACATGCAGCCTCTGGTGTGAGAGGCCACTCAACTCCTAAAAATGTGTCATGGTGGTCGGGCCCGGTGGCTCACGCCTGTAATCCCAGCACTTTGGGAGGCGAAGGCAGGTGGATCATGAGGTCAGGAGATCGAGACCATCCTGGCTAACACAGTGAAACCCCGTCTCTACTAAAAATACAAAAAATTAGCCGGGCGTGGTGGCGGGCACCTGTAGTCCCAACTACTTGGTAGGCTGAGGCAGGAGAATGGCGTGAACCCCGGAGGCAGAGCTTGCAGTGAGCCGAGATCACACCACTGCGCTCCAGCCTGGGCGACAGAGCGAGACTCCGTCTCAAAAAAAAAGAAAAGAAAATGTGTCACAGCTTTATCAACAGGGACCCTTCTAGTACAAAAGTCATACTTCATGCTTCAATCTGTGAGAGTCACTCCTGGACTGTCTCCTCTTTTGCCCAGATCCTTTGCAGAACCTCAGGGCTGGGAGCGCAGAATTCTCATTGCGTGTGTGAAGGGAGGTTTTAAGGCTCCATGCCCTGCCTTTCTCCTATGGTTTTTGTGAAAATCAGATGTCTCATGGAAGAGTTCTTAAAAGTTTCAAGTAGGACCTCAGGATGAGAAAGTGGAACTGAGGGCTTTGCATCTTGCTCTGTCTCCTTGAAGACCCAGGGATGGGCGAAATATTCCTCAGAAGTTGCTCAGAGGTATCAGTAGAGATACACAGAAAGAAAACTTTAAAAGTTAAAAACAAATAGAAAAAAATAGGCTTTTGAGGATTCTGTGATGTTCTAATTGTAACAAATTAGAGGTCAATACAATGGCATTGTAACAAATTAGAGGTCAATACAATGGCATGGCCTTTGAAATTTATAAAGGGTGATTCTTCAGTCAAGACAGATGATTTTTAATACGGCAGAGGCAGTTGGCAGGTGTTAGAATATGTCATCCCTTAGACATTGTTCTTACACTTAAATGTCTACCAGAAGCATGTGGAA
Organism: Macaca thibetana thibetana; assembly: GCF_024542745.1. Classification (NCBI taxonomy): domain Eukaryota; kingdom Metazoa; phylum Chordata; class Mammalia; order Primates; family Cercopithecidae; genus Macaca; species Macaca thibetana. The sequence goes on along the minus strand of NC_065592.1, from coordinate 107,361,595 downwards.
GGTTGGTTACAACAGACTCGGGCCACCATCTCCACCGATTCTGATTTAGTAGGTTTGGGTGAGGCCTGAGAGTCTTTACTTGTAACAGGTTCCCAGGGACTATGGGTGCTGCTGGTGCATGGACCACCAATCAGGCATCCTGGAGCCAAGGCTGTGGGGCCAACCTCCTTAGCTCAACTCCTCATCCGGCCACAAACTAGCTGGGGGCCAAGTTACTTAACCTCTTTCTGTCCTCAACTCTGCAATGAAGATAATGAGTACTTTCTTCCCGGAGCTGCTTTAGGGTTAAATGAGTTAATATATGCAAAGCAATATCAAAGGGCCAGCATAAGTACTCAATACATTAATACTTTTACAATTATTCATTTTACAATCACCACCACCAAAGAAAATCACAGTCATTGGAAGAGACCTTAAAGGTCCTCTAGTTTCTAGCTGATACCCAATTACCTCTTCAGAAATTTTACCATGTTGCAATCCCATGATGGTATCATCCCAGTGATTGTTAACAAATCTTTAAATACCTTAAATGTAACATTGACAGCGGGCAAGGGGTTGTTTTTCCCCCTTTCTTTGACTGAAAAGATTCTCAGAATTAAAAGTATGGCCCAACTCAAGTAATGGAACAAGCTGTTACATCATGCATTTTGAATTTAATTTAGTTTCTACCTTTTACTATATCTGATTCTCCTAGACGTACTTCCCCATTGCTTGCCAGCTTCTTTTTTCAATCCTATTCGTACCATGTATTTCTGTGCACTGTCTCAGCACCCTTGTATTAAATAAGGTGGATTAAAAATAAACCAGAAATTGAGTGCTGAAATATCTTTTCTGATATGTTTGCATGATTGCAAATATGCAGCTACATATAAACAACTAATCAAGATGAAATGACAAAGACATGCTGACAGAAAAGCGAGGGAGGCATGAGGCTTACAGGAATGACAGGTCTCGCCCGTGTAGCCTGTGCCCAGACAGTCACAGGAGAAGGTGTCCCACGACTGGGAACACGCGCCCCCATGCTCACAGTAGCTGGGCAAGCACCTAAAAGAAAACAGATACAACTGCTGTTTCCCTTTTCTGATCATCAGAAAATAAATGTCTTACCAAAACCAGGTTAATGTGAAAGAACAGCATACACAAGATAACCCCACATGACGTGATTACTGGGTCTACCATCAAGGTTCTCTAAATATAGTGACAAACTTTGGATGAATATATCCATTAGCATGCAGCTGATTATTAGGTATCTGTGACAACTGAACTGTCAACACATTTCTTTTTTTTTTTGTCCCAAGTGACACAATAACTTGACATGTGGCTAGCAAAACCAATTACATACATAAAACTATGAAATACGGCATGCTGCATTACTACATTGTGGTCATTGTTAAAAGAAAGAGGGGGAAACAGGGAGGAAGATACGGAGGGGAGGAGAAAGAAACAGGAACAGCTTCAGTCACATAGTGACAGAGGTCCAGAAATTTTGAAGAACATTTAATTTAGGTCATCTTGTTGCCTTTTAGATTTGGAATGAGCAGTCGGCTGTTGCTTTTTAAGCAACCTTAACACTGGTAATATGTCAATATGACCCAAAGCAATCTACAAATTCAATACAATTCTTATTAAAATCCCAAAGCCTTTTTTTGCAGAAAACAAAAATCCATCCTAAAATTCACAGGGAATCTCAAGGGACCCTGAACTAGCGAAAACAATCTTGAAAAAGAACAGTTGGAGGTCTCGCACTTTCAGAATTCTCAGGAATCTGCTGCCGCCCACTATCATATTGGGGGCCTAGTCTGCCTGCCTCTCAGGATTGTTAGGGGAACAGGGAGCAGGGGACACTATGGAAACTGACCAGCAGCTGACACACAGTGGAGGCTTCACCAAGAGGAAGCGTGACCTTCTGGAAGCCTGGCCTGAATACCAAGACCCACCTCCGCCTCGAGCAGGGTTGGATCTCAGCCTCCGCCCGCTGTCTCCCACTGCTGAGCACATAGCTAAGGACCTGGTAAAGAGTGAAGATTCTAAAGGACACTGACCTTCCGGGCTGTGAGGGACACCCTCGTCCATGCTGGAGCAGCACAGGGGGTGAGTGCCCGCCCAAGTGCCCCTCCCCATGGGACCCAGAGAAGTAGCAGAAGAGGGGCTGGGAGGTTGTGACAGGCCTCCTGGCTGTGATGGGAGGATGACCAGCAGAGAACTGGGGTATGAAGTTGACAGAAAGCCCCAGGGGCCTGTATTTGGCCTCCCGAGAGATCCTTTGAGGGGAACCTGAGGGGCTGGGAAGAAGAATCCGCAGCATTCCCTACCCTCTCCATGCCCCCAGCCCCCGATCCTGGCTCTCTGGCAGTGCACCACCAGCTCAGGGCCAAGACTTCCACTGATTACATGGTGTTAATGAGCATTTAGTCTGCATTCAGAGAAGAGTTAGGGGCCATCAGAATCACAACTTTTCAAGTATTTTAAAGGCCAAGGCATGGAAAAGCCTGTGTGAACTGATCAGAAGTGGGGGAGTTGGAGTGACAGGCGAGGATGGCTGGGTTGGGAGCCCACCCCCATACATTTTTTAAAAAGCAGCTGTTCCTCTTCCCCCACATCCTTCTCCCCCTCCTCCCCTTCTTTCTTAATGGAGCATCTTAAGATCATATGTGACTTGAAGATTCCACAAATTTTAAAAAACATTAAAAACCACTGCTGTTTGGTATCAACAGGGAGAGAATTTTAGTTCAAAATATTTTGAAATAAAAACTATTTAAGTGATCTAGAGACTATCAACAAGCATACACTGTTTTTCTTCAACTAAACACAACATCAATTATGAAAAATTTACATGTAGTACAAATAATAGAGGAAGTAGCTAGCATGCAGAAGGCCAACACAGGGGAAGATGGCAGAGGGAGGGCAGGAGTAGGGTGAGCGGCCTGGTCAGCACAGCCAGGTAAGGAGGTGATGGAGGCCTCCCTGCTCAGGGAGCCCCAGCTGGAATGCAGTAGGACCCAATTGGAAGCTCTGCCATGTGGTATACAGAGCAAATCTTAAGAGTACAGGAGTGTGATGTAAGAGGTGATGTAAGAAGTTAAAACCTATCCTGGCTGGGCGCAGTGGCTCACGCCTGTAATCCCAGCACTTTGGGAGGCAGAGGCAGGCAGATCACGAGGTCAGGAGATCGAGACCATCCTGGCTAACAGGGTGAAACCCCATCTCTACTAAAAATACAAAAAATTAGCTGGATATGGTGGCAGGCACCTGTAGTCCCAGCTACTCAGGAGGCCAAGGCAGGATAATGGCGTGTACCCGGGAGGCAGAGCTTGTAGTGAGCTGAGATGGCGCCACTGCACTCCAGCCTGGACGACAGAATGAGACTCCGTCTCAAACAAACAAACAAAAAAACCTATCCAAACATAAACATCCGTTATTTGTGATTCTGTCATCCAAAGTGCCCATTGCTATTTTTTGCATAGCTTACAATTTTGACTAAAAAAGATAACTTCATACCCTATATCTGTCTCTAAGTAGGATTTTTAGGTCTGGTATTTGAAGAACATGTTTCTACTTTGCAAATTAGCGATATGGTTTGGCTGTGTCCCCACCCAAATCTCATCTTGAATTGTAGTTCTCATAATTCCCACATGTCATGGGAGGGAACCTGTGGGAGGTAACTGAATCATGCCGGCAGGTCTTTCTCACGCTGTTCTTGTGATAGTGAATAAGTCTCACGAGATCTGATAGTTTTATAAAGGGGAGTTTCCCTGCACAGGTTCTCTTGCCTGCCACCATGTAAGATGTGTCTTGCTTCCCCTTCACCTTCTGCTATCATTGTGAGGCCTCCCTAGCCATGTGGAACTGTGAATCCACGAAGCCTTTTTCCTTTATAAATTACCCAGTCTTGGGTATTGTCTTTATTAACAGCATGAGAACAGACTAATACAATTAGAGCTTTTTTTTCTTTTTTTTTTTTTTTTGTTAACAACAAAGAAAGGCTAATAGATGCTTACAGGCCTGTTTTTAGGATACTTAAAAGTGAATTTTCAGGATTTCAAAACTGAACATAAAGGGAACAGCAAAAGTCTTTAATTTTAACTCTGTAGAATATCATTTTGTGTCCCCAAAGTTTTCTGATTTTATTGCTTTATAAAATTCAGGTTTTCAAAATAATCTCAGAGGAGCTAGTCTTCTATGTTACTGACTTTGGGAATGAAATAGTGAATAGCCTTCATTTGTAGCCCTATTTGAAAATAATTTAAAAGTGCTTTCTTAAAACCCTTATCTGCAGTGATTATTGTACACATCATGGCTGAAGTTTAAGTGTGGCTCACACATACATGCTCACTTGAGCATGTTTACAATAACTTTGGGGTACAATTTGGAGACCTTTTTAAAATGTGGGATCTTAGAGACCAAGTTAGGCACCAATGTAACTCTTGGGACTTTAAGGTTAAAACGAAACAGCCTATAACAGTAAAAACAATAGTTTTGTACTTTGGGAGCTACATGCACAAAGCAGGCAACGTGGATCATCTCTGAGAAAAGGCAGCCTTACGATACATATCTCATAACAGATATACTGCAAATGGATCATATTTTGTGAGTAATTAATAAGATATCAAAATAATGTCATGCAAGTGGAGAAAATCACATTTGCGTCACAGCTGAGCTGACAGCTCTTGTCACTCACAGTGTGGGCACATGGGACATTTCCCCTTAACCCAGACAGAACTGAGCTCCCTGGCTAGTTAGCTGAGCAACGTGGGATTATATTAAGTGAGCAAATGGCCAGAAACCTTCCCAACTACCCTCCCCACTACAGAGTGGGGTTCTGGAGCTGGTGTTGAGATGTAAATGCAGTCCCAGCTGTGTGTCAAGGATTGGAATCTCAAGAGTGAGAGGTACTTGACAAATTCTTACACTTCATACATATACTCCTCATCTTTTAATTAATCCATTTTTCCTACAAATCAGCAGAATGTTCACAGGGGGAAATTATTTCGTGCTGAATAAAGTTCATATGAATGAACTTTTCATTTACTAGAAATTATGTTTTTTTAGTATGTCACTATGAGTTATAAATTAAAACCTGTTTAGCCAGAGATAATGATTTTGCAGTTAATGTTTAAAACAGAATTGATTCCATGAAGAAGGCAGGTTTTGAAAGTTCTACCAGGTGTAGATATAACTTTAAATTTTTAAATATGTAGCACTTATTTATTCACTGAAAGTAAATACCAAATGTACTACGGCAAATTGTATGTAGAAATATTGTTTTTCCAGGTGTGACCCGGGGATTCTTCTCAGCCAAAATCATTGTAAAATTATGGCGCAACTAGTGTAACTGTGGTTGTAATACTTATTTTAATTAAATGTTTTTCTTGTTTAACCTTCTCCATATTTCACTGAGTATGTCCTTTGGCACATATCTTCATCCATCTTTATGATTCAAACTTTTCTAGGAGAAATTACTTTTTATTTTCTCTGTTGGAAAAATGTCATCCAACTGATGGGCGTGTGGTTGTGAAAGCGAGCTTGATAACTATTAGCTGAGCAACTTGGGATCATATTAAGATAAAATCCGTAAGGTGTATGTCTTCTAATACAATACTATCATTTAAAAAATTTATTCCATTAGCGATGCAGTTTTCTTTCTTTCTTTTTTTTTTTTTTGAGATGGAGTCTCGCTTTGTCCCCCAGGCTGGAGGGCAGTGGTGCAATCTCGGCTCACAGCAAGCTCCGCCTCCCGGGTTCACGCCATTCTCCTGCCTCAGCCTCCTGAGTAGCTGGGAATACAGGCGCCACCACCACGTCCGGCTAATTTTTTGTATTTTTTTTAGTAGAGACGGGGTTTCACGATGTTTGCCAGGATGGTCTCGATCTCCTGACCTCGTGATCCGCCCGCCTGGGCCTCCCAAAGTGCTGGGATTACAGGCCACCCGCCACCATATCCTGCTAATTTTTTTTTTTTTTGTATTTTTAGTACAGACGGGGTTTCACCACGTTAACCAGGATGAAGTTGATCTCCTGATCTCGTGATCCACCCGCCTCCGCCTCCCAGAGTGCTGGGATTACAGGCGTGAGCCACTGTGCCCAGCCAAGATGCAGTTTTCTAATCCTCATAGTAATTATGACTATTTCATTCCCTCTGGAAAGAAAGATAACAACAACAACAACAAAAAAGAGAACAGAATGCCTTTTTCCAGCTGTCTACATTTGCTTTCTTCAACTTTGAAAACAGGTAAGCTAAAGTGACCTAGGATGGCCCTTACCTGTCTGTGATGCCGCAGGAGTCTATCTGGAGGTCCCTGAACCTCCCCAGCGCCCCCTGCTGTACTGAGATGGGATCCACCGCTTTGTCACCAATGGTGATGAGCCTCAGGCAGCCCTGAAACCCTCCCACGGGGCTTTTACATCCAGAGCCAGAGCTGTTGTCCAGGCAGCCTGAATATGGAGACAAAAATAGGACAAAAGCAATAACTATGACAAAACTATTCCACAGTATTTACTATATGAAGACTGCTGCTACCCCTTGTTTATGGATATCGGTATGATGTGATGAGCTTCACCATTCATTAGAGAGGTGAAAAGGGGCAAGGTTAGAACTGATCAAATTTAAGATAATACCTGGAATTCAGAATAAGAAATTATGGGGGAAAATTCAGATTTAAAATTCCTATAACAGGAATTATTGCCCAACCAACTGAAAAGAGGTTTGGCTTCTTTTGTGAAATCTCATCTAAGAAATAATCATGCATTTTAGCATCACGTAGTGTAAGTAAAAAAAATGAAAGTGGAGTTTAAATTAAAATAAATGAACTCACAGCCCACATTTTATTTAGGATATACTGGATTTATGAAGTGTGAAAAATGCTACATAAAAATATAATTGTGTACTACCATTTATCTAAAACATGTTAAATATCTACCCTATAGGTGTTTTTGTGTGTTATGATGTATGTGCCTTTGGGAGTATGTAAAAACAATTTTTTTTTTTTATACTGACTGGGTGGAAACACCTGGATTTGCTTTTCTAGTAACACTTTCTTTGGTATTAGGTGCTTTAGTCAAATATATAACCAAAGATTAAATTCTAATGGTAACAACAACACGAAAAGTAACAGGACCTAACACATTGTTAGGGTACATAAGGATAAAAATTTGCAGTCCGGAATGTTCCATGAATAGAAAGAAATAAAATAGACATTTGATTTTTCCAATATTAGAAGTTAAATATGAGAAGTTTCACCATAACCATCAGTTAATATCACCTAAATTACAAATGGCAATGCTTATGACATCATTTCCTTTTACTATCTGGGCTTGTTTTGTGAAACAAGAACAATACTTATAAGAAGTAGTGGTTAGTGCCTGACTTTGACTTAAGCAGTATTACTCCACACCAGTCCAAGCATATAGGAAAGCAGTGTCTTGAACTTACTGCCAACCTCTGAGTTACAATATATAACCTAATAATGGAACTCTAATTCAAAGTTTGAAAAATAAGGAAAAGGATGAAAGTACACACTCTAGTTAAAGAAAGAGAACATAATAATTGTAAAATGTCTTTTTATTTAAAGACAACTGTTTGTAGAGTCATATTAATTCAGAATAAAATTATAAGGCATTTGTCTAAGTCAGGAGTCTGCAAAGGTTTTCTGTAAAATGCCAGAGAGTAAACATTTTCGGTTTTGTGGGTCACACCTGGTCTGTGTTGCATATCCTTCTTGTTATAACCCTTTAAAAATGCAAAGCAGTTATTCATTTGGACTAATATAATATGCCATGGACCATGATTTGTCTACCTCTGATCTAAATGAATACTTAATTTTAACATACAAATATGAGAGAGGCACCTCATTTCATAATGGTGTAATGCCAATGACAACAAAAATTTAATAATTAATTTAATTGCACATTATGAAATTATAGCTTTTGAAAAATTTTATCCTTTGCCTTATTTTAAAAAATAAGCTGGCTTATATTGATTCTGTAAGCATTGTTTCTTTCAAACTTGTGAGATATAATTTCTTATTTTCTTTCCCAATCATTCAAATATTAGGTATTAAACCTAATATTTAGGTTTAATAAATATTAGGCATGACACTTTGAGTCCATGCAAATATCCTTTTCTCCAAAGATTATAGTAAATGTAGAGCAATATTTATCACCAGAGGATTGTGTTTTCTTTGGTGTTCTTCCTTTATTAAAATGAAAAAAAATGAAGTACAGAATTTGTACTTGTGTTTTTCACTGACTGATCTCTCTTTGACCTTATATTGTTAATGACTAGTACAATTTCAAAAAATAGTCAATGAAGATTCCTCTTACTGGAATCAATGAAGTACCTCTCAATGCCTGTACTCTTATTTCCTCTCTAAAAGTCTCCAAAAAAAAGAAATGTTGTGTTTAGATTTCTATTTTAATAACTGAAGCTTTATCTCTTTAACAGTTTAATATTTTTTGCTTTCGATTCCTAAAGTAAAAGTCTCCCTCATATTTAAGACTTTTTAGATTATCTAAACTTTATACATAACCTCACAGAGACTTGGAAGTTTAACATTTAACATCATATTTTTTAAAAGCTTGAAGACTAAAATCTTTTATATTTTTAAAAAAGAAATATAAGTTTAAATGGTACAGCAGAACCTTCTGAAGAATGGGAACTCTGAAGAGAGTGAACTTTGTATAATTCTACTGCATTTCACTAATCATTAAGAAATGAACACTTTAGGTTAAGTATTAGGAGGATTATTAATTCAATAAATATTTTCAAGTAATGAATTATAGGAATATCAACAGTTCTGCTAATCTTTCTTTCACCAAGTGGTGTTTCCTGACACATAAATATATTTATTTATTTTTTTGAGACGGAGTCTCGCACTGTCGCCCAGGCTGGAGTGCAGTGGTGTGATCTCAGCTCACTGAAAGCTCCACCTCCCAGCTTCACGCCATTCTCCTTCCTCGGCCTCCCGAGTAGCTGGAACTACAGGTGTCCGCCACCAGGCCTGGCTATTTTTTTTTTTTTTAGCAGAGACGGGGTTTCACCGTGTTAGCCAGGGTGGTCTTGATCTCCTGACCTCGTGATCCGCCTGCCACAGCGTCCCAAAGTGCTGGGATTACAGGCGTGAGCCACTGCGCACTACCAAGTTATTCTTAAATAAAATAAATTCGATAACTCTATTAGAAAAAAAAAAAAACTAAAATAAATCCAGGTGACCCCCAAAAAAGTTAAGAAACTTTCAGGACAAATTCTCATCATAAAGTACTGCATGTTTTTAGATACGAAATCGAACAAATAAAGATATTAAGACCCATGAAAATTTTAGCCCAGTTATTTTCATTTGTGTAAGCATATGAGGTTGGCAAGAAAATTGTCCCTGTGTGTTACTGCAGTGACAAACTTCAATGCCACAAGTTGCCACAAGTTCTCGGTCTAACAACTTCCTATAAGAAGGATGTGAGGACTGGTGACACAACAGTCGATTTTGTATTCTCAATATGGAAGGAGGTATGGCATTGAATAGCAGAAAGATTCCATAAAGGTGAGTTTAAAATAATTTGACCTTCAGCCAATCTCTGTTTCAGGTATGAATGCAAAAAATGCAGGCTATATGCACAACATGCAACCGTACAGAGTGGTGCCTGAAAAACACTTCAAAAAGATGAAATCTCAGACTAGAAAAATAAAAAACCGGACAAATGACAGTACAGAAGATAAGTCTTCATCTCCGAATTAAACTTTCTCTTTCTTTTGAGACGGAGCATAGATCTGTTGCCAGGTTGGAGTGCAGTGGCGCCATCTTGGCTCACTGCAACCTCCACCTCCCGGGTTCCAGCGATTCTCCTGCCTCAGCTTCCCTAGTAGCTAGGACTAAATGCGCCCACCACCATGCCCAGCTTATCTTTGTATTTTTAGTAGAGACAGGGTTTCACCATGTTAGCCAGGCTGGTCTTGAACTACTAACTTCAGATGATCCACCTGCCTTGGCCTCCCAAAGTGCTGGGATTACAGGCGTGAGCCACCGTGCCTGGCCTAAACTTTCTATTAAAATAAATCTAGTGAGATCCAGAAATCCGCCCATGATTTGTTCCAAGTCTCTCTCAAGGTTTCTTTGGTACAAATAACATTTTCCATTTATTTGGCATCAGGAAATTGGTGGGTTTTCTTCTTCTTCCTTCTTCCTTCTCATTTTTCTTCTCCTTCTTCCTTTGTTCATATTAACCTGGTTACCCATGGGTAGAGTCAGCAGAGCAACATTAAATTGAAAAAAAAAAAAGATGTCCCCATATGATGGCCTGGGAATGGAGACAAGTGACTCAAAAGCAGAAAGCCGGTCCCAAAACGTCAAACTTCTGCAGTCTCAGCTTCGGGTGGGAAAGGCAGCGCTCACTCAGGGAAAGAGCCAAAGGAGAAACAGTGCAGCTCTTGCCCCAGTCATTGTCCTAAGGCCAGGTCATTGTCCTAAGGCCAGATGACCTGCAAATTGGGGACACACCACGGCATGCAGCAGCTGGGCTGAAGGATGCTGTTCCCAGTGGGTTTCTGCAGGGGACGTTCTGATTCCCTTAACTGACGAATATGATCCTAGGTTTCCTTATGATTATGAGAAAGTAATGAAGCGCCAAAGAGAGGAATGACAGACACAGCAGGAGCTAGAAATACGAAAGGAAATAGGAGAAAGGGAAAAGAGACCTAAAAACAGGCAGAAAGCTAGGGGGGTTCTGATCAAGGTGACCAGATCCAGATTCTGATGAAGATGAAGATTAGGAGAGAGAGAGGAGGAAAAGAAGTAGGGCGGAGCTGCCATTGCCCCACCCACTTTTCTGGTAGAGAAAGAGTCACCCCGAGATTTTCCTTATGAAGAGGATTCAAGACCTCAATCACGGTCTTCCAAAGCTGCCATTCCTCCCCTAGTGAAGGAGGAACAGGACAGACCGAGATCTTCAAACCGGCCTAGTAGCTCCTTCCTCTCTAACGTGGTGGGAACGGTGGCGCACAACCTCATGCAGAAGCGCGGCTTCCGGGAAGGCCAGGGCCTCAGGGAGCACCAGCAGGGGCTGCGCGCTACCTTTCCGGTGGGGAAGACCAGCAAACCTGGCGGCAAGATCATCATGGGCGACGCCGCAGAGAAAGATGCATTGAAGAATCAGGTACAAATCCACTGACTGAAATAATTGAGTCCTACCAACGGGGTCCTACTAAGGGGCATAGTTGGTGCAGGGAAGGTGGATGAAGACTTGGAAGTTGAAACCAGGGAAGAATGTGTGATGACATATTTTTCAGTTCATACGGTTTCCTATGAGACATAGCATCATTAAGGATAAAATAAGTAAAACTGAAAAGAGTATAGTTAATCTAGTTTTAATAATGAGTTCGTTTTGTTATGTTTCTTTTTCTTTTCCATTGTCAATTTATATTGGCTCAGAGAAAACAGGCTTGATGGATGAAGTCCATGGTATTTTCCAATTTTGTCATGAAAAATATGGCAAAGTTGGGAATTGTGTGATATGTGAACTTCTTGGTGCCCCTGATGATGAAGCAGTACAGACATTTTTAGAATTTGAGAGCTGAGTCAGCAATTAAAGCTGTTGTTCGCTTGAATAGAAGGTATTTTGGTGGACAGGTGGCAAGAGGATGTTTTTACAATTTGGACAAATTCAGGGTCTTTGACTTGGTGGAACAAGTTTGATTTTAAGAACTAGAGCATGAGTCATCTCCGGTGACCCTTAAATGACCAGCAGGCTAAGAAAAGAAGGAAAAAGGTCACAGCCTCCATGGCTGTTGGACACTAAGACTCTTGGAAAGACTTCCAAGGTATACGGTGATTGATCCCTTTTCATTTTGTGGCTTTTAAATATTGTATAAAAATCCAAATCCTTTTAAATAAATAAATAACATGTGGCCGGGCACGGTGGCTCAAGCCTGTAACCCCAGCACTTTGGGAGGCCGAGGCAGGCGGATCACGAGGTCAGGAGATCGAGACCATCTTGGCTAACCCGGTGAAACCCCGTCTCTACTAAAAAATACAAAAAAATTAGCCGGGCGTGGTGGCGGTGCCTGTAGTCCCAGCTGCTCGGGAGGCTGAGGCAGGAGAATGGCGTAAACCCGGGAGGCGGAGCTTGCAGTGAGCTGAGATCCGGCCACTGCACTCCAGCCTGGGCGACAGAGCGAGACTTCGTCTCAAAAAAAAAAAAAAAAATAAATAAATAAATAAATAAATAAATAACATGCACAGCTGACTAGTCTCAATCATTGGCGGATATTATACTGTAGGAATGAAGTTAGTGTCTGCAGCTGTACATATTCAGGCCATTCTAACTATATAAGCTAGTTAGGAAGAAAATACTGTGGATTTTATCCATCAAGCCTGTTTTCTCCAGGCCAATATAAAACAAATGGAAAGAAAAAGAAACATAATAAAACGAACTCCTTATTAAAACTGGATTAAGGGATTAGTTTTAATCTTTTCAGTTTCACTTATTTGATTCTTAGTGATGCTATGTGTCATAGGAAACCACATGAACAGAAATGTCCCAAGAATTAAATTTGCTAAGAAAACAGAAAAGGGCTTATTAGTCTCTTTCAATGCACTGCACAGCATTCAAGAATAATTTGGGTCTTTAAATAACTAAAATGAGTAATGAATACTAGCTGAACCAAAGGCTGTTTCTATGTGAAGAAATGATCTATTTTGGGTTTATATGCATCAGTAAAATTTTTTTTTTTTTTTTTTTTTTTTTTGAGACGGAGTCTTGCTCTGTCGCCCAGGCTGGAGTGCAGTGGCGCAATCTCGGCTCACTGCAAGCTCCGCCTCCCGGGTTCACGCCATTCTCCGGCCTCAGCCTCCCGAGTAGCTGGGACTACAGGCGCCCGCCACTGCGCCCGGCTAATTTTTTCTATTTTTAGTAGAGACGGGGTTTCACCATGGTCTCGATCTCCTGACCTTGTGATCCGCCCGCCTCGGCCTTCCAAAGTGCTGGGATTACAGGCGTGAGCCACCGCGCCCGGCCTGCATCAGTAAAATTTAACCACCAGCTTATGCTATTAAATATAGTGGTTAGAGCTGGTGTTTCCCAAAGTTTACTATACAGATGGGTAAATAAAGTTTCAAAAGCACACACAAGGAATGCAAAATTCACTGGAAAAACTAGGTATGTAAGAATATTTTAAAAACTAAATTTTAGGCTGTGCATGGTGACTCATGCCTGTAATCCCAGCAATTTGGGAGGCTGAGGTGGGTGGATCACCTCAGACCAGCCTGAACAACATGGCAAAACTCTGTCTCTACAAAATCTGAAGAAAAACAACAACAACAAAAATTAGCTGGGTGTGGTGGTGCAGGCCTGTAGTCCCAGCTACTCTGGAGGCTGAGGTGGAAGAAGTGCTTGAGCCTGGAGAGGCAGAGGCTGCAGTGAGCTGTGATTGCTCCACTGCACTCCAGCCTGGGCAACAGAGTGACTCCCTGTCTAAAAAAAACAAAACAAACACCACCCTCCTAAATTTTATAAAGCAAATCTAAAAGCCCAAATGAAAATTGCCTAACAATAGCAAAATGGGGCAGTAGAACTGATAAAATGTGGTATATTCATGTAACAATATATACATTCTTTTGGAAAAATTATTAGTAATATTTTTCTAACTGTACATATATTATTTCACATTAAAAATGAACAAAATTATGATATGAGTAAAAATAACTCAAAAGCATTTCTAACATTAGCATGTATATATTTATGGAAATGTATTCTTGGATAACGGGACGTTATAAAATCTCACCTGGAGAATTTCAACCATAAAGGTGATACTATATTTATACTTCGATAAATCATTTTCTGTAATCAACTTTATTTAGTATCACTTAAAAAATGAATGGTACTTTCATTCTTATCCCTTTTAGTGCTTCCTAAATATTTTACTTTTGAAATGACAGGTTTTAGATACACTGGCTTGTTTTTTGTTATAAAATCTGTCATCTATAGCAAATGTTTTAATACAATTTTGGGCACATATGCACACCTCGGAATATGAGGAAAGAAAACAATCAGAAACTTTTCAGATTGACATTGTCTGTTTTCACAGTTGCTCTGTGGAAAGTTTGCTGTGAAGGACTGCCAGAGTTTAGAAAATAAGATTTATAATTTCCATGCTGACAGCCAATTTTAGGGATGAATTTTACTTTCATATTGTGCTGTCTCCAACATAATTTTAAAAGGATTCTGGAAAAAAAAATAGTAAAATGCAAAACTATACTAATACTCTCAGGAAGCACCTCAAGCATTGATTAGCAAATGTATCTTATTATTTACAGTTAAATGACATTTCTAATGACCAAGGACTTTCTGCGTAAACATCCCTGGGGAGAAGATTTATTGCACCCTTCTGTGACCTCCCCACTCTGACTGCCCTCTCTTAGGCTGCAGTGTCTCTTGGTTGTACTCAGTCATTGACTGAGCTGGCAAATATTCTGTTTATCATTGTCTAGGAAAGGCTGATGTGCTCCCCGACTTAGTAAAATGTTTCATCGCATCATTACTGGGCAATAAAAATAAGCTGAAATAACCGACTGAGTTAAACTATTAGTCACTTTGGGCAAAACATGGCCTTTCTTCGTGAGGCACATCAGTGAGATGCTCCAGAGGAGCCAAGGCTCCGGGGACACCTGTGTGGTGCCGTAAAACCAGCACATAAAGCAGTGAAAAAGGTAACGGCACTCATTTAGCATTGTTACAATTCCACTGGGCACGGTGATGAAGGGAAGCTCCATAAAGGCCGGTCTATTTAAAACTGGTTCCTGAGTGTGATCCTGTGGCCTATCTGGAAGACATGCATTTCAGTCCTTAATTCGCAGTCTTTTTTCAACAACCCTATGAAACAAAAGGTATCCAGCATGGTGACTATAGGGAATGATACTGTTTTATTTACCCGGAATTTGGAAAGACAGTAGATTTTAAATGTCTTCACTCCCCTCTGCCACCAACATGGTAACTATTTGAGGTGTGCCGGATGTGTTAATTAACTTGACTGTGGTAATCAGAACACAGTGTATACCTATATCAAATCATAACGTAGTATACCTTGAATATATAGAATTTTTATTTGTCAAATAAGTATTTAAAATTTTTTTAAAAAGGGATTTATGGCAGAGTAGCAGCAGTGGGTGGTAAGGCCTGGGTCAAGCTCAGCCCCAGGTGGGAGGTGGGGTCAGGGAGGAACCCAGTAAGCAGCTCTGGCCTTGCAGGTGTAACACTCTAGGCCTCTGTCTTCCCAAGGCATATTCCCTGTGTGTTGTCCCAGGGTCTTCCCTCTGTGTGTGTCTCTGCACCTACATTTCCCTTTTTTATAAGGACACTGGTCATACTGGATTGGGGCTCACCTTAATGACCTTATTTTAACTTGATTACCTCTGCAAAGATCCTATCTCCAAACAAGGTCACATTCTGGGGTTCATATGAATTTGAGGGAAAACAATTCAATTCATAATATCATCTCTGAAATAAGGACAACTTTACTTAGGCATATACAGTTTGGGTTGTGGTTGCAGGGTATCTATTTCAAATGGGTTATGGGCTCTTCTCATACTTTCAGGTCAAAGGGGACTCTGGAATCCATAGTGTATGTATGTATGCATATATGCATGTATGATCATGGATCAGCTTTCCCATTTCTGTCACTGTGTCCCTATATGGTTCATGATCATGTAGTTATTTTAGCTCCAAGGCCACACACAATCCAAACAAAACAAAACACAGAAACTGTGTTGGCTATTTTGACTTTCTGTTGAAATTATTCTCTTTGTGTGTGTGTATATATATACACACACACACATATATATATATAAGTTTAGTTTTTCAAGTGATTCTCCTGCCTCAGCCTACCAAGTAGCTGGGATTACAAGCACCTGCCATCATGCCCGGCTAATTTTTTTTGTTTTTTTTGTATTTTTGTAGAGACAGGGTTTCACTATGTTGGCCAGGCTTGTCTTCAACTCCTGACCTCAGGTGATCCGTCTGCCTCAGCCTCCCAAAGTGCTGGGATTACAGGTGTGAGCCACCGCGCCTGGCCATATATATATATATATATATATATTTTTTTTTTTTTTTTTTCAGGGCCATATATATTCTCAGGGTGTGTTTGAGAAAACCCTTTTTTTTTTTTTGGCCATTGTCCAAGGGTTCAGAACTGAATGGGAATGTCTGTAAATGGATGTGATGGAGGCTGGAATGTGTATCAGCTTTTCATCATCACTGTAACAAATCACTAAAACATTCTCTTACTATCTCTCACTTTAGAAGTGTGGGAGGGCTGGACTGATGACCTTGCTTATAGTCTTACAAGGACAAAATCAAGGTGCTCTTGGGCTCTTTATGAAGGCTCTAGGGGAGAATGTGTGTCCAAGCAAATGCAGGTTAGAGCAGAATTCACCTTCTTGTAGTTGTAGGAGTGAGGTCCCAGTTCATCACCGGCTGGTAGTTGGGGCCTCTCAGCAGCGTCAGGCTGCCTGCATCGCTCTTCATGGTGCCCAGTTCATTTCCTAAACCAGCAACGCTGCAGAGAGACATTCTCCTGCTTCCAGTCTCTCTGGCTTCCCCTCACCCACACCTCTCTTCTGTGTCTCTTCTGCCTCCAACCAGAGTCAAAATCTCTTAGGTGCTCATGTGATTACACTGAGCCCACTGCATGAATCACGACCATCTCCTGTCTTAAAGTCTGCAACCTTAATTACCTCTGCAAAATCCCTTATGTGATGTAACATATTCACAGTTTTCAGGGATTAGGGCATCTTGGAGAGTCATTCTTGCTGCCACAAAATATTCCTCATTCCTTCATGAAATGTTGTTTGCTTTCATATATTTGTCTCTAGAGAAGCATCAGGTATTTTCTCAACATCCCTTCATGTTAAAAACCCTCAACAAATGAGGCATTGGAGGAACATATTTCAACATAATAAGAGCCACCTATGACAAACCCACAGCCAGCATCATACTGAATGGGCAAAAGATGGGAAGCATTCCCCTTGAAAACTGGGACAAGACAGGGATACCCTCTCTCATTATTCCTACCCAACATAGTACTGGATGTCCTAGCCAGAGCAATCAGGCAAGAGAAAGAAATAAGAGGCATTTGAATAGGAGGAAAAGAGGTCAAACTGTTTCTGTGTGCAGACGATATGATTCTATACCTACAAAACCCCATCGTCTCTGCCCAAAAGCTTCTTAATCTGATAATCTCAGTAAAGTTTCAGGATACAAAATAATGTACAAAAATTAGTAGCATTCCCATATACCAACAACATGCAAGCTGAGAGCCAAATCAAGAATGCAATCCTATTCGCAATTACCACGAAAAGAATAAAATACCTAGGAACACGGCTAACCAGGGAGGTGAATGATCTCTACAACAAGAATTACAAAACACTGCTCAAAGAAATCACAGATGACATCCAAATGGAAAAACATTCCATAATCATGGATAGGAATAATAAATGTGGTTTTTAACCATATTGGGCCACACTGCCCAAAGCAATTTATAGATTCAATGCTATTCCTATCCAATTACCAATGGCATTCTTCACAGAACCAGTAAAAACTATTTTAAAATTAATATAGAACCGAAAAAGAGCCTGAATAGCCAAGGGAATCCAAGGCAAAAAGAACAAATCTGGAGGCATTACGTAACCCAACTTCAACCTCTACTACAAGGCTATAGTAACCAAAATAGCATAGTACTGGTACAAAAACAGACACACAGACCAATGGAACGAAATAGAGAGCCCAGAAATAGTGCCACAAACTTACAACCATTTGATCTTTGACAAAGTCGACAAAAACATGCAATAGGGAAAGGACTCCCTATTCAATAAATGGTGCTGGGATAACTGGCTAACCATAAGCAGTTCCTGGATCTCTTCCTTACACCATATACAAAAATCAACTCAAGATGGATTAAAGAGTAAAATGTAAAACCTGTCAGGTGCAGTGGCTCATGCCTGTAATCCCAACACTTTGGGAGGGTGAGGTGGGAGGACAGCTTGAGTCTCAGAGTTTGAGACAAGCCTGGCAACATAGCAAGACCTCATCTCTACAAATAATAATAATTATTATTATTAGTTGAGTCTGGTGGCACGCGCTGGTAGTCCTGGCTGATCAGGAGGCTGAGGCAGGGGAATCTCTTAAGCCTGGGAGGTTGAGGCTGCATCGTGCCATTGCACTCCAGCCTGAGCAACAGGTGAGACCCTGTCTCAAAAAAAAAAGTAAAGCCTATAACTATAAAAACTCTGGAAGATAACCTAGGAAATACAGGAAATAGCATTTTGGACATAGGACAAAGCAAAGATTTCATGACAAAGACACCGAAAGCAATTGCAACAAAAACAAAAGTTGACAAATGGGACCTAATTAAACTAAAGGGCTTCTGCACAGCAAAAGAAACTATCAACAGAGTAAACAGACAACCTACTGGAAGAAAATATCCACAGATTATACATCTGACAAAGGTCCAATATCTGGAATCTATAAGGAACTTAAATTAACAAGTAAGAAAAAAAACTACCCCATTAAAAAACGGGCAAAGGATGTGAACACTTTTCGAAAGACATACATGTGGCCAACAAGCATATGAAAAACTCCTCAGCATCACTAGTTATGAGATAAATGCAGATCAAAACCACAATGAGATGCCATCTCACACCAGTCAGAATGGCTATTATTTAAAAGGCAAAAAATAACAGGTGCCGGTAAAGCTGTGGAGAAAAGGGAGTGCTTATACACTGCTGGAGGGTTATACATTAGCTCAGCCATTGCAGCAAGCAGTTTGGTGACTTTTCAAAGAACTTAAAGCAGAGCTACCACTCAAACCAGCAACCCCATTGAGTACACACCCAAAGGAATAATAATCCTTCTACCTTAAAGACACATAGATGTGTATGTTCATTCACAATAGCAATGACATAGAATCAACCTAAATACCCATCAACGGTAGCATAAAGAAAATGTAGTACATATATACCATGGAATACTATGTAGCCATAAAATAGGATGAGATAATGTCCTTTGTAGCAACATGGATGGAGTTGGAGGCCATTATCCAAAGTGAACTAACACAGGAACAGAAAACCAAATACCACGTATTCTGATTTATGAGTGGGAGCTTAATATTGAGCACATATGGACACAAAGAAGGAAAGAAAAGACACCACAACCTACTTGAGGGTGGAGGGTGGGAGGAGGGTGAAGATCGAAAAACTACCTACTGGGTACTATGCTCATTACCTGGGTGATGAAATAATCTGTGCACCAAGCCCCCATTACATGCAATTTACCTGTGTAACACACCTGCACATGTATACCTCTGAACCTAAAATAAGTTTAAAAAAAAGAGAAGCATCACATATTTTCTGAAGGAAATGGGAATATATATGAATATACATTGTCAAAGACTATAATGTTTGAGATTTTCTATTGCTTATTTCAGTAGTTTCTGGACCTATTTCATCTGGGCTAGCAGTTGTGAAAACAAAGTAGTGTGGATCAAACTCTTGTCATCTGTTTCTGTCATGCAGATTTTAGCCCTCATCCTAAAGGAGGGACAGATTTTAGTCCCATCCTAATAATAAAAAAAATCTCTGTTCTGTTTACTGTTTTACTCTACTTGGTTTGGAAAAATTTTGTTGAGATAATTGTCTATACCACATATGGCTGAGAGCAGGTATAGGAGGTATCTTGGTACTCATACTTGGAAACCCTGAATTTGGCATCATCCTCAGCACATGAAATTTCTCAGATCACTAACGACCTTGGACAAGTGATTATTCCTTAAGCTAACTTCGCTCTTCTGAAAAGGTTGGCAGGCATGGCTACATTTTTCTGAGGACTCCTTATGTTATCATCCACTCAAGATAAATCAAGGCATTAACTAATTCTAAAAATCTTGACCTGGTGCAGTGGCTTATGCCTGTAATCCCAGAACTTTGGGAGGCCGACGTGGGCGGATCACAAAGTCAGGGGATTGAGACCATCCTGGCTAACACGGTGAAACCCCATCTCTACTAAAAATACAAAAAATTAGCCAGGTGTGGTGGCGGCGCCTGTAGTCCCAGCTACTCGGGAGGCTGAGGCAGGAGAATGGCGTGAACCCGGGAGGCAGAGCTCGCAGTGAGCCGAGATTGCGCCACTGCACTCCAGCCTGGGCGACAGAGCGAGACTCTATCTCAAAAAAATAAATTAATAAATTAAAAAAAAATAAAAATCTTAAGCTCTTCAGGTTTACTTTGTGTCTGCTTAGAGGAAAAAGCATCCAACTAGAGATATAAATGTATCCATTAATAAAAGGTAATAGAGGCACAAAAGTTGATTTGAGCTAACAGTGATTCATCAATCACTGCTGAAGCAGCTTCAAATGGGAACTGGTTCAGGGACCCTTTCAAGGGAACGAAAAGGGCCAGCTTCTGTAAGGTAAATATAGGAGCAGATTTTTCACTGGTTGTAGTTATACAATTGCCCTACTTGGTTGATCCTGCTGGAAAGTCTCTAGTTATATAAGTTAATTGGTGGCTTCTGATTGGTTAGCCTTAAGTTTGACTTTTTTTTTTTTTAAAGCCATTTACAAGAAATAGCTCAAGTTAAGTTTTGCTTATATTGGTAAATCAAGCAAAGTTAAGGCCACTTACAAGGCTTTGTCTGCTCAGAGATTCCTCAGGCCATTTTAATTTTCTTAAATAATTTAAATACACACTGTGTGCCAGAGGCAGCTCAGTGAAGTCTTTGAATGTCTGTGACTGTATATTTGGAAAAGTACATATTCTTTGTGAAACACCACAAATACTGATGAGGTAAAATGCAATGTATAGGACTGTATGTATATAGCAAGTGTTCTATTACTAGATCTATATTTCTGTTTACATACAATTTTTATTACTAAGAAAGGTTGAATATATTTACCTTTCCAGTAAGAATTACAAGTAATTAAGTTACCTCCGTAACACCTCAGTGTTTAGGTACGGTGCAAAGTGGCTCTCTATATCTGTGTCCAGCATGGAATTTCTTACCTAGTTGAAAACTCTCTTACTTGAGAATAAGTTTTCTTATCATATATGTGGTGATACGGGATGATAACAGAATGCTTTAAAGTACAGGCATCCATGCCCCCATGTGACAAGTTTTCTCACATGATTATTTCTCTTAACTGTGATTTCCAGATATATAAGCCTCATCTTTGGGCTCACAGGAGCATTCTAGAATACTTGGCAGGGTTTTGCTGTTATTCCTAGTGGTTCTTTTAATTTAAAAAAAATCCAAACTTCCTTTATAATCAAAAGATCCACTTGTTTCCATTTCTTTAGCTTATGAGTTCTCATAGTCAGTTTGGGCTGCTATTAACAGAATCCCATGAACTGAGTGGCCTACACAACAAACAGTTATTTCTGTCAGTTCTGGATGCTGGAAAGTCTAAGTCTGAGACAAAGCAGATGCAGTGTCTGCTTCACAGACCACAGTCTTCTCCTTATAACTTCCCATGGCAGGAGAGGCACGGGAGTTCTCGTGGGCCTCTCTTATAAGGGCACTAATTCCATTCATGAGGGCTCCACCCTCCTGACTTAATTACCCTCCAAAGCCTCCTGACACCATGACTTTGGGGCTCAGGATTTCAACATATGAATCTGGGTGGGAGGAAGCAAACATTCAGTACTTTGTACCGGTGTAACACCAATTATACTGGATTCATTTAATATGCTTGTCTCCTATTAATTAATATTTATTATTGTCAATGTTTTGAAAGTACTTCATAATCAGTATATTTCCCATTACTCCTCCATATAAAAAATATTTATCCATCTATCTATAAACTGAGCTGTCTACTAATGATTCAGTAGTATATATTTAGATATAGACTTAAATATATAAGTAATATTTTATGTAAGCCAATGACTTTAGACAATATAATTTGTTTTGTTTTTACAAGTTAGCTGTTAGAAGTATAAATGGATTTATCTGTTGTAGAGATATGATTATGATATTGACATTTGAAAGTTTCCACTTATTTACTACGTATAGCTCAAATATATTTTCTTTTAATGTTAGATGAAAATATCAAGTTATTTAAACAGGAAGTAAACTTTCTGCAGTTACTTATTTTTGTATTGGGAAGAAAAATTGATTAAATGTTTCCTTTTTACAAACTCAAAAAGTATTAATTTCATGGCTAGAGATAAATTATTTCTCAGTATTAACTTGGTTTAAATTTGACTAGAGACTCAAAATGCAAAGCAATAAAGATAAAAAGTGGTTCCACTGCCACTGTCATTCAGTTGCGTTCTCTTACCTCCAAAATAATAGGTGTCACCTGAATCAATGAGCACAGCCACCAGGGGCTGAACAGCGGTGTCATCGTCCACCACCACATTCATATGGCTCCACTTAGCAGATAAGGACACAGAGTGCCAATGCCCATCATTTAATCCAGCACCTGGAGGAAATAAAATCAGTTAGAGACAACTCTAAATTATGATCTCTGTAAACACTTGAAAACAATTTGATTCAGATCACTGAATAAGTCAGAGAAGAGTGGTATTTACATGTTGATGTATCACCAAAAAAAAAATTAACCACCTATCTTTAAAAATTTCATTTATTATGAAAATAATACATGAATAAAAATATTACTCTTTCTGAAGAATCACTATAATAAATTCTGATAATCTGCTTAAAGTACCTAGAATTTAATTATCAAATATATACATTAGAAGCCTTTACAATGGGATAAAAACAACACAGTTTGGTTCAATCTTTAAATGCAAAACTTACTTGCTTCACTGAATCTAACAAAAATATTTTACAAGAATCAAGAAAGTGAGTTGATAAAAAATGTCAAGAATGATTGTGAAAAGCTTTTCTTAGAAAAAGTTGACACATAATAATTGTACATACTTATGGGATGCAACAGGATTTGAAATGGGGGGAAAGATCACTGGATGTCTGGCTTACTGTACCCATTAATTAAGGTAAACCCTGCTTTCACTGTCTGAGCTATTTTACAGCCCTGTAAATTGTAGAAAACTGATAGTAATGCAAAATGACTTGTACCCATAGAAATGCAAAGGACTTGTGCCCGGGGGGGTGCAGTTGGTTACTGGACCATTTCATTTCTGTCTGTAATTCATTTTGGCATTTCTTACCTGCCTGTATGTGTAGTACTTTGAATTCTCCTCTGAACTGACTATAACATCTTACTGGTTTCTTCATTGATTAATTAAAATCTTTAACATATATTCGTGTTTCTGAATTAACACATTATGATTATAGACATAATCATACTGTCTTTTAAAAGTTATTATTTGCTGGGCATGGTGGCTCACGCCTGTAATCCCAGCAGTTGGCGAGGCTGAGGGGGGCGGATCACCTGAGGTCGGGAGTTTGAGACCAGCCTGGCTAACATGGTGAAATCCCATCTCTACTAAAAAACAAAAAATTAGCTTGGTGTGGTGGCATGTGCCTATAGTCCCAGTCACTTCAGAGGCTGAGGCACAAGAATCACTTGAACCCGGGAGGCAGAGGTTGCAGTGAGCTGAGATCACACCATTGTACTCCAGCCTGGGTGACAGAGTGAGATGCTGTCTCAAAAAAATAAAATAAAATAATAAAATAAAATAAAATAAAACATATTTAATATTTGATAAAAAATGCTTAGGAAAGAACTGGAGGTGTACTTTATATATGTACAGTATTTTTATATATTTACATTCACATCCACATTATTTTATGATTCTTAGTAGTAATTATGAAATTAATCTTGTGAAATAATTTGGTAACATAATGAATTGTCTTTGATGGCAAATTTAAATGTTAAGGTATTTAAAATCACTAGAGGTATTCTGTGTTTTCTTTTACTTGGTAATATGTCAAAGATACATGCCAATAAATGGTCTAAAAATAAGATTAGCTTCAAGAGGCCTATTAAATTAACATTGCACTGAAGTTTAAAATTACACAAAGATCAAAACTATTTCAGAAGTTACATATATCATAATAAACTTTAGACTAATAGAAATTTTCCTATAAAGTTAACATTTTACTTGATAGTCTTAGGAAACCTGTAAATTATTAAAATGACTGTGCTTGATTTATTTTTCTTCCTAACATGCATTTATGTGAAGTTAGTATATCATTAGCATTTCAAATGTAGTACTTCTTAAAAATTAAAAATTAACATTAAACTTTTAGCTTTCCATTTTAATCTTCAATGATGTATGAAACAAGCAGAAGTAATAATAAAGTGTAAGGAAATAAATTATTCTTTAAAATCAACCAAGAATCCGGATATCTTCAATGTAAAACTAGGCACTGTCTAAACACAGTCTCGAGGATTATATGATTCGGCAGGTCTCTGTGCCTTTTACTTTCTTTGAATTCTTTTTTTTTTTTTTTTTTTTTTTTTTTGTGAGATGGAGTCTCGCTGTGTCGCCCAGGCTGGAGTGCCGTCTCAGCTCACTGCAAGCTCCGCCTCCCGGGTTCCCACCATTCTCCTGCCTCAGCCTCCTGAGTAGCTGGGACTACAGGTGCCTGCCACCAAGCCTGGCTAAGATTTTGTGTTTTTAGTAGAGACGGGTTTCACCATGTTAGCCAGGATGGTCTCGATCTCCTGACCTTGTGATCTGCTCGCCTCGGCCTCCCAAAGTTCTGGGATTACAGGCGTGAGCCACCACGCTTGGCCCCTTCTTTGAATACTTTTATCATCCTGTGAATTGTAGAATATTGAAAGCAGGCAAATGATTATTGTCCACAGACATGCAAATGAATTTCGTCTGGTAGAAACACAATTGATCTTCCTGGTTCCTCTACCCCATCCCATGGAATAAGCCAGTTTTACATTATATGCAAAGTCATTGCAGCTTACTGCTTATATATCTTTGATTCTTCGAACCTGTTGTAACATCTTACTGATTCCCTCATAAACTAATGAGTTAAACAAAATCTTTGACATGTTCTTTTTATAACTGCAAAAAGTGCCCTCTTTAAGAATATCTTTTGACAAATAAAAGCAGATCTTTGTGTAATTGTTTTCATGTCTATCATCCACATTTGTTTCCTTTTTGTTTTCTATTAGGTTGTATTTGGCCTTTGGTCATAGTTTATGCACAAGAAAATCAGATACAGTGGAATCTATATTTTAATGAGAAGTTATTAAATTAATTGCCCACAACATAGATGTCATTTTAAACACATTTGAGTATGAAGATGATCTCTGCGTTAACAACTACAACATTTTAACTGCAGAGGCAAAATATCACACTCACAAAGCCATGAGCTAAAGCAAAATCCTGATGAGATTTAAGAACTTTAATTATATTTAATTCTAGTTATTGTGCAACCCAGAACTGGACGAAGTGCTTGCTCAGCACCTCATTGAATCCAGAATATATGCAACTCATCAGCAGTAAAGCTGAACCAACTACTGTAGGAAAAAAATTGAGGGCGGTCTTTGAAATGGGGAAAAGAGATTACTGGTTGTGGAAAGATTAGCTGACATTACAGGATTGTAAAGCATCATCTTGGACTAGGTTACTTTACAGCTGTGTAGTGACAGAAGTTAACTTGCAGAACATTGATAATAATGCAAATAATGCTTGTCCACAGAGATGCAAAGTGTGTACAGGGAAGGGATTTGCCTTTCCCTGTGGATATTGACAAATTCTGCTAGGTTTGCATCTCAGCATCTCCTTTCTGGCTATAAATGTGTGGTACTTCTTTAAACTGGCCTTACTGGTGTAAGGGTAAACACAAACCAAAACAAACAAAAACTTTGTTAGTGCTAAAAGGGATACACACTTTCACTCCCTTTTTTTTCTTACAGCATTTCTTTCAGAAAACTTGTAATTGTACATCTTTAAAATCTTAAAACAAACAAACAAAAACAACAACAACAAAAAACCTTATTTAGCCTCTTTCTTGTTTCCAGAAGTGTTTTTCTTCAGGACCTTGGAGACATTTCTTTGAAATGTAAACATCAAGAAAGGTAGTGCTCCTAACTCCTTATCTCCCTGGGATTTTAACATAGGTGCCTGGCTCCACTTGTCAAAGAGACATGAAGGAGTTTAGTTTTCCTGTGTATAAAGGAGTGTGCCTCCCCAGTTACCAGGTGAATATAAGATGGACTGTGTAGCAAAATGGTGCTGTCAAGTCCTCTTACTTGAGGACAAGTTGTCCTTTATCTTTAGAACATGTATGTAATGGGTTGTATCTGTCTGGCTATATAAATGGATGAAATTTGTCTTTGCAATCACATTAGCGATTGCCTGAAATGTGCATCACAGTCTGGCTTAATACTTATTCTGTAATAAGACTATTTTACTTTCTACCTTGGGAAACTGATTCACTATGTTGGTAGGCGATTTTATCTTATTTCCCTAACACTGGTTCTCTCATTAATTAATGAGTTAAAGAAAATCTCTGACATATGTTCATTCTGTATCTGTGTGGGGGTTATAATTTTAACCTTTCTTGGAAAAAAATCTTATTCGTGAAGAAACGGAAAATAGGTTTGCATTTGTAAACGATTAAAAAATATACATTTCCTCTGAATATCTGTTTTATCTCCCCTAAAACACC
This sequence comes from Macaca thibetana thibetana, assembly GCF_024542745.1. Lineage (NCBI taxonomy): Eukaryota > Metazoa > Chordata > Mammalia > Primates > Cercopithecidae > Macaca > Macaca thibetana. The sequence goes on along the minus strand of NC_065592.1, from coordinate 107,335,003 downwards.
TGTGTGAGGTGGCCACAGATTCTAATACCCAGGGCTTGCCTGATTGTTCCAGAAGTACTGAGATAAGGTCCCGCCCTCTGAATTTCTTCACAGGTCTTGCTTTCATACCACAACATTTAACAGCAGTGTAGTCACATGTGCCTCTTACAGTCAAAAGGAATCTTTTTTTGAGCATGATAATCCCCTGGTCTCAAGTGGAAGTCAGCCTCTTCATCTATGCCTTCTTCTTTTTCAGATCACGCTATCTTTTTTTTTTATTTTTAAAGCCCCCATTTGGTTCTGATGCCAGTTTAGGCACAATGTCAATTTAGGACCCAGCGCTCCTCCCGTGTGCAAATCCAGTCATCACAATCCAGCAGCTCTGTAGTTAACAAACGTGCCCACATCGGACTGCACGTGAGATTAGTTCCCATCTACTGTTACTCAGTCCGGCCTCGTGGGATTTGAGCCCCTAACCTAGCAGGGATGGCAAAGCATTTGCCCAACAAAAACAAGCCGTGATGGAGAGTGGGGATGAGAGGCCTGTGTGTGGGGTGGGCATTGTGCTAATAAAATCAGACTTCCTTCCTATTGTTCTCCCTGCAAAGGAGGTCTGAGGTTTACCATTTCACAAGTGAAAACAGCTGAGGCTCAGGAGGCTTGCTGATTTGCATTTCAGAAGGGCAGTAAGTGGAGGAGCTGAGATTCTTCCAGGGTGCTAGGCTATCCCAGAAAACTAATCGGCCATCAAAAAAGAGTAAGAACTCTTGGTATTTGCCAGCATCTTTCACTATAAGGTGATAGTTATCAATTGCCTACTGTGTGTAGAATATTTGTGCACAGACCCTAAGAGGAGAGGCGGGGTGGAGAAGGGAAAGAAGTGAGGACAGCCATCCTGGCTAACACGGTGAAACCCCGTCTCTACTAAAAAAATACAAAAAATTACCCGGGCGAGGTGGCGGGCGCCTGTAGTCCCAGCTACTCGGGAGGCTGAGGCAGGAGAATGGCGGGAACCCGGGAGGCGGAGCTTGCAGTGAGCTGAGATCCGGCCACTGCACTCCAGCCTGGGAGACAGAGCGAGACTCTGTCTCAAAAAAAAAAAAAAAAAAAAAAAAAAAAAAAAAAGAAGTGAGGACAGGAGAGGAACATGCCCCGGGTGTTGTCTGTTCCATGAGGTCCTGACCCTAGTTCTTTGGGATGGAGGCTGGTATATGTTTGTCAGGAAATGGAGCTTAAGGGTATTACATATTTTCCTTGTACATGGGAAGGTACATTTGCAGAAATATGCATTTCATATTTCTCATATATAGTCATTTTGGTCAAAAGAACACTTTAGTGACGGCTGTGTGTGCCACACAGGAACAGTCTAAAAGGAAATAGCAATCTCTTCCTCTAGTGGGGGCATCGAGCATCTCACTGCCTCATTCACTCATTACCAAATGATTTCCATGTGGATATGTCAGGTTTATGGGAATACAACTGTTACCTGCTGTGACATTCCTTGGTGACTGTCCCGGCTGGAAGAGACTCAGTTTGAGCTTGCCATCCTTAAGAAAGAGGACGAAACTCCCTGAACCACGTTGAAGTTCACCGAAAAGCAAATGTCCTGCTCTGTTCCACGTTCGAAATTGGAAAGTGACAGACACTTTGTCCTCCCCAGAGTTGCCCGGCAGAGCCAGGTAACTCCTGGAGCTCAGAAAAGTCACAGGGACAGTCTGTGGCTGTGGACATGAGAAGGACACATTTCCCTATAAATAAAACAAAAGAGCACATTGAACAGCCTTACAGGTGGTGCTTCTATCTAATTAAAGTCAGATTTTACAAAGACGTACAAGGCTTTTTATCAATCCAGGATTTTATAAATTAGTCTGCCTGCTAAAGCCGAAATCTATGAATGACATTTATCTTCTCTTTCAGCATAAGTATTATTATAATTGGGCAGACGTCCATGTGGCTTTCTGTGTGTATGTGAGAAATTCTCCACTTCTCTACTTCTTCAGCATTAGTAAAGGAGTCTCAATATAATTTTAGTTCAATAGGAGTTTAATCTGTGCGAACTATTTTCCAGGCCCTGTGCTAGCCCTGAGGATACAGCAAATAACAGGACATTTTCATACTCTGTCTTTCTCCTGAGCAACATTTGGTCTTCCCTACACAATCCTCAAAATCTCCTTTGAACCAGCTATTTTACTAGTCCCCTCATTAGTTAATGAATTGACTAAATCTTTGACACATGCTTATTTGATATTTGCATGGGTCATATTTTTAGCTGTTGGAAAATTATATTTGACAGTCTTTCAAATGGTTTTCAGATCTAATAGTTACATACAATGTTTGCGTGTAGTATTTTTAGCATGAAAACATTGATTTTTATATAGTCAATTATGTCTCTATTGTATTTTACAGCTTCTGAGTTTCCAATCTTTGTTAAGAAAGTTTCATACTACCCTAGGTCCTACAATCTCATAGATTTTCTTTAAGATTGTTGTGGTTTGTTTCTCCTCCTCCTTAATTTACATATTCTTAGTGTGTATAAGATAGTGATCATGCTTATTTTCTGCCTTATGGACACTTGTTTGTTCCGGCAGAATTTCTGAAATAATCCCTGTTCCACCGAATTGAGCCACATTCCTTATTACTAATAACTTTGCACATAAACTGGGATCTTTCTGAGATCTCAACTTTGTTTTTACTTCTCTATTCCTATCCACTACCATACTGATTCTAGCATAGCAGCTTTTAGTATGTTTTAATATCTGGTAAGTCAACATCTTACCGGGCTTTTTAATGTTTTTGTTTTGCTTTGTTTGGCTGGTGAAAGGAATAAGCAATTCTTGGGCATTATTCACACATAGGAATTTCAGTTCCAGAGAAAAACCCCAGCAATTCTGATTTTACTTGGAATTTCCATGGATTTATTTATATTAACATACTATAGATGATTTTAGAAAAAGAATGTTACTGGAGCAAGACATAATATAGGGTAGTGGCTCTCAAACCTAGCTAAACAGTTGAATCGCCAGATGCAGATGCAGACCAATTAAAATCCCAATATCTGGGGGTGGATCCAGGTAACTGTATCTTTTGAATCTCCTCTGGTGACTCCAAGATAAAGCCAAGTTTAAGAACCACCCTGATCCAGCAGTAAAACAATTTTCAAAACGGAATCATGTTTAAAAAAAACTCTGCCACAACGTACTTTAGAAATGGATATAATTCAGTTATCATTTTATTATAATCTTTAATATACATTATAACTGCATACATCAATCAGAACATTTCTTCTTGACTATTTTTGTAATTCTGCTGAATGGGAAATAGTTTTCATTACAAGAAAACGTTTGCAGAAGAAAATTTAAAAAGAAAACATTTGCTGTAACGAATTGAATACCAAAAGCTTACGAGTAATTGGCGCTGATCCGTAGTACACATTTAATCACTGGACTATTACATGTTATCTTTTTATCAGCTGCATATTTCTTGCCCTCATCATTTACGCGGGTAGCTGCCTGCTACATACAACAGAAAGGCAGGGCTTCTTCCCACAGAGGAGTGCTTGGTAGTCGACGGAATGAATTCTGGCAATTGATTTTGCCAATAAAATATAGTTTTAAACGTTTTCCTTTTATGTATTGGAACAACTATTTTCCTGTTTTCATACAGAACACATAAAATTGTAGTAATTCTGAAAATGGAATTCCCATAAATAACATTATATATCCATACGCACAATTTGGAATGAATTGTCTTTTTGTTTTTGTGTGAACCTTACACATTTAAATAACCTCATTCAATGTAATTAGCAAATAGTTTTCTTGAGGATGATATCCAGAACCCAGAAATACCAGTGTAACTGTGGTTCTCCTTATTGGCTACACTCAATTAATAATTCCATCAGTGAACCCATCAGTAATTCAGAATAACATGAAATGTGTATGAAAACCTGTGTCTATTTTCCTCAAATAGTCTTGTCTCCTTGTGTCATAAGGCCCAACTCACTCGTATTCACCTCAATGACAGTATATTTGGAAATAGCCTCATAGAAGTTAGGGTGAGGAGGAGGGATTCTTCTGAACACCAAGGACTGGCAGATAACAGGTAGCTTAATGTTCAGAATGTGTTAGGTTAGGCTTCTTGACACGGGTGCCCATTGGCCAAACCCATCTTTGCATCTGTATCTGAGTAACGCATCTCCAATAAAGCCAACTTCAATAACCGGGTCTTTTTTCTTTTTCCAGCTGAGCAGCACTTAAATGTCAGCTTCTCCACGGACAGAAACTTTAGGTAGGGGCTGTTCCATTGATCTCCTTCCTCTTTTCATTTCTTTTTCATCTTGTCAAAGGAAGCTGTGCTCTGTGGAGTCTTGTTATCACTGTTCCCTCTGGTGTTTCCTTTTTCATGTATCTTGATGGTATTTTTCATTTTTATGATCTCAGCATGGTGCTGTTCATAGTAGAACTTAAGACTTCAAACCCATCTTTGCTTTTTTTTTCTGCTTTACCTTCTTGGCAAGTTCATGGGCTTCACAGCCGTTTTCCCTTTTTCTCACGCTAACCTAAGTGATGTATTCATCGTGTGGCCTGGTGACAGAGCCAGAGATGTTTTTCAGGTGTTGGTCCTGCAACCCATGAGCCAACTCCTCCAGCACAAAACAGGAAAGAAAACATTTGTACAACAATACGAATGAATGTTCTCATGGTGTGCTTCTGAGACACACTGACAACTAAACAGGAGCTTTCCCTTTAACCCCAGCTTAGATATTTCAAACTTTAAACATTGAAAGAAGTTTACTAACTGATTTGGAAGTATTTCCAGTTGACTAGGGAATAGATCATTAGGGATTGCCATTGCAAAATAATTGGTCTCCTGTGAATAATAACACCAAAAACACGTGAGACGTATGCATTCTGATTTCCATGTAAAAATAGAAAGTTACTTTATTTCATATAAAAATGAAACAACTATGTCCCAAGAGGCATATTTACTTTATAACTTTTTATGCATAATAAAAAATTACTGTATTAGGCTGGGTATGGTGGCTTATGCCTGTAATCCCAGCATTTTGGGAGGCCGAAGCGAGTGTATTGTCTGAGCCCAGGAGTTCGAGACCAGCCTGGCCAATGTGGCGAAACCCCGTCTCTACTAAAAGAAATTAGCCAGGCATGGTGGCACACACCTGTAGTCCCAGCTACTCGGAAGGCTGAGGCAGAAGAATGGCTTGAACCCGGGAGGCAGAGGTTGCAATGAGCCAATATTGTACCACTGCACTCTAGCCTGGGCAACAGAGCAAGACTGCATCTCGAAGAAAAAAAAAAAAAAAAAAAAAGATGGCGGGCACAGTGGCTCACGCCTGTAATTCCAGCATTTTGGGAGGCCGAGGTGGACAGATCACCTAAGATCAGGAGTTCATTACCAGCCTGGCCAACATGGCGAAACCCCATCTCTACTAAAAGTACAAAAATTAGCTGGGCATGGTGGCAGGCACCTGTAATCCCAGCTACTCAGGAGGCTGAGGCAGGAGAATTGCTTGAACCCGGGAGGCAGAGGTTGCAGTGAGCTAAGATTGTGCCACTGCACTCCAGCCTGGGAGACAAGAGGGAGACTCTGTCTCAAAAAATAAAAACAAAAAATAAAAATAAATTACTATATTAAATGGGCAGCTGTTAAAGTAAGAGTTGATTCTTAAAATATTATATGAAATGGAGACTTCACATGAATAATTTTTAAATGCAAATGATAAAATGTCCTTTTTTCTTTCCTTCCCATTAGGCTTCCTTACCATCATGAGGATCTGTGGTTTGTGTTTCTTGGCTAATTCGGCAACATCCACTCCATTATAATACAGATTTTCTAAACAGCCATGAAAGCTTTTACGTGTGAATGCCCGTGCTCTTCCAGGTGTCGGAACTCCCCCAAAGCTGATCTTAGAAAGAAAAATGACATAAATAACATTGTTTAGTGATTTTCAGATTATGTGTTTAAAGCATCTATAATAGCTCTAGTACTGTCACAAATCCATTCCCATTATCTTATATTTCCATGCTTGCTAATTCCAAATGAAGTGTTCTATCATAGTGGCAGCTGTTAATACCTTCATTTCTGGCACCAGACAGTTCTGAACAAACTTAAAGGAAGAAGTCAACACACATTTTCTACCACATCGAACATTTTTCAGCCATGTAGTAAATGTTGTTTTGTGGGTCAGAGGATCTCTTTTGCAATACTCAGCTCTGACACTGGAGTACCAATGTGGCCATAGACAATACATAAAGAAAGAGAATATGTTCCAATAAAACTTTCTCTTTTGAACAAAAACAGGCTTTTAATTTTTTTATTAAAAAATGGCCAAACTTGGCCTGATGCCAACCTGTGCATTAGATATTATCTTCTGCTATTACATGGTTAAAGTAATAAAACTGAATAATCTGATATAGGACTAGTATCTTCAGTTTAATATTATATGCCAAAGTCACTTAAACATCATAGTTTTTCTGGTTTGTTCTGATCCTTCATACACTTTAAGGTGTCCTGTGAAGGACGGGAAGAACAGATGCTATTTAACAGTGTAGCTTAGATACATATGGGCAATGGGTTGCAAAAAGAATGACTGCCTTAAAAAAATCAGGAAATTGTTTATATGTGAGCTTCTGACTTTCTTGTTATTTAATATATCTATTGGTGTATATCTTGTTAACTTCTCAAAGTGATCCTAGATAACGCTATGTTGGTTAGGATTGCACCAAGACAAGAAAAAAATCCCCCAGGAATCTGCATAGTCAAACAACAAGTGTAATATACCAGATGAAATTTCAAATGAAATGTATTCAAATGAATACATTTAATAACATTGCTTGCTGCTTTGATATTTCTTCATTTGTAGATTTCCTAAACCTAACACTGACTGTTTACTTCCTTTCAAGGTGGAAAAGATGATCTATAATAATAAATTGACCTATTAGAAGGCATAAACAGTTTCATAGCACCAGGACAGACATACCTATTACTATTAGTCAACTTAGTTATGAATAACTATAAAATGGCATTTCTCTATGCAGTTAGCTTATTTTTCAGGTTATATTTAATTTAAACTATATATCTATAAGAACCTCAAAATTAAGATCCAAGTAACTGGATTCTCCCTTTGCTTGGAAATGATGAGTGTGTTTGTCCACAGTGAAGTTGACCTGCGTGTCGAGTAGCTCAATGAGGACAGAATGCCAGTGCTGGTCGTCCAGCAGGCTGCCCAGGGTGAGGGTCACAGGAGCAATAGTGGTAGGCAGCTTAGCATTGCCTTAAAGGAGAGGGAAAAAAACACTCAGTTATTTCTGTTCAAAATCATGGCTTCCCTTTTTTAGTTGAGCATCACAGTTTGCATCCAACTTTCCATCTTACAGAGTTGTTTTCTCACTTTCTCCTTATCTTGAACACAACATCCTTACACTGTTTTTATTTCTTTAAGTTCAATTCTACACTTCGTTGAAATTTTTCTTAGTAATTTATTTTTTCTATTATTCATGACATTTATATTTACACTGCAAATATTTTCTTTCTTAGAACCTCATTATCAGCATTATCTCATTTTATAATGATCCATTCTTGTTTTTATGATATGTGTAATTGTATATTACATATATATTATACACATATATGGTGATCTTCTTGCATAGTCTGTCACAATATAGGCTGTTTACAGAAATCATACTTAGGATATGTACATATTACATGCATCTGTAATGCTCTTAAACTTTCATTTACATTTGTTCATTGCAGTTCTACTTTGTGCTTACTGTCCCAGAGTAACTATCACTTGTGTATTTTTTTTTTCTTAAAAGTGTTCTGGTTTAGATGATGAATTATACGGTCATTTTATCTAACTATGAAAAGACTGAGTACCAACAAATGTACTTTCATGTAAACAGATTTTTTTAAACTACCGGTATAAAAGTTCAAGTATTTTTTTACCTGAATTAAGAAAAAAGACAAGTTTTCCTTTAATTAATTCCAGAGTAATGTGATTTCCATGTTGTCCTTCTCTGTGAAGTAGAATTCCATTGCTCTGTATGGCTTTAAATTTCAAAGAAATAACGTCCCTTACTGGTTTTAAAGGTTTTTTATCAAGTTTGTACAGAAGAGCACTTTGTCCATCAAAATAAACCACCTCAGATTCTAGGAAAGAGGATATTAAAAAGAAATTCTAAATATAAATATGCCATACAGTAGCACACTGAAAATGTGTGCATCAATATGCCACACCACACACACATAGACACACATTGCATTTCTAATCCATTCATTGAAGGAAACAACTGACAATAATATATTTTCTGTTGGCATCATGAGTTGATATACGTAATACCCACTGTTAGATTTTTCTAACATTTTCTCAAACTTCATCAGTGAGAAATGCTTTTATTAATCTACTCCCAATGGCTCTTATCTTTAAGATAAAAGCAGCCCATTTCTTCTCATTCTATTTGATTAAAAACAATCAGGAAAGAAGTTGTATTTTACTACATAAAGTCTTTATTTTAAGGTCATTATTTTATTTTTTTTTATTACACTTTAAGTTCTAGGGTACATGTGCACAACGTGCTGGTTTGTTACATATGTATACATGCGCCATGTTGGTGGGCTGTACCTATTGACTCGTCTTTTACATTAGGTGTATCTCCTAATGCTATCCCTCCCCCCACCCCACAACAGGCCCCAGTGTGTGATGTCCCCCTTCCTGTGTCCAAGTGTTCTCATTGTTCAGTTCCCACCTATGAGTGAGAACATGCAGCGTTTGATTTTTTGTTCTTGCGATAGTTTGCTGAGAATGATGGTTTCCAGCTTCATCCATGTCCCTACAAAGGACATAAACTCAATCCTTTTTTATGGTTGCATAGTATTCCATGATGTATATGTGCCACATTTTCTTAATCCAGTCTATCATATATTAAATATCAGTGTCACTCAATTTAAATACCTTTATTCATTCCCAGTAGCTTTGGCTTCTCTTGATTCTTACACATGTACCTACTTTACTAAAGATTTTGTCTGTTTGTAAAGATACAGAAACACACACATATCATACTTATTAAATACTGCTTTAGACATGTAGCAAATGTATTTTAAATGAGATGACATGTAATATTTTTCTCAACCCTCGGCTAACAGTACTGCTAATGAGAACTGCAATGCGTCAACTTGGCTAGGCCATGGTAAACAGTTTTTGGTTAAATACTAGATGTTGCTGTGCAGGTATTTTTTAGAGGTAATCAATAATAAATCAGTAGACATTGAGTAAAGCAGGTTAAACTCCATAATGTGGGTGGGCCTCATCCAATCAGTTGAAGGCTGTAAAAGAAAGAAAGAAACATGAAGTTCTCTAGGGAGGAAGGAATTTTGCCTCCAGACTACCTTTGGACTCCAGCTGCAATATCAACTCTTACTTAGGACTTGCCAGTCCCTACAATCAAGTAAGCCAATTCCTCAAATAACTCTCTCTCTCTACACACACACACACACACACACACACACACACACACACACACACACCCCACACACATCCTGTTGGTTCCGTTTCTCTGGAGAGCCCTGACGGATAAAGGCACAGAGGTTTTGTTTTCCTGGATGCTTTGTTGAGAGAGCATGGCCTTAACACCTCTGGTTTGGTTCTTCCTGCTGTAGCTTGTCAGAACTCCAATGCTGCCACACTCTCTCAGCACTCTGTCAGGTCTTATAATTCACTATAAATGTCACATATGTTCAGCTCATCAAAAAACAAGTTGTTTTATTTTATCAGTAATAAAAAATAATATTTGATATTTGTCAAAATTACCCAGAAAATCTTTTTCAAAAGTAAAAAGAAAAATAAGCAATTGTCCTTTGAAACATATATTTATTTAATAAATGATGCATGAAAATCCAGTGAGATATGAAACTATTTGAAGCTGACTAGCTGATGTCATTCAAGTCAATAAGACGGCATTATTTGTTTAATTATATTTAATTTCAAAAAATATTACTAGTATTTTTTGCATGGCTATCCATTTCATTCACATTATCTGAACTATATATAATAAACTGCACTTCAAGAATTGTCCATTTTATGTATCATTTAAAAATTTAGAAGTTTGATTTGCTCACATTGGGCTAATGTACTCATATGGAATTAATGTATCAAGTGCATGATGAATAAACACATTCTGAGTAAATTGTGTGTAAACTAAACAATTATTCCTTGTTATATAACTTATTATACATTCATGAAAAAAACAAAACTCTCTGTCAAATGTAAATGAAGATATCTAAGATTATTATTCCATGGCCATAAACTAAGGGAAACTTGAAAAAGATTGACTACAGACTTCCACATTTTTAGCAATGCCCTAATACTTCAGTTTTTATCATGTCTTTATTTCTTGCTTAAAGAAAATGCTAATATTTGAGCTATTTTTTTCAGTTGACTACAAAAAAAGTTTTCTTCCCAAAAAGGTTTTTTCTGGATTACTGCAACCTATACGTTTCTTTTTTCATTCTATGTTTACTATTACTCTCCAACAGCGGTATTGATCTTCTAAGGCATGTGAAGTGTATTTCCTGGAATGTTTCCCTCAGGCAAATAGAATAGTAAAAAAATATCAACTAAAAGAGACATAAAGCAATGACCTTGAAATTCTTTTGTCCTTTAGCTAATACCTTGATTTTCTCTTCATTGTAACTGCTAGTGCTTGTATCTAGAAATAATATAGCTCATTATGCATATTTCAAAATAAAAACAGAAGACTGAATTGCAAATTCAAACTTCCTAAAAAGCATAAAACACTCAACTATGATTTATGAAGTCAATACATAAAAATATGAAACAAAAAACGATGTTTGGGATGGAAAGCATTGAGTTTAGTAAGTCAACACTAATGAGCTCGCCAAGATCAGCACTGGAGAGGGACAACTCCCACACAGTCCCTCTTGAATAAGATCCTCCCACTGGAGAAGCAAAATTTCAAGTCTTGGTGCTTAGAAGTAATGTTAAAAGGTAACCTCTCTTCCCACTTGTCCACAAAAGTCATACTTTTAGCATTTTAAAACACTTGCAAGAGCAAAGAAAAGTTCTCCCAACTGGTCAGGTGCAGTGGCTCATGCCTGTAATCCCAGCGCTTTGGGAGGCTGACGCGGGCAGATCACTTGAGCCCAAGAGTTGGAGACCAGCCTGGGCAGCATGGCAAGATTGGTTACACTTGCCTATAGTTCCAGCTACTTGGAAGGGTGAGGTCAGAGGATTGCTTGAGCCCGGGAGGTTGAGGCTGCTGCAAGCAGTGATTGTGCCACGCACTCCAACCTGGGCAACAAAGCAAGACTCCGTCTCAAGAAAAAAACAGTTCTCCTACCTAGCCACAATCAATACAAACATTCCCCTACAATATATATTTGAATAAAACACTAAAATAAAATAATTCCAGTAACACATTTAATATAATCTTTTATCAGAAACCTGTTGGAAAAAATCCTTTGTATGAAATTCAATTGTATAAATAGGAAATGTAGTGGGATAATGGAAAAATGTCACTTATTTTGTTTACAGTAAAATCCAACGTTCCTCAAAGTTTTCAGAATAAAAGACTTGCCATTCAAAATGAATCAAGAAAACTTAGCTTGTGGTTCAAAGTAGGAAGTGCTTTTCTAATTTTATATGAATTTAGTTTAAAATTATTAGCTTTATTAATTAAGATTATAGTTGTGACTGCTGAATCTCTATCAGTATTAGCAATGTGAACCCAACACGTTAGTTTGTCACCATTAGATCAGGAGCTACATTTCCTAGTACACTAGAGTACTGTGTGGGCCTGAATCCCGGTTCCATCCTGGGTAAGTTACATAGCCTCTCTGTGCCTCAGTTTCCTCATATGTGAAGTGAGAACACATACACTCCTCTCTCACAAGGTTGTTGTGAGGGTTAAATGAGTTAATATTTGTACTTTACAACAGTGCTGGGCATATGGGGTGCCCTCAGTGGACATCTGCCTCATTATTATTGTCAGGGCACTGGGCAGAGAAAAGAGGTAGAAATTAGTTTAAAATAGCACATAAGCGATTTATAGGAAAGTAGACACCTTAAAATGATAGCAGATTTAAGTTCTGAAGGACCTAGGAAATCTTCAGTTTCCATCAGGAAGAAGAGATTTGCAACCATTCATCCACAGTTACACAGCTCCTTCTCTGCCAGCCAGCTTGTTCCTGGGCTGACTCACTTCAATCAATCTTACTCAGAAGTATTAATATGTCTGTCTCATTTTCTTGTGTTAGAGGACCATGAGGGTTTTAAAATGATACTTGAAGATTATTGGTGCAATTATAATGTCTTCGCCACGCTTCCTCAAAGAATACTGGAAGAGCTAAGGACAGATATGTTCACAAAGTTCCCAAATGCTAATTCTTGTAAGATAAAGCACTTTGTCATACAAAATATTCACATGTCTAGGAAGAACTGTGTCAGAAGTAATTTTGCTAAAATGTGTTATGTCCTAATTCATACAGCTAATATTCACTGAAAGCCTTCCCTATGCTAGGTGAAAGATAAAAATGCAGAAGGCAATGAATTACTTTCAAGGAGCCCACAGTATAGAAAAGAGGACATATAATCCTGAAATATGATTGTTTCTGCCACATTCACTGTGATGCTTCTGTAAACAGGCATCTGGTCCAGAATGACTTCTAAGAAACGATAAGGAAGGAGTCTACCTGCTTTAGACTCCTGCAAAGTATGAAGTCTCTGAAAAGCTAACATGAGTAATTTTGAGTTGCCATTTCCTTTATTTCCTTACACTATGTTTTAGATTCACATTTTACTTTTGTTAGAAACGCATTCTGTTGCCCATGCTGTAGTGCAGTGGTCCCTTCATAGCTCACTGCAGCCTTGAACTCCTGGGATCGAGTGATCCTCCAGCCTCAGCCTCCCAAGTAGCTGGGACTACAGGCATGCACTACAATGCCTGGCTAATTTTTTAATTTTTTTCTAGAGATGGGGTCTCACTATGATGCCAAGGCTGGTCTGGAATTCCTGGGCTTAAGCAATCTGCCTGCCTCAGCTTCGCAAAGCGTGGGATTACAGGCATGAGCCACCCCGCCTGGCCTACTTTCACATTTTCCACACACAGAATGTACTCTTAACTCTGGCTTCTCATTACTACTTTTCTGCTTCTCACTGTCATTCGAAGCACAGGCATGCCATCCCCATCCTACCTTGTACCGCCTTTTCAGGAGAAACACATCAACATTGAGAGGAAAATATTGTTTGAAAACAGCAAGATTCTATAGGGTGCAAACACTGATGTCTTACAAAAGAAAAAAACAACAACACTATTCCACAGAAATTTTCTTAAAGTGTTCTATCAGCCACCCTCATTCAGATCGACTAGGAGTGATCACTCGGAGACTTTAGAACGTGAGCCTCAACCAGACCAGGAATCAGGATTTCTGTGGGTGAGACCCAGGGGTTTGCATATTTAATAAGTGAACTAGGTAGCTGTGAGGCACGAAGGCTTCAGGATGATTTATCAGGGATAATGGGCAAATTACAGTTTACTCTCTAAATAAATTGAATATTAATTCCAACATGGGGCCAGGCGCAGTGGCTCACACTGTAATCCCAGCACTTTGGGAGGCAAAGGTGGGCGCATCATTTGAGGTTAGGAGTTCAAGAACAGCCTGGCCAACATGGTAAAACCCCATCTACTAAAAATACAAAAAAAATCAGCTGGGTGTGGTGGTGCATGCCTGTAATCTCAGCTACTCAGGAGGCTGAGGTGGGAGAACAGCTTGAACCCAGGAGGCAGAGGTTTCAGTGAGCCAAGATCACACCACTGCACTCCAGCCTGCGCGACAGAGAGAGACTCCCTCTCAAAAACAAAACAAAGAACTCCACAATTCCAATATGGAAACATAAATATCATTTTCACAGTTATAATTTATATTCAATAAATTTAAGGTTACAGTTCAATGAGTTTTAACAAATATATATACCGAGGTTATTGCCAAAAAATCAAGGTATAGGCAATTTCATATCAACTCACTAATTGCCATTTGTATCAAACCCCCAACACTGTCAACCAGACCCAGACCCAGGAAACCAGTGATCTACATTCTGTAACTACAGGTTAGTTCTGTCAGTTCCAAAATTTCATAGAATTGTATAATGTGTACGTATTCTTTTGTGTCTGGGTTCCTTTCCTAAGTGTAATGTTTCTGAGATACATGCACGCTGTTGCATATATCAACAGTCTGTTATTTCTTATAGCTTGGGGTATTCAACTGCTTGACAACTTGTTTATCCATTTACCTGCTGATAGACATTTGGACTGTTTCCAGGTTTAAACTTTATAAATAAAGCTGCTAGGAACATTCACACATACATCTTTGTGTTGACATATGCATTCATTTCTCGCAGGTAAATACATGGGAGTGGAATTGCTGAGTTATATGTTAAGTGTATATTTAGCTTAGAAGAATGCCAAATTGTCTTCCAAAGTGATAGCATCATTTTCACATTTCCCACCAGCAATGTATGAGAATTCCATAGCTTTGCCAAACACTTGGTGTTTTCACTCTTTGTAATTCTAGCCATTCTGCTAGGTGTATAGTGGTTTCTCATTGTGATTTTTTTTATTTCTCTAAAGACTAGTGATGATTCTTTTTAATATAATAATAAGTTAGAATAGGTGTATTGGGATTCTGTAGATCAATTTGGGGAGGATAAGAATACTGAATCCTGCAATCGGTGAATACACAAAGCTTTCCTAGGAAATATTTGCCTTTATTCACTCACATACATTCTTTCCTTCTGGGCATAGTAAGAGGAACTCAGGGAAAACGTGCCTTGGTTCTACATTCTCAGTAAAGGCCTTGATCTCTCTCTTTAATTTTCATGCATGATCTCTCCTCTCTTTCTTTTCTTTCCTCTCTCTTTTCTCCTTCTCCCATTTCCTGGTAAAGATAAACAGTCGACTACACAGAGTCTGGAATCCTCTGTGAGTAGGTTCACATTCCAGTTCTTCAACTTACTTATTTCTGATGGACATGGATTTACTTTTTCATCTTATTTTGGGTTTCTATTTATTTTACTTTTTTATTAAAACATTTTCTTTTTTTTTTTTTTTTTGAGACAGGGTCTCACTCTGTCGCCCAGGCTGAAGTGCAGTGGCATGATCTTGGCTCACTGCAGCCTTGACCTCCCTGGGACCAAGCGATCCTCACACCTCAGCCTACTGAGTAGCTGGGACTACAGGCACACACCACCATGTCCAGATAATTTTTGTATTTTTTGTAGAGATGGAGTTTTTGCTATGTTGCCCCCAGGCTAGGCAATCAAGCAATCTGCCTGCCTTGGCCTCCTAAAGTGCTGGGATTACAGGCATGAGCCACTGTGACCAGCTTTATTTACTTTTTAAAAATATTTGTTGAAATTTAATTAGCACTTTAGTATTTTACAGAAAAATTTTCCAAAATATTAAGTACATTGTATTATAAACACATTATTATATGAAAAAATCACATACACTTTGTTTTCTTCAATACATTTCCCATGGCATTAAAAGAATGCAGTTATATTTTCAGTTATGACAAGCAAACATTCAGAAGACCACACTTCCTACCAAGGACAAATAGAAAATGTGTATCAAGTAAAGTTGAAATAATCTTCTTGAAAGTTTTAAAGATCTTCTAGGACGGCCAGGACTCGAGAATGTAAAGACCTTAGAAGAAAAGCTCAGAACATTCTTTCTGCTTTTACTTTTGAAGCACTGGTCAACTCCCAAGGAGCAATGGACAAGAGACAAGGTGGCCAAGCAGAAAGTGAACAGGACAGCTATGAGGCTGGGTCACGAAGTAGGGTTGCTGTAGACTCATCATAATTAGGAGTCAGATGGCAGAATTCAGAGATTTTCAAAGAAACGTTTTGGTAAAAGCCCTCAAATCCCAGTTGGGACAACTGAAGCACTGGACTCCAGATATAAGATATCAACTAGGCCTCATGGGGACTGAGGCGCTGCACTGAGTCAGCTAAATGCTTATTTGAATTAAGATCTGTGCCTCATCTAGAAGCCTATCGGAGGCTGCAGTGGGGATTCTCTGGGGGATCATTTTGTCTTCTCTAGCCTCTACAGATTTTCGTCCAAAATGTCCAGAATTCAGCCAAAATTATCAAGACATGAAAACAGAAACAAGACAAAAACGAGACAATGGAAAAGATCAAGAGATAATCCAGATATTGAAGTTAACTAAAACTCTTTAAAATAACTGTGATTAATATTTCCAAGAAAATAGACAGCAAGATAAGGAATTTCACTAGAATAGATCAATAGAAATTGCAAAACTGAAAACTGCAGTAACTAAAATTAATAACTCATTGGTATATTTAACCATAGACCGGCCATAGCAGAAGATCTGATTAGTCGTATAGAAGATAAAGCAGTATGCAATGTCTAGACTGCAGCGTAAATAGAAAGGATGAAAGAGGAGAGGGAGAGAGAGAGGAAGGGGGAGGGGGTAGAGAGAGAGAAAGAAAGAAAATAAGTTACAAACATCTCAGACAGATGTAATTGGAGTCTCAGAAAGGAGGAAAGGAAATGCGAGACAGAGGCAATGTTGAAGAAATAACAGTGAAGAATTACCCAATCTAATAATCAATTCATAGAAAAAGGAAATTTAGTGAAATCCAAAGAGGACAAATTCAATGAAAACTAAAATAGCCACATAAAGGTAAAACTGCTGAAAATCAAAGACAAAGAATAAATTCTCAAAGGTAACCAGAAGAAAAATACACATTTCCCTTATAGGACAAAAATCAATTGCCTATTGATTTCTTAATAAACATCATGAAAACAATAGAAATTTGTGGCCGGGCGCGGTGGCTCAAGCCTGTAATCCCAGCACTTTGGGAGGCCGAGGCGGGCGGATCACAAGGTCAGGAGATCGAGACCACAGTGAAACCCCGTCTCTACTAAAAATACAAAAAATTAGCCGGGCGCGGTGGCGGGCGCCTGTAGTCCCAGCTACTCAGGAGGCTGAGGCAGGAGAATGGTGGGAACCCGGGAGGCGGAGCTTGCAGTGAGCCGAGATCGTGCCACTGCCACTGCACTCCAGCCTGGGCAATAGCGTGAGACTCCGTCTCAAAAAAAAAAAAAAAAAAAAAAAAAAAAAAAAAAAGAAAACAATAGAAATTTGTAAAAGGCCAAAAGAAAATAACTATAGACCATATTCTCCAGCAAGCTGAAATAGCCTTCAAAAATTCATATAAAATAAAGACAATTTTCAAGCAAACAAAAGCTATATGACAATTTATTACCAGTAGAACTGGGCTAAGACAAATATTAAAAGGAGTCTTTGTAGCTGAAAGAATTTGATTCAGAAAGAGCATGAAAATGCAGAGAAGGTAAATATGTGAGTAAATTCAAGTGAATACTGATCGCAAAAAAATTATAATATTAAATTTTGTGATTTAAAAATAAAAAAATACATACACGTATGTATGAAACTAAAATGTGTCAAGCTAGCACAAGGTCGGAGGGGTTTAACTAACATAAGTTGTACTTAAATCCTAGTATTGTTTGGAAAGTGATAAAAGTAGTAGTTCAAGTACCTAGGGGAACAAAATTAAAACAGGAAGCAATAGCGGAAAAACTGGAAAAATTAAACTTGATTAACTCAAAAGAAGAGGAGAGAAAGAGGAGTATAAAACAAGTGAACCAAATATAAAACAGAGAGTAACATGTCATCTACAATTTCACATATGTCAGTAATTACACCTAATATAAGTGGACTAAATATACCAACTAAAACTCAATGATTTCCAGACTGGGTTTAAATAATAAAGAAAGAGTCCTTATATATGAAGACAAAAAGTTTGAAAGGAAAGAATGGAAAAGATATTCCATGAAAACACTAATCAAAAGAAATCTGGTATAGCTATTCAGTACTATCATCAGAGAATGCAGACTTACAGGCAGGAGGCATTATTAGAAATAAATAAGGATATTTCATAATTACAAAAAATCAATTTTAAGGAAGATAAAACAATTTCCAATCTATATGCATTTAATGAAACAGCTTCAAAATATGTAAAGTATGTATCTCTCTTCATTATACTGGAATTCATAGTTCAGGCATGCTTATATCAGGGTAATGGTAGACACAGAGGAGGACAGTGGATACACCGTAAACTCAACTCTGCCTACCATTAGCCAAAGCAAGTCACGTGGCCGGCTCAAAAATCAGGGGGCAGGGAAGCATACGCCACTCACAGGCGCTGGCAAGGGACAGGTGCAGAATTGGTGCCAGTGATGCAAACTAGCACAGCATGTATATGTAAAAAGTGATAGAACAATTAAAGGAACTTCAGAGAGGTAGGTAGGTCTAACTTCATTAGCACACCAATGAAGCAATACAAACTTGGACTATCTCAGGAGTTATGAAAATTTCCCATGTCTCAAATTCTAACCAATGACAGGTAAAATTTTCAAAGGGAGAAAATAAAATTTGCTCCTTTTGTCCAGTCACTATTAATTTTGTTTTATTGGAAACCTCCACTTGCCATCTGTTGTTCCTACAGAAAACAGTACAGCACTCAGTTAATCCATATGAAACTGCTAATATTCAACTGTATTTGATCTACAAAATTGGCAATATGTGGTTCAACCTAATTTAGTGAAGCTAGAATGATGAATAAGAAGAGGACTGACTGGTAATAGCATAGATACATAAGACAGAGTCTGAATGACATATAAAACTATTTGAAGACTAAGTGATAAGAAAATGTAACAGAAAATGCATGAATAAAGAATTACCTATGAGTAATAAAAAATGATTTTCACTTGGGACATTATAAAAGAAATCTTCATGAAAAGAACAGTTTAGAATTCTGTTAATTATCTGGGCTGTACTCCAAGTATTAACATTTTAGAAAAGAATCCACCACTCCCAGACGCCCTCCCCCACCAAATTTTCCACCATTAAGGGACAAAAAAAGTGGCAAACCAAGCTCTTCTTGGTTATTTATACAGTCAACCTTCAATACTTTTTACTTCATGAATTATTGCCATGACTTACAAAGGAATAGAAGCCCAATCTCAACGTAACAGAAACGTGAATCAGACAAAAGCCATGTTTGAGTATTATCCAGTGAAAATAGTAAAACAGTAGCATGGAGTGGGATGTGAGCCCTTAAAATCTGCGCTAGTGGACTGGGAATTAAAGAGATGGAAAGGACACTAACCACTTGAGAAAACAACAGGAAGAGGACTGTTCTAGTTTTTCATTAATATCAAAGAAAGTGGAGTGATTTAAAGAACTCTGAAACTGAGGATAATTAAAGGTGGCACGATAAAAAGGAGGAAGGCACAGAATCAAAAACTAAATGTTTATATACAATACAATGAGGCTTGATGCCGTCTCTCTGAAAGGAGAAAAGAAGCTGCTGCCATCAATCAATGTAGCAATATAGCAAAACAAGTATCAATATAATTATCCTTTATAAAGCCTGAGCAGTTATTACCCATCAAGAACATGGAATTGATAGTCAGAGGACTGGAGTCCTCTCCCTGTCTCTGGTATTATTTGTAGCTCCTGCACTGCCGGACCTTGGTGTCTTCTCAGATTGCTCACTTGGAATATCTGGGTGTTAATAACTGCCTTTCTACTACATAAAGATGCATCAAATAGCAGATGGAAGAATGGAAACATAACTGTAAAATCTTATATTTGCTATTTTTACTAGAGTTATGACAATTTTTAATACTACAATTTATAACAATATAATCTCCAAGATACCTGCCTTGCCTGGATGGCTAGTATAAGAGAGAAATAAATATCTGAAATTTGGATTCATTATTCGGATTTTGTAATCATCTATCAGACTTTTTTCTGAATTGCTTCATTCATTCATTCACTCAATGCAAAGCTATGGGGCACTTAGTATGTTCCTGGCTCTGTATTAGTTGCTGATGTTACAGCAATGAATGTGCCTTACCTTGGTGTAGCCTGAAGTCTAATGAGGAAAAAGGAAATCAGGCCTCTAATAAGACAGATACGGATACATTATAAAAAGTGACTATAGCACATGAAGGCATACTATAGGCTTCCTGGGAAGTTATAATGAGGAACCAAATTTAGAGTGACGGCCTAGGAACCGTCATTTAAACTAAGATCCAAAGGAGGAAGAGTAAATAGCCAGTTGAGAACACGGGGAAGGAGCATTTCAAGCAGGGGAGACCACAGGCATAAAGGCTTTGAGTCAGTAAGAAGCTTGATACAATTGACAGTGGACAGGTAGCAGGTGATGGCAGCAAGAGGTGCCACTGGAGAGTTATCCAGGGACAAGCTCCTCCAGGCCTTGCTGGGAGTCTGGATGTTATTTTAGGAACAATGGAAAGCCACTGATGGTATTAAACAGGGACATAATTGTATTAGTTCAGCATTTTTAAAAGGTAACTTGAGTTGCAGTGTGGAGAATATAATGTAGTATGTCAGCTATGAGCAGACACAGAATGACCTAAACTTGGAAGGCAATTTCCATCTTCCGTGGGACACCAAGTTTAGATTAAGTCGGTAGTAGAGCTGGAGAGAGCTGAAATCAGGCAAGGTGTAATGTGGAGGGAAGAATACAGAATTTCGTGATTCACTGGACATGGAGGGCAAGGGAGATAGATGCGTCAAGGACTCATAGGGTTCTGGCAAAAGAATCTGGGAGTTCCCTTTTGTTCTTGAGAGATGCCCTCAAAGGCCTGGGCAGGCAGTAGAGCATAGGGAATTTATTTTTCTAAGGGCTCTGGGAACCAATCCTAGTGTCTTGGGTGTGGCTTTAAGCATGTTTGAACAATCGGATGTGCATGTTTTTCCTAGGAATCATCCTGATTATTGTGTGGACTAAAAACTGGAAAGGTCAAGACCAGAGATGAACAGCTGATTTAGGAGGCTGGTGCTCATTTAGGCTAAGCTGGAGGGAAAGACAGAAATTCAAAACATTTAGGAGACAGAATCGGGTTTCAGTCAATAGGTGGCTGTTGGTATCGTTTTATAAGATGGAAGACAATGGAAAATGAGAAGATAGACAACTGAGTTTTAAGTGTTCACAGAGCCAGTGAAGAGAGGTTGGTACCAGAGGTTGGAGCTGGGCTGCAGATACATATTTGAAAGTTATCAGCCAGCGTGTAAATGCTACTGAAAACTCATGGAAGTGGATAAAAGGCTCAGAGAGAGCTTGGGAGCAGGATAGAAGACCTAGAACCAATCTGTGGATAATGTTAGCCTTTAAGGAGTGGCAAGAAGAGTAGCATGCAAAGGTGCATGGAAAAACAGGTGTCAAGAAGGGCCCAAGGCCATCTGTGCTCATGGCTTTATTCTGCACTTGAGCAGCAACTCTGGGAGAACCTACAACCGATCCCCAGGCTATAAGTGGAAATAGAGGTACATTCATAGACTAAGCCAGGAGTCTGTGACAACACATACAGTTTAAAGGAATAATGAATCTATCATTGCAAATGAAGTGTAGAAAAGCTAATAAAACTACGGCTGGGCAGTCCCAGCTATTCAGGAGGCTGAGGTGGGAGGATCCATGGGGCCCAGGGGTGCGCTATGATGATCAGGTGTCTGAACAAATTTTAGCATCAAATGGTGATCTCTCCAAGCGGAGGACCACCAGGTTGCTTAAGGAGGCGTGAACTAGCCCAGCTCCCAAATGAAGCAGGTGAAGGCTCCCGAGCTGATCAGCAGCGGGACTGTGCCTGTAGCCACTGCACTCCAGCCTGGGCAGCACAGTGAGAACTTGCCTCTCAAAATACAAAGAAATAAACTGATAAATACATAACTAGATAAATGGGAAGAGATGCTGCATGGCAGGGATATTATAAGTCATTATAAGCAATGTTCTAGAAAACAAACAGGGCAGTGGAAATGCAAATGAAAATACTGAAACTACCATTATTAACATAAGTCCTAAAGGATTGTATTACTGTCAACAATAAAAATAAAATGACCATACTTGAACAATTATTCTTCTAAGGCACAAAAGACAATGTAGATGTCCACTTGTTCTAAATAATTACTTTTAGTTAGTTAGCAATGGTCATATATTATCTGTCTGCATGTTTGGGTTTTTTTTACTAGTAATCCCTTATGGCCAACAGCATGTTTACAGAAGTTAATGGTGCCAGCAGATTGCATGGCAGCTGCATCGCCCACTGGCCCTTCCTGGAATCAGGCATGGCGCTTTGATCTTCCTGGTACCAACCTCCAGCCCAAGGAACCGCAGTAATATCTCTTCATGAAGGAACATCAAGTTAATGGCAAATCCCATCAAAGAGCATGTTCTACTCTGAAGTCAGTAAACCTGAAGTTGTTTCAGAGTAATGAGAGGAGAAGGTAATTTCATAGCATCAAAGAGAAATTCTAAATATCAGACATCTTAGCCATTGAAACAGACAGCACAGTTATAGGCCCCAGAAAAAAAACAGGGATGGAAGGAAATGAACAATAAGTGGAAGAAAAAAGACTGTTGGTAAAGCAACACCATTATATTTAGCCCTGTAGAAGTGTAAACACTAAAAAACAGAGGCAGACTTAGGAAATGAACTGGGTTGTACACGGGTTAAGTAATAAAATGGAAAAATAGTATCCGAGACATTAAATGCTGCATGAATGACAGATGTTGTTATCATGCTTTAGAAAATTAATACTCTGCAGGGCTAAAGCTGTGACTAGGCAGAGAATGGGAGTGACTGTGTGTAAATGGTGTGATATGAACGTCCGGCCTGACCCAAGTTGAAGCCACTTAAGACATTTCCATCCAGGCTACTCTTTGACTTGTTCTCCAGTTTTATACAAGGGTATTTTTAAATTTTATTCCATTTTGACAATAATTTTAAAGCATTTTTATGATAATGTAAAGAAAGAATACAAGTATGCTCTAGAACATCAAGTGGCAACTGTGTCACTGAGTACCACCAAATAATTTCACTGCCTGCTTTTTGTTTGCATTATATTCATGTCAGCTCCATCCTTTCCACTTTTATAACAAGGAATAGATGAGAAAAGAGGCTGACTAAACACAGGCTCCCACCAACTGAAGATCAAGTGAAGCGACAGCATGCTGTGCAAAAGAGGACGTTAGTAGAGAAAAACACAGAGAACTAAGAGATTGCGAGAAATCACCCCACTGCCCCCAGTACCACTCCTGTTTTCCCAGACAGGGTGTCATCTCAGCTTCAGAAAAATAGCATCATCTGTTGTTAGTTTGAATTGTATTAGGTTGATTAGATGTCTACCACATTGCAAGCACTTTGCTAAACTCTGGGAATCTAAAGACAAATAAGTTTCAGTTCAGGTCCACCTCTAAATTCGACTATAAAAGACAGTAACTGAAGTCCATATTGTCATGGGAAGACACTAGAAGCTTTCCATAAAAACCAGTTCCACTTGCCCAGCTATTTAAAAAGACAGAAAAAGTCAAGTTCAACATTTCATGCTGACATTGGCTTTCACAGTTTGGCTTTGACAGAATCTCATGCTGACCTTGATTTCACACAGGGAATAAAGGCCACTTACTATATGCACATCCGTACACTTCGATCCGCATTCCAATCCTACCCCTGGGGTTCCAGGTTAAAGGGAGAAAGCGCAGGAACCTGGCTTCAAAGGGAGGCTGGAGTCTGTAGTGCACCACACTGTCTGCGTTTGTGTTTCCTGGAAAACCCTAGGAGAAAACAGAGAAAGGGATCAATGTATCTGCAGGATGTACCATCTTCATGTTGTCACCTCTCATGGCAATGAGCAATGTACGCTCGCTTTGCTAATATGCAAAAAGCTGCTGTTTTAAAGGAAACACTGCTAATGGTTAACAAGGATGTGACAACCTCTCCAGTCCCTGGATTAGTCACCATTGTCTAAGTTATCTTTATTTACAAGGTAGTTTAAATTTCATCCACACCATTACAATGACTATAAACATGGCGACCTCCATGAAGTTCACTTTTCAAAAATGCTATCCCACAAATTCCTCCCTAATCAAGTGGTAAGGATGCTCACAAAAAGCCACATGACATGGCAGGGCAATCAAGCACCATGGTCACACGCAAAGGAGCAGCAGTGAGAATCCTGGAATCTGCAGTGAGATAGTTGGAAGGGACCTAGACGTGATTCCAGCCCCACACTCTTAATTTATAAATGAGAAACTACAGTCTAGGAAGAAGAAAGGACTCTCTGGAGGTAGGACAGCTATCACAGAGTGTGGCAGGATTACATCTGGCTTTTATTTCAACGGCAGCATTCATTCCATGTTATCAGGCTGAATCCACTTCACAGCGAACTCAGCTGCACGCACCTGTGGCCTGCTTCCCGGGAGCGTCAAGAGGAGCACACTGCCACTATCTGCTCCAGGGCAAAGGGGCGTGCTTTCACTCTTCACTCCATCTTGCTATCTGAACATAGGGAAGGATCAGAGTGCAAGCAAACAAAGTTGTTTTAGATATTTTTTTCATTGTTTTCAGATTTTTAAGAATATGGCATGTGTGAGAACAAGGAAAGGGTTAATGCTCTTGTGCTATCACCTAACATGACTGGGGCACATAGTTAATATCTATGTATGGCACAGGCCAGCAGTTAGTTCAACCAAGAATCAAGAATGTTTCCTACCTAATTATTTTACTTTACTAAAGAATGTACCAGGCTTAGGGCCGGGCACATTGCCTCACGCCTGTAATCCCTGCACTTTGGGGGCTGAGTCGGGCGGATCATGAGGTTAGGAGATCTAGACCATCCTGGCTGACACAGTGAAACCCTGTCTCTACTAAAAATACAAAAAAAGTCAGCCGGGTGTGGTGGCGGGCGTCTGTAGTCCCAGCTACTCACGAGGCTGAGGCAGGAGAATGGTGTGAACCTGGGAGGTGGAGCTTGCAGTGAGCCGAGATTGCACCACTGCACTCCAGCCTGGGCGACAGTGTGAGACTCCATCAGAAAAGGAAAGGAAAGGAGAGGGGAGGGGAGGGCAGGGGAGGGGAGGGGAGGGCAGGGGAGGGGAGGGGAGAGGAGAGGGAAAGAAAAAGAAAAGGAAAGGAAAGAAAAGAACAAAAACAAAAACAAAAAACAATGTACCAGGTTTAACAACAAAACAAAGAGAATGAAGATCAGCCTGCCTAGTATCAGACCACCAATGGGTCTCCCTGTGTAAAAACACACGGAAATAAAAATATAGGAAATGCCTTAGTGAATGTGATCAATTTCAAATGCTAGTGTAGATGTCAGAGTTGGTAATAGTTCATCTATTACTAATTCATGCCAATTCCGAGACAATCATTTCCCTTTTTTTTTTTTTTTGAGACAGGGTCTCACTTTGTCTTCCAGGCTGGAATGCAGTGGCACGGTCTTGGCTCACTGCAACCTCTGCCTCCCAGATTCAAGCAATTCTCATGCCTCAGCCTCCCCAGTAGCTGGCATTACAGGAGCACGCCATGACACCTGGCTAATTTTTGTATTTTTAGTAGAGACGGGGTTTCACCATGTTGGCCAGGCTGGTTTCAAACTCCCAGCCTCAAGTAATTTGCCCACCTGGGCCTCCCAAAATGCTGGGATTACAGTCATTGAGCCACCATGCCCAGCCAGAGATAATCATTTCACTTTTGTTCCAACTAAAGGGTCATGTACATCAACATTTTTTGAGTTAACAATCGCTATACCAACTTCAGGTAAAATATTTGCATACCCTCTGCACTCACAACCTTCTGTCTGGACAGCCCAGGCTGACCTATATAAAAGAAGCCATATCCCAGCTCCACCACCTCCACCACCTCAAGCCCTGTTACTCTCTGCTGCAAGCTGCAGTTTCTTCATCAGTAACATTGATCTTGAAGGACTGGAGCACTGATTGAGATAACACCTGGAAATCAATCAGCCTACCACCTGTGTGGAGGTGGCTGCTGCGACTGTGACCCAGGCTGGTCATTGTTGGCATGGTTGGTAGAGATGGTTGATCCATCAGACTCTGAATCCTTTTATTTGGGTTCTAATTTGAGTTTAACATCTAAGACATACAGCCAAGCTAATACAGGAACATCAGATCCTATGAGCATTTTGACTCCAATGTTAAAATTCAGTTGCAGAATTAAAATCACATTTTTTCATAGCTGAATAAACTTTGTAAACTTCAGTAAAAACAATACAATAAAAACCTTTCAAAGGAACCCTACCAAAACAGAATTTTTTTCACCTTTATATGCCAAATGTTATTTCTTTCTCAATTTGTTTCAAAGTATAAACTCTGGAAAATATACTTCTGAGTGATGTGATAATAGCATCAAGTAGCAAAATAAAATTTAATGTCAATTTTTGCTTAATTAAAATAGATTAACATTTAAGCAACTTTAAATAGACATTAATCATTTATGAATAAGGCAGATGAGAAACATACTCTTTGCAACTTCAGAGATATCAATAAAAAATCAAACATTTATTACATATGACTAAAAAATATATATATATATATATTTTTTTTTTTTTTTTGAGACGGAGTCTCGCTCTGTCGCCCAGGCTGGAGTGCACTGGCCGGATCTCAGCTCACTGCAAGCTCTGCCTCCCGGGTTTACGCCATTCTCCTGCCTCAGCCTCCCGAGTAGCTGGGACTACAGGCGCCCGCCACCTCGCCCGGCTAAGTTTTTGTATTTTTTTTAGTAGAGACGGGGTTTCACCGTGTCAGCCAGGATGGTCTCGATCTCCTGACCTCGTGATCCGCCCGTCTCGGCCTCCCAAAGTGCTGGGATTACAGGCTTGAGCCACCGCGCCCGGCCTAAAATATATTTAAAAGTATATATAATCACATTAATGCATTTGAAATTTGAGAAATCACATTATTAATGTCTTATATAGAATTATAACCAGCTTTATGAGATACCAACCAAATGAACCATTGTTCTTTAAAGATAGAGGAATTAAAGAGAATACATTTTGGGCAGGAAAGAGTTATACTAGCATTTCACTGTCATAACATTCAGGGCTTATTATTGAAATAACCTTATCTGTAACAATAAAATAATGTGTGTCTTAAAAATATGCAGTGAAGTCTCTTATTCATTATATTCAAAGTTTGCTTTGAGAGTTTCCAGAGCAGACATGAATTCACGGGTGAGCACATGACCACTACGGATAGAAAGAATGGCGAACACAAAGACCTATTCCTGCTTTGTTTTATTAAGGTGGAAAAACGAAGCTTCCAGAAGGATAAGCCAGCTCTTACAGAAATATGCAACCTTGAACAATTCTGCAGAGGCTTACATCTTCATTTTAGACTAAATAACAAAAGTTACAGCTCTGTGGAGAGGGTACAGAGAATGGTTTTTGGAAGCCATAGTCCTTCAAATTCTTTTCTGTCTTAGCAGGCATGTGACCTTGGGAGAAATGATCATCTTTCTTTGTAAAGTAGAAAAATTACATCTATCTGGCAATCTTGGTAAGAATTAAACTAGTTAATGTATATAATGTATTTGTAAAATTATAAATCATTTATTTTTTTACAGCATTCCTCTGAAATTTGTGTGTGTGTGTGTGGTGTGTTCATGTATGAAAGCTCCATCTTACTGAAAGTCACTAAGTTTGATGTGGATTCTCTGTCTTTGATGGCATTCTAGCTAAGGATTATATTAAGTAATCAAAAATGAATATTTTCAGATAAAATTATCAGTTTCCCTAGGTATACATGAAAGTGACTGAAACCTGTGGCTTGGAGTCCACTCACATGCTGGAAATAGGTTTCATAAATAATTTAGGAATTAATGACATTAGTGAAAAATTTTCAACACTCTACTTTGATTTTTAGCGGTCACATGAGCTAAATCTAACAGTCACGGTCAGTGATGCTGCTCATGTGATATCCTGGTCTGCAAAATGTTAAGCACATGGATACTTGTGGTTGAGTATGAAATACCAGATTGACAGCCATCAGCAGAAAAAAATCTGTCAATGTTTAAGACTCATCAACAATTTTTTTAAGAAGACTGTTAGAAATTTATTTTTCCAAATTTGTCATTTTGCAGTTTCTGTTTTAGTGGATTTTTATCAAATCTTTATTTTAAATTACAAGATACTGAATTTTAAAATAAGCATTAAATCTCTACTATGCATAGGGCCACCACTGTCCTGTGCAATTTCACGCCTCAATTCAGTTAGTGCTCACAAAAGATGTTAGAAAAGCTTGTCTAAAAGAAATAGATTCTTCAGCAGCTTCAGTTTATTATTAGTTTCCCAAACACTCAAATGTACTACAAGAGATTCTTATTTTAATATGCTGTTATTATTTTAAGCTGTCTGTGTGGGGGGTAAGAAAGTGCCCGTGAGTCCTTGAGTTCTAATTTTGTTTCCTTAATGGCCAGACTGTGCTGATATTGGACACAAATTTTAGTGTTTGTAATCTCAGCTTCTTTATAAGTAACATGGGAATAATACTAACTGCTTTGCCCAATTATAGCTTGTTGGAAGATGTTTCTGTAGGTGACTTGAAAATTCTAAGGAACTATACAAATGAAAGATACTGTTAAGCTGCTCCCTGTAATGCCTGTTAACAAGATTATTTGATTAAGACACTTTGTTAATTATAAGTGTTGTATGAAGAAATTGTATTAACTCTAAGTATAGAGCATTAATAATATAATTACCATGACATATGCCCTAATATTTTATGAAGCAATTAAAATGTTTCTATAGATTATTAAAAATTAGCATATTATCTTTATCACCTTAGTATGACTAGTACAATTCTATTTATGCAAAGAGTTAATCAGTAAAAAGCAAAATGAAAGATATAAAACAATATGATATGTAAGTGTAAATATGTGTGAACAAAAGAATTGTAATTTTTAAAAGAATATGTACAAATAAAACACATTGGACTGGGGAAATGTGAATCATGTATAAAAAATATAATTAATGAATGAATGAACACCAAGGCAAGAGCAGGGCCTTATGCAGACCAGACTGATCGTTCCTTAATGATTTCCCACCGAGGAAGGTGACTCATGGAAACCTTGGCCTCTGATGTCTAAATACAATAAATAAACAAAAAAGTGGCTCCAGCACGTGGACCCAGTGCCTGCTGAAGAGCTGTTAACTTCCGCTGCTGCCCCCTCAACCTCCTCTGTTCTCAGGATGCCCCTGGGTGAAGAAAGGACTCCCGGCAAGTGGGACCTGGGGCTGCCACAGAGCCCTCCCATGGACACACACAGGACTGTGAGGCCATGGCTCCAGCAGGATGCTGGCTCCTGCGATTGTCAAAGACTTCAGCTCAGTTGTGGAGTTTCCCGTAAGTCATCAAAGATACATCATATGATGAACACAGGATGCAAGGCTAGAGAGACCTGGGTCTGAGACCAAGTCCCAGCATGTACTGGTTCTGTGACTGCGGGTAAGATACTCAAACACGCAGAGCCTTCTCCTCTGAACACTGGGGAGAATGACGATCGGGACTCACAAGAGTCTCACGTATCTCTAAAGCTCTTAGCATAGGACTAGCATGTGGTAAATAATCAATTAGTAGGAAACATTGCTTATTGCTATCTGTTAATACTAAGTGATATTTCCCCTTACTCATTCTCACAATGCTACTCTTTGAAAGCCAGGATGAATCTATGGACCTTCTCCTGTGATTCTCAGCCGGACTCAACGTAATCCCTTAAGTCTACATCCCCTCACTAGCAGATGACATTAGGCAAGGATGATACTGCTTTTGTCCCTGCTATTTTCAGAAGATGACAGATAATGGTGTAACATTCATAACTGCTTCTTATCTAAATTAGGATCGATAAGTGCCTATGTGAACAGTTGCACTTAATTATTTTAAAGTGCTCATGTATGCATTATTAGTATTTTACTAACCATTAGAATACAATGTTTATTAACACAAATAAGTGTGACTCTGCCTTTTTCTAGCATTATTAAATGAACTGAAGTAGGAATTAAGAAATGTGGGTGATGGCTCCAGCTTTTTCATTAATTAGCTGTGAGAGCAATGGTATGTCACCTGAGGCTTCACGTTAGCTGGAAAGCACGCTACAAAGGACTATGGTGCCGGGCGCAGTGGCTCACGCCTGTAATCCCAGCACTTTGGGAGGCTGAGGCCGGTGGATCACCTGAGGGCAGGAGTTCGAGACCAGCCTGACCAATATGGTGACACCCCATCTCTACTAAAAAAACAAAAATACAAAATTTAGCCGAGCATGGTGGCGTGCTGCTGTAGTCCCAGCTACTCAGGAGGCTGAGGCAGGAGAATCACTTGAACCGGGGAGGTGGAGGTTGCAGTGAGCTGAGATTGCGCCATTGCACTCCAGCCTGGGTGACAGAGTGAGACTCCATCTCAAAAAAAAAAAAAAAAAAAAAAAAAAAAAAAAAAAAAAAAAAAAAGAATACTGTGGAATGTAAAGTTTTCTCTAGCACTAAAAAAGCATGGCCTGAAATAGTGAGTTTAGACAAAAATAATTGTTAGAGGGAAAATCAATGAATAATTAATGACAGCAAGAGTACCTTTCTGAAAAAAATGTATGTGCATATACACTTATGCATATCTTTAATTAAATATATATAATCATTGAAAAATGAAACACTGCAAATATATTTGTACATTGATACTTGAGCATCCTATCATTTTTTAAATAAAAATGAATTAATTTACCATGTTTGAATCATAAGTCAAAAAGAGAAAAACAAAGTGTAGTGCATGTTTAAGAAAGACAAATAAATGTTTCCTTGTGTTTGCTCACTACTGGTAACTGTGAGGAAATGATCATTCAGAAACATAAAGCAATCCAAAATATGAATCAAGATTAACTTAAATGAAAATTTTAAAATAATCCAGATAATGAGGAGAGCAGAACTGGCCACTTAGCTCTCTGTATATAGTGCATATAACTAAACATATCGCAGCTTAACAGGGCTTCTTACTGAGATATTGCTATTGACCTTAAATGATCACATTAAATGTTACAATACCTTTTGTAAAAGCAGGTAATTCATCTAACTTGTCATTTGACTTGGATCTGGGACAAATTTCCTGTGTGAGATCGATCAGCATGTATTCTTGCTCTCAGGATTCCTTATTATAATTATAAACCTTTGTGCTTTATAAAAGTTCAGGGTATTATGCTGGTGCCATCTCTGGTTTCTCAGAGACTTTCAACAACCAGCCTAGTTCTGGGACATGGTAGGCACCGTTGTAAAACCAGGAATTCTTCAAGGAGAATAAATGTCTGCTGTGTTGAATTTTATGCTAGGTTCCCCAAGATCTGCACCTTTTTCTCAACCCTCCCAGTATTTACCAGTGTTTAATGCATAGTTGGTTCCAGGCAAATACTGGTGCATTGACTTGATTGTTAGAGTTAGTCTTCCTAATGCTATATTCTATCCAGTCTCTCTAAACCCAGCTCCTCGTTTCGCCATGAGGAGCCGCACCTGTCTTCCTTTGCCTGGGTGACTCAGAGATGCCCACTCCATCTTCATCTCTGGACTCACCACAAGTAATTACTTAGTACTTCCCACCAACTGCAGAGCAATTTACTTAATTGGAATGTTTTCACACTTTTTCATCCCTCAGAATCAACCTGCACAGATGAAAAAATTAGCTAGGGAATCACTATTATTAAATCAACGATCTAATCAGCTTTTGTTATTCTAACTGAAAACTGTAATCATTTGTTTGTTTGACATATTTACTCTCTGACCATCAGATAAATTCACTTATTTTGTCCATTTTAACTATGATCAAATATATATTTTTTCACATAAGAATCTGTGAGCATTAAACTGGATGTTCCATATGACCTTATCCCTGAATATTAGATGTTGGATATGCACATACAAATGGTTATGATTGTTATGATCAGTG
Source organism: Macaca thibetana thibetana (assembly GCF_024542745.1). Classification (NCBI taxonomy): domain Eukaryota; kingdom Metazoa; phylum Chordata; class Mammalia; order Primates; family Cercopithecidae; genus Macaca; species Macaca thibetana. The sequence goes on along the minus strand of NC_065592.1, from coordinate 107,303,139 downwards.
TGGCATTATGGAAAATAGTTCATAGTCTTGATAGTCTGAGAATCGCTATGATGATAGTTTCAAAAACATTTAGGATACTTGTTCGCTATTTTTAATTTTAGTTTTTAGCAACAAAAATCATTTAAAAGCAAACAAAATTATTTCACCATAGTTTTACATTTGTAATCATTTATAATATGTTCTAAGAGAAAGCCATCTCTACCTACAAAATATCTACTGCATAAGATGCAATTTTATATCTCTGTGTCTCTCTCACACAAGATCCATCAATGAACAATATTGACAGCATTGAGAATAAGAATACTGAATGAGTCAGGCCCAGGTTGAGTATTTTCTGTCACTATGAGGCAGTCACATCCTCCTATTTGGTTAGGATCTGCAAACAGAGTAACTAGACTCAAAAGGTGCCACCTGCCTAGAATAACATTAGTATTAGATAATAGGACTTGCTCGTAGCTTATCTGGCAGTGCACTAAAAATTCTGTGTCTATGAATTTGTAAAACAGCAGCAACAACATGAGGTACATGGAAGTTCAATGTCCTAGGGTCAAAGTTGCGCTTTGAAACTGCCTTTGCACAAATTCTAACAGTGACATTGAAACTGCCTTTGCACAAATTCTAACAGTGACAAAATTCTGGCAGTGGGGAGACCTGATCTAGTTAACTCCCCTCTTGCCCTTGACCTTCAAGCTGCCTTTAATCATTCCTGGCCTTGGGCAAGCCAACTGTGGGAGACCTTTAGTCTATAGTTTAAATGATAATAGCCCTTCCCCAAAACTAAAGCTAATGACAGACCACCAGGCTAGGAGAATAGAGGAGCCTAAATTCTGCTAAAATGTAGACATAAATGATTGCTAGCCATTTGTCCAGAGGTCACGAGATATGCAACTTCCTCATTAATTCCAGCAGATAACATCAGTATCGTAGAATCTAAGATTAGCCTTTTGAGGTATCTTTTCAGGTTTTTTGCATGTCTGACTACCGATGGCTCCACCTGGACCCGCCAACCGCTCCTGTGGCCCCACCCAGAAGTAACTCGGTATGCAGGAGAATCATTTCCCACACCCTATGATTATACCCCCAACCAATCAGCAGCAAGCATGCATTGCCTAGCCACCCCCAGCCCTTCACCCAAACTACCTTTGAAAAACGCCTAACCTATGAGCCTTCGATGAGACTGACTTGACTAATAACTTCATCTCTAAAGTGGTGTGGCCAACCTTGAGTTAATTTAAACTCCTTCTTTACTGCAAATACGCAAATACCATGGTTTTTTTTTTTTTTTTTTTTTTTTTTTTTTTTTTTGCAGCCAGCAAGAAGAACCCATTGGGCAGTTACACAATCAGAAGAGCTACTGTGGCTTGTAGAAAGCCTGGCATACACAGAACAACAGAATCCAACAAGACAACAGGAGAATAACCAGTAGGTCTACAGTCAGGGCCTAGGTTCTGAGTAAGCACACCACTAGCAATTCCTTTATTCTCCAGATGGAAAGAGTAGAATAGTTTACCACAGTTATGAATACATGTGGGGAGACAATAGGTCCTTAAAGGGTTTGAAAGGCTTTTCAGCTTCTTCTGTTACAGTAGTTAGTCAGACATGAGTAGAGAAGAAGAGGACCCCTCAACCCCAGGAATTTCAGGCAAACATCAGGTGATGGTCAGGCAGTTGTTACACTGTCTCTCTAAAATAGTAATTTTATTTTATTTCCCACAATGCCAGGGAAAGGCAGTCTCGCAGTAGATACAAACACCTGAAACTGGTGATCAGAAGCTTCCCGATATGATCTCAGGAGCTGGGTGAGTGACTCAAGCATGCACACTAAGAGGCAAAACGGCAGAGTTTAACTGGTATATGACCTCCTTCTAGGAACATGCATACAATTCCAGTGAACACACTATGCCTATGTCCCCTCCCAAGTGCTGACAGGCCACTGTGCATGTGGAATGCCAATGTATAAAACCCCAAGTCGGGAGGCTGAGGCAGGAGAATGGCGGGAACCCGGGAGGCGGGGCTTGCAGTGAGCTGAGATCTGGCAACTGCACTCCAGCCTGGGCGACACAGCGAGACTCCGTCTCAAAAAAAAAAAAAAAAAAACACCCAGTCAAAGGGCAAACTGTGCACTTGAATCTCTCAGGTCGCCAGCTTGGCCCTCTTCCAAATGTACTTGACTTCCTTTGGTTCCTGCTCTGAACCTTTTTAATAAACATTCACTCCTTCTCTGAGTCTCTGCCTCAGTCTCTCCCTCTGCCTTAAGCTCCTCGGTTGAATTCCTTCTTCTGACGTAGCAAGAACTGAGGTTGTTGCAGACCTGTACAGATCTGCCACTGCTAACATGACCCCAGTAAAGGTGCCAGTGATGTTTGATGTAACATCTCAGTGAGAGGCTTCACCTTTTCAGAACAGGCAGGGATCCCCTGACTGCAATTCCCAACCAACCCCCAAAACTGGCAAACTTGATTTTTAATGATGGGTGGCTTAATTTGTAAAACAGGCTGACTCTAGGATGGGACTGTTTTTTACTGGCCAGTCATAAATGTCCCAAATACTTGAGTTCAGTTTGACACTATTGCTATTTACCTAGGGATGTTTTATATGCTTAGGAAGCTTAAAATTTGTAGCAAAGTTACATTTTCTTCTTATCACATGCAAGGTGTCAGCAGCTATCAGTGATTCATCTGCATATTGAATCAGCATGAAACTCTAAGGTGAGGAAAATTACTTTAAGTTCTCCTGAACAGTAAATATCCAGAGAATACAGTAGGTGAATCTCTGAATCTTGAGGAATCCATTGCCACAAATACTGAAAGCTGCCATAGGTAAATGTAAAGACGAACCCTGATTTCTCATTTAAAGGTACAGAAAAAAGCCTGGACAAAAGTCTAATGCAGAAAAATATGTAGTTAACATAGGTATTGTAATTAAAATAGTAGCAAGGTCAGGTAGCACAAGCACAGGTACCAGAAGAATCACAAACATATTTATTTCTATAAGATCCTGTACAAATCCATGAACAGGTCCACCTTCCCTGTCAAATTTTCCTTCCTTTTTCACAGGTAACACAGAAGTATTACAAAGTGAATGCCCCTTATTACAGCTCATTTTCCTAATTAAAAAATGTATAGATTCTATTTCTTATAATTGAGCTATTCCCTGTTGTAAGCTATTTAATTATAGGACTGATATATTTTACTAAAATATTTGTTACTGGGATTCAGAAAAATGGATCTACTTCTTGTGAATTTCTTGATCTATTCCAGTGTAAGGTGAGATTGCCACTCCCAACTGTCCCTATTGGTTTCAGAAGGCACATCTTTACCATATCAGGTGCCTTGTCTCCCAGGGCTCCAAAATAATTTCACCTAGAATACAGAATGGGTGGCGGGCATTAGTTTACACAGTGAGTCCCTTTCCAACAAATATAGCTAGATGCATCAGGAGACTAGATAAAAGCATGCTTCTTTTACAAAGGATCTATTTGCAGAGTAATTTCAGAGCAGCAAGAACAGACACAAGGTTGTCCAGAGATACCCAAAACATTAAAAAAAAAAAAAAAAAGGTCAGAAGAAATTACAGAATACATGGCTCCAGGGTTCTCTCTCTCTCTCTCTCTCTCTCTCTCTCTCTCACACACACACACACACACACACACACACACACACACAAAAGGAACACGAAAAGATTAAGATGGGGAAAAGAAACAGACACATAAAAGTCTCTGCTTCCCAACTCAAAGGTTTCCTCATTATGTCAGTTTTGCCCACTAGTTTGCACCGTTTGCCAATTATTTCTCATCTAGTTTCTCAGGAGAAAAATCTCCTAGAGAAGATAATAAAGCTTCAGACTCAGGTTGAATCCTTTGCATCTTCCTTAATTTCTTCAGCATCCCCTTTTTGAATATCCTGGTTTCTTACAACAGTGATACATCAACTTTCCATTAGGGCATTCCTTTTTATTTGTTGTTGGCTCCCAATAAAGTCTGTCTCCTCTGTGAACTGGGCAGCTAACACTGCAGCCTGAAGTTCTTCCCCACATTTTCCCAAAACGGATTGCTGGCACCAACTGCCCGCCCTTGCCATCTAACTATTTTTTCTCCTGACAATTGCTGGCAGGGAAATTCCTGGCAACAAGGCCGCTATAAAAGGTAGAGGACCAAGGATATATTCTGATCTTCCCTTGGATTGAGCCCCCCAAATTTAGAAACTGCTTCAGTGCACTGCTGATGAAAAGCAACAGGGACACACCTGCCTCTTGAGTGCGTTATTGTAGCACTGCTAGAGGTCACCATACGCAGAGAGGCTCCAAGGACTGCCACCAGCAGTCCCTCACACTGAGTTATGGAAAGAGGTGGATGGCTGGTTTCCTGAGGCCCCCTGATGAGGGGCTTACAATTTGGCCTCTATCACACCTGTTCCACTAGTTGAGCGAGTCAGCCAGAGGCAACAGATCACACAGCAGCCAGTTTCTATCCTCATGTGTGTAGCTATATGTTGACAAAATGCTGCAGAGCACTTCTGCAAATTTGTGTGAATCTTCCCAGAGCAATAGAAAAAAATCTCTTAAGTATATCGATGTGGGGGAAGGCAATATGGATTCTGGCGTTTGTGTCACTGCAGTTGCAAAGGAATAGGGCTGATTTTCAGCATGAAATGAAAAATAAGTTGGTTTGTACGGCACTGTAGTTTCAGTCCCTGTTATGCCATAGTAGTCTGACTCCCTCCATTTTTTCTAAGTTTTTAAGGCAACTAACCATTCAGCAACCCAAAACCTTTATTCTAGGATACAATCTCTTACCCAAACTCTCACTGACTCTTTGATCTTTCTTCTGAATAATTTATAGATCCTTAGTTATGTTTTGCATATTCAGTTTAGAGGGAATCACAGAGATGGGATCAGAACTAAGACATCCAATATCAGGATATTCTAATAAAGCTAACAATTTGCTCCTTCTAAAAGGAATTCATCCCAGGTTTCCAATTCATCCAAGAGACCATTACCTCCCTCCTCTGAGATCCCAGATTGAGCAAAGAAGGGTGAAGAGAAGCAGAGGAAACAAAAGGAATGACAGCAGAGAAGGAATCAGAAGCCGGAGGAAGAAAAAGAGCTTTCAGTTTCTTATTCTATTCTTTCAGTTTCTAAATTCATTCTTTTTGGTTGTTCTTTTGTTTATTCCTGAATACTTCATCTCAGGAATATAAATTATCCATTTATTTGGGATTTTTTTTTCCTTCAAATCTCCGTGCATACACTAATTTGTCGGCTGGGCATGGTGGCTCATGCCTGTAATCCCAGCACTTTGGGAGGCCGAGGTGGGCAGATCACGAGGTCAGGAGATCGAGACCATCCTGGCTAACACGGTGAAACCCCGTCTCTACTAAAAACACACAAAAAAATTAGCCGGGCATGGTGGCAGGCACCTGTAGTTCCAGCTACTCGGGAGGCTGAGGCAGGAGAATGGCATGAACCCGGGAGGCAGAACTTGTAGTGAGCCGAGATCACGCCACTGCACTCCAGCCTGGGCTACAGAGCGAGACTCCATCTCAAAAAAAAAAAAGAGCCTTTCTCTGGCCATTGCAAAGCAGAATTTTCACAAGTTTACCCATTCTAAACATAACAGAGTGAAATAACCCTTTTTTTTTTTTTTTTTTGAGACACCGCACCCGGCCGAAATAACCCTTCTAAGAGAGAGACCTGCCAGTAACATTCTGGACTTCCTTTATTTTTCTGCCATTAAAACCTATGCTGAATCATAGGGGACCTGTGCGCCCATATTACACATTTTGCTCAACAATAACTCCAAATTTGTAGTAAGGGTTTGAAATTTTCCCTAGGAACCCAATCCTGCTGAGCCAAAGTAGATAATGGGAGACTTTTAAGCAAATAGTCGGGGTCTCTTACCTAATCCAAGAGGCCACATTTTATGTTAAAGTGTGTTTTATCACAATAAAATGACTTTTTAAGAAGGTGGCCACAAATCTTCCCACAAATTGACCCAATAGAAGCACCCACTCAAGAAGTCCCATCCTCATCACCAAATCGTAGGGGGGGGAAATCAATACTCAAAGAAACATGCCAATTCATAAACACATAATCAGTTGATTTTATTATTGGGCAAAACAAATACCCTGAATGTATGCAGATAGGCAGCAAGTGGCTACAAAGCTGTCATGAATATTCAGCTCCATTTATATGGAATTAATGTTGCAGTTACACATCATCCTACCTTCAGAAAATAGTCAGCAGATGTTCAGTTTGCACCAGTAATTACAGTGAGCTTACTCTGATGTTCTGTTTTACATATTTCTGTATCAGGCTTGCTCTGGTGTTAAGTTCCTCAGAATTCTCTATCAGGATCTATGGTTGTCCCAATAGGGCATTAGTACCTATGATTAGTCACATCTTTCAATATTCCTCAGCAAGGCTACATTGAACGGAGGTTCAGTTTCCCCACTGCATGAATCCTCCGGGTTCAGCTGGGTGAGCTTTTCATGTGAGCACTCACCCTCCCACAGCGATTATGCAAAAACCAAACCTCTTAACATCATACCTCTGTAAGTGACATGATTATTTAAAATGAAGTGACTGTTAATTAAAATCATATTCATACAGAGTTTCTATTTGCTGAAAATTTAAAGTTTGGTGGGGGTTTATAACTTTAAATGTCTCTCATTTGTTCTGAATGTAATAATTTGCTTAATTTTATGTATTTCTTGGAACTTATTTAATCAATTAGTACCGTGTCTGAGTATGTAAAGAGTATGCTAATGACATTTTAGAGGAAATCAAATAGACTAAGAAATGAAAGAGATGCTTCAATACTGTGAATATTGATGACAAAGAAGAAAGATAAGTAATCAGAGAGAAAAAAAGGGAAAATGCCTTGGACTAAAAAACACAAATACCAGAGGCATATAAGCCATATTTAACTAGGTTAGGTAATATGTGAGTTTACAGAACTTATTTTAAATATTGTTCCTATATTCAGTCATTTCACCTGGCACAAACATGCCTTTTGTACTAAAGCAAGATGGTTTCCTTCACATCTCCACTTCTGGGTTATAATCAATGTGTCACCTTTTTTTCAATAAATACGGTTGGCCCTCTGTATCGAAAGTCTCTACAAGGCTGACTGTGGGACTTAAATATGAGCAGATTCTGGTATCCGAGGGTGTCCTGGAACCAATCCCTTGCAGGGAGATGACTGTAAATGTTTTTGAGATTGAGAATATTAATTGTGTTTGCAATATGTGCTTAAAATGTGAACAAGGAAATGTATTAACATCTTCATTGACCATTAAATTTTGCTCGATTAGCATATGCCATGTCTCATCTAACTAATTTGAAATAAGTTCAGATCACAAGAAAAAAGGAAAATTGGTTAAAAGAACAAGACCTGTCTTGAACAAATACTCCATTTCCCCAGTAATAATACTGCAGTTACAATCTATCTCAAATCACTTTAAATTGACCCAAGTGCCAATTGCTAAAAATTTAATCATTTCCCAATCAGGAATGATGCATTATCAACTAAATCTCAAACCAGCTATAATTCTCCCCAAACCCAGTTTTGAGAACTTCAGTTTGGGTTTTTCCTAACAGGATGACTGTTCATTTCAATGGTGAGAAACAATCCAGAAACAGTGAATGATAATTCTCCCCATTCAAAATTTTCTTATCAAATTAGAATTTTTAAATATATCTTAGACTATGTTAATAAGGGAAATACGTTTATTATCACAGAAGTTTGATATTTTTATATAAAATAATGATGAGCATTTATAAGAAGTATCAATTTTGCATTTAGAAAAAAATACTGATTTAAATAGAATCCAGCCATATATATCTGAAATTTGTTGAAATCAAATGGCTAACCTCCACCGAGCTATGTTTTCAAGCTGTTTTAGAAGTTTCAGTAAATAAATTAAAATGCTTTTCTTGGCATTTAAATGAGTCGGCAATATTGCTAAACCAAAATGACGATAGCTGTGTAATTAACAATAAATTCAAGATGAACGCTCACTATGCATGCAAAGTTCAATGTTGAGCTGGAGAGAAAAGAAAAATAAATACAGATCTGAAAAGCAAACTGAAGTAAGCACGAGGCATTCTGTCCTTGTTTCTGCCCTGTCAGGTGTAGGGCACATCCTCAGGAATCCAGAAAGCTGAGACCCCAGGGTGCCTGATTTTCCCCAGGAGATCAATTCCCGGAAAGATGTTCAGCTGACTCCCAAAGGAATAGAAATAAAATGTACCCAACTAAGTAATTAAACAAAAAAGTTCCCATTTTTAATATGTCAGTTTGTGTTTTATTATATGGAAATAAATGTGTTGCTTTTTCATTTGTTTCCATCAGTGCACAATTGTAAGTCTACATTTTGAGGACTTTCTGTTTGTTTCCTTTTATTGTTTGTCTCTTTTTAAGCTGAGAATAACAAAGAAAAAACAAAACATGGTTCTTAGGCTTACAAGTCAGATAATTCTTGTTGACATACAAAATAAATGTATTACTCAACCAACAAAGTATGATCACATATACATTCTTTTTTTTTTCTTTTTTTTGAGATGGAGTCTTGCTCTGTTGCCCAAGCTGGAGTGCAGTGGTGCAATCTCAGCTCACCACAACCTCTGCCTCCTGGGTTCAAGAGATTCTCCTGCCTCAGCCTCCCATGGAGCTAGGATTACAGGCACGCGCCACTATGCCCAGCTAATTATTGTATTTTTAGTGGAGACAGGGTTTCACCATGTTGGCCAGGCTGGTCTTGAACTCCTGACCTCATGATCCGCCCACCTTGGCCTCCCAAAGTGCTGGGATTACAGGTGTGAGCCACCGTGCTAAGCACATAAACATCCTTGGTTAGAAAACTGAAATAAGGCCAGGCGCGGTGGCTCACACCTGTAATCTCAGCACTCTGGGAGGCTGAGGCAGGTGGATCACGAGGTCAGGAGACTGAGACCAGTCTGGCTAACACAGTGAAACCCCATCTCTACGAAAAAAGTACAAAAAATCAGCTGGGTGTGACTGCAGGTGCCTGTAGTCCCAGCTACTCAGGAGGCTGAGGCAGGAGAATGGCCTGAACCCAGGAGGTGGAACTTGGAGTGAGTGGAGATCGTGCCACTGCACTCCAGCATGGGCGACAGAGCGAGACTCCGTCTCAAAAAAAAAAAAAAGAAAACTGAAATAAAAGTTAAGCTAAAAAATGATAGCCACTCTTTCACTGGACCCCAAAAGTAACCACTCTTGAAGGTTTATTGTGATCATCTTTTCTTAGTCTGTATTTTCTTTTAGAACAGCCTGTTCATCTTTAGCCACACTGTGTTGCTCTCTCACCCATTTCCCCAAGCGTGTTATGTGGTCGCTGTCCCCCATGACACTCAGGCATGCCAGCGAAGCCTAGGACGGGGGCAGCTTTGTACAGACCTTCCCCCTTGGCTCTGGGTCTGTGTGTGCTCCTGGCACTTCCTCCCTCCTTAACCTGGGATCCTACTCCGGAATTTGAAGCTTGGAGACTGGTTCTCTCCAACTTACGGGTGAGGGGGCAGGGGTGTTTAATTAAATGGCTTGTGCCAGGTTCCTTCCATCTGGTCTGCCCTTATCTCAACCAGTGTTGGCGCCTTCAGGCTGCGAAGATCCTCGCCAGCCCAGTGCGACCCCTGAGAAAGCTGGCCTGGGCCCTTAACTGCACACCACCCTTCCCTCACCTACAGCTGTTTTCTCCTGCCCAGAGAAGGGAGTGGGAGACACAGACAGAGACAGAAAGAGATAGAGAGAGAGAGAACGAGAGAGAGAGACAGAAAGAGATGTGCTATGATTTAGATTCTGAATTAGGATTGACCAAGGGGACCACACAGGGTTCTCAGCCTCTTTCAAGGCCCACGGGTCCCTGAGAAGACACTTCTTCACCCTAACTTCAATCTTTCGTTTGCTAAATTACTTCGTTTTGCTAGACATCTCTAGCAAAACGATGTAATTCTCTCCGGGTGTGAGTCTCTTTATCTCTAGGTTTGAATCTTCTGATTGATTTTTCTCTCACCTTCTCCTTCAAAACAGAATCACCAAAATATCCATTTCATGATTTTTTTTTTAAAACCAACTCTTCCTGATTGGTTCAGGATGTGCTTCTACTATACGAAAACTTTTAAATCACCTCTATACACTGCCTCTCCCTTCTTTCCTTGTGCTCACCTACATTGGGAGACTTGGTTTAATATCATCTCCTACACCCCGTATTTTGCATTCTTTTCTCTAAGAGAGTGTCCATGGACACTGGATTAGCAGCCGTTCTGAATTAAAGCCACCGCGCCTCGACTCAGCTTCAAGCCACACTAATTCTGGATCTCCCACTGATGGTGATATTCACTATATAACTGCAGTTTCATTCACAGATGCCAAAAGAAGGTTTGGCCTGGAGCTGTGTACAAATTTACTGTTCTAAATTTGAGACAGAGGGTTTGATGATAAGATGAAAGTATGGAAGAAGACAGTGCTGAATTTTTGAAATTGTGACTTCCACAGAGTCCAAAATGTGTGGCTGCTCTATGTTTGGGATAAAATACGTAATTAGCTCTTATACATAAATAACTCTCAGAGGCATTCATTCTATCTTTATTTAGCCCATGTCAGTATGAGTAAACAGTGATGTTTACACACGTTGCCTGCTACGCCTCCATTTTCCCATATGTCTTCATGAAAATTAAATGTGATAAATGTAAAACATTTCAGAGAGTGCTTCACACGTAAGCATTCACTCAATACGTTTCCTCTCTTTTTTCTCCTTTTCTGTGTGAATTCTCTTTCCATTCCAAGTCTGGCTGGATGAAGATTATCTTCAGAAAATGGGACTTGGAGCTATAATGTCACTGAACTCAAATACAATTTGAAGAAAAAAAAATTTCCTTTGCTATTTTAGGTAAAGCAATAGAATCATGTCTTGAAGCTGCAGGTGGATCTGAAGCTTGTCTGAGAGCAGGTGGGGGCAACCATGTCAGATGGATGGTCAGTTTGTGTGAACGGGACCTGTCCAAACACTCCACTGTTATTAGTATCTCCCAGGAGCCCCGCCTGCATGACGCCTTTTTTCTGGTTACAAATCTCTTAGTAGATTTATTCTCCCTTACATATCTTTCCAAAGGGATTTTATGGCCTTCACAGTTACCTTTCTGCCACTGAACACTATAGCTTTAAAATAATTATTTGTATCACTTATCCAAAATATATGTTGTTACTTCAATATCTTAAGCTTTGAACTCGCAGGTCTAAGACTGAAACCCACGGCCTACACTGGCTCCTTCTAAAAGTGAATGATTGCATTCTGTTCCATCTTCACGTACAATTCACAGAGACAATGTAGCTCCCCATGACAATGGCCGAAGTACATGAAATATTACTGTTTACAAACAAATGGCCTCGCATGGAGGGGATAATGGTAGACAAAGAGAAGCATTTGGGTGAATGGTTTATATAGATAACATAGCAAATTTTGTTCAGAGAATAATTTACTGGTGGATTAATTTCAAAAGGAATCTATTTTCTGCAAATATTTATTCTGAAGTTATGTGTTGAGGTTTATTAATCATTAATATGGCACAAAAGAACGTTGAAAACAGTAGACGTGTCTGGCTAGGTGTCAGGCACTCTGCCTTAGTCTGCTGAGGCTGCCGTAACAAAATGCTGCAGACTAGGAGGTTTAAATAACAGGTACTTATTCTCACACCGCTCTGGAGGCTGGGAAGGCCAAGACCAGGGTGCCAGATGAGGGCTTTCTTCCTGGCTTGCAGACGACCACTTTCCTACTGTGTCCTCACACAGCAGTGCTCTCTCTCTCTTCCTCTCCCTCTCTTCCTATAGACCACCATCCTACAGGATTCGGATCCCGCTCTTATGACCTTATTTAACCTTAATTACCTCCTGAAAGGCCCTGTCTTCAGACGCACTCACATTCAGGGTTAAGGTTTCAACATATAAATTCTGGAGGAACAGAATTCTGTCCATACAGCACCGCATGTGAATGATTTTTCTGAGAAAAATATCAGAACAGACAAAAACTAAATACTGTGTCTATAAAAATAAATATCAAAATCTGTTTCTCAGTGCAAACTTTCTAAAGTTAGGCTTCAGAAAAGAATCACTTTCCCATTAAAAATGGTCATTAATGTTGGTTAATACTCTTGAAAACCAATTTTACCCAATTTGATTTACTGAAGGCAATTTTGAGATAAAATCTCATCCATCTGAGTAATAAACTAGAAGCAAATAAATGTAAGTGAAAAGCTAATTCAGCTTTTACAAATTGAAAGGTAATATAAACTGTCTCTTACTGATCAAAGTGGTACCTATGTATTTTACTGGTACATATGTGTCAGAACAATACATATATGTATTACATGTCTATCACAACTCTATTTTCACTCCAGCCATGACTTTCACAGGGGCTAATTGCATTTTACATTTTTATACACTACGATGTACTTCTCATCAAAATTAGGAAACAATCTACTAAATCCTCAAGTCTATACCAAGAATTCCAAATTGTTCTGAGAAATCTTTTAGTTGATATTATTTTCAAATATCAGAATCTTCAGCAGCCATTTAACAATGATCCTCATAAGTTGTGAGTAATTTTAGTCTGAATCACCATCAAATGAAGGATGAGAGCGCTGCCTGTTTCAGCAGCACTGCAAATGCGATCAGGCTGCCTGAATCACAGCCACAGCACGGCTGACTAACCTGCCATGTTCGATATTCCAAGCAGCACGCCCAGCAAAGAGGTTTTAAATTTACTTCTAAAATAATGCTGGCTCTACCTTGGGGTAGTTTAAAAAATTACAGATACATGGAAAAATGCCAATATACAACGACACCTGGTAGAGATAATGTTTTTAATGAAATGCAGAGGAACGGGCTACAGTGCCAGTCTCAGTTATGTGACACTACATGTCGACTTTCTAACACATCAGAAAATGGTGCATGTTGATTATTTCTATTGATCTTATTATTTCTGTTAGGAACGTAACCATAAACAGCTGGCATGCATTTTTTCTTCTATTTCTATAGATCGTCTATCTTTCTATCTATATATAATCTACCTATTTATCTATACGTATCTATCTATCTATCAATCAATCATCTATACATAATAACTTTCCTTCTTAGAGTGAACCACGTGGAATTTCCAAGTCTTCTTTCCCCTACTCCTGGATGCCTTCGGCACCTCCCTCCAGGAAAGAGAAATATAAAGCTACTGCTTCTGCTTTTCCCACACTCACTAATTTTAAACCTTTTACAATTTGACTTTCTTCCTCATACTTCTGATGCTGATGTTGCACTGATCACCAAGATCACTCCAAAAAGTCTGACCCTTTTCTTCAGTTCTCAGCCTCCACTGCCCTTGGTTTACAAGACCCCCAAAGCTCTGAGCACTCCCTCTCGGGTTCCATCTCCCACACCCTTCCTATGTGTTTGCTGATTTCAGTCACAATGAACCTTTTTATTCCCCCAAATCCCTCAAGCTTGTCCCTGTTTCCAAGGCTTTGTTCTTCCTGTCCCTTATGACATAATCTTCCTCCCCCAGATCTTCTCTGTCTGGCTCCTTCTACCACTCAATTTTCAGACTGAGTATTGCTTCTTCAGTGTGACTTTCTCTGTTCCCTCCCCCTAAGATTACTGTCCCTTCAAGCCCCCATCCATTCACTCTACATGATGACTCCTTTTATAATTGCTGTTGTTAATAGTACTTCTTATGTTCAAGTATTATGTTATTTGAATGGTTGTTTATGGACCATCTCTCACCACCATCTTCTCCCACGGTATGCTCTGAACCCCCAGTGCCTAGCACAATGCCTGGTACCTTGTGGGTTATAAGAAAATATATGATTAAACTAAGGTTCAAAAAATTGTAGCTGATAATCTTCCATCTTTGTCTCCCAGATGTGGTTACTTATTAAACCAAATGAATATCTAACTGGAATTCTAGATGGTGTGTGGATGATTCAGAACTGACTCTTCTAAATATTTCTCCCCTATACCTCAGAATGCTTAGACGGTCATATTTATAACTCTGGAGTACATTTTTGAGTTTCTAAATAGATGTAAAAATTGGAATTCTGAGATTCTGGAATCAAAGGGTACTTGGGACCTCTTTACCGAAGCCGGCTCCTCGCTAGCACCTCCCACCACAATAATCCCATAAGGCAGTTATTCTTCACCATTTTACAGATTAGCAAGTGAGCTCACAAAGGTTCCTCCAGGCTGACTTCTCCTATGATTCAATTTTCAGATCAGATGCCACCTTTCAGTATGACCGGCTCAAGAGTTCAGCAGCCCGTCAAGGACAGAGCTGGATTCTCACCCACATCTGCCTAACCTCCTGTTTTAAGATAAAATCACTCAGAAGATCTTGGGGGTTAATAATAAAGACTCTGGAACCACTTACTAAAGGTGGGACTTTGGACAAAAATCCTTCAGTGCCTCAGTTTCCTCATCCATAAAATTATGATAATAGTATATATTTCAGAGTGACATTGTGAGGAACAGTGCCTGACACATAGTAAACACAAAGTGTTTATTATCATTATTTTTAATTACTTACATATTTTTTATTGTTTTAGACACAGGGTCTCATTCTGTAACCCAGGCTGGAGTGCAGCAGCACAATCATAGCTCGGCACAGCCTTGGGCTCCGGGGCTCAAGTTATCCTCCCACATTAGCCTCCTGAGTAGCTGGGACTACAGGCGCATGCCACTATGCCCAGCTAATTTTAATTTTTTGTTGTTGATGTTGAGATGAGGTCTTGCTATGTTGCCCTGGTTGGTCTGAAACTCCTGACCTCGGAGTTTGAGACCAGCCTGGCCAATATGGTGAAACCACATCTCTACTAAATATACAAAAATTAGCCGGGCGTGATGGTGGGCACCTGTAGTCCCAGTTACTCGGGAGGCTGAGGCAGGAGAATCGCTTGAACCTGGGAGGTGGAGGTTGCAGTGAGCCGAGATCACTCCACTGCACTCCAGTCTGGGTGTCACAGGGAGACTCCGTCTCACAAAACAAAACAAATGAAACTCCTGATCTCAAGCACTCCTCCCATTCTGGTTTCTGAAAGCACTGGGACTACCGGTATGAGCCACTGCACCAGCCTATATGTTTATGTACACGAATGTGTCCTTGTAAAAATTCAAGTATCTAAATATATGGAGTAAAATGAGTAAGCCATCTTTTGCCAATCTGTCCCCTCTCCTCCCTAGAATAACCAGATCAGTGAATGCACTTTGAGTTAACATTATATTCACACATATTTTATTTCTGTACAGTGTACATGTTTTCTCCATTTTTTTTTCACTTAAATGATATATGTCGTGGACATCTCTCTATGCATTTGGGTCTCACTAATTCTTTTTAGGATCTGCATAGTTTTGGATGGTATATATTTAACATGATCTTCCTGTTCTAGATTGATAAACCTGTAGATATTAGAGAGTTGTCAATTTTCACTCTTATAAACAATGCTGCAACCCAGTAAATATGAGTAAGATTTACTCTTATTTATCTCTATTTCAGAAAAAGTTTCTAGGGATATAGTACACTCAGCAGCCCTCCATAGCCATGGGTTCCACATTCACGAATCCAACCGTGATTAAAAATAGTGGGGAAAAATGGATGGCTGTGCCTTTGTTGAATATGCACAAACATTTTTTTCTTGTCATAATTCTTTAAACAATATAGTATAACAACTATTTACACAGCATTTGCATCATATTGGGTATTACTAGTAATCTGGAGATGATTTAAGTATACAGGAGGCTGTACATAGGTCACATACAAAACTACACCATCTTATATAAGGGACTTGAGCATCCAAGAATGTTGGTATCTTTGGGGGTGGGGGACTCCTGGAATGAATCTCCCATAGATATCCAGGGATGACTGTATTTCTAGTCCACACGTTTACTCACCACTGAGTAACTTCTTTTTACCTGCACATGGAGGTGTATTTTAAGTAACCATTCAAATCAGTGATTGATGAGAATACACAGCGTATTTTTCCTTTAGGCCACAGAATCTAATTTCTGAAATGAAATTTTTTTAACTAATTGACTTTTTGCTAGCTTTAGAACAGCCCAGAGGAAATGGGATTATATTCCCAAATTCAAATCATCATCATCATCATTTATGTTTTTGAGCACTTCCCACATACTTCATTAAGCCCTTTGTTCAGAGATGGTCACTATTTTATTGTCATGACAACCATAATCACCTTCACCCAAATTTGTCTGAAATGCAAGACTGATTCCCAAGCTTACATACAAATATTGATTTTCTTTTTCTTTTTCTTTTTCTTTTTCAGACAGAGTCTCGCTCTTTGCCCAGGCTGGAGTGCAGTCGTGGGATCTCAGCTCACTGTAACCTCTGCCTCCTGGGTTTAAGAGACTCTCCTGCCTTAGCCTCCTGAGTAGCTAGGATTACAGATGCCCGCCACCATGCCCGGCTAACTTTTCTATTTTTAGTAGAGACGGGGTTTCACCATGTTGGCCAGGCTGGTCTGGAAATACTAACCTCACATGATCTACCCGCCTCGGCCTCCCAAAATGCTGCGATTACAGGCATGAGCCACCACACCTGGCCCTGATTTTCATTACTTTTCTTTTAGATTATTTTATAGATTTTAGGTTTGAGGCTTTAGAAGGAAATTCCTTACTTTAGTATAGTAGAGCTATTTTCCTGTATTTTATTTAAAGCTTAATAATACAAATTTTAGAAGTGCAAATGTATTTTATTGTATTCTTTATCTTTTTTATTTGTAAGATAAAAGTAAAGATTTATCTCACAAATAAAGATGTTTTTAAAAAATGAGATAGCAGAAGCAATTATTTTAGCTTGCCTAGGATAATTTAAAATTGGTTCCACAGGTCTGTAAGAATAAACACAAACAATTTTCTATAGACAAATTTTAAAGTATAATTTGAAGTACATCAGAAACACAGTCGTCCCCCCTTATCTGCAGTTTCGCCTTCCCTAGTTTCAGTTACCCGTGGTTCATCACAGCCTGAAAATATTAAGTGGAAGATTTCAGAAATAAACAATTCCTAAGTTTTCAATTGCTCACTATCCTGAGTAATGGGATGAAAACGCAAGTCAGCCTGCTCTGTCCCACATGGGATGTGAAGCATCCCTTTGTCCAGCACATCCATGCCCTATAAGCTCCCCACCTATTAGTCACTTAAGGAGCCATCTAGGTTATCAGGTGGGCTGCTGTGGTATCACAGTGCTTGTGTTCAAATCACTCTTATTTCCATTAATAATGGCTCCAAAGTGCACAAGTAGTGATGCTGGTGTATTGCTACAATTTTCTATTTTATTACTGGTTCTTGTTGTTCATCTCTGACTGTGCCTCATTTATAAAAACAACTTCATCACAGGTGTGTATGTATAAGAAAAAAACATAGTACACATAGGATTCAGTACCGACTGCAGTTTCTGGCATCCACCAGGAATTTGGGGACTACTGCAGTCACTTTCTCTCAAAGTATCACCTCCATTTCTCACATCTGAGGTGTGTCACCATCAAAGTACTCATTGTTTTGGGCCTACAAGCCTTTTAAAGTTCATTATTAAAGTTTAAATAACCTTTGTGGCGATTCTTATAAGTTAGTGCCTTTTTCATTCATTTGTCCAAGATGTTTATTAAACGAGAACACCAGCACACCCTGGACTAGGAAGAAAGAGCGCACAGGCTGGCGCCCGGAGAGTTTACAGGACTCCTGAGCACAACCGACTCAGACGGGGTCCACAAAAGTTCAGGTCGGCGAACACGTGAACCACACAGGGAACTAGAAGAGACTACGTTGGCCCACTTCCCCATTGGCCCTGAGATGGTTCTGTGGACTTAAAGGATAACGCCTGTGCCAGAGGCAGTGGTTCAGGAGGTAAGGGTTTGTAAGATAGTGGATGGCTTTACAACGTATAGCTCTCTCCTCCAAGTACATTTCAGAGAAAAATCCTGAGCAATAAAAAATCTTGAGCAAGCTGAAAGCAATAAAAATGTACTGGAGTATGATGAAAAGGACATTTTGCCAATTTATAATTACATTCCTAACATATAAGCTGTTTCACACTTTACAAGTTGTGCTTGCTAGGAGTCAGGTCTGTGGGTGTAGGTAATCTTTTTCTCTATACTTCTGCATAAGCCTATTTTTCTTCAAAATTTTATAGCTGTTTGTGTAGTGACTCCAAATAAAAACAGTGAAAATACACTGATCATTTTTCAACTCTAAATACTCACTTTAAATATAGCTGAAGAATGAAAGGATATAATCCTCCTATTGGTCCCTTGTTGCTAAGAAGCATTTCCGTTGCAGATTTTGAGTATTATATTCATTGAAAAAGTCTTATGCATATTTTATGGCATAATTATTTTTACTGTGGTAAGAAACTTAACATGAAATCTATCACCTGAAACAATACAGTACCATTAACTATAGGCACAGTTTTGTACAGCAGATCTCTAGAACTTGTTTAACTGAAATTTACGCCCAAAGAGATAGCAAGTGTTGGCAAGGATGTGGAAAAAAGGAAACCCTTTTGCCCCATTGGTGGGAATGTAAATGGTGCCGCTGCAATGGAAAACATTATGGCAGATCCTTGAAAGATTAAAAATAGAACTATCATACGACCCAGCAATCTTACTTTTGGGTATATACACCCCGCACCCCGCAATATGAAATGAAGATGTTGAAGAAATATTGGCTTTCCCATGTTTACTGCAGCATTATCCACAAGAGTCAAGATGTGGAAATAACCTGAATGTCCATTGATGGGTGGAATGGATAAAGAAAATACGGTAGAATTTTTAAAATCACAAGCTGAGTTGGTCTAACATCTTAATATTGGCATGTCATTTTCAGCTTGACATTCACACCTTGAAGATTCAATTAAATACAGAATAGCAATCTGCATCTTTAATATCACCTCGGTGGGGCTCAGACTTTCCTGTCACTGAACTTTTCTGTATGTCCTCAGTGCTGTGAGGAGCTTAGAGGCCCAATAGTAACCTGTCCTCTGGGATTCCCTCTTCCAAGTCGGAGCAATTGGGAGAACAACAGGGGCCACTGGAACTGCTGTCAGAGTCCCGCAGCTGCAGGACAGCCATGGGGTAGATGGAGGATAGTCAGAATTCTCTGCTGCTTCCATTTCCCACAGAGCTGCTGTCCCTGTCTTCCTCCCTACAGTCAGTGCTGTGGGCTCACTTCGCAAACCACACAAGCACCAGCCTGTGAGAAACTTCCAGTAGAAAACGCTGCCACCCTGAGAAACCAGGACTTCCCAGAATCTTTCTGTCCACATGTCACCTACTTAGAAACTGAGGGAGGCAGTGCTGGATTTTGTGGTGATGGCAGGGTTGGGGGGAATGGTTTTTAAGGTGGAAGATCTAAATAAATCAGAGTTCAAGACCTGTCACAATTCCAAGTACGATGTAAATCACTCATCCCCCTTGAATTTCCCGTCTTCCTTTGCAAAATGGAGGTAATGGTGATTACTCCTAGGATCTTTTCTGAGGGAAGATGTATAGGTATCAGTAAACATAACGCACTGTGGAAAATTCAAATGATTTCCACTTCAAATACACTTTGGGATGAAGCAAGGTTGAAAGAAATTAAGGAAGACAAGGTTTTTTGTTTCTTGGTTCTTCCTCTAATAAATTCACTAAGGAGTTTGAAAGGTGATAGCAGCTGGGTGTTTCACAGCCAATAGGCCTACACATACCATAGAAACCACACAGCAAAATGTAAATTTTAAAATACGTTCCATTCTTTTTAACTTTCAGCAAGCTTAACAGAGTTCAAAATTACACTAAAACTCTCCCAGAGTTAAATGTTGTTTTTCCACTCTGGAAAAGGAAAATTAGATTGAAAAATAGAATATAAAAAAAATAGGTAATACTGGAAGAAAATGCATTGGGTTGGGGGCTCTAACTATCACACTTTGAAAAAGGAAGATGTTTTCCTACTCTGCCTTTCTAGAAGAGTTGTGTCTGGTCCTACTCAAGTCTGCAGAGGGTCAGTTTCCTGTTCACTTGCTCACAGCAGCTCGAAGTCCTTCTCAGTCCCTACTGCTAATTTAATTCATTTTCACCCCAATGTAGCATTTGTTTCTCACAGTGCTCATCAATATAAGCCACGGTTTGGCAACGGTTCAGTCTTCCTGATAGTTTATTGTGCAATATATATTTGGATGTAGGATTTAAGCCATAGATGGTATAGGAAAACAAAAACACAAACTTCAGCAGTATTTGTCTTAAATACTGTATTACATTTTAAAATACGAGTTATGAGCTGTTGGCCACATTCATTAACGTCCATGTGAAAGTACAACTAAGATGTGTGCACGGTGACTCCCTGGGGCTGCGGTTCTCAGGGTTTATTGAGCACATAATTTCTTTCAAGGTGAATATGATTTAACTTATAAAATGTTACTGTTTTTATAAAGGACAATCAGACTTCTCCGTATTATTTGGCATCACTGCAGGGTTCAGACTTTGAATGAAGGTAGAAAATTAGCCTTCAGCACACAAAGTAAAATGTCAATAATAAGAGGAAAGTGGTTACTAAAGCTAAAATCAGGAGGAAAAAAGCAGAAAGCAAAACCAAAGCAAATTCAATCCCAAAACAAGATTAAATGGGAAAATAAATTTAAAATGAAATGTTAAAATGACAAAGCAAATTATAAACAGAAAGAAATGAGTCTAGTTGAGTTCTCCAACCTCCAGCCTGGAGAAGGGCGAGGTGAGATGAAAACATTCAGCCTCCCTGCCTTCCTTCCTTCCTTCCCTCCTTCCTTCCTTCCTTCCTTCCCTCCCTCCCTCCCTCCCTCCCTCCTTCCTTCCCTCCTTCCTTCCTTCCTTCCCTCCTTCCCTGCTTCCCTTCTCCCCCTTCCTCCCCACCTCCCTGCTTCTGCCCCTTCCTCCCTTCCTCCCTTTCTTCTGGTGTGAACTGCATCAGAAGATTCAAGCTCTGTGATATGAGTGATGAAGGATCTGGGTGCCCACCTCCCGAACACTTTAGTCTGCCCCTGAGTCCAGGAGTTCGAGACCCCTGGGCAACACAGTCCTCTACAAAAAGTACAAAAATTCTTCTGGTCGGTGAACTGCAGCCTGGGAGATCCCTGCCCTGTGAATGAAATTCACACTCGCCCCTCTCACCTGCATCCCTTTTTCATCCTTTCTCCCTCTCTCCTTTGGTTCTCTGTGATAGTGCTTTAGGACCAGCCACTTGGGTTCAGATTTCTTTAGACAACAGATGCCTGAGGGACTAGAAAGGAGGGACTAGAAAGGAGACTTTCACTCTGAGTCTGCTTCCTACGACTCAGAGTGAAAAGAACTTGGACCTGGAACTAAGTCTTCCGCCCCTTCTGCAAGAAAGTGCCCTGTGGTCCTTCTTAGCTGAGCAAATTCATATTCCTTTAAAAGGCAGGAAACGCATTTTGCCCAACACTAAACTTGTCCTCACTGATAAATTCCGAACCTGAGGGGAACAGCTGCGCCTGATCTTCGCTCCCACTCCCACCAAGGAGACCGAATCCACAGCGCGCCAAACATTTGGGATTAACGTTTCTGTGTGGAACCCTGAAGAGGGACACGTTCTGGGCTAGGACGGCAGCAAACCTCAGAATTCCATTCAGAGACCCACTAGCAGCCATTCCCCCAGGCCTCTCATCCCTGTCATCCCTGGACATGTCCTCAAATCCTATGCCATTGATCCTCAGGTCAATCTGTCCTTATCCGGGCTCTCCGCACTCCCATCCGCCTATGCACTCCCCACTGCTCTTCTTCCTTCCCCACAGTTTTTTTTTCTGTGCACTCTTTGACCCTCATAAGGAAGGGAAGGGAAAAGGAGGGGAGGGGAAGGGAGCGGAGGGAAGGGAGAAAGAAAGAAGAGAAGGAAGGGGGACGAGGTTGAGGGGAGGAAAGAAGTAATAAAAAAGACTAATCTTATCTCAGAATATTCTGGTGTAGCACAGAAATTGAGACTGGTTCCCCAGGTGGGCATCCCAAGGATTCTGATACAGGCCCTGCTTGTGTGACGTAAGCACATTACTGAGCCTCTCTGAAGTTGTATTTCTTCATCCCAAGTTAATTATGAAAAAGTAAACAATAGAATGAACCTAAAATTCTAAAAATCTCACCTGGTACACAATAAATGCTCGGTAATACTGGATGTCGGACACTGATCTACACCTTGATTAAAATTTAGATCTTTCTTTTGGACACCCCTGCCCTTGTAACATTCAGGAATGCAGTTTCCTCATTTCCCCTCATCTTATTTGTGGTGGGGTCTAGACACATTTTCACCAATCTCCTTTCATTTCACAACATTGCACTTCCTCACGAAAGTAACTGAACTAACACAATGAGAAAGTTCTCTCTTCTCTTAAATATAATTTGACTATAGCTACCTCTACCCTTCCTGGCCATTGTCATTTTCTAAACTCCAAGTCATTCCCTTACACTTATCACCATCTCCTCTATCCCAAAAGCCACAATATGAACGTCCTTGAGGAACATCAATAAGATCCTTTGACTTCAAGTTCCCTGATGCAAATGAGTTACAGCTGCTCCATTTCAGCCTCATTCCCACCGCCATCCTCATCACCACCTGGGATAGGGGGCACCATCTTTGAAATATTATTTAAACTCGGTGTTGACTGTACACCTCTAGATATTCCCAGATTTCTCACTCCCACACTATAGCTCATTTGACATGCTGACTCTTTCTGATTTTCTTTATCAGCCTCTCTTGATCTCACTGTCCTCTCCACATTGCCTAAACAGCACGGTACCTTTTTTTCTGCTTACTCTTTTGCCAATTTGTTAGCATTTATGTCGCCAAATCCTCAATGTCAGCATACCTACAGATACTAACTCTAGGTCAGTCTTCTCAGTTGCCTTCTCAGGTACTGCAAACAGCTGACTATTGCTGGAGAAAATCCGCCAGCTGTGCAGGTGGGGTCCCTATTCATGGTCTCCATCCTGGGGTCTGTATGCTACGAGGACAATGGTCCTCAATCTTGAATGAATGTTGGAATCATCAGGTGGATTCTTTAACATACTGCTTAGTTCCTACTCTCTTGAGGTTCGGATTTAAGTGGTCTGGACAGCGGTCCGGGCAGGTGTTTCCAGCGTAGAAATGTACTAGTACTAGTGACTCTTGTTCCCTGTCAAAATCTTTTTCCATTCCACATCCTCTATTACACACACATAAAAATTTCCTACCTTAATTCCACTTTACTCTTATCACTTTTTTGTTTGCTTATTTGTTTTTGAGACTGGCTCTTGCTTTGTCACCCAGGCTGGAGTGCACTGGCTCGATCACAGCTCACTGCAGCCTCGATCTCCCAGGCTTAAACAATCCTCTTTAATTTTCCGAGTAGTTGGGACTACAGGCACACACCACTACAACTAGGTAATTTTTGTACTTTTTGTAGAGACGGGGGTCTCACTGTGTTGCCCAGGCTGGTCTCGAACTCCTGGACTCAGGGGATCTGCTTGCCTCAGCCTACTAAAGTGTTCGGATTACCGGTATGAGCCACTGCACCAGATCCTTCATCACTCATATCACAGAGCTTGAATCTTCTGAACATCAAGTAGGTAAGAAACAACCATAAACTCCCTTTCAGAAATTTAAAATAAAGCATATGTAATTAGCTATTTTCCTCCTGTTTCAGAAAACATTATTGTTTTTCAGTGCCTTCTGTGTTCTGGATCCTTTCCCTGCTATCCCTCTGGGACCCTGCCCCTCAGCTACTCTGTGAGTTTCTGCTGTCTCCAAGCTCTCGATGGGCATGGGAGTTCTACCAGCATCCCTGGCAGTGACCATGCTCTAGTCGCTCTAGCTTCCACTTCACACCATCTTCTGCCAGCGTTATGTCCCTCTTGCTACTGCTTTCGCACTCTCTTTCTCTAAGCATCCCAACTTCTAGAGAAAGTATTCACCATTTGCTCTCTCCTTTTCATTAACTCATTTCCTCTCCTAAGTCCTCTGCAATCGGGCATCTACTCTTGCCATTGATCAATTTACTGATGACCTCAGATCTATCACTAATTTATACAGATTATTTTGGTTTCGTTTTCACAATAATCCTATAAGTATGTTCTATAGTAATACCTACTACATAGATGAAGAAACAAGGTACAAAGTGGTTAATCAGCTAGCCCAAGTTCATACAGCTAGCAAATGGTGAAGCCAGTATTTGAACCCAACCGATCTGACTCAGAATCTGCATTCTTACCTGTGTCCTGCTTTGTCTTCCAGTTCACCTGACATTTGCTTGCTCTGATGACAAAACTCTGTCCTACCTGATTTGACATTCCTAGCATTCCAGTCAGTGTTGAGTTAAATAGCTGAAGTGGGACTATTATTTCCAGAATCCATTGCTAAATGCACACAGAAGCCAGAACAGAGGGAGTGTGCTGGTGGTTTCCACTAACCATTTTCCTCTAACATATTAGCTTGGGTACCAGATCCAGCCACATTTTTGGTGCCACCACACAAGGAACTGGAGAGTAAGGATCCACAGAGGGGAAGGGATGGAGGAGATGAGAGGAAAGGAGAGAAGAAGAGAGAGAGGGCGAGGATGACCAGCCCAGTAGCCAGTGTTCTGCAGCTCTGGCAGGTAGGCCTGCCTTGATCTAAGATGTGATCCTATAGGACCTCTGGCAACCAGAAGCTCCAAACAATGCCCAAAGCAGGTATCATGAAAAAAGATTTGGGAAGGATAAGAAATGCATATTCCTGAACCTGAACTCAGAGGTAGCTACAGCTTGCTCTGCCCGGTCACAGCACACAAATGCAGTTTCCTTTCAGAAATAGTTTTCGTAAAAGATTTTGTGTCACAGCTTAAGGAATTTAGCTCAGATGAAGAAAAAAAAATCTTAGTATTAAGACTCTAAATAGAACCATAAAAGAAACCCATAGTACTTGTACATATGGAAGCTCAATGTGTGTGTTCAAAAGTCTATCGACAGCAAATTAATGAGATGTGATAGGGCTAATTTCTCTGTTTAGAGGTGTTTTAACTGTGACTTGGCAATACTGATGTGTGAGCTCTTTAGGAGAACCTAGTTTTCATTTGAGCTTGCTTAACTAATTACTGAAGTAATGAATTCATTCTGATTCAAGGGTAAACAATTCGCTGTTAATGTAAATTTATTGGCCGTTTAACTTTTTTATTATTTGGAGCAGTAAAGATGCAAAAAATATCACCAGAGTAAATCTACATTGTGTTCTTGGGATATTTTTCAGTAATTTTTGTAAACTTCCTTACAATAAATAGAAGCCGTTCCTAAATCTGAATTTATTTTTCCTTTCAGTCAGAAGTTTAGCTAATAAAACTCTTGCCAGAGTGCAGCACAATAGCTCCCTGGGGAACTCTTTCTACTGCATGAGTAATTCTTCTCTCTTGTAAAAAGAATGACATGGTGGCTTTAAAATGTACAAGGCTCTGAAAGAAAGACAAGCCATTTGATTTGAATGATTAATAAGGACATTAAGGAATACAAAATAAGAGATAGGAGTTTAAATGTAAAAAAAATTTCTCATTTTCAGAATGCAGATCAAATCTGATTTCTCCTGGATTTTTTTCGGTTTCACAGACAAAATCCTGACTGAGGTTAAGTGCTAATGTTTTTAATGCCCATCTTTTATTATCATGCGTGACACCAAACGGCTGCTTCAGAACTAATGTCTTGACACTTGAATCTTTTCCACAGCCCCAAAGGTTATTCCACAAGGACAGCTGTGAAAGGAAGAATATGTTTCTAACGCAATAAACAAAGGATTTTATGCAAAGCCTATTTAGACAGGAATTGGAAACATGGATGGGAGAGAAGCCACGTTGTTCAGGTCCCGCTATTTATGGGGGAGAGTTTTCCTTGAGAAATGCATGTCTCTTTATAAGCAGAAACCTCTGTAAGGTAATCCAGCCATGACGGAACTAGATATAATATTACGCTTTAATCAAAAAGAGAGTCATTAAAGAATACAGCACTATTAATATTCTTATCCATTTTATTTTTAAAAGTATTAGGAAAATAGTCATTGTGGAGACGATTTAAGAATTCATCCATATGAAGAAATAAGACAGTGTTACCTGAGCGTCCCGATCCAGACCCCAAAAAAGGGTTCTTCGACCTTGTGCGAGAAACACATTGGGGCAAGTCCAGAAAGTGAAAGCAAGTGTATTAAGAAAGTAAAGGGATGAAAGAATGGCTACTCCAGAGGCAGAGCAGCAGCATGGGCTGCTCAAATAAATGTAGTTATTTCTTTATTATATGCCAAACAAGGGGTGGATTATTCATGAGTGTTGCAAGAAACGGGCAAACAATTCCCAGAACTGAGGGTTCCTCCCCACTTTAGACCACATAGCATAACTTCTGGACGTTGCCATGGCATTTGTAAACTGTCATGGCGCTGGTGGAAGTGTCTTTTGGCATGCTAATAAATTATAATTAACTTATGTTGAGCAATAAGGATGACCAGAGGTCACTCTCATCGCCATCTTGGTTTTGGTGGGATTTGGCCAGCTTCTTTACCGTATCCTGTTTTATCAGCAAGGTATTTGTGATTGTATCTTGTGCCGACCTCCTGTCTCATCCTGTGACTAAGAATACCTTAACCTCCTAGGAATGGAGCCCAGTAGGTCTCAGCCTCATTGTTCCCAGCCCCTAGGCAAGATGGTTCAAATGCTTCTGATAAAGGGACTCATATATTAGGAATTCACAATCTGAAATAAGCAATAATATTCTGAATATAAAGATAGCATAAATGACACATGTTTTAGGCAGTGGCATATAAATATTAGATTTGTCATGAATTTATGTCATATGTATAATTTGAGGAAAATGCCTGCATAGAATCATTGTAAGACAGAATGGAAAATAATTGAGTTTCAAATACTGGCAGGGAAAAGAGTAGGCAAGCCATTGTAGCTCATGGTAATTCAGAAAGGCATCTGGAAATGGAGCCATCTCAGAAGTCATTTCCATGACAGGAGAGAAATTAGTAAATATTTCTGAGGTGGAGACCAACTGGCAAACACAGGGCTTTACTGTTGGTGAAAGGACCTAATTCAGAGGTGATGAGATGACAAATGTTTGGGGGTGATACCTGACACCGAAGGAGAGCAAGAACTGGAGAAATGGTCACGAGAGTAAAGATGCAAAACTCTAGTGACTGACTAGTAGCAGCAACTTAGAAACCGAGTCAGCAGTTGAAATGCAAAAGGAAACCATCCTAGAAGAAAGCTGGGTTCACGTTGTGGACAGAGCTGGCTGCTGCAACAGCAAAGCCATTTATTTTTATTGAGACAGCAATGAGCCGCCTTTCTTCACAAGGTTTACCCAGCACACCCACCCAAACCATGGCAGACTTGTACTGATGCATTTTCCCCTTCCAAACGGATCCTCTGGGAGAACTCTGGGAGTCCATCAATACAAAGGTTGATGAGAAAGTGGAGGACTGAGCAAAGCTAACTTACTTTGAACTTCAATAATACTTTAGAGCACAATAAAATATAAAGCTTCACATCATTGTGCTTCCTTATTGTAGATTACTTAGTAAGGAGGCCTCAACCCATTGTTCAGTCTACTTTGGACATTGTAGCTCATTGCAGCACTTTTGTGCGTGTCTGTGTTTGCACACACTCATGAAATCTTAGCATGAGAAATAGTTACACCATACGAATCTAAAAATGAAAAGAGCTTAGATAGGAACTTAATAGTCTGAACTGCAGCTGCCCCTATGGAAAACTGGTACTGCCCTCCCTTTACAGTTTTGCTGCAGAAATGGGTGATTTTAAACCTGAAAGTCAAAGTATATCTATTAGCTTGATCATATGAAATTGCTGTTTTTGTAGGTCAAGATACTTAGATATCAGCACATTCACAAAGTTCAGCCTTATAGTGCACGACTAGATTCCACCTCCACCCTGCATTTTGTAATCAAAGGGGAGGAAGCTCACAGGTATTGAGTACCTTGTATTCGGCCAGGAGTTTGTTAGGGGCTATTTTAGGAACAGCACTCAGTTACCCTTAGCCAGGTGCTGGCTGCACCACGTCACGTGATGGTCAAGGACTGATGACCCAGGACGTGAATAAGTATCATTCGTTCAACACTAAAAACGTGAAAAAAGACTCTTTAATTTACAAAACACCACCAAAATAAATATTAAAACTAGAATTTGAAGGCTCCTATTTATTTCCATTGCATTTATATCCACTAATAAATGTTACGAAGTTAGGATGACACTTGAGTGAGATACAGTTTTGTAGCCGTTGTTGTGGCTTTTTAATCTAATAAGCTCCTTCTGTGCTAAACCAAATGACCTCCCTAGCTGGGACTCCTCCTGACATCCAGGCTGTTCCTTCGCATTTGAAAGCCCATGAAAGTCTTTACCAGTACACTGATGCCCACACGTCCTGGCCACTGCCCTTCACTCTCACCTCAAGGTAAGGTCTTGAGATTCACTTTCAGGTTTTATATCAGTATACTGAGCTTTATCAATTGGCCTTCATCCTGGAGAAATTCCAATGGGAAAAAGAACTGCATTAAAATCTCTACTTATTATTTTGTTAGGTTTATTTCAATTTCTTTGTTTTTAATTGAAAAGCCATATGATTCACAAAGTTTAAACCATATCTGCTCCGTTTTGTATTTTTACCCCATTCCCGTTACCCAGAGGGGAAAAAATGCTATGATTTTTCTTACGTGTCCTTCCAGAAATATTTCATATTTACATGAGTATGAATGTATATATATTCATCGTGGGAATTTCAAATGGGAGAATATCTTATCTTATTCCTTGATTTTAGAAAAATATCTTGAAGTGCATTTACAGTAAGTACGTTTACGTCATTATTTCTCAAGGCTGCATGTTATTCCAGAGTATAAATGTACCATGACCACTGAAAGAGAACTGTACTAACATATTTACCATTCTGTTCATAAAATGTTACAGTTAATCTCTTCATGCGCATATGCATATGTTACAGTATGATTGTGGGATAAATTCCTAGAAGTGGCACTGCTGCTTAACGCAGACTATACATTGAGAGAAACTGAAAGCATCACTCTTTTTGCATTACCTCCATTCAGTACACTGCAAGTTGATCATTTTTTGGAACTTTAATTTTATAGGTAGTGCCAAATGGTTCTTCAAGAAATCATATTCATAAAAAGGCCCCAGTTCCTGATATTGAATCATTTGAGTTTTCCCTTTTCACGGGCACACATGGAACAGACCTAAAACATTCCCAGATGTGGTGAGGGATTGTGAGTAAAGATTCTGCAGCCAGACTGCTTGGGTTCAAATCCTTGTGCTACCACTAACTAGCTCTATGACTGGGGCAAATAAATAAAGCCTGTCTTTTTGCTTTCCTTGTTTTTATCTGGGAAGAATATTAGTATCTACCTCATAGAGTTGTGTGAAGATTTTAATATGTACAAAGCACAAAGAATCATGTTTAGTGCACAGTAAGCACTCAAGATACATAACGTCTTCATACTTAAATTTGTTCTTAAAACTGATTGTTTTTAACCTGAGCCTTATCTGAGCAATAACATCCACAATATTGCATGTTTGTGTACTATTTAGATTTTAAGATACTTTAAATTTAATGCATTAACTACGAAAGCATAGTTGAAAATAATGTGCGAAGCAACACAGTCTCAGTAAATGTTTTAGTTGTTCCAGTCAATTGAGTAGTACCTCACTGCTGTTTTAATTTGCATTTCTTTAACTTACAAACAAGGTTGAATATTATCTCATGAATGTTTAATTTTTTTTTTTTGAGACAGAGTCTGGCTCTGTTGCCCAGGCTGGAGTGCAGTGGCACAATCTAGGCTCACTGCAAGCTCCACCTCCCAATTCACGCTATTCTCCTGCCTCAGCCTCCTGAGTAGCTGGGACTAAAGGTGCCCACCACCACGCCCAGCTAACTTTTTGTATTTTTTAGTAGAGACGGGGTTTCACCGTGTTGGCCAGAATGGTCTCGATCTCCTGACCTTGTGATCTGCCCACCTCGGCCTCCCAAAGTTCTGGGATTACAGGCATGAGCCACCGTGCCTGGCATTATCTCATAAATTTATAAACTATTTTTTCTTCATGTGGAATGCCTATTAATCCTTCTCAATTTTACATTGCTTTTTTTTATCTTTATCCATTGATGTGTAAGAGCACTTTATAAAAAAAATTGTGTCACATATATTAAAATATTATTTCCCATTCATAAACTGATATCTTCTGGTAAGTTTCTTTTTTTTTTTTTTGAGACGGAGTCTCGCTCTGTCGCCCAGGCTGGAGTGCAGTGGCGCGATCTCGGCTCACTGCAAGCTCCGCCTCCCGGGTTCACGCCATTCTCCTGCCTCAGCCTCCCGAGTAGCTGGGACTACAGGCGCCCACAACCGCGCCCGGCTAATTTTTTGTATTTTTAGTAGAGACGGGGTTTCACCGTGGTCTCGATCTCCTGACCTTGTGATCCGCCCGCCTCGGCCTCCCAAAGTGCTGGGATTACAGGCGTGAGCCACCGCGCCCGGCCAGGTAAGTTTCAAATAATCTAATTTATTAGTCTCTTTACTGTGGTCTTGGTTTTACATCTTGCATAGAAATACATGCCCACTCCCATATTATATATGCAAATGTCTCCCAGAATCTTCTAGAACTGTTTCTGGGGATACTTTAAAATCTTTAATTCATCTACAATCTACTTTGATGCAAGGAGTAGGGTAATGATCAGTTTTATTTATTTTTTCCTGAGGATACCTAGTTTCCCCAATACCATTTATTAATTTTTTCTTACTAATTTAAAATGCCACATCTTATATTAGCATATATATTTGAATTTGTTAACGGATACTATTTTTTCCACTGCTATTAATATCAAGCATACTAAAATCCAGAATCAACCTCTATTATATATGTTTCTTTTTTTTTTTTCGAGACACGGACTCACTCTGTCACCCAGGCTAGAGTGCAGTGGCGCAATCTCGGCTCACGGCAACCTCCACCTCCAGGGTTCAAGAGATTCTCCTGCCTCAGCATCCCAAGTAGCTGGAATTACAGGTGCCCACCACACCTGTCTAATTTCTGTATTTTCAGTAGAGACAGGGTTTCACCAACCCTGTGTCTTGAACTCCTGACCTCAGGTGATCTGCCCACCTCAGCCTCTCAAAGTGCTGGAATTACAGGTGTGAGCCACTGCACCCAGCCTCTATGTATTTTTCTAATTGGTAAGACTAACTCCTTTTACAATTTCTTTTTACCAATCGTACTACTTATCCTTTTATGAAAATTAATTTATTTTTTAAATTTGACAAATAAAATATGTATGCACTTATTGTGTACAACTTGAAGTTTTGAAACATGCATACATAATTGAATGAGTAAATCAAGCTAATTAAATATGTATTGTCTCACATACTTATTTTTGTGGTGAGAAACTAAAACTCTATTCTCAGCAATTTTCAAGGACACAATACTTTGTTATTAACTATAGTCACCATTTTGTGCAATAGATTTCTTGAACTTACTCCTCCTATATAACTGAAATTTTATATCCTTTGACCAACAGCTCCCCAACTCCCAAACTCACTAGTCCCTGGTAATAACTATTCCACCTTCTGCTTCTATGGGCTCAACATTTTTAGATTCCATATATAAGCTGGATCCTGTAGTATTGGTCTTTCTGTGCCTCGCTTATTACAGTGAACATAATGTCCTCCAGGTTCATCTATGCTTTCACAAATAAACAGGATTTTTTTTTTTTTTGAGACAGAGTCTCGTTCTGTCACCCAGGCTGGAGTGCAGTGGCGAGATCTCGGCTCACTGCAAGCTCCGCCTTCCGGGTTCATGCCATTCTCCTGCGTCAGCCTCCCGAGTAGCTGGGACTACAGGTGCCCGCCACCACGCCCAGCTAAGTTTTTTTTTGTATTTTTAGTAGAGATGGAGTTTTACTGTGTGAGCCGGGATGGTCTCCATCTCCTGACCTCGTGATCTGCCTGCCCTGGCCTCCCAAAGTGCTGGGATTACAGGCATGAGCCACTGCGCCTGGCCAGGATTTCTTTTATTTTATGACCAAATCGCAATATATTGCATTGTGTATGTACATCACATTTTCTTTATATCCATTCATCCACAGATGGACACTTCAGTTGATTCCAAATCTTGGCTATTATGAATAATACTGCAATGAACATGCTTGTACAGATATCTAATAGACATACTGATTTAATTTCCTTTGGATACATACCCAATAGTGAGATTGCTGAATCATTTGGTAATTCTATTTTTAATTTTTTGAGGAACCTCCACACTGCTTTCCATAATGGCTATACTAATTTACATTGCCACCAACAGTATACAGGGATCCTCTTTTCTCACATCTTCATCAACACTTGTTATCTTTTGTCTCTTTGATAATAACCATTCTAACAAGTACGAGGTGATATCTCATTGTGGTTCTAACTTGCATTTCCCTGATGATTTGTGATATTGAGCATTTTTTCATATACCTGTTGGCCACACATATATCTTTCTTGAGAAACGTCTATTCAGGTCTTTTGCCCATTTTTAAAAAGCACAGTTACTTGTTTTCTTGCTATTGAGATGTCTGAGTTGCCTATGTATTTTGAATATTAACCCCTTATCAGATGTATTCTTTGAAAATATTTCCTCCCATCCCATAGGTTGTCTTTTTACTCTGCTGATTGTTTCCTACATTGTGCAGAAAATGACTTTGAAATAGACTTTGAAAAAGTCTTTAATCCATTTTGTGTTGATTTTTGCATATAGTGTGAGATAAGGGTCTAATTTCATTCTCTTGTGCATACATATCCTCATTTACCCAATACCACTTACTGAAGAGACTAAACTTTCTTCATTGTGTATTCTTGGCACCTCTGTCAAAAATCAATGGACAGTAAATGCCTGGATTTATTTCTGGGCTCTCTATTGTGTTCCATTGGTCTAAGTATGTGTCTGTTTTTATGTCAGTACCATGCCATTTTGATTGTTACAGTTCTGTAGTACATTTTGATATCAGATAGTGTGATGCCTCCAGCTTTGTTCTTTATGCTCAAGATTGCTTTGGTTATTGGAGGTATTTTGTGGTTACACACAAATTTTAGGATCGTTTTCTCTATTTATGTGGAAACTGTCATTAGAATTTTCATAGGTAATGCACTGAATCTGTAGATCACCTTGGGTATTACGAATACTTTAATAATATTAATTCTTCCAATCCATGAACATGGGATATCTTTCCATTCATTTGTATTATCTTCAGGTTCTTGCATCAATATTTTATAGTCTACTATAAAATACTGTAAACTTCAGTGAACAAGTCTTTCACCACCTTGATTAAATTTATTCATAGGAATTTTATTTTTGATGCTATTATAAATGGGATTGTTTTCTTGATTTCAGATACTTCATTATTAGTATATTGAAACACAATTGATTTTTCTGTTGATGTGCTGCAACTTTATTGAATATATTTATTAGTTTTTTGGGGTTATTTTCTTTTGAGACAGAGTTTTGTTCTGTTACCCAGGCTGGAGTGCAGTGGCACTATCACAGCTTGCTGCAGCCTGAACCTCCTGGGCTCAGGTGATCCTCCCACCTCAGCCTCCTGGGTATCTGGGACTACAGGCACACGCCACCACGCCCAGCTAATTTTGTATTTTTTGTAGAAATGGGAGTCTTGCCATGTTGTCCAGGTCTCGAACCACTGGAGTCAAGTGATCGTCTTACCTTGGCCTCCTAAAGTGCTGAGATTACAGGCATGAGCCACCACGCCCAGCCTGAAATTTATTCATTAGTTCTAATAATGTTTTGTTGAAGTGTTTAGAGTTTTCTATATATAAGATCATGTCATCTGCAAACAAGGACAATTTAACTTCTGTTTTCTTCCAATTTGGGTATTTTCTCTTTCTTTTTCTTGTCTCATTGCTCTGGATAGAACTTTCAGTACTATGTTGAAAGAAGTGGTGAGAGGGTCATCCTTGTCTTGTTTGGATCTCAGAGGAAGAGTTTTCAACTTTTCACCATTGAGTAAGATGTTAGCTGAGGGTTTGTCAAATGTGGCCTCTATTGTATTGAGGTATATTGTCCTTTTTATACCCAATATGTTGAGAGATTTTAGCATAAAAAGGTTGTTAGAGATTTTTGTCAAATGCTTGTGCTGCGTCTATTGAGATAATCATGTTTTTTTGTCCTTTGTTCTATTAACATATGTTACATTTATAGATTTGCCTATATTGGACCATCAATTCATCCCACAGATAAATCTCACTTGACAATTGTGAATAATCTTTCTAATATGCTGTTGAATTTGGTTTGCTAAAATTTCATAGAGCTTTTTTTTGCATTTATGTTCATGAGGATATTGGCCTATAATTTTCTTTTTTTGTAGTGTACTTTCTGAGTTTGGTATCAGGGAAATGCTGGTCTTACAAAATGAATTTGAAAGTATTCCCTTCTCTTCCATTTTGTGGAAATGTTTGAGAATAATTAGTATTAGTTCTTTAAATGTCTGGTAAAATTCAGCAGTGAAGCCATCAGGGCCTAGGTCTTTATTTAATTAGAGCTTTTTACTACTGATTCAATTGTATTGCTCATTACTGGTTTGCTCAGATTTTCTTTTTTTATGGTTCAGTTTTGTCAGGTTGTATGCATCTGGAAATTTATGTACTTCTAAGTTGTCCAATTTGTTGATGTATACTTATTCAGAGTAGTCTGTTAAGATCCTTTGTATTTCTGTAATATTGATTGTAATGCTTCCTCTTTCATTTCTGATTTTGAGACTTCTTTTTTTCTTAGTCTAGCTAAAGATTTGTCTATTTTGTTTATATTTTTAAAAACCTGACTTTTAGTTTTATGGATCATTTTTATTGTTTTTCTAGTCTATATTTTATTTGTTTCTGCTCTGATCTTTATTATTTCTTTCCTTCTTTAACTTTGAGCTTAGTTTGTTCTTGTTATTCTAGTTCCTTGGGGTGTAATGTTTGGTTGTTTATTTGAGATCATTCTTCCTTGCTGATGTAGGCCATTATTGCTATAAACTTAGAATTGCTTAGAACACTTATCCCATGTGTCTTGATACGGCATGGGTCAATTTTTGTTTGTCTAAAGACATTTTAAAATTTCCCTTAAAATTTCATCTTTGACCCACTGGTTGTTCAGGAGCATGTTGTTTAATTTCCAAGTATTTCTGAATTTTCTTTTTCTTTGAGATGGAGTCTTGCTCTGTCACCAGGCTGGAGTGCAGTGGCACGAGTTTGGCTCACTGCAATCTCCACCTCATGGGTTCAAGCAATTCCCCTGCCTCAGCCTCCAAAGTAGCTGGGACTGCAGGTGTGTACCACACCCAGCTAACTTTTGTATTTTAGAAGAGATGGGGATTCTTCATGTTGTCCAGGATGGTCTCGATCTCCTGACCTCGTGATCTGCCCACCTCGGCCTCCCAAAGTGCTGAGATTACAGGCATGAGCCACTGTGCCCGGCCAAATTCCTTGAGTTACTGATTTCTAGAATCATACCACTGTGGTCAGAAAGTATAACTGGTATGATTTCAATCTCCTTAAATTTACTAAGACTTGTTTTGTGGCCTAACATATGATCTATCCTGGAGAAAATTCTCCGTGTGCTTTTGAAAAAGGTGTCTTCTGCTGCTGTTGGATACAATGTTCAGTTCATGTCTGGTAGGTCCATTTGGTCTAACATACAGTTTAAGTCTAATTTTTCCTTACTGATTTTCTGTCTGGATGACCTGTCTATTGCTGAAAATAGGATATAAAAGTTCCCTCCTATTAAGTCCCCCATCCCTTCAGATCTGTTAGTATTTGCCTTATATATTCAGATATTCCAACATTTGGTGCACACATATTTACAACTGTTACATTCTCTTGGTTAATTGGCCGCTTTATTTATTTATTTTTTCCTGAGATGGAGTCTTGCTCTCTTGCCCAGGCTGGAGTGCAGTGGCGCAATCTCAGCTCACTGCAACCTCTGCCTCCTGGGTTCAAGTGATTCTCTTGCCTCAGCCTCCTGAGTAGCTAGATTACAGGCCCACACCACCATGCCCGACTACTTGTTTTATATTTTTTTAGTAGAGACGGGGTTTCACCATGTTGGTAGGGCTGGTCTCGAACTCCTGACCTCATGATCCACCTGCCTTGGCCTCCCAAAGTGCTGGGATTATAGGCGTGAGCCACTGCGCCCGGCCCCCTTTAGCATTATATACTGACTTTGTCTCTTGTGGCAGTTTTGGACTTAAAATCTATTTTATCTGGTATAAGTACGGCTACTTCTGTTCTTTATTGGTTTCCTTTGCATGGAATATCTTTCTTCCAACTCTTTGCTTTCAGTCGGTGTGTGTCCTTATATGTGAAGTGAGTTCCCTGTGTGTAGCATAGAGTTGGGTCTGGTTTTTATAATCCATTAAGTCACACTATATCTTTTGATTGAATAGTTAAATTTATTTACATTTAAGGTAATTGTTGCCAGGTAAGAACTGACTACAGTCATTTAGTTCATTCTTTTCTGGCTTTGTTTCCTGACTACAGCTGTTTAGTTCATTCTTTCTGGCTTTGTTTTCCTTTGCTCCTTCCTTCTCCTTCCATCTTCCTTTGTGATTAGGCAATTTTTTACAGTGGCATGCTTTGATTCGTTACTTTGCATCTTCTGTATATCTAGCACAGGTTTTTGCTTTGTGGTTACCAGGAGGCTGACATAAAATATCTCATAGTTATAGCAAGTTTTCTTAAGTTGAATATAACTTAACCATGATCACACATAAAAATTCAACATTTTTACCACCCAGATACACTTTAGGTATCTGATGCTTTTTATTTTGTGTAACCCTTAATGAATTATTGCAGCTTTAACTATTTTTAGTTTGTTTTAACCACTGTAATAAATATGTTACTTAAACACTACCACCACAGTTTTAAAATTTGACTTACTTTTGTACTTACTTTTGACTTAAACTTTTTGTACTTTTACTAGTGAGTTTCAAACTTTCTTATGTTTTTGTGTCACTAATTAACATCCTTTTCTTTCAGCCCAAAGAACTTCCTTTAGCATTTCTTGTAAGACACCTCTGAGTGTAATGAACTCTTTTTTTTTTTTTTTTTTTTTTGAGATGGAGTGTCACTCTGTTGCTCAGGCTAGAGTGCAGCTGCGCAATCTCGGCTCACTGCAAGCTCTGCCTCCCAGGTTCACGCCATTCTCCTACCTCAGCCTCCCGAGTAGTTGGGACCACAGGCGCACACCACCACGCCTGGCTAATTTTTTGTATTTTTAGTAGAGACGGTTTCACCATGTTAGCCAGGATGGTCTCCATCTCCTGACCTCGTGATCCGCCTGCCTTGGCCTCCCAAAGTGCTGGGATTACAGGCGTGAGCCACTGTGCCCTACCAAGTAATGAACTCTTGACTTTGTGTGTGTGTCTGCAAAAGTCCTTTTCTCTTTTCTTTCTGTAGAAGAGCTTTGCTGTGTATTCTTGGTTGACAGTTTTTGTTATGTTTTGTTTTTTCCTTTCAGCACCTGAATATATCATCCCACTCTCCCCTGGCCTGTAAGGTTTCTGCTGTGAATGTCTGATTCTAGTATTAACGGAACTCCCTTACATGTGACATGCTTTGTCTTTGATGCTCTTTTGCTGCAGAATACTCTTTTTGTCCTTGAATTTTGAAAGTTTGATAATAATATGTCTTGGTGTAGTCTTGCTTGTATTGAATCTGATTAGAGACCTTCCTATGTATGAAAATGTGTATTTTTCCCCAGATTGATAAACTTTTTCTGCCTGCCTTCCTGCCTGCTTTTTTCCTTCCTTCCTGTCTTCCTTTCTTCTTTGCTCTCCCCCTCCTTCCTTCTTTCTTTCTGCTACTGTTTCTCTCTCTCTCTCTCTCTCTCTCTCTCTCTGCAACAGAAACTTGCTCTATTAGCCAGGCTGGAGTGCAATAGCATGATTATAGCTCACTGCAACCTCAAACTCCTGGGTTCAAGCGACCCTCCCACCTCGGCCTCCCAAAGTGCTGAGATTATAGGTGTGAGCCACCACGTCCAAACTATTGTTTCTTTAACTAAACTTTCTAATCCTTTGTCTCTCTATTCTCCTTTTTCAGTGTCCATACTTTTACGTTTTGTTATTTTGATAATTTCCTATAAGTTTCATAAGCGTTCATTACTTTATATTGTTTTTTCTCCTATAACTGTATAATTTCACTAAACTGTCTTTGAGTTCAGAGCCTTTCTTCTGCTTCATTGATCCTGCTGTTGACATTCTCTATTGCAATTTTAATTTCATTCATGCATTTCTCAGGTCTAGAATTTGTTAGTTTTTTGCATAATTTCAATCTTTAATTTTCTCATTTTATTCATTTAATGATTTGCTAAGTTTTGATTTATTTTTCCTTTTTTAGATAATGAACAGAAATGTATTTGTAACAGTTCTGGAGATTGGAATGCTCAAGATCAAGGTGGTGGCATCTGTGAAGGCCTTCTTGCTGTGTCATAATAAGGCAGAAGGCAACACATGGGTGAGAGAGAAACAAAAGTGGGGTCCTTTTATAAGAAACCCACTCCCTCATGATAGCATAAATTTCGAGGGACACATTCAAATCACAGCAGTCCCAGTTTCAGATCTCTAGTTTTTTCCAACATTTATTTTAGATTCAGGAGGTATATATGCAGGTTTGTTACCTGGGTATACTGTGTAATGCCGAGGTTTGGGGTATGAATGATCCCTTCACCCAGGTACTAACTAAACAGTTTTTCAACCACTGTGCTACTCCCTCCCTTTCCCCGCTAGTAGTCTCCAGTGTCTATTGCTGCCATCCTTATATCCATGAGTTATCAATGTTTGGCTTCTACTTACAAGTGCAAACACGCAGTATTTGATTTTCTGTTCCTGTGTTAATTCACTTGGGATAATGGCCTCCAACTGCATCCATGGTGCTGAAAGGACATGATTTCATTATTTTTAAGGCTGCATAGTATTCCATGGTGTACATATACCACATTTTCTTTACTCAATCCACTACCAAGAAGCACCAAGGTTGATTCCATGTCTTTGCTACTGTGAATACTGCCACGATGAACACACAAGTGCATGTGTCTTTTTGGTAGAATGAGTAGATTTCTTTTGGATATCTACCCAGCAATGGGATTCTTAGGTTGAATAGTAGTTCTCTTTTAAGTTCTTTGAGACATCTCCAAATTTTTTGCCACAGTTGCTGAACTAATTTACATTCCCACCAACAGTATATAAGTGTTCTCTTTCTCCACAGCCTCACCAGCATTTGTTGTTTTTTGACTTTTTAGTAATAGTCATTCTGACTGGTGTGAGATGGCATTTTATTGTGGTTTTGATTTGCATTTCTCTGATGATGAGTGATGTGGAATGCTTTTTTGTATGTTTATTGGCCATGTGTATGTCTTCTTTTGAGAAGTGTTTGTTCATGTCTTTTGCACATTTTTAAGTGGGGTTGTTTGCTTTTTGCTTGCCTAATTGCTTAAGTTCCTCATATATTTTGAATATTAGACTTTTGTTGGATGCATAGTTTGCAAATATTTTCTCCCTTTCTGTGGGTTGTCTGTTTACTTTGCTGATAGTTTCCTTTGCTATGCAGAAGCTCTTTATCCTAACTGGATCCCACTTGTCAATTTTTGTTTCTATTGCAATTGCTTTTAGGACTTACAAATCCTTTCCCAAGGCCAATGTCCAGAATGGTGTTCCATAGATTTTCTTCTAGGATTCTTATAGTTTGAGGTCTTACATTTAAATATTTGATCCATCTTGAGCTCAGTTTCATATATGGTAAAATGTAGGGTTCTAGCTTCATTCTTCTGCATATGGCTCACCAGTGATCTTAACACCATTTACTGAATAGTCCTTTCCATATTGCTTATGTTTGTTGACTTTGTCAAAGATTAGATGGCTGAAGGTATGCAGCTTTATTTCTGGGTTCTCTACGCTGTTCCATTGTTCTATGTGTCTGTTTTAATACCAGTACCAGACTGTTTTGGTTACTGTAACCTTACAGTTTGAAGTTGGGTAACGTGATACCTCTAGCTTTGTTCTTTTTGCTGTGGATTGCTTTGGCTATTCTGAATTATTTTTATATTTTCTTTAAGTTCACTTAGCACTGGGGTGGTACTTTCAGATGTCAACAGTGGTTCAAATTGATGATTCTGCAGAAGAATGTCCTATTTCATCATCTTGCTGGCATCTGTACACTTGCCTTGCTTATTCTTGAATGAACATTCTTCAAAATAAAATTTTGAATTACATCATTTTATTATGGGTTAAATTAGAGAGGATTAACATCTTTACATTATTGAGTCTTCATGTCCATAAATGAGAATGTATACAGATCTCCTTATATATACCTTATAGTAATGTTTTAACCTTTTCTTTTCACGGGTAGCCTGTACATTTCTCACCCCCTCCTGCCTACCAGTGGTATTTTATGCCTTCTAAATCTATTATAAACAGTCTCTGCTTCTTTTAATTTTAACTGATAACTTACACAAACGGAGATATTTCTGATTATTAAATTAATTTCCAAAAGAAGTATTTTAAAATGTGAAATTTTTTTTTTTTTTTTTTTTTTTTTTTTTTTGGAGATGGAGTTTCACTCTTGTTGCCCAGGCTGGAGTGCAGTAGCATGATCTCAGCTCACCGCAACCACCGCCTCCCGGGTTCAAGTGATTCTCCTGACTCAGCCTCCCGAGTAGCTGGGATTACAGGCACCCGCCACCACACCTGGATAATATTTTGTATTTTTAAAAGAGATGGGGTTTCAGCATGTTGGCCAGGCTGGTCTCGAACTCCTGACCTCAGGTGATTGACTTCCCAAAGTGCTGGGATTACAGGCGTGAGCCACTGCGCCGGTCCAGGTGATTTTCTTATGTGTGTTTTCAAGGATCAAATAATAATAATTTTTACTTGGTTCCTATTTTTTATGCCTCGTTTAGTCTCTTCTCTAATTGAAATACTCTTTGTATCATAGGAAAATAAGGATAGACACTAGTGAGAAGGGCCCAAAATTCTTTTTCAGGGTTACAGGAATGAAGGAATAAATAAAACTTTATTGCCACAAAATAAAGGAAACTCCAAACTCAGCCTCTCTGAGACCAAATTATAAAAAAAAGTCATACACAGAATTTGAGAATATCATAGCACCATTAAGAGGGAAGGAGGAAAAGAGATTATGAGGTATTGCATTGATAATATATTGTGACATATAAGTATTAAAACATTTTTGCATCTCTGAATAGAAACTTTAGTCAGGCCTCTCTCCTTGAACTCCTAAGAGGGAGCCAAACAAAATTTTCTTTTGCTTTTCCTACTAGATATTTTTATTTTGCCTTCTAGAAACTCATCAATTTGAAGAAACATAGTCAATATGAGTCATTTTATAAGCATCCTTGTATATGTATAAATTTAAATTTTATAGTGTTTGATACACATATTCATGTTATATTACATGTATCTATATAGATACAATCTTGTTTATGAAAACTGACATAGTATGCTATAAGTGAACAAAACTATATGAAAAAATAACAGACCATACTGCTTGACAGAAAAAGTTTTCAATAATAGAACAGTGCTGCAACAGAGATAAGAAGAAAAAATATAACCACAAAGGTCTTATGAGAGCTTATTATCTGCCAAGCACAGTTAAGCTCATTAGGTGGATAATCTTATTTTTCCTCACACGATTATGCTCATTTTATAAATGAGAAAGCTAGAACTTTGAGAAGTTAAATTACCCAACTTTACATAGTTTATAGCTGATTCTTGTTCTCAAAGGTAACTCTGTGTGACTGTGAAGCCCCAGCACAAGCTCCCATAAAAAGGGCATTTCCATTTACTATAATATTTAAGAATCCAAAAAAATTGATGTTTCAAAAGCCTACAGTTAAAAGAAAGTTGCTCAAATATTACCTAAAATAGAACAATCAGTAAAGATGAAAGGGAAAAACAAACAAACAAACAAACATGATCACAATGAAAGGAAAAAAAAGCAGCTCACAGGAATTTTCTACAGAGATATACTCTCCAAACAAGAAAACCATTATCTAATGAATGTTCATCGGAAACTAGAATATTCACTTCTGTTCAAGCAAAACTTTCACTAATTATATAGAAGGTTATGCTTCCTATTGAGATAATTTATCACTACAGCCACAGTTTCAGTGTAGAAAAACACCCTTAGCTATCAGTATCTGGGACAGAAGTAAAACAGAGGATACTGCTTGAAACAAAACTGCTTAGACCAGCACACTTCTCGGATTTGTCAATGTCACTGATTTAAAAATGAAAGCTAAATACCTTTTAAGACATCTGTACAATTCTAGGGTAGCTGCTTCAGAAGGTCAAATGACTCACAGCCAATGGGGAACTAGAGAGATGAGATATCTGAGGATTTGGCGGGTAAACCAGACTTTCACTGATAGGGTCCCTTTCGGTAGAGGTTCTCTTAAAAGACAGCAGCTTAAAGAAATCGCTGAGGATTTTCACTATTACAACAACCAAATGATACGGAACTGCTATACTGATTTTAAGTTTGACAAAACGACAGAACCCCTGACAAAACAGAACCACTACCGTGGAATAAATCAATTAGATTCTGGATCAGGCCCGTTATTCTTCATACCATCACAAGTGCTTTCAAAGATGTTGTCACCAGATTAAGGGCACAAACTGGGATACAGAGCTGGAAGGGCTTCTATTTAAAGAGTATGGTTATTGTACTTCACTTCCACATTTAATCATTTGATAACACCTACAGTTGCTATTTTGGATACTCTATAAAATTCCCAGGCAGTTATCCATGTAATCTAACATGAATACATGTTAAAGTCTTTTCTGCTGTTTCTCAAAGCCATGTGTTTGCCCGTGGAGCTTAGAGTACTGGCACCTCGCTCAGTCACTGCAACCATGGCTTCAATCCTTCCTGACAGGTGGTACCTCTGTGTTCCTAGTTGGCATCATACCACAGAAGGCTCCTTCCACACACTAACGGGACTGGATCAGTAACATCAGACTAAAAACATTAACCTTAGGGGTCTTATTATTCTGAAAAATACAATAAAACCTTCAGAATACAGGTTTTATTATTAAAACTCGGACCCAATTAAAATTCTATAAATGAGAAAGCTAGAACTTTGAGAAGTTAGATTACCCAGCTTTACATAGTTTATAACTGATTCTTGTTCTCAAAGGTAACTCTGTGACTGTGAAGCCCCAGCACAGGCTCCCATAAAAAGGACATTTCCACTTACTAAAATATTTAAGAATCCAAAAAAATTGATTTTTCAAAAGCCTACAGTTAAAAGCAAGTTGCTCAAATATTACCAATATTACCAATAATCAGACCCAATTAAAATCAGAGAGAAGAAGTAACACAAGGCTGTGTAGATTATGCACTACTAATAAAGCCCACTGACTATTTAAATAACTCATAGGATACCTTTTAAAATATATTTTCATTGTAGTAAAATATATATCCCATAAAATCTACCAGTTTAACCACTTTAAGTGTACAGTTCAGTGGCATTAAATATATTCACATTGTTGTTCAACCATCACCCACATCCAGTCCCTGAACTCTTTTCATCCTACAGCTGAAACTCAAATCTTCTGAGTAATTTGTGAAGCTGGCAATATACCATGCTGACCCTTAGTTTATGAAGAAGAAGGCCTGCGAGTATGAGAAAGATCCGTTTGCAGAGGTGTCACTTAATGTGACATTCCTGGCTAGTACAGATCCATCTCAAACAAACTTCTAAAGCTTGGGCTACTCCTCTGCTCAACTCTAAATCCACATGAAGAAATGTTTCCTATTCAACTGACACCACATCCTAGCAGGATTTTTTGTTCTTCTTTTTTCCCTACACTTTGCTTTTCAGATGGATTTTATATCTATATATCTTTATCTATATTATGTGTATACATATATATATATTACATTTTGCTTTGCAGGAGGATCATTTATGTGTGTGTATGCGTGTATATATATGCATATATATAAAAATATATATTTATATATTATTTAATATATATTAGATATATATATATATATATTAGACTTAACTGAGAATGTTTCATAAGGACAAATGCATCACTAAGTCTCTCATTCCTTTGCTACTGTAGAAATGGAGTTAGGAAACAAGGTGAAAAAGAGCCCTTTCACCGCCAGAGACTGTTTCCTTACCTTCTTGGAAACCGTAACCCTTACAGGAATTGTGAAATAATTCAACGTGGGAGTGCTGGAAACCCAGAGCATGCAGCCTGATGCACACAGAGCTCTTCAGAAATGGTAGATGGCATTAGCTTCAAGTTTAGAAACAATGTTTCCTTTTTGCTTCCTAGTCAGGAAAAGCCCTTTTGCTTCGAGGAACTAAAGAATGTTCTCTAACTTCCTGAGTGTTCTGTGTGTGCACTTGCCTCTGCTAATGTGTAGTCTGCCTTACAAAGACAATCTGCCTGACTTCATGTTGGATGAAGGGAAGCTGTACATGAAGATGGAGAGATACAGAAGGAAACAAGCCATGATTTCAGTAACCCAGGGGCCATGACAGCCAGAGGCAGAATGAAGGCCGACTG
This sequence comes from Macaca thibetana thibetana, assembly GCF_024542745.1. NCBI lineage: Eukaryota > Metazoa > Chordata > Mammalia > Primates > Cercopithecidae > Macaca > Macaca thibetana. The sequence continues at coordinate 107,258,478 of NC_065592.1, read as the reverse complement.
AGACTAGATATCCGCTGACCACCTGTGGACTCAGAGGGGCAGCTGTTTGGGCTGACACCACACCTGGCAGCAGGGCTGACGTGTCCTCCAGACCTGCTCTTCCTCTGACTCACTGTGTCGATGCCCATTGCTGGCTCACGGCTTGGTAGCTACCCAGCCATGCCCTCAGCCTCCCTTTCCCCACAGTTGACAACTGTGTGTCTGGCATGCAACACACACACTCAGACTGAGAATGTTTCTGTCTCTGTGTTAACTGCAGTGTCTGCCATCCTTTCCTGCTCTCTCATAGCAGGTACCGAGCCAGTCCAGACAGCTGCCGCCTCTGGGCTCAGTGGGGATCGGCAGATCTCCAACCTCTGACCTTCCTTCTGCCTCCTTCATTAATTCCATTCACATTTGCTCCAGTCAGGCCCGGAAAATAAAACAATTCGGGACAAATATACACAGGCCATGGGAGATCTACTAATGCACTTTGTCCACTGCCCCAAAATGACCCATGACAGCTGGTAGACATTTTTTAGATTTCCCAGTTAGACTGGTTCTACATTTTGGATCTCAAATTCTCAACACTGATAAAGACCAGTGAAAGAAGAATTCAATTATAGCAAAATGTATGCTCTTTGTCAGAAAATTTTAAAAAACGAAGTCCAATAATATTATTCAGAGAACATTTTCTTTCTTTGCGTAAAACCTTCCTGGTGAGAAGAGACAGAAAAAAAAAACCAAAATTCCATACATGGGAACAGGACATAATGACTTCCATAAGGAAACACAAAACCAGGAAAACACAGGCTGGAGGAGGGTAGGGTGGGAGGGCAGTGGGAGCTGGGTGCATGCGTGTCTGTGTGTGTGTGTTCTACGCACATTAGGGGTTAGGTTATCTAGAAGAATACTATCAGGAAGAGATAATTTACTCAAGAAACGAATTGAGGAAGCTATCTATGCTATCTAAGTTATCTAGGAGAAAATTTCAGAGATACTGAATAGCTAGTACAAAGGATGGATTTTGCCTGACATTTTTAAAGAGCAACTAGGACAACATAGAACAAAATATTTGAAGCCACAGACAGAGAATGTGGTCGAAGTTGCTTCTTTCTTTTTATCTAAATAAGGTCAGTTCTTTATTGAAAACGACTACACTTCATATGGTGCATAAACTACGTGGCAATTTACAGCAAAAATTAAAGAAAATAAAATTATATAGATTTAAATTGGAAGCTAGTTGCAAAGGCAGAAGTGAGATGGGATGTGAAGCTGTGGCAATGGTCCAGGTGAGAGACAGTGGGCAATGGGCTGTCATGGTAATAACAGAGGTGAGGAAAAGTCATCAGACTCCACATATACTCTGAAGTTGTGACTGACACGATCTGTTGAAAGACTGAGTCGACAGGATATGCCTATGGACTGACTGTGGAGTGTGAAGGAATGGAAGTCATTGGTAACTCCAGGCATATTGGCTCAAGCCAACAGCTGGTAAATGCTGTGATATTTACTGAGAGGTGGAAGCCCAGGGGCGATAGGTTTGGTGATGGGAAGGATGTGGAGATAATAAATTTGGTTTTGGACATGTCTATTTGACATCCAAAAGAAATGAAGTCTTGTGCTCAGAGGGGAACTTGAAACCTGTGTCAGCGATGGATAATAACCTGAATACATCTAATCCCAACCAGAAGAAAATTTCACAATGAATTAAAAAGTTCTATATTTCCTTGCAGATTTAATTCTTTATTCTTTCAGAAATAACTGAAAAATCGACATGAGGGAAAGTGGCTAGTCAGTGATTGCTAATCTGGGACTATGATTAGCAGAATATTATGGTATAATCTCTCAGCATGATTCCGGGACATTTTTCTAGCATGGTTAGGCTGGATTTCCAAATATCTTTTTTCTCTCCGTTTTGATTCAGAATATTTGTTCTTTTTTTTTTTTTTAATGAGCCAAATAGTTTATAAGAAAATGCAGGAAAAGGATAAAGAATGAGCTCCTTGATAGATTGTATATTCTGGTTCAAACATAATACACGCACAGATACATACAGCACAGAACACACTAACTTTAATATCCTGCGAAGAAGGTAATTTGCTGGGTTACGTACATGCATGTTAAATGGGAGCATTTATTAGAATAAGTCAGACCAAAAGAACACTTTCGCACAGAATATCTGTATAATGGAAACAGGGATTTCTGAAAAATAGCTGCAGTTTTCCAGGTGACTTTACAAGGGCAGGATGGGTGTAGATAACTGGGAGAGACTCTCCTTTTAGAAACATTCTAGGCATGAAAGGCAGTTGTGGAGACAGCCAAATAAGCTGCAAACTTCCCGATGATTTATTCACTGCTTTTCTACATTTTGTGATAGTAATAAGGAAGGTGTTAACTCTAGCCTGCTAAATATTTGAACCTGATGCATTTTGTAATCAGCAGAATAATGGTCCCCAAAGATGCCTATGTCTAACTCCTGGAAGCTGTGAATATGTTGTGTTACATGGCAAGGATAACTAACGTTGCAGATGGGAATTAAAGATGCCAATCAGTTGAGCTGGAAATAATGAGAGTGCCCTGGATTCTCCAGGTGAGCCCAATGTAATCACAGGTTTCCTTAAAAGTGGAAGAGGGAGGAAGGTGTGTTGGGTCAAAGTGATTCAATAAGAGCAGGATTTAGTTTGTACTGGCTGCCTTTGAAGATACAGGAAAAGGCTCATGGACCAAGGAGTGTAGGTGCCTTCTAGAAGCTGGAGGGGCCAGTGACATTTTATTCCCCTAGTGCCTCCAGAAAGAACACAGCCCTACTGACACCTTGATTTTGGCCTGGTGAGACCAACTTTGGACTCTTCACTTCCAAAACTGTAAGTAATACATTTGTGTTGTTTTAAGCCAACAGCAGAGGTGTCGTTTCAGCTTGTAGTCATTGCTACAGCAGGACTAGGAGCTGGTACGCACTGCCGGGACTCACTCCTGCTCTGGCACTTGGGTGGCACTGTAGGCGCCCATGTTCGTAGAGGAAGTCAGCAAAGGGGGGCTCTCTCGGCTGGGCTGGCCATGTCTGCTTACAGAATGCTCCCCTCTTCCACTGCGGTAAGAACATTTGTTCTTATTAGGTCAGGTGGTTTTTTAAGGCAATTCATATTACTGCTACTACAAAAAAAAATAGTGTATGGTTCTCCCAGAAAATTATCTTTTATCTTCCCTCTTTTCTTCTGTTGTTTATTCTTTTGACCTTGTTTGAGTAATGGCATCTTTTAAAATGATGTAGCAGATGAGATTATTCACTTCAAGTGAGTCTGTGTCCTGAAATACATTTTGTTAACTGAAAGTATAATACATAATGAAGCTTGTTCTGCTACTCAGAAAAGATTCATGTAGTCCTGTTTTAAGTAACAGGGATTCTCTCTTTTGAACGGGGCTTTTACTACTCTGAAGATTCCATAAATCTGGCAGTTATTTCTAGTTTTCTTGGGTATTTCTCAACACAAACTCAGTCCAGCCCTTGAAGCAGTCAATGTGAAGCATGTAATTAGTACGAATGTGGACTAATATATTAATCTATTCAGATAATCAAATGTCAGTGATTGATACGACAGCTGCACAATCTCTTATCGAAAGCCGTGGTATCAGATTTGCTTTAGATTCAGATTCATTTCATATACTAGAAAGGTCATACTGTGTATACACCAGATATTAGTGACTAGTAATCACGTTACTATTTTTGCAATAAAACATATGAATATTCACATTAAGCAGAGTAACTAAAAAATTCAAATAGCCCCAAAGTCAGTACATTCAGGTTTTGCTGCTAAATAAATTTGTGTCTGCTTGGGGTTCGCCATTTTAATAACTTTGCTTTTAGAATTAAAAATTGCAGATAAGCAACTGTGGATCTTTAATAATAGAAAACATTAGCATAGACAATGGTAAACCCAGACCAAAAAAAAAAAAAAGCCATAAAAAGATAGAAGAAGAGCATCCAAGAAATACATAAGGCTGCAGAATGAATTTTTAATGTGTCCTTAACATAAAAGCAGAAGCAACACTATCCCTAGGAGAGAGCTGGAAATGCATTCTGCTCTCCTGGTACAGGAAGGTTAATACAATGATCCTGAGGGCAGGGGAGGTAGCTGTGGTCAGGAAAAGATAATAATAATAAAGATACTAATGTGCTAGGAAAGATAATAACCTTATAAAAACATAATTTTCATTAATCAAGGGTATTAATATTTTAGGTATCAAAAATAAATCTTAAGTTATTTTAATATCATCCATTCATATCTAAAATTAATGCCTTGGTAAAGGGCAGAAACTCTAATAAGAGATGTAATTTATTGTTAAGGCAGCAATGATAAGACTGGAGGACAGCCAATATCAGCCCATCTTTTTAAGAGACAATCAATTAGTGAACTTTATTTCTAGAAAAGTAGCTTTGATAGGAAAAATACTACACAGAAGGGACATGCCTAGTGAAGAATATGATAATTATGACTCAACTCACATTTCCCAAGAGTGTATTACTAACCTCTACCATAATTATTTGCTTATTTACTAAAAGAATGAATGAATGAATGAACGAATGGAGAATATGTCCCTGAGGTGCTGATGTAGCAGTTCAAGAAACGCAAATCAAGATGGTTACCAGTGGCAGGGAAGGGGCGTGGGGGCTGGGGAGGAGGTGGAGATAGTTATTGGGTACAAAAAAATAGTAAGAATGAATAAGACCTAGTATTTGATAGCACAAGGTGACTATAGTCAATAATAATTTAACTGTACATTTAAAAATAACTAAAAGTGTATAATTGGATTATCTGTAACACAAAGGATAAATACTTGAGGGGATGGATCTCCCATTTTATATGATGTGATTATTACGCACTGCATGCTTGTATCAAAGTACCTCTTGAATCCCATAAACGTATACACCTACTATGTACCCACAAAAAGTAAAAGTTTTTTTTAAAAAAGAAACTCAAATATCTACATAGGTATTTTATAATCCAAACTTGACAGCCTCTCTCTTTGCAATTTTACAACTTTCAGCAAATTCCCCATATTCTCTCTATCTCAGTCTGAACAGCCATTTCACATCTTACACCTCACTGTTTTTTGTGTATCCCATCCATTATCCATGCTTTTGTTTGTATTATTTCTGCTTTCTGAAAAATCTCCTGAATTATTTTCCAGCAACCCACATGGTAATGCTTTCTCCAAGGCCTGTCATTCTCAAGTCTCTTCGGGTCTGTGTCTCATAACTAAACACTCACGAGAACCATCTCTGGTTTGTTTTGTGGGTTCTCTTGTCAGTAGCGTTAACATTTTTTTCACCATGCAAATTCTGTATAGTTAGTCATAGAGTAGGAAATGAAGCTGTTAAATGGTTACAATTTGCCAGTCACAGTGATGCAGGATGAAGGAGATGCAAAGATAAAGCCCTATCCCCAAAAACCTTTTAGCTCAAAACAGTGGAAGGCTGAGTCCTGAACCCTCATAGCACTACATATCATTGCTTTAGTCCAAAACAAGTCCTAGAGATGTGCAGAGCCAGGAAGGACCATTTTCGGTGTGGTTGTTCAAAAAGGGCATCCTGGGAGAGGATGAATTTCACTCATTCATTCAGGAAACATTTCCTGATGTCCTACTCCTGTTAGGCACGGTTAGGCTTTAGAGGCTGAGCTAGTTTTCCAGAACTGCTGTAACCAAGTGTCACAAACTAGGTAGCTAAAGTGATGGATGCCACACGTGTAAGAGCAAGGTGTCCGCAGGCCATGCTGCCTCTGGAGGCTCTAGGGAGGGATCTGTTCCACGCCCATCTCCTAGCTGCTGGTGCCTCCGGTGTTCTGTGGCTTGTCCATGCATTATTCCAATCCTCCCTCCTCACAGGGCTGCTTCCCTATGTGCCCTTGCACTGTGTTCCCTGTGTGTACGTCTGTCTCTGCGTCCAAAGGTCCTTCCTGATGAGGACACCAGTCATATTAGATTAGGGTCAACCCTCCTGACTACATTTTAACTTGATTACCTTTTTAAAAACCTTATATCCAATTAAGGTCACATTCTGAGGTATTGGGAGTTATGATTCCAACATACGTTTTTGGAAACCACAAGTCAACCCAGAATAGAGATGCAGGGATGAAAGGCTGAAAGCACAGCGACCGTGAAAGGAAGCTCACACTGTGAGGGGGCACCAGGAAAGTAAATCACTTGTTCCTGTGAAGCTCAACACGTTCCTACACGTGGTAAGATCATGAGAGTTGACATCTGTTATTTTAAGTGTTCTGGATTAGTAAGAACCTTAACCTTTACGCTCTTTCCCTGCAGGCTAGTAACCTTTCAGAGTAAGCAAAATTGGCAGATGGCGTTGCCTTGGCTATGGCTTCCCTCTGAGCTGTTTAACTGGATAACAAAAATGCTGACGGTACCTCCATCATTGATGTATTTTTTTTTAGGAGGAAGAAAGAGCCAAATTACAAATACGACACAGACTCTATATTAGAGTTTTCTCTTACAGCATCTCTTTTACAGGGAAACTGTCCACAACATTTTAAACATTATTAATCAATGCAGAGCAAGATTTTAAACAGATACAGGTTACTTCCAAACACTATATAATAAATAATAATAATAACTATTATTATTATTGAGACGGAGTTTCTCTCTTTTTTGCCCAGGCTGGAGTGCAATGGCGCGATCTCGGCTCACTACAACCTCTGCCTCCCGGGTTCAAGTGATTCTCCTACCTCAGCCTCCCAAGTAGCTACAAAAGTTAAACAAAAAGTGACTAACCCCGTCCAAAGAGGCACTGACATATAATCAGAAACAGAAATAATGTCACTGTTATGAGGATATTTACAGAATCCAGAGAATCTCACAGAGATCTGTAGTCTATTTACTCACTCCTGTAATCCCAGCACTTTGGGAGGCCAAGATAGGTGGATGACCTGAGCTCAGGAGTTCGAGACCAGCCTGGCCAACATGGCAAAACCCCGTCTCTACTCAAAATACAAAAAAAAAATTAGCTAAGTGTGGTGGTGCACGTCTGTAGTCCCAGCTATTCAGGAGGCTGAGGCCGGAGAATTGCTTGAACCTAGGAGGCGGAGGTTGCAGTAAGCCAAGATCGTGCCACAGCACTCTAGCCTGGGCAATAAGAGTGAAACTCCATCTCAAAAACGAAACAAAACAAAACAAGAAAAACTAAATCTGGCCACTTAATAAAGGACACACGATTATTCAAGTTCAAAGTCTGTGTTCCTGTACTTGTCATACATACAGAAACTGCTCATTGATTACATTTTGAAATTTCAGTGTCTTTCAAAAATATCAGATCAAATCAGAGAAGATAAATGAATTCAACCTACCACTTTAAAATAATGCAGAGGCAATGTTAAATTACTTCATTAAGCAAACCAAGAAAAAATAAATTATGTATGATTTGTATTATTTTTTAACTTCCACACTAATGGTATTAAATACAAGATTGTCTTTCAATGCTTTCAATGAAATAGGTATCTTACTTTCACTTAGAACATTTTTTTTCAAAGTAACTCTTAAAATTCTGTTTTTCTAATAGGTTTGCAGCAATAGGTGGCAATCATTATTATTAGAAAACATACCCAGATGCTTTCTTCTTGGCGATACTGCTTCCAGTTTCTCCCACCATCACTGAACATCAGGAGGTAGCTGGTCACCCAGTCAGAGCTCCCATATCCTCCTTGGGTGGCCACAGCAGTGACCTCCATTCTCTCTCCAAGGTCAATTTGCAGCCACTGGTATTTATTTGACACAAGTGGGGTCCAGCCACCAGCTCCTTTTTTGAAACAAAAAAGTGGGAAAATGGTAGAGGAAGAAGTTATTTAACACAGCTGTTACTAGATTAGAAAATGATACAATTATGAATATATATTAAGAAAATAATCGATTTACAGTAGAAAAAATAGAAGAATTACAGGTGGCTGGATGAACCCTAGACTGTTTTCAAATTTAGCTAGATGACCCTGACATTCCAGAATGCAGGTGTCCTACTGAGCGGAGAAAATGTTTGTTTAATGCAGGTGGCTAATACAGCATTCCTGTCCATTTTTGGAACTAGTGTATTTCATAGCCCTTGTGCAAGATTTGCCTTTTCCCAACACAAGAGACTCAATTCCAGTAGTAGGAAGTACAGTATTAAGCATTAATAAAACAAAGATGGTTAATATATTGACCTTGCACTCAAAGTGCTTACAGTCTCATAGGAGAAATGGATGTGTTAAAGAACAATTCAAATATAGAGTGCTTTGTGAGGCAATCCCACTTACATGTGGAATTTTAAAAAGTTAATTCACAGAGGTACAGAGGAGAGTGATGGTTACGAGGAACTGGGGTGTGGAGGAGACACTGGTAAAAAAAAGTACAAAAAGGTACGGAGTGGCAAATGGTCAAGGTGAGTCATAAGCAGGTTCTGGTACACTCGGCTCTCTCTGGCAGTACTGCCGGGAAACCGGGGCAAGCCTCACACAGTGCTCGTCCATCTTGGACAAGGAGAAGGAGACTGTCAGGTATTGAAGAAGATGCGCGCACAGCAGAAAATCTGCTCTTTTTGTGCTGACCAATGCTACGTCTCAAACGAAAACATAGGAATGCCCACTGATGTTTTATTGATGTTTGTTATTTTTCTAGTTTAATAGAATTAGGGGACACTCCAGAACCACAGCTTCTTTAATAACCAATGTCTAGAAAAAGAGAGTACTCTCTATAAACAATTCCCAAGTCGAGGAGTCAGCACACTTTTAACTCCCTGCTGCTGCCACTTACCTGAAGGCTCTGATAGAAAGTCTGAAGTTCTAGACAGTTCAATATTATTCATTGACTTATACTGTGTATTTTATTATTGGGGGGTTTTATCATTATGTCCTCATTTGTAAAGTCTTTAGTACTTTAGTACATGTCCAAAAATGTTTGATATTACTAGAAAACAGCTAGGAGTAAAAACAAATAAGTGAGGACATTATACTTTAACATAAGTTATTATGGGGAAGTGTTGAGAAATACAAATATTTGTATTTAAATAACATTCATATTTAAATAATAAATATAAATATTAGGCATCTATTTGAATGGAGGACCACACTTAACTACTGTTTCCTTATGATTCCCAAGTTTATAGATTGTTAGAAGTCAGATTCTAAGATATTTTTGTAGTGAATCTTTGTTCAAAAATATTTTTTCCTCTGAATGTATGATAAGCACCTCTTAAGTCTGTATTTTATATATATATATATATGTATGTACACACACACACACACACATATATATATATTATTTTTGTTTTGCTTCTTATTGTTCCATGTTTTGACCTGAAGAGTCAAGAATCTGATCTAGTAGACAGGATGGAAGATTACTGGTAACCAACATTGTGCATCTGATTGACACTAAAACATTCCGTTATCTTTCTTAAGCCAGAGAGCTAGGAGGTGGACACAGCTCTTGTTCAAAGTTGAATGTTCTGCTATAGACCAGGGGCATCCTCCACTCATGCAACATGGTTTCCTGGATCGGGCAAGATTTACTCTTGGATGATCTATGGTAATATTTATGTGAGCCCCTGCCAGAGAGAGTGCACGGACTTCTTCAGTCCTCAGTGGAAACTGCTTCCACAGTTTCTCCTCTCTGCTCATTCCTTCCAACTTAACTTTTCAGAATGTGACAGAATTCCACCTACCCACTTCTATAATCACTCAATTTAACAATGAATATTTATTGAGCATTTGAGAACTCTGGGTCAGGCAAAGAGTTCCCTTTAAATAAATTTTGCATTTAATTCCTAATGTACCTTTAAAAGACAAGGCCTCATTACTACCCTCTGTATGGATGGTGGGCCGCTGACCTATGTTTATACATCTAGCAAGTGGCCCACAAGCTTTGGATCCAGAACCTGTGCGATTAAATATTTTTATCATATTATTTTGATGATAATCATGGGATGTGGTGGTTCTCAAATAAATGTAAAACAGATGTAAAGAAGTTTTGGAGTGAGCAGGTCTGGCTGCCTAAGGAAGCAGCCCCTGTGCAGCAGGGCAACCTCTCCTACTCCTGGTCAGGCAAGGCCGGGGTTTCAGAGGGTTGACGGTGCAGTGCCAGTGGGGTTTTCTCTACTGGTCCTTCCTGTTGACTCTACCAGATCTATTGTTCTCTCCTAAGACTATGTAAAATTTAATTGGTGGGAGATCCTTTCGGGGTTGGTCTAACTAGCAGGCAATAGTCCTAGGTACAACACTACTGAAACTGTGCATCCTTTTCTGTTTTTCTTATTATCCTTTTATGGGGTTGTTTTTTGAGACAAGAGTCTCACTCTGTCACCAGCCTGGAGTGCAGTGGCAAGATCTCTGCTCACTGCAACCTCCGACTCCCTGGTTCAAGCAATTCTCCTGCCTCGGCCACCCGAGTAGCTGGGATTACAGGTACGTGCCACCACACCCGGCTAATTTTTGTATTTTTAGTAAAGACGGAGTTTCACCATGTTGGCCAGGATGGACTTGGTCTCCTGCCCAGCTCGGCCTCCCAAAGGGCTGGGAACAGGCATGAGTCACTGGGCCCAGCCTATTTTATGGTTGCTCTAAAAGACCTGGGAGAAGGTGAAGGAGATGCTAATAGCCAACCCATCATCTTAGGCTGGATGTGGTACATTGGGAATTTTATACACAGAGCTGAAACTTTTGAGGAACTATTCAATATTTTTGGTTCTTCCCCTCCTCTTGGTTAGTCAGCATGAAGGGCATCTTCTTCAGCTTGTATTTCATAACCTTTCTTTGGTATTTTCACTCCCTCTCATTCCAGGTTTAGAAAAGTAATTACTATGAGAACACATGTGGAGAAGCCCAAGGAGGAAAATGAGTCAACACGGTTCTGGTGTGCTACCCTGGGATGGTGCGTTCCCAATAGAGGAGGCGGGAGCCGCTGGCCATCCCTCTTCTCTGCATCCCTCACTGTTTGTTAGTTGTTGGTGTTCACAGTTGCACTTCTGCTAACAGATGACTCATTTCAGTAACTTGATTTTACCTTTGATGAAGTAATATTCAAATGCAAATAAACCATATCTTCAGCCATTACTGATAAAGTAATGAAATTTTGGCATTAGCAAAGAATTTCATCAGGATGTTGTAGCCTCAGGAAATCTGCAATCCCAGCTGGGTTTTAAGGGTAAGCTGATGTGCACACAATTTAATTAAATGCTGAGTGGAAACGGTGGGAACAACGTAACTGACCTGTACACTTCTGGATAGCACTGGACTGTGTGCCTTTGTTCAAGGCATCTTTGAAGGTTGGTATAGAAGGCCACTATGGGTAATAGAGAAAGGAGGTTGCCTGACTCCACCCTCAACTAGCGTGTGGTAATTGTCCAGTCACTCAACCTTTCTGAGACAAAAATGTCGTCCTTTGTTTAAAAAAGAAAAGCATAAAGTGGGGAGGGGAGCACTAAGTCATATAAATCACCTCACAAGACTGTAACAAAGGCAATGGGATAACTGACACTAAAGCACTTTGTAACTAAATTATTATTCAAATGTGATGCCACAGTCAATTTTTGTTTTCTTTAAAACAAATGAAAGTCTTCTATTTGTTAAGATTATATATATACTGACTCCTTTTCAACCTGGAAGTGTCTTTTCATAGTCCCTTCTGGTCTATGGTCACCAAAACTTTGTACACAAAACAGGGGAAGCAGTTATGTTCTCTAAGCTCAGCCTCTCCCCCATCACAAACGTTTCTTCTCCACTTCACCCTCCTCCTTTCCCTGCCTCTGACAAGACACTGCACCTGAGTTAAAGTGTCACAATTCTACCCCACAGATCCTGTGAATTACGAAAACCTCAACCCCTCCATTCGTAATATATGTTCTGACACACACGTTTCATTACTGGAGATTAAAATATGCTGAGCAACGGAAACTTTCTCTTACACTTTATATGGCTTGAGGCAGTGGATGTTATTTTTTAAAGGGTAATTGGTTTTCATAAAGGCTGTGAAGGCAGTGAAGATGCTGAGCTGTGCAAACTGCTTTGTTCCCTGAATGTTCACACAACATAGAATTTACCTTACATACCATTTTATCCACTTTTAAGTTTTCAAGTTCTGAGGAAATTATTAGTTTTGCCACTTATTTCGTAATGGAAAACAAGGGAAAAGGGGGAAGTGAGAAACTGAAGCATATACTGTATGCTCAGAATTCTACCAGATATTTTCACGTATATTATCATTTTTTATTTCTAAAAGCATTCAGTGGGTTGTCTTTATCGTATCCACCTTACAGATGAGAAAATAAAATCACTAATTAAAACACAAGGAAAGATATTTTTAAAATCAGCTTATGTTTCATTGTTATCCCTGTCCATGAATATATTCACATGATTTGTCAATCACTTAGTACTTTTTGGTTACAAATAATTTGGCATGATTATGTGTCTATTTTATACAGTTATATCTGTTATAATTCTACATTTACCTCAGGTCAAAGTTACATTTCGCTGTCTGGGGCAGGGGCTCTGAAAGAAAAGTAGAAACCCCACAGCTGGAGGCTTGTTTCTGACTAACAACAATAAAAATTCCCATGACTATAGTATCTAGTCATAAGTGGCAGCACTGTCACAGAGAATGTATTGACTTTGTTCACAGGGGAAATCATGCACAGGTAAATCATCATCATCATCATCATCACTATGATTATCATCATATCACCATAATCTTATTCCTTCCTCAACATTTGATGAGTACCAAGGCACAAAATATAAGTAAACAAAGTAAATGTTCCAAGCCAGCCACTATTAGAGGCTTCTATATATCAAGCAAACACATAGTTAAATCAACCTTGTCCCCACGAGACACTTCCCACTAAGATAACAAATTGTTTCAAATGTCATTTTATCCGGATATGTTTGTTTTTTTTTCCTTATCGAATTGCATTTTAATTCACATTAAAAATTTCAGGTATTACCAGGGGTGAGACGTGAGGTAGGGACTGTCACAGCTCCTACACTCCAGTGAGATTATGTGTATTTATAGGGAAGAGAAGTGAAGCTGGCTTTAAATAAACTCCGTCATTCCACTTCTAAGATTTATAGGCTTTAAACAGCTATGCTTTTTGTCAGTAGGTCTGCCTTTTTGCAGAGGGGAATTCAGACATTTAACTGAGGTCTAATTTCATTTAGAAAAAAAAGGTCTAACTACACAGATATAGAATCAGGTACTACAGTCTTTTTCCAACTATGTTGTTTTAAAGTAAAAAATACAGAACCCCTCCCTCACAATCTGTCTTTGTGTACGTGTTCTATTTCAGCAGTATTTCCCTCAACCTTAGCAGGTCGATGCAGAAAGAACATTCAGCCTACCAAAAATGTGTTCATAAAAAAAGAATTGCAATTATGGTTAAAATCTCAGAGTGTACATAACAATTTATAAAATGTATTATCTTACAAAATGCATCTACACTCCCTAGTACCTTTGAAAATGGACGTAGAATAAACAAAAAACAAATAGTAGGTGTTAGACTTAAAATTAATCGTATAAACAATCATATTAAAGGTAAGTAGTACAAACACTCCTATTAAATGGCAATGATGGTCAGATTAGATGAGAAAGCAAGGTCCACCTATATGTTGCCTACAAGAAACATACTTTAAATAAAAAGGGCTCCAATAGCCTAAGTGTAAACACATGGAAAAACATATGTTATACTAACACTAGTCAAAAAAAAGCTGGAATGGCTCCATTAAACAAAGTAGATTTCAGTGCAAAAATTGTAAAAGGCAAAGAAAATTATTTCCCAATGATTAAGATGTACTTTCATCTGAGGACATAATCCTGAACGTGCAAACACTTAATAACAGGGTTTCAAAATACATGAAATGAAACCTAGTAAAACTGAATGAAATAAATAAATCTACAATTACAGGAGATTCTAGTACCCCGTCTTGGTAACTGATTGCACAAGAAGACAGAAAATAGGGATTCAGAAGTATTAATTATCACTATCAACCTATATGATTCATTGATATTTGTGGAATGCTCCACCTAACAGAAGAACATGTTCATTTGGAACTTTTACCAAAATAGACCATTAAACAAGTCATTAAACAAGTTTCAACAAAGTTAAAATCATTTAAATCATGTAAAGTATATCTCTGTGATATACAATAGATTAAAATAAGAAAACAATAGTGACTTCTCTGAAAAATCCAGGAATATTAGGAAACTAATAACACATACTTCATAACCAATGAATCAAAGAAGAAACTAAAAGAGAAATTAGCAAGTATTTCAAGCTGAATGAAAACAAAAGTACAACTTATCAAAATCTATGGGATGGAGCTTCTGGCTTCTGCCCCAGGAAGTAGAAAGCTATAAGGAGCCTCATTTCTTCCCTTATTAACAAACTCCAGCCCAGGCTGGAGATCAGTGGTGCAATCTCAGCTCACTGCAACCTCCGCCTTCCAGGTTCATGATCTTTTACAAATGCACTGGAGAGTCCAGCTTGCAGAACAATCACCTGGCCTAAAATCTAAAGAGATACGACCTTGCAGGGAGAGATGTGAGCAGGAGCTCACCTTAGATGAAATCGGAGGTCAGTAAGAAATGTTCAGCTGGAATAGTTAACAAAATGGTGAAACCTACTCTGCAGGCTGGTGGGACAGTGAGAAATCCTTTATCACCCCAGAAGTTGGGGGAGTGTTCCCTCTTGCAGGCTCTTGCTCCACTGGCCATTGGTGGAAACTCACATGCACTCCACTGACAACTCCACTTGGCCCTCACAGAAAATATCAGAAACGGCCCTAATGGTTAAATGACTCAGCCTATAACCTTCTCCCTTATCTCCACTACATCTTGAATTTTGGGTAGGTGTCGTTCCATTCATCTCAGAAACTAACTGCATAATTTAATAAAACCATCATTGTGCATTTTTCATACATCCAATAAATTATTTGATAAGACATATCACCTCAAAATATTACTTGAGCAGGCAAAGAAGCCATTATCTTCACCTGGTGAGTAGACACAACGAGGCAAAAGTGATGGGTGATGGGCAAACGGGGCACATGAGGAGAGGGTTGGAATGGAGTCAGAGCACCCTGAGGCTGATTACGCTCTTCTCACTGTATTCCATTTCCCACGGGTAGTGTGTTTACTTTCTTCAGGGAGTGATTAAACGCGTGTATTTTCCTTTCTTATTAAATGTCAGTTGATATACAAGGAAACACAAGAGTGAAATGCTGAGAAGTGATTATTTTAGTGAATACCAAATTACCCATCTGTATGTGACTGACCGCTCAGTCAACCAAAATCCCCTAACCCACCTCCTACTAAAAAAAAAAAAAAGAGATGGTAATATTTACATTTTTCCTAAGGATATTATGTAGTTAAACTAATTACAGTTTATGAAATTGCTGTGAAAGCCTTGTATGAAAAGAGACATGCATTTATCAATTATTACATGTAATATGATAGTATCAAAATATGATGTAAAAGGAATGTCCTCTAAACATTACAATAATGTTTAAGTTGCTATTAACAAACAAATATTTTTTAGAGGCAAGTGCACATCAGGGAAAATGTGTGGCATTAGAATTCTGCTAAAGTTTGTCCCACTGAATTCTTTGGAAAAAACATGACAACCTAAAAAAATCCAGTTGGCAAAAATTAATGTGAAAGAAAATAGGTAAATCTCCACCATGTCCTACAGAAGTTCTGGAATGCCTCCCTTAACACTGACTTTAAGGTCAGAGAGCTGGTTATAGGACCAACTGTTGTATTTTACCATTTTCATCACTGGTCACAGTCCTTTTGAATCCATTTTGAAGCACAAATTAAACTGCCAGTCAGAAATTAAATGTCATTTAAGAAAAAAATTATTCTGAAATATAGCTTCACATGAATAGGCAAAGATAGTACCGAGAAGTGATGTGTACTCTTCACCTACTTTCTACCAATGGTTACATCTTATAAAATTACAGTCCAACATCAAAACCAGGAAATGACATGTCTGTCTAGTTGTATGACATGTTTAGGCTCCGTAACCCCCACCACAATCAAGAAAGGGAACCACTTCACCACCACAACAATCCTCCTCATCGCTACCCTCTATAGTTAGACATAGCTACCACTAATTTGCTTTCTATCTCTACAATTTCCTCAAGTCTTCAGGTTCCTAGATGCTCTGTCTTCCCTACATTTTTTCACTCTCATGTTTGCTTTATATAGAAAGTGCCTTTTAATATATACTTATCAGGAAGAATACGTTAAAGACATGTACTTCATCTTGCCAGAGCAGAGGTTGGCAATATGATGGTGAATACAGTGTCCCTTTATTCTTGAGTGATTCCTGTTTGCCTCTGGTAAACAGGAATTTTCCTATTCAACCTCACCTTCTTGCCAAAAATTACAGACAGCTGAGCTGTCACATATAGCACGGGATTTATTTGAACAGGAAAAGAGTGAAACGACAACATTTTTAGAAGGAAGAATGCAATTGTAAGAGAGTGACACGAAAATCCTAGAAAGGAGTGGGATGGCATTCCTCAAGAATAATATGTAACATTAAGGAACAATTAACTACATAAATAAATCATGGCCTATCAGTAGTTTCTTCAATTTTATTACTAAATGGCAACCAGTTCAATGAATATGCCACATTGTGGTTATCCATTCAGTAGCTGATGGACATTTGAGTTGCTTCTAGTTTTTGTCTACTGTATTAGTCCATTTTCACACTGCTGATAAAGACATACCTGAGACTGGGTGATTCATAAAGAAAAAAAGGTTTAATGGATTCACAGTTGCACGTGGCTGAGGAGGCCTCACAACCATGGCACAAGGCGAAAAGCATATCTTACATGGCAGCAAACAAAAGAGAATGACAAGCCAAAGGGGTTTCCCCTTACAAAACTATCAGACCTTGTGAGATTGATTCTCAACCACAAGAACAGTATGGGGGAAACCGCCCCCATGATTCAATTATCCCCCACCAGGTCCCTTCCACAACACGTGGGAATTATGAGAGCTACAATTCAAGAGATTTGAGTGGGGACACAGCCAAACCATATCATCTACACGAATAATGTTGCTATGAATATATATATTCATATATACATATATTTAAGACGGAGTCTTGCTCTGTTTGCCCAGGCTGGAGTTCAGTGGTGCAATCTCAACTCACTGCAACCTCCGCCTCCCAGGTTCAAGCAATTCTCCTGCCTCAGCTTCCCAAGTAGCTGGGATTCCTGGCGTGCACCACCACGCCCGGCTACTTTTTGTATTTTTAGTGGACACAGAGTTTCACCATGTTGGCCAGGCTGGTCTTGAACTCCTGACCTCAGGTGATCCGCCCGCCTCGCCCTCCCAAAGTGCTGGCATTACAGGCGTGAGCCACTGCGCCCTGCGGCTATGAACATTTAAGTCTCAGAGTGGACATATATTTTTTGGAGTGGAATTGCTGGGTTATATGGTAAGTACATGCTTTTACTTTTTAAGAAACTGCCAAACTATTCTCCAAGGTGGTGGCACCATTTACATTCCCACTGACAAAGTATGACAATTAGGATGACTACAATTAAGACAATTCCAGTTTCTTCCAATCTATAAACAGAGTGTGTCTAAATTTATTTGAGTCTTCTTTATTTTCTAATTGCTATGTTTTCTAGTGTTCCATGAACAGGACCTGTACACCTTTTGTAAGATCTACATATAAGTATTTTATTTTTTAATGCTATTGTGAATGAAATTGTTTTCTTAATTTGATAATCAGATTGTTACTAGTATATAAAAATAGAATTGATTTTTGTATATTAACCTTGTATCCTGTTAACTTGCTAAAATTCACTTATTAGTTGGTGTTTTTTAGATTTCTAGGTTTCTTAAAAGATCTCCATATAGGATCATGTTATCCATACACAATAATGTATGGAGAGACAGTCCACTTTAAGCAGCTTGCACTCCTACATGTTTTGTTGGGTGTGCTAAGACTACAAAGGCCTAAAAGCTCTTTTACGGACTATTTTTTTCATGACTGTTTATGCAGCTGGTAACCTTGAGAGCTGAGGTTACATTTTCTTTCACACAAAGAGCTTTCTCACTTACTACTTGCTATAACTGTAGATTCCTCAAGCTCATTATTTCTCAGCTGCAATACAAGTCTGCTATGAGTGTAATATTCATATGTGCCCCATTGCATTGCCCCTGTGGGCCTCAGGGGCAAAGGAAACTGATACAAATATGCTGAAACACATGTTGTTTGTGGTGCCATGAGTAATATAGTGCACAGGTGTTGTCAATCTTTAGTTTTAGCCATCCTAGAGAATATATTATCTCTCTAAGATATTAACTTCTATTTCCCCAATGGTTAATGATTTTTAACATCAAATGTTGACCAGGATAAGAAGCAACTGGAATTGATATGCATTGCCAATGGGAGTGTTCAAGGGCTTTTGAAAATAGTTTGACAGTTTCTTAAGAGTTTCACATACTGAAATTCCACTCCCAAAAGAGATGTAAAAGAATGTTTGTAGAAATTTATTCCTAATAGATCCATACTGGAAACAAGCCATAAGTGTCCATTTTAAAAAGAATGGATAAACAAACAGTACAACTGAAATCTACTCAGCAACAGAAAGGAATGTGCCACAAATCCATGCAACAACACAGATGGATCTCAGAAACCTTACGCTCACTAAACGGAGCTGAATACAAAAGCTTCTGTATGATTCTGGTACTGTATGACTCTTCTTGAAGTTCAAAAGCACAAGCCAACCTAAATAATATGATAGAAAGTAGAACAGTGATAGGTGGGAGGTGCCTAGATAATGAGTAAAAAGTATTAACAAATGGTAAGGGGGTGATGAAATGATCTGTAACTTGATCTGGGCTCTGGTAATACAGGTGTATACATCTGTAAATATTAACCAAACAGCACACTTTATGCATTTAAATGTACTTTAAGTTATGCCTCAATTTCAAAAATTTAAAAAGTAATTTTTAAAGTGACCCGAGAGAGTCAGACCAGCCAAATATTTCTTGTTCTCATGTCTAATCTATATTAACATCCTTATGAATATCTTGTTTGTTTGAATGCCACTTCCTGTCATAGTACTAACAACCTATTTTAGATGAACTTTAATTAAACAAAGTTACATGTGCTGCTGAAGCATACTCTTTGCATAAATAAACAAGATTAATTTCTTTTCTTTCTTTTTTCTTTTTGAGATGGAGTGTCGCTCTGTCGCCCAGGCTGGGGTGCAGTGGCCGGATCTCAGCTCACTGCAAGCTCTGCCTCCCGGGTTTATGCCATTCTCCTGCCTCAGCCTCCCAAGTAGCTGGGACTACAGGCGCCCGCCACCTCGCCCGGCTAGTTTTCTGTATTTTTTAGTAGAGACAACAAGATTAACTTCTTTAAAATCTACGTATTTCTTCAACCAAAACGCATTTTGCTATAGATAACTTGATGCTATTTTCTTTGGCCTGTAGTCAGTTGAATCATTCAACATTTGTAACATATTCACATTGTCATATGCTACAAATCTGAGGGAAAAAAAAAGCATAAAAATAGAATGCCATTGGACTTATTAGGTCTAAGAACTAGTAAGATGCACAGATAAAAAAATTTAGTAAACAATATCCTCAGGCAAAATATTTTCTGTCGTATTAATGTTCTACTTTTCAGGTCATTTGTTGTACATGTAAATTGGCACATCTAACATCTAGGCACATTGGGAAACTCAGTGTAGCTTCTGACCTATAAACTAAGGAGGGGAATATGTAAGAATTTTGATTTTATGAAAAATGGGGACCAGGCATGGTGACTCATACCTGTAATCCCAGCACTTTGGGAGGCCAAGGTGGGCGAATCGCCTGAGGCCAGGAGTTGGAGACCAGCCTGGTAAACATGGTGAAACCCCATTTCTACTAGAAGATACAAAAATCAGCCCGGCCTGGTGGTGGATGCTTGTAATCCTAGCTACTTGGGATAAGGGTAATCCCAGGTACTCGGGAAAAGGGAAAAAGGAGGAAAGGGGGACAGGGGAAAGAAGGTGGAAAGGAAGGGGAGGGGAGGGGAGAACAAAAATGTAAGGGAATTTAATTCTTATTAGATTAGTTATTTTAAATATTTGCTACATTTACATTATTCTATCAGAGATTGATACTCTTCATATTTTTTAATTATTGCATACACTTTTATCAATTTCTTTCCTCTAGATTCCTCATACAAAACAATGACGTCGCACATCCTATTCTGTTTTGGAATATTGCACTATGCAGAGTAGTGGAAATTTCCAGTAGTTAAGGATCGCATGCTCTAACAAACCATTTACGGGGCATTTCCCTAATGTAAGAATTTTGCTTTTATTTATTAATATGATTTTAAACTATGGTGCTAAGTTTTCACTAGCAGTTATACTTTCTAACGTGGGAAATAAATATCTTGATATTGAAAGGCCCTTACAAATATCCTGAGCTATTCATTTTTCATTGAAAATATTCAGTAATTATTTTCTCTTTCTCTTCATCACTGGACCTAGTCAGTGTGCCAAGAAAGCATGATCACTTGGAAGGGCATTTGAATAGTGGAGAAATACGAGGAGTGGAAGGAAAAGATCCAGTATATTTCCATTTGCTCTGTGTTTGCAGTTTATCACATAGGTTTCTAAATTATCCTTTTCTGTGAAATTCATTTCCATACACCAATGCTAATTTCCATTCAAATCCATGGGCTTGCTCCCTGGTTGTACTCTGCACATCACAGTTCACGGTTTTCCATATATAAAGAAAGCCCTTCTGAATCATTAATAAACTGACGCTTCTGGCTGAGAATGAGAGTTAATGCAAGCACATTCTAAAAACAGAAAAAGAGGACAAAATACATATATGCTTTTGCCTAGCCAGTTTCAATTTTCTTCTAGCAAAATTATCCATTTCATCTCTACCCCTCCACTTCTATTTCACATTAACAAAGGAGAATATGTACTTATTAAAATGGAAAGTTGTCTCACATAAAATGCTACTGAGCCAATCCAATGAATGTTTGCAATTAAAGGTATAATAATCATAAAAAGAAGACAACTTGATAAGCAAAAGAATAATCAAGTACTAGCATGAGTTACTAAGTGTTTTATTTCTTAAGCTTTTGTCTAAATAACTTCGGATCACACAGTTTTCTTAAGGAAACACTTAAGAAGAATGACAAATGGCTTCTACTTTTTCTTTATTTGCCTTTTCTTGTATCAAATGTCCCATCATGTTTTAGAAATCTTGGTTTTGCAGAAAAATTTAGCTATGTGCAATTCCAGGAAGTATCGAGGTAAACTTAATGACAACAAAGTCAGGTTTAATAGTCAAATTCAAAGTTCAAGAATTTCATATTTTATATAATGGCACAATATATATTTATATATACTGACTATATATATATGTATGTATACTGACTATATAGTCAGTATACAGTTATATATAGTCAGTATATACTGAGATACATATATATGTGTATATGTACTGATATATGTTTATATACATACACACAGACCATGTATGTACTGACATATGTGTGTGTGTGTATATATACACATACACACTCACACACACTGACCATATACTTAATACACACACACACACACACACACACACACAAACACACATATATTCGAGCTTCAGGAAAATTGGTGCCATTATATAAAATATAAAATTCTAGAAATCTGGATTTGACTATTAAGTATATACCAACTCTCTAAATATATATATATACACACACATACACACATATAGTACATACTTAGTACACAGTACATACACACACACATATACACATATGTGTGTGTGTATTTACGTACATTTATTGAACACATAAAAATCTATTAATTTGCAAAATTATACACACAAAATCAATCATACACTTATGATTAACATTTTCCTTCTTTCATGTTCTTTGCACAAAGAAGTAAGAGAGTTATTTGGATATTAGTGTGGAAGAGGATACATATATAATCAGAAATTTCTGGAGGAAAGATGAAAAGATTTCAACTATTTCTCCATTTTTTACTGATAATGCTTTCCAGAATCATGACTTTTGATTTTTGTTGTGCTACAATTACTCGCTCTTTACAATATCCACTTACTTCCTCAAGGGATATGACAGGAAGATTGAGAAAAACTGTGGCTGGAAGGCCGGCAGTGCTGTGGGGACCCTGGGACCTGGGCCCTTCTTCTTTGGCTCCAGGTCATCCTGTGATCTCCCCACCTTCCTCCTGCTTCCCTGGGCCTTCCTCACAACACTTCACAGACTTCTGTCCTCATCTTGTTGCAACATCTTTTCTAAAATGTATTTTACAATAATTTCTCTACATTTCCTAAGTGTCTGAAACATAATGTGACAATTTCATATATGTTAATACTTTAAACCATAAAATTCCTCATTCTGGTTCAGGAAAAATTACAAATCAGTTTAAAACTATTTTGGCAAGCAATCTAAATTAACTACAGACTATCTTCTTATTGCTTTCCTGCAATAGGAAAGAGGTGGCGACGAGATGGTACACAGGCAATTCTTTATGAAAGCTATGGAATTCAGGGCATTGCTAATTCTTACTAAAATATGTGGAAACTTAGCAACTTTGAGCACCATAAAAATAAATAGGAAGGTACATGGAAGAAAAACCATGTTCTCTAAAACCCCATAAAGCTAAATTTTCTAAATATAATGAAACGTAAAATTTTCAAAAAAAAATTTTAACTCTATGATATAAAAAATCTGACTTTTTTCTGGTTTATTTTCCTTTTCAATTTTTGTGGGTATACACTAGGTATATATATTTATGGAGTACATGAGATATTTTGATACAGGCATGCAATACATAATAATCACATCATGGAGACTGGGGTATCAGACTTAAGCAGCTTTTGCATTGGACCACACTTAAAAAATAGTTTAAAGCTAAAATAATGGTATGCAAAGAATATCAGCACAGTCAACAATCATCATCATCATTTTACATTTTTTCAATCTGAACCAAAGGGAGATTGTTATATCTACTGACAAATACAAAAATCAAATGGGATTATTAGAATGGTCCTGTGTCGGCTACTTATAAATAGAAAACATACATACATATCCTATTGGAAGGTATAATCCCAAATGGTGATGTTTTACAACACATTATGTATAAAATTAGGCATGAAATTGAACTTTAATTTTCAGTGAAGTATGAGTAAAATAGTGAAGGGCTCTCCAAATTGACAATTATAGGAACAATTCTAAAACTACTCATCAGCTGATTGGGACTCTTATAAAATTAATTTAAATGCACCAAAAGCCATATTACATTTATAATATAGAAGGTAAAACTGGTACAGCCATTTTATAATAAGATTTTTTATATTTTCCTGTTTTTTTAAATCGAATAATTGTGACAGAGAATTAGAAATGCATTAATCTTATTCTTAGAGGTTTCTCTGTCGAGTTTAAGTTGCCAATGTCATATGCCTGGCAGTGTGGTGGCCAATTTAAATGGAACGACAGGGATGCAGCCTATGTAAACTACTTAAACATCACCTGACGGCCCCCTACCCCACACCGTGGGCTGCCATAACCTAATTCAACAAGTTCTTTCAGAGTTTGGACATTTATTTGGTAACAACTGACATTACCTGGCATTATTTCCTGTTTTATTCTGAATTATTCTACTACAGAAGCTTAAGTTTAATTCCATCTATACATATTATTTAATGTTTGCTTTTTGATGGCTCTGAGCTAGATGTTGTGAAACAATGTGCTTAACTGCCACTTTTACTCCCACTGTTGATACTACTAATTGCTGGTGCAGGGGCCACGCCTGTAATCCCAGCACTGTGGGAGGCCAAGGCAGGCAGACCACGAGGTCAGGAGTTGACAGCACCCTTGCCAACATGGTGAAACCTGTCTGTACTAAAAATACAAAAACAGACAGGCGTGGTGGTGTGCACCTGTAATTCCAGCTACTCAGAAGGCTGAGGCAGGAGAATCGCTTGAACCTGGGAGGCGGAGCTTGCAGTGAGCTGAGATCATGCCACTGCACTCCAGCCTGGGCAACAGGACGAGACTCTGTCTCAAAACAAAACAAAACAAAACAAAAAACAACTAATTATAATATTTGCTTCAGCAGCACTCAGTAGATTTTAGTTACTTTGGATCAGATCATATACTAATTTTTTAATTACGGTAAAACACATCATACGAAATTTACTATTTGAATTGTTTTTTATGTAAAGTTCAGTAGCATTAAGTACATTCACGCTGTGCAACCACCACTATCATCCATCTCTAGAGCTTTTTCATTTTCCCAAATGAAAACTCCCGAACCCACTGAACAATAACCCCCATCACCAGCCCCTGGCAACCACTATTCTATTTCTTGTCTCTATGAATTTGACTACTCTAGGTACCTCATATAAATGGAATAATGTAATGTTTGTCCTTTTGTGTCTGGCTTATTTCCCTTAGAATAATGTCTTGAAAGCTCATCTGTGTTATAGTACGGGCCAGAATTTTCCCCCTACACTGCACTAGGCTTCTCCATTTACCCATAAACGGACATTTGGTTTGTTTCTCTTTTGGCTCTTGTGGATACACCTGCTCTGAACATTGGTGTAACATAACCTAACTATTGTATGTGTATTAATTCATTTAATCTTCACAACCTATTTTACTCAAGTTAACTATTTCATGATAGGTATTTTACTAATACCATTTTATAACCGAGGAAACAAAAACTCAGGGAGATAAAGGAATTTGTCCAAAGTCACACAGCTAGTAACGGGTAGAGCCTGGATGATTCCAAACTTATTCCTAATCAGTAAGGATAAGATAGCACACTTCCTTCAAGGAAGTTAGAATTGCACAAAGCGTAAGAAAAGTATACAACACCTAGTAAGCACACTGGCATGTGATAAATGCTATGAGAGCTTTTGAAGGCAAAGTGCTAGACATATTTAGTGTGCAGGCTTAGTAAAAATCTAGATTAGGTCTGGCAGCCAAAATCTAGATTATGACCTGCTTTATATAGCCAGAGAACTAAGAATGGTTTTACATTTGTCAAGTGTTGTGTTTAAAAAAAAAAGGGGGGGGGGCGGTGGGCTGGGTATGGTGGCTCAGGCCTGTAATTCCAACATTTTGGGACACTGAGGTGGGTGGATTGCTTGAGCTCAGGAATTCAAGACCAGCTTGAGCAATATAATGAGACCTCATCTTTACTAAAAACACAGAAGTTCTCTGGGTGTTATGACATGTGACTGTGGTCCCAGCTACTCGGGAGGCTGAGGTGGCAGGATTACCTGAGCCCAGGGAGGCTGAGGCTACACTGAGCTGTGATCTTGCCACTGCACTCCAAACCTGGGCAAGAGAGCAAAAGAAAAGAGAAAGAGAGAAGAGGGGAAAAGAAAAAAAGAGGGAAGGAAGGAAGGAGAAGGAGGAAGGGAGGGAGGGAGGGAGGGAAGACAGAGAAAGAAAGAAGAAAAAGAAGAAATGTAACAGAGACCTTACATAGTCCACAATACCAAAATCATTTTCCATCTGTCTCTTTATAGAAAAAGTTTGCTAACTCCCATGTTTAAATTTTATTTTTAATTGATGAATAATAATTGTACATTTTTATGAGGTGCAATGTGATGTCCGGATACAGCATACACTGTAAAATGATCAAATCAGGCTAATTAGCGTATCGTCACCTCAAATATATAACTTTTTTTTAGTGGTGAGAACAGTTAAAATCCTCTCATATATTTCAAAACAGACAACACTTATCATTAACTATACTCACTATGCTGTGCAAAAGAACACCAGAAATTATTATTCCTATCTACCCAAAATTGTGTACCTATTTACCAACATCTCCCCTTTCCCTAACCACCCTCTCCTCTAGCCTCTGGTAACCACCGTTCTACTCTCTATTCTGTGAGCACTTTCTTTAGTTTCCATGTGTAAATGAGACTATACAGTATTCGTCTCTGTCTGCCTGGCTTATTTCACTTAACATAATGTCCTCCAGGTTCATCCATGTTATCACAACTGTCAGAGTTTCCCGTATCATGAGTTTTAACCCACACCTTTGATGTACTTGGCTCTAGTAAGTACAAGTGTGGGGAAAATGTAAAACTCTTTTGATGCAAGCATTCTGCATCACGTTTCAGACTTTTTAAGAAAACTTTAAGTCATCCTCAACAACATCACATTACTTTGAGGCTACAGGAGATACTGACTGTAACCCTGACGAAAGCCGCTTGAGCAAATTCGTCAGAATCATTCAGCAGGTATAAATTTTTAAATCACAAACTCATGAGGGAAAATGTAACTTCATGTTTCCATAACCCAGAAAGCTTTCTGCTAGGAGCTGGAATTCTGTCCAATATAGAAACTGAAAGTAGTCACAGCAGGTGTCTCTGTCCAGTTAAGGGATAAGCCTGTCAGTTCGTGTCTGTATTGATCACAGTCCCTTGAAGATTCCTTCAGGGGAATTTTACTTCCCCTTCATCCCCGGAGTTAACTCTGCTCTCTTCTGGCTTTGCTGGCTGCCTTGGTAAAGCAGGGAGGGGAGTGTGTTCAAGCCCCAAGAAGAGGTCAGCACTGCACCATCCTCAGGAATGGTGACCGGCTGCTGATGGAGCCAAGTCCTCCCATCCCAGGCTGGAACAGTGCTCTCCACAACGTTTTGGTGCTCCTTTCTCCTCCCTGTGCTAGACCTCAGGCAGGAACATGGCCTTGCTCACCTGCCTTTGGTACCTCAAGGTGTCCTTGGATAACTGGGGCTGTCCTCACGGGCCACCAAAGCTGCCGCAGGGTGTCCAGTCCTGTCACTGAATGTGCCGCACCGCAATCAGGATGCCGTGCAGGCTGCTCTTGGGAGACTGGCGGTCTCCTTTCCACTACACACTTAGATCCCTGAGCGTCAGTGAAGACTTCCATTAAGCCACCACCGGCAGGGCTCTGCTTGAGAGCAGAGCTTCAGGGCAGTTCCTACCTCCCTACGCATCCCATCGTACAGTCTTGCTGAGGGTTCCTAGTCTGTGGGATAGCAGAAAAACTGAAACACCTTTAGCCTGCTCAATTCCCTTTCAAACTTTTTCTGCCTCAGACCCAAGAGATACTTTTGGACTTCAGAAGTGACGATTAATGCCTCGGTTCATAGTCTCTGCAATGATCCCCTTTTCTCTACACGTAAGACTCAAGACAATCTGAGTTATGAGCCAAGACTGAGGTCTGACGGCACTGGCTAAAAATTTCAGTGAGCTTTGAATCCAGGATCATTTATGTTAATTGTAAGGGTCATCCCACACAGAAATTGCCTTTAAAGGAATTATTAGTGTCGTGAAGAAAGTTTTTATTTCCATTTTAAACTTCATATCCTTCCATTCCTTAGTCCAAAAGTTCCCATCATGAGTTTCTGGCTGACTTGCACCAGGACTCACAGAATGATTCATCCTTACATGAAAAAGTATTTTCACCAGCCTCAAAGGTTTTCAGGAATTACTAGATCAAAGAATTGTTAAAGAAACTTTCCAAAAGCTCATTCTACTTGCCCCTCCAAGCAAAATACTGACTTTGTGATGGATTTTAGACATTCCTAGGCCGTAACAGTGGCATGAAGCTTTTTTTCTTTCTTGTTTTAATAGAGACAGGGTTTTGACGTCTCCAATTCCTGGGCTCAAAGTGATCCAACCGCCTCAGCCTCCCAAAGTGCTGGGATTATAGGTGTGAGCCACCGTGCCCAGTCCTGCACGTTAGTTTTTGCTGTTAGGTGTGCTACCTTCAATGATGGCTGTGTGGATCCAATATCTGCTTCTCTTTCATTCATAAAATTCACCAAGTTCACACTGGAAAACATTATTCTATGGTTATTCCAGAAAATATTAGATTATCCCAGTTTTGTTTGAAAACTGAAAATACTGACAACATCATGTCCCTGTCTGGCGCCAAGTGCACAGCAGGCATGGAAAATGGGGATGAGCGGGTCCAAGTAAGTTCCAATTTTCAAACATTCATCCCACACCGCCTGTTTGGTTGCCTGGGTAAAACTGTCCCACGCAGAGAGGCTTTTACCTCAGGTTAATAAAGATGTTTTTTAGATTTGTATTTGAGTTGTGGTCACTAGCAATGTTTTCTAGTCCAGACTGTGAAATTTGTATTTCTGTTACTACCTTTGTTTTTATACCTCAAAGAACAATTTAGAGTCACTGATTCATTTCCATACAAGCAGGAACTTTCTGAAATTTAGTAACAATGGCTAAGTACAAATCTAAAAATTATATACTTCAAAAACATAAAAATTGCATTCACTGAGATGCCTCATATCCTCTTAATTAAATATTAGCTGAATTGTAATTGATCTTACATTTCAACTTCATGAAATATGTATTTCCTTTACTCCAAAATTTACACCTTCTTATGTATGGTGGGGGGCATTAGGTGGCTTGTGAATTTGAGAACTGCTTTATGCAGGGAGTTAGTGTCTGAGACTCGTCAACTGAGCATGGGACAAGAACAGAATAGCACTTCAAAGAACATTAACTGAGGACTTTGCTAAGCATTTATTTAATTAGGGAAAGCTTCAAAAGTTGAAGTTCAATCATGGGGCTTTCAAAATAATCCAAGTGAGACATGAAGAGACTGAGCTGAGGGTGAGATCTATGGAAATGATGTAGAAGAATCACAAGCATGAACTGTTTCAGAGACAATACACAGAATTTGGAAAAAGGATGGAGTGATGACTATAAGATTTTTTTCCCACAAATCATCCAACATTCATACATATTATTTTGTATTCATATACTGTGATCTTCATGGAGTAAGGTGTTAATGTAACAAGTTGATTATTGGATTTTATAAAGCAACTTTTGACCATTTTTTCTATGTGTGTGTGCACAGAGCAAACTTACTTCCTCAGAGAAGCAGAAACTCTTCGTCTTACTGACACTGGAATCTATCCTCTGTAGGTTTATTCCATCAAAAAGATAATTAAGTCTTTGGCCCTACAATATTTACACTCTTAGGATGGAAAACAACCCACCAAATACGTTTTCTGTACTCACTGAAAAACCACTAACTATGGTTTGATATTCACTGAATACAAGTAAATTAATGAAACATTTTCAGGACAATCAGGCACAGATCGCTATTTTTTCTGTTGAGTTGAGGTAATTATTTGTGCTAAGAATAGAAAGAGAGTGTGTATCCACTCCTGGAAGGCTGTGTGCTGTGCTATAAGGCAAGCTTATGCCTCTGCTCCCTATCTTTGTTCTGTGGAGCCACACAGGCAGCCCAATACCTGGGCAAATGCTAACCTGCCCAGATCTGAAGGGCTGGTGCACCCAGAGTCGTGGCTAGGTTGTGTGCAGCACAAATTCCTGCCTCTAGTTTCCCTGCATTCCTCTTTTCCTAAGAAATCAGTACCTGAGCTTTTTCAAAATAGCTGGAGAAGAAATGAGGTAGAAAGTATCTTTTTAAACACAATTCTCATTCACTCAGAAAACTGAGAGAAGAGTTCTAAGTGATAACTGATGTCAACCTGTAAAATTTTTCAACAGCTTGAGTGTCTATTTTCTATACAATATTGTCATCAACTCACAACCAAATCTCACAAGTAGGCAGCATAATGGCCTCATTAGGGCAGTTTCCACAGTGACCCACACCAGTGACAATGGCATGCATCTGTCATGCATCTTCCCAGAAGGTCCTAAAATTCTACGGAAATAAAGTTTCGAATGTTGATGAGGTCCACCCATATAGTTAAATCTCTTCAGGTGAGAAGCTATAAACATGAGACACTTCTTTGGTTTCATCCATTTTGTAATCTCATTTGCTGAAATGTTCTTCACAGTAATATCTGTGTTCACTGCATTGTTTCCAAGTATTTAAAACCCCTGAAGCACTAAGTAATCCATGTGTTTTACGCCATTTCAACAGAAATGTCTAAGGCAATGTTTATCTTTGCTGCTTATAGATCCCCAAATAAGACAGCTTGCTTCATTAGTGAAGGCCCCTTGAAAAAATTCTCAAACTCTCCTTGGGTCTAACGCATGGTTAGTTATTGTACATTCACTTGGTGACTTTAACAAGGAGCAACTGTAGAGGCGTCAAGCCACGAATAACAATACTGTCTAACTTCGTTAGACCATGAAAACACCTGGGTTATCTTTGCAAAAAAGCATATATATATTTTAATTGATTGCAGCAGCATCTTGAATTACATGTATCATGAGAGAATATAAAATCTTTTTCATGTTTTTCACACACTGTCATAACTTATTATTGTTTTTCATTATCTTAATATTCTGCTAAGAGATGTAGCTCCTGGGTGACCTGAAAGTCTGGTGAAGCTAGTGTGATCAGGGATATAATAAGACAGTGACCATCTAAGGACCTTGGACACAATACTAGAGAGCATGATAGATGGGTGTAGGCCATAATGATGTTGATATTAATATGCTATTAATTCCTCCCCGACTCCAGTTAATCATCTCTACCTTGTCTAGGTTTTGCATTTCCAAATTCTTGCCCTTTCTCTCTTACCAATTCTCCTTAATATCCCGTATTTCTTTAGCCTGAGGAGGCAAACTTATAAGTGGGGAGGGAAATCCTAAAACTTAACTAGGTGACACAATACACTAAAGCATTCCAGCTTGGGTCAGTAGACATGGTTACAGCTGCAGAGTCTTATGTTTTTTCTCTTTAGTCCAAAGAGTTTATCTTACACTCATCATGTGCTGGTCTGTGAGTGGCCAAGACAATATTCAATGAGCAACCAGTCTCCCTTATGCTAGAATGCTTACTTATGGGATACTAAAAACACCAGGTCTTCATAGTTCTACTTGGAAACTTCAGACGCCTTTTCTTCTAAGTTTGAAATTTTAATAAGATGGAAGAAGCACTTTCTGCATAATTGTTTCTTTAAATGCAATTCCAACCCACAGGGGGCCTCTTTTGGACAAGACTAGCCAAGTTACAGATGAAGAAACAGGGTCTCAGGGGTCAGTGAGATAGCCCTCTTTGATCTTGGGAAATTCTGAAGGAATTTCTCATTTCAAAATAAGAATAAATACTTTTTGCTAAAGGGAGGGGGAGAAAATTCTTCAGGTCACCTTCCATTTTTTTCCTTATAAACAAATTACAATCAGTTGACCTCAGCCTGGCATTTTGATTAAAAATAACCCAAGATAGGACTGAAAGAAAGCACCAAGAAGAGTGTTTTATCCTAATCTTAGAAAGGCATATTCATATGACAACCAGCGTGAGAAGCAAGCAATCGGAATTACAAAAAAATAAACTTTAAACTGAAACTGCTAATATAATATATGCAGAGGAGACACAGAGCAGCAAACGCACAAATAAATGTATATCTTTAGCCAGCATGTGAATGATACCCCAAAACGGCTGAGTTTTCATCTCAGTCATGGAATAACTTTACAGTGTTTATTAATTGTTGAAATTGTCTAAAATAAAAGATTATAATTTCACAAATTCATTTGACACAGACACAGCTATAAGCACATGAGCAGAGGCCTAAGGAAAAAGGTAAAACTAATTCACCTATGTCTATATTTGTCAACTAAACAAAGCATCGATCCATTTATTGTAAAGTATAATAAAACTAATGACAATCATTGCATAATTAAGTTGCCTCTGAAAGCCAATTATTGATCATGGAGAATACCAAGTTCTACAATTGTATGTATACATCATATAAAGGTTTCATTTCCTAATATAGATCATTCATTATTTATTTCAAAATGTTAAGAATTTACTATGTGCTAGTGTACCATTTGAATTCTCATAGTTTAAACATTTATATTAATTTAAAATAATTTAAAATTAACTGTCAGTTTTTCAAAATTTTCTTTTTTTTAAATTATACTTTAAGTTCTAGGGTACATGTGCACAACGTCCAGGTTTGTTACATATACATACTTGTGCCATGTTGGTGTGCTGCACCCATCAACTCGTCAGCACCCATCAACTCGTCATTTACATCAAGTATAACTCCCAATGCCATCCCTCCCCCCTTCCCCGTCCCCATAATAGGCCCCTGGTATGTGATGTTCCCCTTTCAGAGTCCAAGTGATCTCATTGATCAATTCCCACCTATGAGTGAGAACATGCGGTGTTTGGTTTTCTGTTCTTGCAATAGTTTGCTGAGAATGATGGTTTCCAGCTGCATGCATATCCCTACAAAGGACACAAACTCATCCTTTTTTATGGCTGCATAGTATTCCGTGGTGTATATGTGCCCCATTTTCTTAATCCAGTCTGTCACTGATGGACTTTTGGGTTGATTCCAAGTCTTTGCTATTGTGAATAGTGCCGCAATAAACATACGTGTACATGTGTCTTTATAGCAGCATGATTTATAATCCTTTGGGTATATACCCAGTAATAGGATGGCTGGGTCATATGGTATTTCTAGTTCTAGATCCTTGAGGAATCTCCATACTGTTTTCCACAATGGTTGAACCAGTTTACAATCCCACCAACAGTATAAAAGTGTTCCTATTTCTCCACATCCTCTCCAGCACCTGTTGTATCCTGACTTTTTAATGATCGCCATTCTAACTGGTGTGAGATGGTATCTCATTGTGGTTTTGATTTGCATTTCTCTGATGGCCAGTGATGATGAGCATTTTTTCATGTGTCTGTTGGCTATATGCATGTCTTCTTTTGAGAAATGTCTGTTCATATCCTTTGCCCACTTTTTGATGGGGTTGGTTTTTTCTTGTAAATTTGTTTGAGTTCTTTGTAGGTTCTGGATATTAGCCCTTTGTCAGATAAGTAGACTGCAAAAATTTTCTCCCATTCTGTAGGTTGCCTGTTCACTCTGATGGTAGTTTCTTTTGCTGTGCAGAAGCTCTTTAGTTTAATTAGATCCCATTTGTCAATTTTGGCTTTTGTTGCTGTTGCTTTTGGTGTTTTAGACATGAAGTCCTTGCCCATGTCTATGTCCTGAATGGTATTATCTAGGTTTTCTTCTAGGGTTTTTATGGTTTTAGGTCTAACATTTAAATCTCTAATCCATCTTGAATTAATTTTCGTATAAGGAGTAAGGAAAGGATCCAGTTTCAGCTTTCTACTCATGGCTAGCCAATTTTCCCAGCACCATTTATTAAATAGGGAATCCTTTCCCCATTTCTTATTTTTCTCAGGTTTGTGAAAGATCAGATGGCTGTAGATGTGTGGTATTATTTCTGAGGGCTCTGTTCTGTTCCATTGGTCTATCTCTCTGTTTTGGTGCCAGTACCATGCTCTTTCAGTTACTGTAGCCTTGTAGTTTAGTTTGAAGTCAGGTAGCATGATGCCTCCAGCTTTGTTCTTTTGGCTTACGATTGTCTTGGCAAAGCGGGCTCTTTTTTGGTTCCATATGAACTTTAAAGCAGTTTTTTCCAATTCTGTGAAGAAAGTCATTAGTAGCTTGATGGGAATGGCATTGAATCTATAAATTACCTTGGGCAGTATGGCCATTTTCACAATATTGATTCTTCTTATCCATGGGCATGGTATGTTCTTCCATTTGTTTGTGTCCTCTTTTATTTCACTGAGCAGTGGTTTGTAGTTCTCCTTGAAGAGGTCCTTCACATCCCTTGTAAGTTAGATTCTGAGGTATTTTATTCTCTTTGAAGCTATTGTGAATGGAAGTTCATTCATGGTTTGGCTCTCTTTTTGTCTGTTACTGGTGTATAAGAATACTTGTGATTTTTGCACATTAATTTTGTATCCTGAGACTTTGCTGAAGTTGCTTATCAGCTTAAGGAGATTTGGGGCTGAGATGATGGGGTTTTCTAAATATACAATCATGTCATCTGCAAACAGGGACAATTTGACTTCTTCTTTTCCTAATTGAATACCCTTGATTTCTTTCTCTTGCCTGATTGCCCTAGCCAGAACTTTCAACATTATGTTGAATAGGAGTGGTGAGAGAGGGCATCCCTGTCTTGTGCCAGTTTTCAAAGGGAATTTTTCCAGTTTTTGCCCATTCAGTATGATATTGGCTGTGGGTTTGTCATAAATAGCTCTTATTATTTTGAGATATGTTCCATCAATACCGAATTTATTGAGAGTTTTTAGCACGAAGGGCTGTTGAATTTTGTCAAAGTACTTTTCTGCATCTATTGAGATAATCATGTGGTTTTTGTCTTTGGTTCTGTTTACATGTTGGATTACGTTTATTGATTTGCGTATGTTGAACCAGCCTTGCATCCCAGGGATGAAGCCCACTTAATCATGGTGGATAAGCTTTTTGATGTGCTGCTGGATTTGGTTTGCCAGTATTTTATTGAGGATTTTTGCATCGATGTTCATCAGGGATATTGGTCTAAAATTCTCTTTTTTTGTTGTGTCTCTGCCAGGCTTTGGTATCAGGATGATGCTGGCCTCATAAAATGAGTTAGGAGGATTCTCTCTTTTTCCATTGATTGGAATAGTTTCAGAAGGAATAGGTACCAGCTCCTCCTTGTACCTCCAGTAGAATTCGGCTGTGAAGCCATCTGGTCCTGGACTTTTTTTGGTTGGTAGGCTATTAATTATTGCCTCAATTTCAAAGGCTGCTATTGGTCTATTCAGGGATTCAACTTCTTCCCAGTTTAGTCTTGGGAGAGTGTAAGTGTCCAGGAAATTATCCATTTCTTCTAGGTTTTCTAGTTTATTTGCGTAGAGGTGTTTGTGGTATTCTCTGATGGTAGTTTGTATTTCTGTGGGGTCGGTGGTGATATCCCCTTTATCATTTTTTATTGCGTCTATTTGATTCTTCTCTCTTTTCTTCTTTATTAGTCTTGCTAGCGATCTATCAATTTTGTTGATCTTTTCAAAAAACCAGCTCCTGGATTCACTGATTTTTTGGAGGGTTTTTTGTGTCTCTATCTCCTTCAGTTCTGCTCTGATCTTAGTTATTTCTTGCCTTCTGCTCGCTCTTGAATGTGTTTGCTCTTGCTTCTCTAGTTCTTTTAACTGTGATGTTAGGTGTTAATTTTAGATCTTTCCAGCTTTCTCTTATGGGCATTTAGTGCTATAAATTTCCCTCTACACACTGCTTTAAATGTGTCCCAGAGATTCTGGTATGTTGTATCTTTGTTCTCATTGGTTTCAAAGAACATCTTTATTTCTGCCTTCATTTCGTTATGTACCCAGTAGTCATTCAGGAGCAGGTTGTTCAGTTTCCATGTAGTTGAGCGGTTTTGATTGATTTTCTTAGTTCTGAGTTCTAGTTTGATTGCACTGTGGTCTGAGAGACAGTTTGTTATAATTTCTGTTCTTGTACATTTGCTGAGGAGTGCTTTACTTCCAACTATGTGGTCAATTTTGGAATAAGTGCGATGTGGTGCTGAGAAGAATGTATATTCTGTTGATTTGGGGTGGAGAGTTCTGTAGAACACTATTAGGTCCGCTTGGTGCAGAGCTGAGTTCAATTCCTGGATATCCTTGTTAACTTTCTGTCTCGTTGATCTGTCTAATGTTGACAGTGGGGTGTTGAAGTCTCCCATTATAATTGTATGGGAGTCTAAGTCTCTTTGTAAGTCTCTAAGGACTTGCTTTACGAATCTGGGTGCTCCTGTATTGGGCGCATATATATTTAGGATAGTCAGCTATTCCTGTTGAATTGATCCCTTTACCATTATGTAATGGCCTTCTTTGTCTCTTTTGATCTTGGTTGGTTTAAAGTCTGTTTTATCAGAGACTAGGATTGCAACCCCTGCTTTTTTTTGTTCTCCATTCACTTGGTAGATCTTCCTCCATCCCTTTATTTTGAGCCTATGTGTGTCTCTGCATGTGTGATGGGTCTCCTGAATACAGCAAACTGATGGGTCTTGACTCTTTATCCAATTTGCCAGTCTGTGTCTTTTAATTGGAGCATTTAGTCCATTTACATTTAAGGTCAATATTGTTATGTGTGAACTTGATCCTGTCATTGTGATATTAGCTGGTTATTTTGCTTGTTAGTTGACGCAGTTTCTTCCTAGCATCAATGGTCTTTAAACTTTGGCATGTTTTTGCAGTGGCTGGTACCGGTTGTTCCTTTCCTTGTTTAGTGCTTCCTTCAGGATCTCTTGTAGGGCAGGCCTGGTGGTGACAAAATCTCTAAGCATTTGATATCTGTAAAGGATTTTATTTCTCCTTCACTCATGAAACTTAGTTTGGCTGGATGTGAAATTGTGGGTTGAAAATTCTTTTCTTCAAGAATGTTGAATATTGGCCCCCACTCTCTTCTGGCTTGTAGAGTTTCTGCTGAGAGATCTGCTGTTAGTCTGATGGGCTTCCCTTTGTGGGTAACCCCACCTTTCTCTCTGGCTGCCCTTAACATTTTTTCCTTCATTTCAACTTTGGTGAATCTGACAATTATGTGTCTTGAGGTTGCTCTTCTCGAGGAGTATCTTTGTGGCCTTCTTTGTATTTCCTGAATTTGAATGTTGGCCTGCCTTACTAGGTTGGGGAAGTTCTCCTGGATGATATCCTGAAGAGTGTTTTCCAACCTGGTTCCATTTTCCCCCTCACTTTCAGGCACCCCAATCAGACGTAGATTTGATCTTTTCACATAATCCCATATTTCTTGGAGGCTTTGTTCATTTCTTTTTCCTTTTTTTTCTCTAGACTTCTATTCTCGCTTCATTTCATTCATTTGATCTTCAATCATTGATACTCTTTCTTCCAGTTGATCGAGTTGGTTACTGAAGCTTGTGCATTTGTCAC
This sequence comes from Macaca thibetana thibetana, assembly GCF_024542745.1. Taxonomy (NCBI): domain Eukaryota; kingdom Metazoa; phylum Chordata; class Mammalia; order Primates; family Cercopithecidae; genus Macaca; species Macaca thibetana. Next base: position 107,221,787 of record NC_065592.1, on the reverse strand, counting down.
GTATTTCTCGTGTCATGGTTTTTATCTCTGTCAGTTCGTTTATGGCCTTCTCTGCATTGATTATTCTAGTTATCCATTCTTCCATTCTTTTTTCAAGATTTTTAGTTTCTTTGCACTGGGTACGTAGTTCCTCCTTTAGCTCTGAGAAGTTTGATTGACTGAAGCCTTCTCCTCTCAACTCGTCAAAGTCATTCTCTGTCTACCTTTGATCCGTTGCTGGCGATGAGCTGCGTTTCTTTGGAGCGGGAGATGCACTCATATTTTTTGAATTTCCAGCTTTTCTGCCCTGCTTTTTCCCCATCTTTGTGGTTTTATCTGCCTTCGGTCTTTGATGCTGGTGACATACTGATAGGGTTTTGGTGTGGGTTTCCTTTCTGCTTGTTAGTTTTCCTTCTAACAGTCAGGACCCTCAGCTGTAGGTCTGCTGGAGATTGCCTGAGGTCCACTCCAGACCCTGTTTGCCTGAGTATCAGCAGCAGAGGCTGCAGCAGATAGAGCATTGCTGAACAGAGTGCTGCTGTCTGATTCTTGCTCTGGAAGCTTCGTCTCAGGGGTGTACCCGCTGTGTGAAGTGTGAAGTGTGAAGTGTTGGTTTGCCCCTAGTGGGGGATGTCTCCCAGTTAGGCTACTCAGGGGTCAGGGACCCACTTGAGCAGGCAGTCTGTCCCTTCTCAGATCTCAACCTCCATGCTGGGGGATCCACTGCTCTCTTCAAAGCTGTCAGACAGCTGTCAGACTCCACTCAGAGGTGGAGTCTACAGAGACAGGCAGGCGAAATTTTCAATTAGTGTCAGAAGAAGTTACAGAAAAAGGAATAACAAACATATGTTAAAATAATTAAATGGTTTCAATGGCACATCTTGTTTTTACATGTAATATACCACAGATTTCTTCTTAGCTTCAAGTGATGCAATGTGAAAGGTGCAGAAATGCACACTGACCCTTAGTCTCTTAAATTTACAACAGGTTGGCCAGGCGTGGTGGTTCACGCCTATAATCCCAGCACTTTGGGAGGCCAAGGCGGGTGGGTCACGAGGTCAGGAGATTGAGATCATCCTGGCCAGCATGGTGAAACCCCGTCTCTACAAAAATACAAAAATTAGCTGGGCGTGGTGGCGGGCACCTGTAGTCCCAGCTACTTGGGAGGCTGAGGCAGGAGAATCACTTGAGCCCGGGAGGCAGAGGTTGCAGTGAGCCAAGATTGCGCCACTGCACTCCAGCCTGGCAACAGGGCAAGACTCCACCTCAAAAAAATAAAAAAAAAAAAAAAAGAATTACAGCAGGTCACTTTACCCTCAAACTAACCAATACCATGTTAGAAGCTGTACTGAAATTATAACTATGAAGATGTGGAAAGCAAAAACATATTCAATTAGTTACAATCCCATCTGTGCAATATTCATGATAGTGCATTTTTGCAAGTTGAAAGTAATTCTGGATTATACTTCATAACTTATGAAATCTTTGGTGGAAAAATTGAGTCTTCCCCATTAAAGGGAATTAAATAAGTTCCTTATAAAAGTGCATTAACTTGTTTGGCCTATGGGTTCCTCATTTAGTGGCATGGAAGAACTAGTGTACGTGTGGCATCCAAGAGGCGTGAAGAAAGACACCTCCAAAAAGTCCATTTTGATCCCTTACACTGGGCCAGACGGGATGCATAGCTACCTTCTTCCCCTCTCACCCCTCAGGCTAAGGCTTGAGCTGTTTCCATGGCATCTTCCCATCACATTGGTACAAGGCACCGGGCTGCACAACTGGGAAACTACTTGTTTTCTGCCTACTAATTTTCAGTTCTGAGATCTTGACACTCCACTGGAGAAAGGCTTTAACGTCTGAGACGGGGGTCATTATTTGTTAGTTTAATTATTTATGATCAGAACATTTGTTCAGTCACTCTTCCACAGACCATTCTGAAACTAATAAAGGATATTAAAACACTAGAGATAATCTATAGCCTTCAATAAATCACTCCCAATTTGGAACTCCGTTGATGAATACTGCAGGCTACCATGAGGGAGAAGAAAAAAGTCAAAACCAATTAAAAAAAGCAACAGCAATGAATTTGTAACAAACTCAGTTGGTAGCTAGCTAAAGTAATAAAATAGACCTGTTTTCCTAACTTCATTAACATGAAAATAAATTTTATTAAGATTGATATCATGCTTTTTTGCATGATGGATTACAGGAACATGAACTAAGAATAAAAATGATCCCTATGATAAAGAATGCCATAGTCATGTACTTTAGGACAAAATATGATTTGACATCAAGAAGAGCTATGGCTTGAGACTACCCTTGTTTTCCTTTATCCCCTGTGCCCAGGCTTAGTCACTGTTTCAATGATAAAGACCATCCACGGAGTCTCTGCAGGAATAAAATCTAAAGGAACAAAACAGAGCCCAAATCTCTGCAACAAATGAAATCACAGACTTAAGAAAAATAAAAAGAAAAATGAAAACTTAAGTTGCTCATGCTTCATAACCATACTGCCTATAACAAATGCCAGAACATATTTATTTGGTCCAATGTATAATGCACTAAATGTGCTTAAATACAGAAAACACCAAGAAATGCAACAGGGAGTTAAAAAAAAAAAAAAAAAAAAAAAAAAAGAGGCCGGGCGCGGTGGCTCACGCCTGTAATCCCAGCACTTTGGGAGGCTGAAGAGGGTGGATCACGAGGTCAGGAGATCGAGACCATCTTGGCTAACACGGTGAAATCCCATCTCTACTTTAAAAAAAAAAATACGAAAAATTAGCCAGGCGTGGTGGCGGCGCCTATAGTCCCAGCTACTCAGGAGGCTGAGGCAGGAGAGGGCGTGAACCCGGGAGGCAGAGCTTGCAGTGAGCTGAGATCGCGCCACCGCACTCCAGCCTGGGTGACAGAGCGAGACTCCATCTCAAAAAGAACAAGGGCAATAAGAAAACAAGAAAGCATAATTTCATAAAATACAGTGCATACTTTTGAATCTTTTTAATATACGCCTACAAATACATTTTATTAATAGTGTAAATTTAATTTCCTCTGAGAATTTATTCAAAGACATTCCACCTGAGTTTGTGCTCAGAAAATGCCAGGATGATTCCCTGTCACGATGTATTTGGTGTTTAAAGTTCCCTCTAATTTACACAGCAAGACCACATTCAATTTTCTGCACTTCTGCTAAAGCATATGTAAAAGAAACACAGTCCTCACGAGATATGTTTACAACTATGAATGGAATCGTCACAGTGGAGCATGAATAAACCATCACATACTTACTTCTCTACAGTAGATGCTAAAGAGAGAATCAAGTCCACCATAATAAGAAATAAACTAAGAATTGTAGTTAAAACATAATAAAAATCTTTTTAAACGCTTCTTTACTTTGCCTATTTTCTCATCCAAATAGGAATAATTAAATAATCTGGGGCAACAAAATGTATACTGTGGCAGAAAAAAAGAATCCAAGGTAAAAAAAAAAAAGGACATGGCAGAATCTAAGGCCTTTCACAAATAATACTCAGATATTGCAAGGGGTATACAAAGAGTTCAAATACTGACAAAGTCAGGTGTGACTCATTCAAGGCACACGAAGATTGTACCAAGGGAGACCCGGCAGGACCAGGAAGCCGAAGTGATCAATTTATTCCTGTCAAATACATTCTTGGAGTTTCAAACGTGAACAAATATGCTTATTCGGAATTTTACTTCCTTCTGCGAAGTATTAATCAATTATAATTATTTTGTTAAATGAAAATCCAATGAGAGTCACCAAGGAGCAATACAGGGAAAAAGGCAGACTCACCATCTCTTCGATTGAGCCTCGAAAACCCAGGGCCGTGGCTGCTGGACAGCTCTGAGGAGCTGCTGAAGGATGACCTAGGCAAGGCAGACGCCAGTGGAGCATCACAGTCAGCTGCCGGGAAAAATACCATGATATGGTTAACACGCAGATTGCAGCCTGGGAGAAATAATAGTCCAAAAATATATATGAATATATTCTAGGATGTATGGCAATCATCACTCCATTTTTAATTCTTTTACATTTTTAAAATTTACATTGCACTATAATTTACACAGAGTAAAATTCCAGAGAATGTATTTAATTTTTTAAAAGCGTACAACTCTATTTGTTTTGACAAATGCATTCAGCCATGTAACCTCCACCATAATGAAAGCACAAAACAGGTCCATTAGCCCTCAAAGTTCCCTAATGTCCCACATTTTCTCAATTCTGCAGGATGTCTGGGTGCACCACCCATCCAACACGACTTTAAACTCAATTTGATGCTTAGGTTCTTTAGGTACACACACACAGAGGTAGTGTGAATTCTGTGCCCAAACCTCAAGAGCGGCTAGAAATTCTCACAGTGCCCCTGCACAGAACCTGTGGGGGATGAGACAGGTGAGGTGCACCAGGTATTCAGGTCAGAGTTTTCAGTGCGTGAAGCCAGGACCCAGGAAAGGCAACACCTGCAGTGATGAACTAAATAAAGCCCACCCTGCAGACCTCTTCAGAGGGAATCACTGGGGGACATTTGCCTACAGGAGATGGAGGCTCCTCCTTTTTGCCTGATAACTTGAGCACTGCAGGAACATGCCCTGCCCTTTCCAACCCAAGGACCCCTGCATGTCACCCTCACCTCAGGGTGACTATTGCTTCAGCTCTGTTCTAAAAGAATTGCTGGGGGTTAAGTAGTGTTTGACCCATATCACCTTATTTGTCATAAGACCATAAGGACCCTCAGAGCCCTCCTGCTCCTGGTGTTCCCCACCGTCAAACTTGAGGAGCCCCTGGGACCATTCCCACCTTGGGTAGCTCTGTTCCCATGTGTAACCATGGGTAACAGAAGCACCCCAAAGGTTACCTCTCAGTCCCACAGTCCAATCCTGTAATCATTGTACTTTCAGGCATGTCATATATTTTCTCATAAAAAGGGTACCTCTTCTAGCATGGTTATTGATCTAATAATGTTAGACTTAAGTTTTCTGTCACACATTAGGATATTTCTGTGAAAGAGGAACGTTACACCTTGAATATATCATTAGATGATTCTGAACTGCATATTTTGTATACACTTTTTTTCTTTGTGAGCAACTTGTTAAGTCACAGAAAGAAAGAAACCAGAATTAACTAGATTCCTATGACTCAGCAAAATGTCAACTATGTTCAGTGAGATAGATAAGAGGTAATTCAGGGTCTCTCCTGATTTGTTTGGTTGAGTACATGATACTGCAACAACAGAAAGAAAATTAAGTGCACATAATTTGCCTAGTGAATATCATTTCATAAAGAAATACTGGAATTATAACTGCTTTTCTAAAAGCATGCATTGCCATGAAGACAGTGACATGTCTTTAAGACATGACAAAAGAAAAACTCAGTAATTCATTGTGAAGCGCCTATTCTACAATAGGGAAAACAGTATTTCATTGCTTGGTAAAACATTCAGAGTATCTGACATAGAAACATTTTTCTATATATTCCGTATAAGTGACAACGTTACATTTATATAGATGAGTCAGACACTGGGATTTTTTCCACATAAAGAGCAGCATAATCTAGCTAAGAAATCGCATTTAACATCATTAGCATGAAGAGCACCCCATATTTTCACACAGCAAGAAGCCAATGAAATGTGCAGAGCTGTTAAGAAAGGTTTGCTTTCTCTACGGTTTCCTTAAAGTGTCCCCCTCAATGTTTATGCCACAAGAGAGGCTTTCTCAATTTCCCCAGCACACACGCTCTCTGGATAACACTGTGTAGTCAGGATTCTCAGATGGCAGCAAATATGCTTCATAGTGGACTAAGAAAAATAGATAAATACGAATCCAACTGGCTAAGAACTTTACTTACATTTTCTAAAAAGGCATTTTAAAACTGTGAAGAAGCTAAAGTACAAGAAGGCAACTAAGGCTCTGCTCCATCTATAGACAAGTCCCACACGGCCCCGAGTGGGCACAGCAGGATCCAAGAAGGAAGGACATCATTCAGGAAAGAGTGGCTCCTAAGCCTGTCTGCCTGATGTTTTTTTCTCTTGGTTCTTCTGGGAAAGAATAAAACAAATCCAAGGACATCTAAAGCAATACTGACATGCTTTGGATAAAATCTGTTCTTACATTAGAAAAGCAAGATAGCTGTTCTCATGATACCTCTGTCCTGCAGTATCATGCAATGCATCAAACAGCACTGGGCGTTCCACCTGTCCCTGGGATTCCTGGCTGACATGTCTAACTCTCTCTGTGGAATCATGAGCTCTTGAAGGCACAATAAAGTCTTTCCCAACTTTGTGGGCGCTATACCTAGCACAGAATCTGAAAGATAGCACATGCTCAATAAACTTCAACTGAATATTTACTATGTAAAAGAGAATTATTAACCAATAAATTTAATTAAACTTAATCTTCCTAAGCTAGCAGAGTACAATTTATTAAAGTCCAAACACAAACACAAGAGGCCTAGAGCTGTTATCACAGATTCACATCTCTAATAAAAATAATAACCAGATCTCAAGAGAATGTTCTAAATAGGTGTAATAGATAATATTGCTATTCTTTCCCTTGGTTTCTCCCTAATTAATTTTCCAATTGTGTGTTTCACGAGTTTCAGATGATTTCCAATAGGATTAAGGTTCAAATATAAATCTGTAAAGACAGCTGGAAACAAAATTACTGAAATTTTCCATTTCGCCTTTGGAAAATTCAAGAGTCAATAGCATGTGTTTGCCAAAGAGTCACCTTGTAATGAAGAAAATATCTGGCACAGGCTTGAATAAATCTTGCCCTTTAGAAAGGCAATAAATTCGGACGTGGTGGCTCATACCTGTAATCTCAGTACTTTGGGAGGCTGAAGCAGGTGGATCACAAGGTCAAGAGATTGAGACCATCCTGGCTAATACGGTAAAAACCCCGTCTCTACTAAAAATACAAAAAATTAGCTGGGTGTGGTGGCATGTGCCTGTAGTCACAGCTACCCAGGAGGCTGAAGCAGGAGAATCGCTTGAACCCGGAGGGCAGAGGTTGCAGTGAGCCGAGATGGTGCCACTACACTCCAGCCTGGGCAACAGAACGAGACTCCGTCTTAAAAAAAAAAAAAAAGGCAATAAATTTTATAAAATAAAAGAACATATCCAGTACCTAAGTTTATTGTTTTTTCCCTATCATTTTGAATTCTGTGAACACTTTCTTCCTAGAAAGAATTGTACACTACTGAGATGTAGAGGCGAAAATACGGTGGGCACCCCACAAGTGTTACAGGGGATGGATCTCCCTCTTCCTCAGCTTATTTGGAAATCTGGTTAAGATTCACTATATTTCCATGTGCTTGGCTCAATATAGATGGTTCCAGCGTCTTAATGTGCTGTTACACGTATTGATTATTTCATATTTATTCTCACCATCTAAAGGCAGAGATTCATTGCTACACAGGTGAATTTTACATTATTGTTCTCCTAGAAGATCATGGTTGAAAATGATATAAAATGTTTTATTCAGGGTTATTTTATATCTGTTCAAAAATGGTGGACTTCCTTAAAAATCACATGTGCTGAACTGGGTAGCAGCTGGATTCATACTAAAACTTGCAGGTTTGAAGAAGAAAAGCATTTGGAAAATGCAGAGAATAAACACAGTATGAGGTGGTGACTCAGGTGAAGGCTCAACAATGGCTGAGAGAGAGGTAGAGATAAACCCATAGGGGAACCCACCTGCTACCTTTCATGCAGCCACCTCAAGTAACAACCTTGAAGATGCATGGCAGACCAGAGAGTTTTAGGCTCATTGCACTTTCCTAGGCTTGTTGATTTAGTCTCGGTGATTAGCTCTGCCTAGGTTCCTCCCTCCCCACTCTATGGTCTTGATTTGTCCCCTGACCCCTGCCTGGCATCACTCTTAGCTTCCCACCTCTCCTTGACAAGTATTCCCAGCATGCTTTGTGATTCCCAGCATGCTACCTATGAAGGATTTGGGACAGAAACCATTTCTTAGTATTATGTTCATGAAAGACAGCAGAAGGTTAAAATTAGCCTATGGGCTTCCTGTATACAAATCAACATTGCATTCACAGATCTGCTCATATAAGACAATTTTTATGACATGAATATGAAATGATTAAAAAATAAATTTGAGGAATTGCCCTTACCTAAGACAGAGATGATACACTTTTCAAAACAGCATTTCATTTCAGTATATTAATTCTTGCACTTATTTAATAAAAGTGTATTGAGCACCTACCATGTGGAAAGCATCATGGGGCATAAAGAGAGACATGGTTCTAGGTTCAAGAAGTCCAGAATCTAACATGGGAGGGAGATGTGTAAATATCTGTTATAGGAAATAAACAGAAGAGCAAAACACTTAGATACTAGGGAAGCATCTTAATTGCTTAGGAACAAAACCAGCCTCTGAAAGAGCAAACACTACTAGGGTAGAGATGTGTATAAAAGTGCTTCTGGAAAAGATAAACATAAACCATGCATTTTCAAACAGCAATTTGTTGCTTTGGGATCTGATGATAAGAATGAAGAAAAAAAAAAAAGAACGCATGGATGATACACGTACAGGTTTTGTCCGTATCTGCAGAGGAAACAGGAAAAGCTGAAAGGCGGGGAGACAACTGACCCCATGGGGAGGAGCTTTACGTTCAAATAACGACATCTTCTGGCATCTCCAGATGGAGCTCTGAATTCATTATAGTATTACTTAAAGGACTTTATTAAAAGATCAAACCACACTGCACTTGTGGTTGAATGCCTTTATCAGAGATGAATCTTACCGTGTGTTAGGACAGGCTGACAGTGGCTCCCAAAGATGTGTCTATGCCCCAATCCCGGGACCCTGTGAAGGTTACTTTAGAAGGTAAGGTTCTCCAGATGTGATCACAGACCCTAAGTTGAGGAAATTATCTTGAATTATCTGGCTGAGTCTTAAATACCATCAGAACTGTCCTTGTAATAGAGATAAAGGTGAAGATGAACAGAGCCCCACACAAAAGAGAAGAGGGTGTGGAGATGGAGGCAGAGGCCAGAATGAGGCACCCACAAGGCGAGGCATGCGGGCAACCACAGGAAGCCGGAAGAAACAAAGAATGGAATTCCCCCTAGAGCCTCCTTAGGGAGTGCGGCCCATCTTGATTTTGGACTACGGATACTGATGCGGAACTTCTGGTCTCCAGACTATGACAGAATAAATCCTGTTGTTTTAATCTACCAGTTAGTGGTCATTTTTCACAAGGGCCATAGGAAATGAATACACTGTTTATATGGAATTGCATATTTGATATTTTAGGGGAAATGCAGGAGAGTTCCATTGAAAATAGGATTAACATCCACTTTGAACCGCACAGATACATAATTCGTTCGGAGAAGGGCTTCGAGACGCTAAACCACTCTGCCAGGCTGTGGCTCTGCCCGTGCTCGGCGGCTGCACTTGCTCCTTACTGTGAAAGGAGCTAATCACTGTGTCGGTGGAACCTAAGGATGGAAGGAGAGGGGAAGGGGCCGCAGAACTGCTAATATGAGAGGACAGCACCTTAACCAGCTTCAAATTATCAGAAAAACACAAAGCCTACTAGTAAAGAGTTCAACAGTTGGTTACTGTGTTATCACAGAGATATAGAAAACTTATATATTCTAAAAAAAAAAAAAAAAAAGATTCCTGTCCTTCCTCAGACTGTCTCGATTAGGTCAAATTCACTAACTCCACAGCAGGCTTCTCTCTGGTTCCACACATTGAGTCAGTACGGAGGACGGCCTCGGGAATCGAATCACAAACAGGGAAGGCGGTGCCCATACCTTCTGCGAGCCCCGTCTGGATGTTCATCTGGATACAGCGCTATTCTATTCTTCCCATTTTACCACCTGTCATTTGAGTTCTTAATGTACCTTAACATTGTCTTAATGAGTTCCATAAAGCCTTTATTTAGCAGGTACTGGAAGTCCATCTTGTTATGGATCTGAATTGATCCATGCATTGCTATCTAAAGGGAATGCTTCAGAAAAGCACACTTTACACACAGTGAACATAAGCAGCGATGGTCAGTGTAAAAATCTACTTTCTTCCACATAAAAACTTCTGTTTTACATGGTCTTAATCTCCATTCGATTATCTTCAGTCACTGCTTTCCCTACATCTCACTCCATGGGGTATGAAGGGGGCTCACTCTACCACCTGGGGCCAGCACAGGGACACGACTCAGGCCTGGCAACTGAACGCCATGCCTGTCCCACTGGAAACGACTGGTTCTGGGATGGTCAGGAAGCCCACGCTGAATGAATGACAGCAGAACCTGGGACTTTCGGCTTGAATTCCTGGGAGAAATACCCATTCATTCATTCAACAAATAGTTGTTGAAAATCTGTACTGTGCCAGGTGTTCCCCTATGTTCTGGGGATATAACCACAAACAACAGAAAAAGTCTTTGCTCCTGTAAAGCTTATCCTACTGAGTAGAATAAACAAATAAAGGTATAATATCTGCAGAACTGAACACTGCTAAGAACAGACATAAAGAAAAACAGTCACACTTCTAAGATGCTAAACGGTATGCCTGAAGGCACGGCATAGACAGAGCTGCCCATGTGCAAGAAGGAAAGAGGCAGATTGCTGATGAAAGAATCTGATTACCTAAATGCAGCCTGGCTTGAATCAAGACACTCTGATTCCCCTTATTGTTCAGGCCTATTTGATTTGAGATTTTGGTCACCTGCAACTGAAAAATGCTCAATAAGTACACTGTCCTGAGCCCCCACCCTTATCTTCCCTCTACAGCCAACATATTGCCAAGGATTACATGCTTTTTGTGTGTATATGGCAGCTTTTCCATTATCATTATCATCATCTCACTCTAGGTCCTCATGTTAACAACCTAACCAAACCTTATAGCCAGTGTTTACTTATTGATTGTCCCCAGCTGCACACACACACACACCTGACATATCACCATAGCAGAAACGGTTTTAAACTATTGCTGAGTACAAGTCACACAAACAGCCATATCAACCAGCTCCAGTGGATCCCCACTGCACCTGTCATGAAATTCAAATTTCAGGTCCTGGCATTCAGTTCCCTCCACCATCTGTTTCCTGTCCTCTCTGCACTACAGCCGAATCCCCTACACATTTCTCAGATGTGCTTCCTCCTTTAATCAGAGTGGTCTTCTCACTGTTTCCTGAATGTAGGATGCAGGCACCAACGCTCCTTGACCGCTCACCCGATGACATTGCAGCCCCTCCTGTCTGCGAGTTCTCATCATTTATTATCTTCGGGGCTCAACTCACATTTTGTCTCTGCTCTGAAGTCTTCTCACATGTGTGAAGGCCACAGTAAGGTTTACTCTTCTGAAATACTGAGGTCTGTCTCATGGGAAATGAATTACACCTCTGGAGAAGGAGCAGCACCTCACTCACGGGGAGCCACACAGCAGCCACGTGCAGCGGCAGATGGGGTGAGAGGGTACAGGAGAACCTCACTCCCCAGCGAGGAGCCTTGCTTGCTGACTGATGATTCTGGGGTGAGGAAGAGACACTGGCATGACCAGCTGATGAGTGTCTGGTTCCTGGGACGTGACAGACAATTCCTACAGTCTACCTGTGGGAACAGATGAGGCTTGGACGAAGACACAGGGGAACAGGTTTAAATTCTATAAATTACTGGGTAGGAACAGAAGAGGGTAGGAGATAGGGGTTACATTTTGTCTCTCTTTCCAGATGTCATTTTGACTTGTTAAAGAAAACCTAGTATAGGAACACTGAATACCTCCTGACACTGGTGTTTTCAAATGACTTACGGCACTACAAATATCAAGTTATAACAACAGCGTACCAATTTTAACATAGCAGGACCGAGGACTTTATTCTATGAGAACTACAAAAGACACAACACAAATGAAGAGCAAGAGGTAACTTTACATATTTTTTTTTTTTTTGGACGGAGTCTCGCTCTGTCGCCCAGGCTGGAGTGCAGTGGTGCGACCTTGGCTCACTGCAAGCTCCACCTCCCAGGTTCACGCCATTCCCCCGCCTCAGCCTCCCGAGTAGCTGGGACTACAGGTGTCTGCCACCATGCCCAGCTAATTTTTTTTTGTATTTTTAGTAGACACGGGGTTTCACCATGTTAGCCAAGAAGGTCTCAATCTCCTGACCTCGTGATCCGCCTGCCTCAGCCTCTCAAAGTGCTGGGATTACAGGTGTAAGCCACCATGCCCGGCCAAGATTACATAAATTTAAGCATCTTAATTTGATGATCTACTTTACAATAAACACAAGGACTATTTAGACATGTGGAGAGATGTAGGAGATGGGATGGAAAATCTACATATGAGAAGATAATGGACAAAAAGACCTGCTGGGTTAAGATGAGACAATGGGTGTTAAATCCAACAAACACAGCTCCAGAAACACAGAAGGGATTCAACGTAGATCAGCTCCTTGTCCCTGAGGAAGTTGGATAGATGGTCTTGTTCTCTTTCTTTTTGTTTATTTCTAAATTTCTTGCTATGTAGTTAAATTATACTTCTGTGATAAACTGAATACCTATTTTTAAACTACAGATTTTTGGCTAAAGATAAAAGTACATAATATGAGAATAAGATGAACCTATTTTTTCTGAGACTTACTGCTAAGCAGAAAGAGAGGAAACCAAGTAACAAAATTAAGTCCTGCAGAAAGACATCAGACACGACAGAGAAAACATATAACAACACAGGTGCATACAATTTAAAAAGAAAATCATGTAGAGATGTTATAACTAACAATTGTTATTATGAACGTATCCACAGCTATGGGAATGTAAGTGACAAAGATGGGCTGTTAATAAAGAGCAGTAAATGATTTTTCCATGGGTACAAAAAATAGAAAAAAATGAAGAAGACCCAGTATTTGATAGCACAACAAGGTGACTATAGTCAATAATGACTTAATTGTACATTTTTAAATAACTTAAAGAGTGTAATTAGATAGTGTGCAACTCAAAGGATAAATACTTGAGGGGACGACACTCCATTCTCCATGATGTGCTTATTTCACATTACAAGCCTGTATCAAAGCATCTCATGTACCCTGTCAATATCTACACCTACTTCGTAACCACAGAAATTAAAAATACTAATAATTCTTTCTATGCATCTCTGAGAGTTGACAGAATTAGGGTCTGAATAAGAACACAAGGTATGAGAAGAATATGGCTTCTTCCCAAGACATGTTACAGAGAGATGGAAAGAAGACTGTGTTAAACTAATAACATCTTAAAGGGACCTCATGACCTCACAGGCCAGAGCAGGCTACAGAGTATCTGGGTGCTGAAGAAAGAGAACTTCAGTGATACTGAAGTAAGAGTTAAGAGATGCACTCCCATTGCATTCTGAAGAGAGATCCCAGCAAGACCACTGACATCAGCTAGATTTTTTTCAGCCCAAAGTAATAAACCTGCAAATTATCAGATCCTGTTCACTACTCTGTACTTGGCTCTAATACGGTTAGTAAGGGGGCAGTATCAGAATCCTTGAGAAAATAACCAGAACATCTTAGAATTTATTGTGCCCAAGACAATAGATAAATGTTCACTTGAGACCTCAAACAGATAATTTCAAAACTTTAGGAAAACAGCAGGCATTATCCCACGGCAATATGTTTTATGTCTGAATTTTAACTCTATTATTTCAAGCTATGTGTGTCACTGTAGAGGCAGCTTCAACTTCAATTTTTTAACTTAAAAAGATACGCGTATTTAGAACACAATGGGAAATGTTACATGATACTACCTTGTAGACCTCCGAGCAACCACTACACAAAGAGACACTGTTGTTATGAATAAAGACAACATCGGTCATCAAATGTGAAAAGCTATCCAAATGAAATCCAGAAGAAAAAATTCCACTGAAGAAGAGAGAAATGGGCAAAGTAACCAAAGAAAGAATATTTACAATGACGCCGGGCACAGAGACTCACGCCTGTAATCTCAGCACTTTGGGAGGACGAGGTGGGCAGATCACAAGGTCAGGAGTTTGAGACCAGGCAGGCCAACATGGTAAAACACCATCTCTAGTAAAAATACAAAAATTAGCTGGGCATGGTAGCCGGCGAATGCAATCCCAGCTACTTGGGAGGCTGAGGCAGGAGAATTGTTTGAACCCGAGAGGCAGAGGTTGCAGTGAGCCGAGATCACACCACTGCACTCCAGCCTGGGTGACAGAGCAAGACTCCATATCAAAAAAAAAAAAAAAAAAAAAAGAATACTTATAATGAAAAGGAACATTAAAAGGAGGCAATACAAAGCAAAGTGAATTAAACCCCGGAACAAATTAAGACTTGCAAAAATTGCTAAATGCAATCAGAGATTTTTTTTACACTCATAAGAGAAACCAGAAGAAGCTGCATTCTTTTGACAAAGCTCATAAGGATAAGAAAATAGAAAGACAGGTCCAGTTCCAAGATGGCCAAACACGAACAGCTCCAGTCTACAGCTCCCAAGGTGAGTGACACAGAAGACAGGTGATTTCTGCATTTCCAACTGAGCTTTGAAGACAGTAGTGGTTCTCCCAGCACGGAGTTTGAGATCTGAGAACAGAAAGACTGCCTCAAGTGGGTCCCTGACCCCCGAGTAGCCTAACTGGGAGACACCTCCCAGTAGGGGCCAACTGACAACTCATACAGCCAGGTGCCCCTCTGAGACGAAGCTTCCAGAGGAAGGATCAGGCAGCAACATTTGCCATTCTGCAATATTTGCTGTTCTGCAGCCTCTGCTGGTGATACCCAGGCAAACAGGGTCCTCCAGCAAACTCCAACAGATCTGCAGCTGAGGGTCCTGACCGTCAGAAGGAAAACTAACAAACAGAAAGGACATCCACACCAAAACCCCATCTGGACATCACCATCAGCAAAGACCAAAGGTAGATAAAACCACAAAGATGGAGAGAAACCAGAGCAGAAAAGCTGAAAATTCTAAAAATCAGAGCACCTCTTCTCCTCCAAAGGAACACAGCTCCTCACCAGCAATGGAACAAAGCTGGACTGATAATGACTTTGACAAGTTGAGAGAAGGTGGCGTCAGACAATCGGTAATAACAAACTTCTCCGAGCTAAAGGAGGATGTTTGAACCCATCGCAAAGAAGCTAAAAACCTTGAAAAAAGATAAGATGAATGGCTAACTAGAATAAACAGTGTAGAGAAGACCTTAAATGGCCTGATGGAGCTGAAAACCATGGCACAAGAACTACATGACGCATGCACAAGCTTCAGTAGCCGATTCGATCAAGGGGAAGAAAGGGTATCAGTGACTGAAGATCAAATGAATAAAATGAAGTGAGAAGAGAAGTTTAGAGAAAAAAGAGTGAAAAGAAACGAACAAAGTCTCCAACAAATATGGGACTATATGAAAAGACCAAATCTACATCTGATTGTTGTACCCGAAAGTGACGGGGAGAACAGAACCAACTTGGAAAACGCTCTTCAGGATATTATCCAGGAGAACTTCCCCAACCTAACAAGGCAGGCCAACTTTCAAATTCAGGAAATACAGAGAATGCCACAAAGACACTGCTCAAGAAGAGCAACTCCAAGACACATAATTGTCAGATTCACCAAAGTTGAAATGAAGGAAAAAATATTAAGGGCAGCCAGAGAGAAAGGATGGGTTACCCACAAAGGGAAGCCAATCAGACTAACAGCGGATCTCTCGGCAGAAACTGTACAAGCCAGAAGAGAGTGGGGGCCAACATTCAACATTCTTAAAGAAAAGAATTTTCAAACCAGAATTTCACATCCAGCCAAACTAAGCTTCATAAGTGAAGGAGAAATAAAATCCTTTACAGACAAGCAAATGCTTAGAGATTTTGTCACCACCAGGCCTGCCTTACAAGAGATCCTGAAGGAAGCACTAAACATGGAAAGGAACAACCAGTACCAGCCACTGCAAAAACATGCCAAATTGTAAAGACCAGTGATACTAGGAAGAAACTGCATCAACTAATGAGCAAAATAACCAGCTAACATCATAATGACAGGATCGAAGTTCACACATAACAATATTAACCGTAAATGTAAATGGGCTAAATGCTCCAATTAAAAGACACAGACTGGCAAACTGGAGAGACAGTCATGACCTGTCAGTGTGCTGCATTCAGGAGATCCATCTCACGTGCAGAGACACACATAGGCTTAAAATAAAGGGATGGAGGAAGGTCTACCAAGCAAATGGAAAATAAAAAAAAGCAGGGGTTGCAATCTTAAGTCTCTGATAAAACAGACTTTAAACCAACCAAGATCAAAAGAGACAAAGAAGGCCATTACATAATGGTAAAGGGATCAATTCAACAAGAAGAGCTAACTATCTTAAATATATACGCACCCAATACAGGAGCACTCAAATTCATAAAGCAAGTCCGTAGAAACCTACAAAGAGACTTAGACTCCCACACAATAATAATGGGAGACTTTAACACACCACTGTCAACATCAGACAGATCAATGAGACAGAAAGTTAACAAGGATATCCAGGAATTGAACTCAGCTCTGCACCAAGCGGACCTAATAGACATCTACAGAACTCTCAGCCACAAATCAACAGAATATACATTCTTCTCAGCACCACATCACACTTATTCCAAAATTGACCACATAGTTGGAAGTAAAGTACTCCTCGGCAAATGTAAAAGAACAGAAATTATAACAAACTCTCTCTCAAGACCACAGTGCAATCAAACTAGAACTCAGGATTAAGAAACTCACTCAAAACCGCTCAACTACATGGAAACTGAACACCTGCTTTTGAATGACTACTGGGTACATAACAAAATAAAGGCAGAAATAAAGATGTTCTTTGAAACCAATGAGAACAAAGACACAACATACCAGAATCTCTGGGACACATTTAAAGCAGTGTGTACAGGGAAATTTATAACACTAAATGCCCACAAGAAAAAGTAGGAAAGATCTAAAATTGACACCCTAACATCACAATTAAAAGTACTAGAGAAGCAAGAGCAAACACATTCAAAGCTAGCAGAAGGCAAGAAATAACTAAGATCAGAGCAGAACTGAAGGAGATAGAGACACAAAAAACCCTTCAAAAAATCAATAAATCCAGGAGCTGTTTTTGTGAAAAGATCAACAAAATTCATAGACCACTAGCAAGACTAATAAGCAAGAGAGAAGAATCAAATAGACGCAATACAAAATGATAAAGGGGATATTACCACTGATCCCACAGAAACACAAACTACCATCAGAGAGTACTATAAACACCTCTATGCAAATAAACTAGAAAACCTAGAAGAAATGGATAATTTCCTGGACACTTACACTCTCCCAAGACTAAACGAGGAAGAAGCTGGATCCCCGAATAGACCAATAATTGGCTCTGCAATTGAGGCAATAATTAAGAGCCTACCAACCAAAAAAAGTCCAGGACCAGATGGACTCACAGGCAAATTCTACCAGAGGTACAAAGAGGAGTTGATACCATTCCTTCTGGAACTATTCCAATCAACAGAAAAAGAGGGAATCCTCCCTTACTCATTTTATGAGGCCAACATCAGGCTGATACCAAAGCCCGGCAGAGACACAACAAAAAAAGAGAATTTTAGATCAATATCCCCGATGAACACTGATGCAAAAATCCTCAATAAAATACTGGCAAACCGAATCTAGCAGCACATCAAACAGCTTATCCACCATGATCAAGTTGGCTTCATCCCTGGGATGCAAGGCTGGTTCAACGTACACGAATCAATAAATGTAATCCATCATACAAACAGAACCAAAGACAAAAACCACATTATTATCTCAATACATGCAGAAAAGGCCTGCAACAAAATTCAACAGCCCTTCATGCTAAAAACTCTCAATAAACTAGGTATTGATGGGACGTATGGCAAAATAATGAGTTATTTATGACAAACACATAGCCAATATCATACTGAATGGACGAAAACTGGAAGCATTCCCTTTGAAAACTGGCACAAGACAGGGATGCCCTCTCTCACCACTCCTATTCAACACAGTGTTGGAAGTTCTGGCCAGGATATTCAGGCAGGAGAAAGAAATAAAGGGTATTCAATTAGGAAAAGAGGAAGTCAAATTGTCCCTGTTTGCAGATGACACAATTGTATATTTAGAAAACCCCACTGTCTCAGGCCAAAATCTCCTTAAGCTGATAAGCAACTTCCGCAAAGTCTCAGGATACAAAATTAATGTGCAAAAATCACAGGCATTCCTATACATCAATAACAGAGAGCCAAATCATGAGTGAACACCCTTTCACAATTGCTTCAAAGAGAATAAAATACCTAGGAATCCAACTTACAAGGGATGTGAAGGACCTCTTCAAGGAGAACTACAAACCACTGCTCAGTGAAATAAAAGAGGACACAAACAAATGGAAGAACATTCCATGCTCACGGATAGGAAGAATCAATATCGTGATATTGCTCTTATGATATCATGATATCATACTGCTCAAGGTAATTTATAGATTCAATGCCATCCCCATCAAGCTACTAATGACTTTCTCCACAGAACTGGAAAAAACTAAAGTTCATATGGAACCAAAAAAGACCCCACACTGCCAAGACAATCCTAAGCCAAAAGAACAAAGCTGGAGGCATCATGCCACCTGACTTCAACCTATACTACAAGGCTACAGTAACCAAACAGCATGGTACTGGTACCAAAACAGAGATATAAACCAATGGAACAGAACAGAGGCCTCAGAAATAACACCACACATTTACAACCATCTGATCTTGGACAAACCTGACAAAAACAAGATATGGGGAAAGGATTCCCTATTTAATAAATGGTGCTGGGAAAACTGGCTAGCCATATGTAGAAAGCTGAAACTAGATCCCTTCCTTACACCTTATACAAAAATTAATTCAAGATGGATGAAAGACTTAAATGTCAGACCTAAAACCATAAAAACCCTAGAAAAAAACCTAGGCAATACCATTCAGGACATAGACATGGGCAAGGACTTCATGACTAAAACACCAAAAGCAATGGCAACAAAAGTCAAAATTGACAAATGGGAGCTAATTAAAGGGCTTCTGCACAGCAAAAGAAACTACCATCAGAGTGAACAGGCAACCTACAGAATGGGAGAAAATTTTTACAATTTACCCATCTGACAAAGGACTAATATCCAGAATATACAAAGAACTCAAACAAATTTAGAAAAATCAAACGACCCCATCAAAAACTGGGCAAAGGATATGAACAGACACTTCTCAAAAGAAGACATTTATGCAGCCAACAGACACATGAAAAAATGCTCATTACTGACCATCAGAGAAATGCAAATCAAAACCACAATGAGATACCATCTCACACCAGTTAGAATGGCAATCATTAAAAAGTCAGGAAACAACAGGTGCTGGAGAGGATGTGGAGAAATAGGAACACTTTTACACTGTTGGTGGGACTGCAAACTAGTTCAACCATTGTGGAAGACAGTGTGGCGATTCCTCAAGGATCTAGAACTAGAAATACCATTTGACCTAGCCATCCCATTACTGGGTATATAACCAAAGGATTATAAATCATGCTGTTATAAAGACACATGCACATGTATGTTTATCGTGGCACTATTCACAATAGCAAAGACTTGGAACCAACCCAAGTGTCCATCAATGATAGAATGGATTAAGAAAATGGGGCACATATATACCATAGAATACTATGCAGCCATAAAAAAGGTTGAGTTCATGTCCTTTGTAGGGACTTGGATAAAGCTGAAAGAATCATTCTGAGCAAACTATCGCAAGGACAGAAAACCAAAAACCGCATGTTCTCACTCATAGGTGGGAACTGAACAATGAGAACACTTGGACACAGGAAGGGGATCATCACACACTGGGGCCTGTCATGGGGAGGGGGATTGGGGAGGGATAGCATTAGGAGATATACCTAATGTAAATGACGAGTTAATGGGTGCAGCATACCAACACAGCACATGTATACGTATGTGACAAACCTGCACATTGTGCACATGTACCCTAGAACTTAAGGTATTAAAAAAAATTTTTTTTTTAAAGAAAATAGACAATTTTTCTCAGGTTCCCACCACCTGAAAAGGGAACTCTTTAGATGGTAAAATACAAAACAAATGCTGACAAGAAGGGATTGCAGTCCACGATGAGTGACGCAGATATAAGAAAATGTTAATTTTTTTATACAAATTCAAAAGGAGTTTGTCTTCTAGTCTCAACACCTGTTTCACAGAAAAATGAGAGAAGTTCTGGGTGGAAGCACTAAAAGGAAGGAGGTGGCCTCTGAGGTGCCGCGGAGGTCCAAGACATGAGGCGATCCCGGGAGAGGAAATGCCTGAGCAACGGGCCGAAAAGCGCAGCTGCAGCACAGCGTTCGGTTTGTGTGCTGACTTATTAGCTGTCCCCTTGTAAAGGCAATTTGATTAATCAAAAGTACGGATGATGTGATGGGTAATTTCATGTGTCAATTTGACTAGGCCAGGGGTCCCAGATATTTGGTCAAACATTATTCTGGATGCTTCTACGAGGGTGTTTTGGGAGGAGATTAACCATTTAATTGGTCGAGTAAAACACACTGCCCTCCATACTTGGGTGCGCCTCAACCAATCAGCTGAAGGCCTGGATGGAACAAAAATACTGACCCCCTACCACCACCAGAAAAGAGAGAATTCTCTAGAATTCATCTGCAGCAGCAGCTCTTCTGGCCTGTCGGCCTTCAAACAGAACGTCAACTCTCCTTCAATCTCCAGCCTGCCAGCTCACCCCACAGATGAGATTTCCCACGCTCCATAACCACACGAGCCAGTTCTTTACAGTAAATCTCCTATGTGTATCCTATTCATTCTATTTCTCTCACACAGAGCCTATAAAGGAAATTTGGGGAGTGGTGGTTAAAAAAGAGAATCTGGGTCCACCTTACTCTGACAGGTTGGAATGCAGTTTGAGTTTAATTAAATGGTAAACGATAGTTGTAGGTGATAAATACCTATATTTGAATTCAAAATGCCAACTGTAAAAGTAAAGGGGATTTTAGGTCAAAGTTGGCTTCTCAGTTTTATTTTTATAATACTACCCTGAACGCTATAACTCTGCTGACCCATTACTTCAGTCTCATCATTCCCTGTGTTTCCATGAATCTGAGCTAGCCACCCATTTATTCACATTCTATAGATATTGACTACTGATCATATTCTGGGCATGGTGCTAGGTGCTGGTGATACAAAATGCCTCTCAATTATATCACAGTCATGTGACAGTGATATATGCAAAAGCTACTGCTATACAATAAGCCCAGTGTAATAAGAGAGGCACATAAAGGTACCTATTGTGGATTTTCCATGAAAAGAGTAATGAAAGTGAGGAAGTGTGGTCAGGAAAGGCATCATACAGTTTGGTTTGCAGTATTCCAAGAGAAATTAGGGAAAAGGTATTGTGGATTTTTCAGGAAAAAAAATATGCAAAGTCACGGTGATAGGAAAAATGTTACATACCTGGCTGAGGGAAGACAGTACCATGGGGGCAGGACAAATGCAGAAGGGAATTAGTAACTCAGAAAAGCCGAGGAGAAAAACTGAAGATGCTGGTGTGCTTTTCTTAGGAGTTTGAATCTAATATTGAAAAATGTAACCATGAAATCAGCATGAAGGCAAAACTTGCTTCCTTAACGTAAATGTGTTAAAACTGAATAAATACATGGACTCATTTTGTAGAAAGGTGCCCTATGGTTATCAACTACACTGTGGCAGGTCACCTCCTCTGCCCTGCCTCATACTTCTTGGCTCTCCTTTTACTCTGGCTAGTGCTGGGCTAACGGGCTCCACACAGTGTAATGTGGCAGCGCCTTCCTAAGCGTTCTTAGGAAGTTACTCCTAAGAAGTTAAGTGTTCGAGTTCTCTTTTTGTCTCTTGGCCTCTGCGATGCCTGCAGACACCCAGTCGCAACCCATTCATTCATATTCCTCTCCTGAGAGCCAGGAATCAGTGCCCCAAGGGCAGTGCTGAATCCCTGGACAGGACTCGGGATAAATGCATTCCCCCCTGACCACTGTCTCTCAGAGGCACAGCTGTGAAACACATTCTACTGGCTTCCTGAGAGCTTCCCAGGGAGTTCATGCCCCAGTTGCTCACAGAAGTGACCAGCTCAGTGATGTCCCCTGTTGTTGGATTTTTCTTCTCTATTCCATTCTTCCCTCTTTTATGAGCTCACTTTCCAGAAGAGGCTACCTGCACCAATGCCCATCACAGGCTCAGCTTTCTAAGAAAACTCTGGCTGGGACAGCGGACTTTCCAGAATGGAATGTGGGCAGTATTCTAAAATACTAAATAAAACACAATAGGAAAATCAAAGGGATGAATGTCACACGGCATGAAGAAGGAGGTAGAGGACATCTGCCTAGCCTGCCAAAAACAAAACAAATTGACAATCAACCCTGGCCACCCAGGAGAAGAGCTTTGTCACAGCAATTCTTCCACATATCCCAGAAAAGAGAGGAAGAAATGAGGACAGTAGAATCAACTGTGCCATCCAAAAAAGGAAGGCTGCCCAATCTCTTCTCTAGAATGTGTCAACTGTGATTTATGAAATGACATATGCTATTTTTATATTGCAGTGTTTGCTTATCTATAGGTAAGATCTTCTCACTACTTATGTCATGTTATCATTATATTCATGAAGACGACGACCATTGCACAGACAAGTACATGTGAAGAACCGTGAAGAGAGATTTTACCCTACTTGCGAGCTAACAAATGAGCCTGACGGTTTGTTTCATGGTTGCGGCAGAAGATTCCTGGGTCAAAGCAAAGGACTGTATTACTTACAGCATAGCAAACAATATGAGCACCAGCATGTCTGCATCAATTTCCTTGCCTCCAAGTCCTCTGGGGAAACATGGATGGGCACAGTTGGATGTGTGCACAGGCAGTGGGTTACATGACAAGTGAGGAGCCCTGAGCTTAGGGAATTCAGAGTTTTCTATGGGCAGCAGGCATTGCTTGCCCTTTGGCAACATTGCTGAAATAAATCTCTTATAGTTCAAGATGTATTGATAAGCGTGTTAAGCTTATTTTTATACATGAAAAATAGCAAATTATTATTTTATATGGTTATTCACAGTATCTCAAAATCTATGTGATATTAGCTTAGTTTTATTATAATTTTTAAAAACCATTTGGGTTCCTTTAATTGTTAATGGATGAGAATAAAAAGAGATAAATTAGTTGATTTCTTAAAGCTAAGCAAAATCAATTTTTATTGAGGAACCCAAAACTTTTCCTAACTTTTACAAATGTTTGTAAATTGTAGGTTCTGTGACAGCCTGTGCTATAAAATTTCATAGGCTTATAAGAGCTTTCTTAACACAACTGTGGACTTTTCTCCTGATGTTGTACAGCAGTTCAAATTAGCACAAGAATCATAAAGCCTATATTTGAACAGCTATATATTATTATATAGATATTTATTTTCCCATTTGATGTTGCATTACTTTTTCTATCAATCTTCTAACAATAAATTCATAAATATCTTAATTATAGCAAACGTGACGTTCTTAAAGTTGAGAATCATCAAATATATTTCTATTACACAGATATAGTCTTCAAAAAGTCATTTAAAATAGGAAACCTAATTGGGAGACACCTTAAAAGGTAATCTCCCACAACAGAGGCTTTGCTTAAAATACTGTTCTCTTTGTATTTGTGTTAATAATTGATTTGTCTTCGAAATTAAATTAGGAATCTATTGTATCTAGTGGACTTGAAATCAAAGCCCTTTCCCCATCTTTATCTTCACTGCTGTGTTCAAAAAGACTAGACTCCAGGGACCTGTTAGAAGCTGGGTTAGAGATAGGATGTCTGAGAGACACCCTTCTTTCATAGTCTGAGGATATGCATGTGTGTATATGTGTGTGGGGAGCAGGTGGAGGAGGTTAACTGTATCAGGGCAGGCATAATACTGTATTTTAAATCCCTCCTTCTGTTATACATGTAAGCTGTAAATAGTCTCTGCTCCCAGTGGCAGCAATCATAAACTCACGTAGTTCTGCCCGTAATTTTATTTAATTTAACATGTGACATTGAGACAGTGTTTTTTTTAATTCACTTATAACTTCTTCCTCCCCCACATTCCAGCCAAATAAATACATACTTATAGAAAAATGTGACTGTTTTCCTGGGCACCCAACAATTCAACTGTCCCTAAAACACCAGGTTCAACTTAAATTCTATTAGCTTGTCTGAGGGCTAAGATATCTCAAAATCCAAGACAAAGTATCATTTGCGCATATGGAGGCAGCTCTGATTGAATAGATATCTAAAACTGACAGGTAATATTTTAGATCAAATCACTCCATTAAGACAAAGACTAATTCAATTGCTTGCTCAGTTTCCAAAGAAACCCTTCCATTTCGGTCTAGTGTTCCATAAACATTGACTTTACATTAAAAGGACAGTGAAGAATCTGAGCTGGCCAGAAAGTTGAAGCTCAAGGTTGTAGAAGATTTGAGCTACCAAGTCCAAGCCTTTTAAAAGATTCCCAATATGTATGTATATCATTTCCCTAGCTCTACACTTGCCTGAGAAACCATGACATTCGATAACTTTTTTCCATTGGATTTGGTTACAAAGTAAGTCAAGGAACTACAAGAAATATATTTCCTGGAAAAACATAATATTATATATATTATATATTCAAAACTCCGTAAAGCATATAAAGTATAAGCATATACTGAATTATAAGGCATAACTCAATATATTGATTTTAACCTAAAATTTTCTTAAGGCCTCAATTGCAAATGCTTTAATTGCCAGTGGTTCATAAACACATCTGTGAATTAGAAGCAAGTAATATCCTCTGTTTTTAAACTCTCAAAAAATGTGATTATACTTAATCAAAAGTAATTCAAACCACAGCCCAGGCAATACATATTAGACCATGTCCTCTTGGTAATTTAATTCTTAGCAATAATTTTAACTGCTGCCTTATTAAGTAGGTATGCTACTTAAATTATAATCCTGTAGTTATAAGGTTAAAACTGTTTTAAAATCTCAAATGTTTTTAGATTTCAATCACTCTTCTTATTATGACAAAAATGTTCATTAACTGGAACACATGCAGTATCATTTTTAGCCACCACTTTATGGTATTTTTAAATTTTTATTACCAGAGTAGTCATTTCATTATAAAATTTTAACAAAGCTAAGCATATACTCCAATTTTTTTTTCAAAAAATAGATTTACTGTAGGCCTGTTAAGGCTCTCATAAGTAATGAATTTCACACTTTCCTTTTATACCGTATCACAACACATCAAGCAGATATATGAAATCCTTGACAAAAGACATTTAAAACAATTCTATGCTTTATATGTCAAGTGGAAAAGGACATGTGCACAATCATGTACAACCAAGCGTTCGCACATGCTCTTACAACGTGGAGCAACCCGGCCTGGGGCAAGCAACCTTCCAGTGAAGAGTCTCATCAAAGGTGCGGAAGCCCATTCCAGACCAGGCGACGGTCAGTCTGAGGGTTCGTTCCGACATCCAAGCTTTAAAAAGTACTTTGAAGATTGATACAGATGTCCTAGGCAATAAACTTCCCAAAAAGAATGGAGAACAATCCCAAGGCCAATTACACCTTTTTCATTCAGAAATCCAGGCTAGTTTGATTTAGAGTCATACATAAATGAACTGCTATTTCTCAATAATTGTTTGATTTTTTTCAGCCTCTTTATTTTTAATCTACATCTCTGAGATAAAATGCATCAATTTAACTACATTTACTTATTTTGAGTTTTTCTATTGGTCCATGTTTCCTTTAAGCACAATTTTGAATGTTTTTTAAAGTAACCATTTGACTTTGAAACAAATTTACAGAAAACATGGAAGAACTATGCTAACATGCTGTATCACCCCTGAATACTTCAATGTGCATTTCCTACAACAAAGATGATCTCCTATATAACCATAATATGATCATCACAGTCATCATGGATAAAGCTCCAATATTTAATTCTCAATCTTGTTCAAGTTTCACCAATTCCCAATCATGTCTTTTATAACACAAGCATTTAATGCAGAATAGTATTTAGTTGCCTTGTTTTTCAGTCTCTGTCAATCTGGAATGCCGCTTTCCTCACCCCACTCAACCTCTGACAACTTGCTATAGGTCACCACCAGTGCTGTCTCCTGTCTCTCCAGGTCCCCATCCTTGCTATGCTGTGGATGCTTATCTTACCCTGCTGGTTTCTGAATGCTCCGCCATGGCCCTGGGCCTCCCCACTACCCAGAATGGATGCCTAAGCTGAACTGAAAGACTCTGGACTCAACTGTTCAAAAAGAGGAGAGAAGAGGAAGAGGAAGAAGAATACCAAGTAATTGGATTTTTCTTTTTTCATGATTGAACCAATGTCTTGGAATTGATTATCATTTCCACGGGCTACTTATGCTCCGTACTATTTGTATAGAGTTTGGTGAACATGAATAAAGGCATCTGAACTCCTTTTTTTTTTTTTTTTTTTTTTTTTGAGACAGAGTCTCACTCTGCCACCCAGGCTGCAGTGCAGTGGCGCAATCTCAGCTCACTGCCTCCTCACAGGCACCTGCCACCATGCCTGGCTAATTTTTTTGTATTTTTAGTAGAGATGGGGTTTCACCATGTTGGCCAGGCTGGTTTCAAACTCCTGACCTCAAGTGATCCACCTGCCTCGGCCTCCCAAAGTGTTGGGATTACAGACTTGAGCCACTGCACCAAGCCTGAACTCCATTTTTTATAGAGTACCATTTGACACTAAAATTAAGAGTCTGTTACTCATCTGCAGAATCTCTCTTTAAATGGTATTACTAAAAGGTCCAAAACGAAACATCTACAAAAATAATTATTCCTATACTCTGTGAGATATCTTTCCTGACACATTTTATATCATAAGTGAGTTTCCTAACTAACCCACACACACTCTATAGTAGGCTTACCCTTCTTTCCCCAGGCTGGCTGGCAAACTTGAAAAACCTAACCATTTAGGGGAAAAATTGAGGCAATTAAAATTAAAAGTGTTTTAGGCTAAGTAATGAATAAATTAACCCACTGAAAAGTTACATCAAAGGCTATTACTCAGCATTTTACCAATTACAGGAATTTCTGCAACATCTGCCCAGCCATTTGTTTGTGTTTCCCTGGGATCAGTGCCCAGAGTTCAATCATTCTCTTGATTCTTCCTGTTATTTTCAGGGACTCGATGAGAGCAATACGTGACCTTTCACTCACTCTCAGGCAAGGAGACAAATTGAGAGTCAAAAAATAACTCTTAGATAAATTGTGACTAATCCAACTCTTATTACGAGACACAAATATTGATTAATGTAAGCTACAATGGAAGTCAGATTTGCCCACACCCTTTCTCCCACATCACAATGTCTTCATGTTCAAAAAGAAACAGCAAAGTCACAAGGATGATTTTAACATGAAGAGATGTGTTCAAGTCTTTGTTCCCGTCCTTTGGTGAAGGATAAACAGATAAAACAACATAAGGAAAATGCAAGAATCTATGGTCTGTCCTCAGAATTTTATACCCACTTCCACTGAAAAGTTCAGAAGAAAAAACAGGTGAAACATTTATTGCTTTTATATTAACAGTAACTATCGTGAAATGCAAAGAATGCAGTCCTTTCTGGATACTGTATCCTCAAAAAGATGAAGCGTATGCAGGATGATTCAAAATAGTCTAAACAAACAAAGAATAAGTCTATGGGCACTGAAGTTAGGAAAACATTTCCCCTCATGTAGAATCCTCCTAACAAAGTTTTCCCATGTATTTGTCGGGTCAAATAACATTCAGATAAACTGCACATAATCCCTAAAATGCCAAATGTTTAGAGAGCTTTTTTTTTTTTTTTTTTTTTTTTTTTTTTTTTTTTTTTTTTTTTTTCCTGAGTCGGAGTTTTGCGTTTTGCTCTTGTTGCCCAGGCTGGAGTGCTATGGCGCCATCTCGGCTCACTGCAATCTCCATCTCCCGGGTTCAAGCGATTCTCCTGCCTCAGCCTACTGAGTAGCTGTGATTACAGGGGCCTGCCACCACGCCCGGCTAATTTTTTGTATTTTTAGTAGAGACAGGGTTTCACCATGTTGGCCAAGC
Source organism: Macaca thibetana thibetana (assembly GCF_024542745.1). NCBI lineage: Eukaryota > Metazoa > Chordata > Mammalia > Primates > Cercopithecidae > Macaca > Macaca thibetana. The sequence continues at coordinate 107,193,697 of NC_065592.1, read as the reverse complement.
TGGTCTTGAACTCCTGACCTCAGGTGATCCACCCACCTCGGCCTCCCAAAGTGCTGGGATTACAGACATGAGCCACCGTGCCCGGCCTAGAGAGCTCTTCTCATGAAGGGCCATTTCATGCCATCATCAACAGGCTGCCTTGGTGGGTGGCCAATGTGCTTCTGGAAAACCAGCTGCAAATAACGTGAGCAGCTCATGGTGTCTACATGAGAAGGAAACTTTTCAATGTCCTTATTAACTTTCTTCTTAGTATTCAAGGTGGTCCCATTATTATAGTTACATGGTTTTATCTGGAAGAATTACTTGATCTAAAAGGTAATTTAAAATTAGTAAAATTTATTAGATGTGAGGATATTAAGTTTCATCAACGAAAGAAGACTGAAAACACCCACAATAGTAGTACTGAAATTCTAAGTGTCACTCAGCGACTGGCGAGAGCCCCGTCTGGTGCTAAGTCCATTTGGAACATCTGTCCCTGCCCTCCCCTCCTCCAAGAAGAATGTTCACTGTAAAGGAGAAGAGCTTAATTTCTATGGGCTTTGTAATCCTTCCACTGGATTCCAAGCAAAATGACTATTAATACAACTAATCCTGAGAATAAAAAATAATCACAACTATGTAATAAAAACAGGAAAGGTGGTGCCAGGGTCTCACTCAGATTTCATTGCTTTGCTTTTCTCCAGGAAGGTCTTTTTGAAGCCCTGTTTATTCAATAGTAAGAGTGACCTCTAGTGACTTATCTTGTTGTTGTATTTTGCCAGTTGGTTGGTGAATTACTCTAGCATCCGTTTCTATAAGTAACTCATTTATGTGTTTATATTTAAGCCAAACAGCAGTTTCCGTTACAAGACCTAAGGATTTTGATTTGATGTAAGTAACCACGTTTTATTAACAAAGCCTTCTCACAAAAGCAGATTAAAGTTGAATCTGAAACACGGTACAGCATCTGACCAAAGGAGTCCAGTGCGTTTTTGGGAGGGGCACACCAGGTGTAGGATTTAACTAAGGCGTAGCTGAATCATGATGCACAGTGAGTGCATGAACCCATGTGCGTGCCTTGTGTGTGAAGAACCCAGGCTTGAGCCCACGGGTAGAACAGCACTGAGCTACGGCAAACTTTTCATGACAGCTTAGGAGAACTGCTGGAAGCTACCCTTGGTTATTCTGGAGTAATCTAAATTTACAAACATGGCCACTAGCACTTATTGGAACTTATTTCAAAGGAGATTTTCGTAGGAGGGGGCTGAAGTTGAGAGTGGGGATATGCCACTGAAAGACAAAAGTGATTTCAGAAGAAGGAGGAAGACATTTTAAAAATTCTAGTCTCATGGTTTGATTAATCAAGAAAGAAAGACAACTCCCTGATAGAGATTTACTCCAAGCCAAAAAAAAAAAAAAAAAATGTAATGTTATGTAAACATTTTTATGTGTGATAAAATATGGGTACATTACAATTTGCTCAACTGTCTGGAATATCATCATTATATCAGAATCATAGCCCACTCTAGAAATAAAGGCTTCCTAGATGTTTACCAAATTAAGGAAAATAAAAAACAGGGAACCCAATGGCAAATTAAATAATGTAAAATATTAGCATCCAGAGATGAATAATTTTCAAGATCACCTAAATGGCTGAGTTTTGTCTTCAAGCAAGAACTTTCTACTATGAGAAACCAAGCCTCCAGGCAGGGGTGTTCAGTGCTATTCCCTTAGTAGTTAGGGCAGGTTATTAATTTGGGGTTCTTAAATTTAGTTTTGCCTACAGGCGCTCTGTCCCTATAGTGCATGGAAGTTAATTAGCATCTTAACTCTGAAGCTGCCAAGGTCGGCAAAACTGTAAGCTGCTAACATCTAAGTTGATGCAGTATGATGTAATGTCTGCCAGTTTTTTCCCTGTTAGACTTAATTCCCATAAAATGTTTCAATCCTAAAAAGGAATAAATGACAGCATTTGCAGGCTAATCTCTTATTTAGATGTTCTTTTCAGGTTTTACGAAAACGTCCACTTTCTCAATGAATATTCAAATACATAGATTAAAAAGTCAAAACATGCATGGTATATCTTAGACTACCCCACAAGAGGAAAGTCTATTGTAAACAAAATCGTCTTTTTCGGGTTGCAATTCCATAGAATTTTTTTAAGGTTCCTTGTGTTCAGGAACATGTTCTGCAATTCCACTTCCAAATATTACCCATAATAAAAAATACGAAGTTTTCCTGATAGCCTAGGGCAAGTTTTTTAAACCATTTGCGGTACTTACGTGGATTTCCTGCTCCTACAGGGCTCCAAGAGCGAGTGGGGAGAAGGAGCAGCACCTGGAGGACGGCCCAGGCTGCCGAAGCCATGCTCACTCGGGCCAGGCGCCCTGCGACCCGGGCACGGCGATGGCCGCTCTGCGTCGCTCCTGCTCTCACTCCCGTCCCCTGCGCGGCTCCGACGCTGCTCCCTCCACTCTCCAGTCCCCGGCTCTCTTCCTCACGCACTGGCAGCCCCCGCCCGTCGGGGAGAAGCCCCAGCCTCGCCTCCCCGGTGCAGACGCTCCCGCCTAGCAGCGCCCGGCCCCAGGCGTCTCCGAGGTCGGCCCCGCGGACTCGCACCGCAGCTTTCGGGAGCGCTCGGGGCCGCGCGGCGCCGCCCCAGGCTCGGAGGCGGCAGGTTCGGGCGCGTCCCGGACACTAGGCGCGGGAGGCGGTCGGCGGCCACGCGAGTCAAGAGGCGAGGGAGCGGGACGGACGCCCCAGCTCCCCCGGCGCTCTCCTCCCGTTACACCGGCAGCTCCCTCCGTCCCTCCCTCCCACCGGGGCGGGGCGGCCGCGGTGCACGGGCTCGCACCAAAGACCGCGCCGTCAGCCTCCGCCTGCAGGTGGAGAACGCCGGGCTTTATCACTCCGCTAGTCACCGAACCCGGGAAAATCCTGTCCTGCTTGAGTTCAAACAGGGAAGGTGAAGCAGAAATAACTCTGCGGCGTGTACTCGGGCGGGCGCGCGCACACTTTGATTTTGCTAGGAATTCTGACTTGTAGAGAACCAAGCTGGGAAACCGAGCCAGGAGCAGGGCGAAGCCACTGAGCCCGGGTTGTGCGAGTGCAAGCCTTTATTTAAAGTTTTGATATTTTGTCTATCACGGATTTTTTTTTTTTTTTTTTTTTTTGCTATTACATTCAATTTTAAAACTATTTCATTCATTCAAGATTAGCGTTACTTAACAGTTGCGCCTGAGACTAGTGCGTTAGTCCCTTCACCCTAGTCCTGGCCTTGGTGGAAGTCTAAAATTTACATTTTATTCCAGTTTTCTGTCCAAAGAAGCGCCCCCTGCAAGTGTAGGATGAGGAGCTCAATTCAGCAGCGGCTAACACTGGACTCCTCGTGCGCCTGCTGTGTGCTGGGCGGCGGGTTGTGTGGGGCGCGGGGGTCGTGGGGGGAGTCTTTTTCTGTCTTCCTCTGCTTCTCAAATTCACAGGACGGGCAAAGATTGACAAACTCACATTACCACCACCAGAAGATTCCAAAAAAAAAAAAAAAGATATTAACTTTTTTAGGTGGTGTCTCGAAGACACAGCTTTTAATCTTCCCTTTGGAAAGAGAACTTTGAAAGGCTTTTTCTTCATTAAAATGAATTCAAATGTAATACTGATAGAAGAACCACCTTACAAAGTCATTCTTGAATTATTAATTGGGTTCACTTAAACTACTTTTGCACAAGAACTCTGTAAATAGCACCTCTTTGATTACAGAAAAAAATTATAAATCTAAAGTTTTGATTGACAGATCAGTTGCCTTCAGTGAGATAGAAAGGGAGAAAATGGAAATCATTTTCTAAATTGGACCTATAGTAAAACAACAAATGTCAATCTATTATTGTACCAATTTGTCAGACGTCAGAAGGAGTCTTGAAAAATGTGAACTTGGTCGGGTGCGGTGGCTCACACCTGTAATCCCAGCACTTTGGGAGGCTGAGGGGGGCGGATCACGAGGTCAGGCGCTCCAGACCATCCTGGCCAACATGGTGAAACCCCGTCTCTACTAAAATACAAAAAATTAGCCGGGCATGGTGGCGCGCGCCTGTAGTCCCAGCTACTCGGGAGGCTGAGGCAGGAGAATCGCTTGAACCTGGGAGGCAGAAGTTGCAGTGAGCAGACATCGTGCCACTGCACTCCAGCCTGGTGACAGAGCAAGACTCTGTCTCAAGGGAAAAAAAAAAAGTGAACTTGGGTGTTCAAAGTGTTAGGCTTAGTGGAGAAAGGCCAAGAAACTTCTACGGTGGTAGACATTTGCAATTAAAAAAAAATGGCTTCATTAAGCTGTAAAATCACTAATGTAGTAAGGGTGAATGCATTTTTTACAACATTGGAGGAATAGATTTATGAATATTATTCCCAATACATAAAATATACATTTTACACACTTATAGGTACACTCAAAATTTGTCCCAAATTGTTCATGTCTACTAAAGGTATACACTATTTTGTATGGTTAAAGCAATAAGCGTCAGCATTTTCTTCTAAGACAGGAAGCTTGTAATTGTTGTTTTGATTCTCCTGCTTTTGACTTAAAACTTATTTAGGTTTATTCTACTTAAGTTTTCTGGTTAGGGGACTTGAAGTCCTTAGAATGCATTTTATGAAATGCATTTTATGTGGCTATAATTGCTGCTACGTGGTTAAGTTATTATTTAAATCAGCATAGACACTTGCTGTGATGATAATGCTGGCAATGAACTTTGCAGACTAAGAGTAGTGAGGCTCTAGAAATTACTTTGCTTAGTAGAGAAGCATCTGTCACAATCATCACACACTACACACTTCCTGGACAAATGAAGGCATAAATTCGAGGTGGCTGATGTAACTAGAACACTGGATATCCCAGAAAAAATATTAAATATCACAGATATAAATGTTTTATACGTTGCCACTTTATTTCCTTTCTTCCCTACTTTTCATGGTAATGCAATTTAAACTTTGAAACTTCTCACTTACCTTCTATTTAACCTTAACATAGATAATAAAGACATTTTTTATTTCAATCTGGATAATGGTTGCATGATTCAACCAGAATAAGAAGGGAATAAGATCTACTTTGTAATAGCACATATTTAGGAAGTGAGTATATTTATATTGGAACAAATGATGATACTGAGGTGGGTTTGATGACTAGCTTCTGGATTATAAGAATGCAAGTGTTTGTTAAGACAGAGTCTTTTGAAATTTGTTCTTAAATATTTTGAATTAGAAAAGGAACATTTAAAAAAGAATTGTATAAAGATAGTGTTAATAATTGCCACTACCATCACCCCAACCCCACTGAGGTAACCAATGATACATAACAGGCTGACGGGCTGGTATGTGTCCTTGTGTATCCTTGTTTTGGCTCTTCTTCCTCTTTTTTTTTTTTTTTGAGACAGAGTCTCGCTCTGTCACCTAGACTGGAGTGCAGTGGTGTGATCTTCGCTCACTGCAACCTCTGCCTCCCAGGTTCAAGCAATTCTTGTGCCTCAGCCTCCTGAGTCGCTGGGACAACAGGTGAGCGCCACAACACTCGGCTAAGTTTTTGTATTTTTGGTAGGGACAGGGTTTTTCCATGCTGCCCAGGCTGGTCTCCAAGTTCCTGAGCTCAAGTGATCCACCCGCCTTGGCCTCCCAAAGTGTTGAGATTACAGGCATGAGCCATCACACTCAGCCTTGGCTCTTCTTATATGTAAACACATACAGCATATAGAGTTGTGCTTACTTTGTTTCAATAAGGTTTTACCTTGTACTTTATACTCTCATCCTGCAATTTTATCTTCTCTCTTTGTAGTATACCATGCGCATTCCAGTCTAAGCTAGAACTTAGTTTTCAGTTCTATAAAATAGAGAATACAAAAATATAACCACATTTGCCTGCCAATCTATTGCACTTTAATTCCTAAATAGATCTACTTTCACAAATATGCTACTTCTCAAAGAATTATTTTTCTTATGATATTTTTCTAAGCAATGCAATGTGATATTAATCAGATTTTTGAAAACACTACTGCATTAGTCAAGGCCCAGAAAGAAAGCATGATTCGCTCAGATAGTTTAAAGAAACAGGCTGTAAAGAAAAGTGAAGAGATCCCCTAGTGACATTGTGGCACCCAAAGACAAGCAATAGCAGAAAGCCTTTGCCACCGGCAGCAGAGGGGCAGGGGGAGGAAAGGTTGTTGCCAGATCCCCAGAAAGCAGCAGCCGAGGAACAGAAAGGTCTGCAGGAGCTGTAGTCATAGAAGTAAAACAAGTTGTCCGAGTGTGGAAACAGGAGTGAGTAGGGAAGAAACTTTTTGAGCTCTGGTTTCTGAAACCTTCCTTTGTCTGTGGGTGTCTCTCATTAGCCAAAACCAACTGGAAGTCAGCTGGGAGGGGAGCACGGTGACACTCGGGCAGGAAGGGTGACACTGGGGCTGGAAGGGTAGAGGGTGGTTCTGAGGACCTCCACAAAGAATGGCCGGCACATCCTAGAACATTAACACTTACCAAATAAAAAAAAAAAGTTTATTTTTGTTTTGTGCATTCATGTTCTTTAACGAACGATTTATAAAGTAATGGCTTAGAATAGAAATCTAAAACTTTTATTTTTTAAATTATGAACTGAAGTAATCATACTTGCTAGAAATTAAACCAGAACTTTGAGGTCAAATAGGTTACTCTTTCTTCTATTTATACTAACAGGAAAGATTAATAGTGCTGAATATCGTAGTTTTGAATGGAGCTTTGTATTAACTTCAACATCAGGAAATCACCAGAGTCCACTTACCTTTCCTTATTTTTCACAAAAATAGAAAGATTGATGTTCTCATAGAGCAAAAAAGATGAGGTCTCACTTCTTGTGGCCTTCTGACATCCATCAATATTTTAGGAAAACAATTCTCACATTTCAGAGCCAATTGGGAATTAAGTTGAGCTGAAATACAAAGGGAAATATTCTTTATTAAAGCATTGTAAATTATTTTTGTGAAATGAATAAGCTAGCCTAAAATCTAATCCTTCCAAACTACAGTAGATTAAAACAACAACAACAACAAGTGAATAAATGGTAAACAAGTTGAAATTTTCTTTCCAGTCTATCACCAGCTAATTGGGAAGAATTAAAAAGTTAGAAGAGGAGAAAATTATAATCAATGGCTATTCCATTAAAAAATTGCTTATCTGTTTTATTGAAATTGATTCTATAGAGAGCCCCTGATTGCATATTTGATAAGGAACATTAACGCTGATACATAAAATACCTTATGTGCTCATGTATGAAAGAAAGCATTCTTGGCCAGGCACAGTGGCTGTAATCTCAGCACTTTGGGAGGCCGAGGTGGGCGGATCACGAGGTCATGAGATCGAGACCATCCTGGCTAACACGGTGAAACCCCGTCTCCACTAAAAATACAAAAAAAACAGCCAGGCATAGTAGCGGGTGCCTGTAGTCCCCCCTACTCGGGACCCTGAGGCAGGAGAATCGCTTGAACCCCGGAGGCGGAGCTTGCAGTGAGCCAAAATCGCACCACTGCACTCCAGCCTGGGCGATGGAGCCAGACTCCGTCTCAAAAAAAAAAAAGGAAGAAAGAAAGATTCTCCCAAATGTTTTCATTTATAGAAAAATGTAAGTCTCACCCTAAATCTATGTTAAACTTAAAGAAACAACAGGTAGTCACAGTTAGAATGTGATTTTAGGGACTAGGAAATCAACCCCAGACTTCAGCAAATCAATGTTCTACCACTGAAGTGTGCCAATATTTAGTATGAAACCCCTTACGGATTTCAGATCTTTTCCTGAAAGCAAACTTTAATATAGCAGAAGTCATCTGGATTTGGGCTGGAGATGGGGAGAATGAGAGGAGGCAAATACTGTAAGGGGTGGAGTGTAGGGGTAGGCGAGAGTAAAGAAAGGCATTAGTTAAATGTCAGAAGTGAATTTATTCACTTTGTAGTTTTATCTAAACTGAAAACTGATCCTTGCTTGAATGGATTGCTAGAGAATGCCTTTCTCACGGGGCAAGGATAAAGCTATAGTTTTAAAACTTCAAGCTTCAAATAATGAGACTCTATGTTGGGGCATCTTTTTAACTCAGCTAATCTAAGGATATGAGAAAATACTGTTCCTATTTAAGGAGCAAAAATTGGTAGATATGTGTTTGGGAGAATTTTTAGATTTACCAGCATTTGTGTTTCAGAACACTACACAGCCTCATGGCAAGCCTGAATTTCTGAATATAATGAAGCGGAGATTGTTTTGCCTTGAGTAGATCCAGTTCCTGAAGTCTCGGGGAACAGCGTGCTTCATGCCTGCCAGCAGATGAGCTTCAAAGTGCCTTAAGGAAGCACTTTGACCAGAAGGTAGATAACTCTTATTATAGAAGGAGAAGGAGTGTGTAATTCATCTCCTACTGGTAAGAGTAGTTATTGCTTTTGTAAACACCATAAATGTGCAATCTGGAAGCTAGAAACAAGTACGCAGTCTTTTTTACATACGTAGTGAAACTGCTACACTTTCTGCAGTGGCAAATCTAAGCAGAGATTGTAAATCTAAGCAGAGCGGTATCCGGGTTGTGGTAGTCTCCACTGAGTATGCCTACATGATGGTAGAGAAAAACAATGAAGATTACATGCAGGATAGCTCCCTAAGAATATCAGATAAGAACTTCTGCAGAACAACTTGTTATGTATCTTCAGGTCCAAATTTTCAAAGAAACTGCTGCCGGGTATAAGGATACAAAACACGAGAGAGAGAAAGGGAGAAAACAAGCAAACAAAAATGACCCTGAAGTGATAACACACTTGGTTGCACTTGATATTTCAGAAAGTCTGTGACTCAGGGAAATGAGATGGTCTGGAGGGAGACTTTAGAGACAATAGCAAGACACTAAAGTTCTCTCAAAACCTTGGATCCCATTTTTTATAATAAACAGAATTATATCTTTTTTGATTAGCTTGTGAAAATTATTTGAGAATAATTTATGAAAAGTTCCCACTGCTATAATATACTGAGTTCAATACATTATTCATATTTTATTTTCATTAATTAAAATAAACCCAAATCCTATTAAGAACTTTTTCAAAGACTGATAACCATGACTACAAAATGCTTTGTTGTCACATTTCTTTTCATTCCATAAATTAAATAGACTCTTCTTTGTCTCTAAAGGCTATTTAAACATATTATGTTTCCCAGGAAAGGCTGTGGTTAAACATTGGCATTTTGTCCTTATGTTCCTATAGTTTCCTGTTGTAGCAGTGTAGAATGAAATTATGCCAAAACAATTTCCACATAAATATTGAATAAAGTGGTTCAAACAGTTTTGTGCCAATATGTTTATTTTCTTAAGCGTTCATTGTAAATTTGTGAAATTTTAGTATTCTCTCATAAACACCTAAGTGTAGTTGCCGTTAAATACAGATTCACGTTCAAGTTAGGACTGCTTTTTTTTGTTTCATATGATTTGTTCTTTTTTTTTTTTTGAGAAGTAGTCTTGCTCTGTCGCCCAGGCTGGAGGGCAGTGGCGCCATCTTGGCTCATTGCAAGCTCCGCCTCCTGGGTTTAGGCCATTCTCCTGCCTCAGCCTCCCGAGTAGCTGGGACTACAGGTGCCCACCACCACACCTGCCTAATTTATTTTGTATTCTTAGTAGAGATGGCATTTCACTGTGTTAGCCAGGATGGTCTCGATCTCCTGATGTTGTGATCCGCCCACCTTGGCCTACCAAAGTGCTGGGATTACAGGCGTGAGCCACCGCGCCTGGCCAGCAAATAAATTTTAAAGCTCTACATTCTTGGGTAAATTTTACCCTTAAACAAAAACACAGCCAATTGTACTAATCCTACAAAGAGCCATTTTAGGGAGCCCTAAAGTTTTCTTATGAAAGCTCTAGTTGAATCAAATATCAAAGTACTGGTCTATTAAGTTTCTTTTTTCAGATATAAGTTAATTTTGATGTATTTGATTTCCTCTTTAAAAAATCACACTTTTGAGGCTGGGTGCGGTGGCTCATGCCTGTAATGCCAGCATTTTGGGAGGCCAAGGCACGCGGATCACTTGAGGTTAGGAGTTCAAGACCAGACTGGCCAACATGCTGAAACCCCATCTCCAAAAAAATACAAAAATTAGCCAGCCGTGGTGGTACATGCCTGTAATCCCAGCTCCTTAGGAGGCTGAGGCATGAGAATCACTTGAATCCAGGAGGCAGGGGTTGCAGTGAGCTGAGATCGCATCACTGCCCTCCAGCCTGGGTGACAGAGTGAGACTCTGTCTCAAAAACAAAAACAGTCACCTTTTTGAATGCTTAGACACTACTGGTGGACATGTAAATTAGTTCAGCCACTGTCTAAAGCAGTTTGGTGAGTTCTCAAGTAACTCAAAATGGAATTACTATTCTACCCAGCAATCTCTTTACTGCATATATACCCAAAGGAATGTAAAACATTCTACCATAAACACCTAGGCATGTGTATGTTCATTGCAGCACTATTCACAATAGCAAAGACATGGAATCAACCTAAATGCCCATCAATGGTAGACTGGATAAAGAAAATGTGATGCATAGGCCGGGCACGGTGGCTCACACCTATGATCCCAGCACTCTGGGAGGCGGAGGCGGGTGGATCATGAGGTCAGGAGATCGGGACCATCCTGGCTAACATGGTGAGACCCTGTCTCTATTTAAAATACAAAAAGTTAGCTGGGCATGGTGGCAGGTGCCTGTAATCCCAGCTACTTGGGAGGCTGAGGCAGGAGAATGGCTTGAACTCGGGAGGCGAGGCTTGCAGTGAGCCGAGATCGCGCCACTGCACTCCAGCCTGGACGACAGAGCAAGACTCCATCTCAAAAAAACCAAAAGAAAAAGAAAATGTGGTGCATATACACCACAGAATACTACACAACCATAAAAAAGAACGGGATCGTGTCCTTTGCAGCAACATGGATGGAACTGGAGGCCATTATACAAAGCAAACAAACACAGGAACAGGAAACCAAATGTCACATGTTCTCACTTATGAGTGGGAGCAAAACATTGAGTACATATGGGCACAAAGAAGGGAACAACAGGCACTGGGGCCTGCTTGAGGGTAAAGGGAGGGAAGACGGTAACAACTGAGAAACTACCTATCTAGTGTTGTGCTTATTACCTGGGTGGCCAAATAATCTGTACACCAAACCCCCATGACATGCAATTTACCTAACAAATCTGCAGATGTACCCCTGAACCTAAAAGTTAAAAAATAATAGCAATAATCACCCTTTAAACCTATCTTTCAACATTTAAAGTCTCACCAAAAGACTGAGCCCTAATCATAGGACTATAGAATGTTCCCCTTCCCCTTACACCCTATCACTACATTACTAAAGGCCTATTTCCTATAGTTCCTTTTACTTAGTACATTGTGTTCACTTTTCAACAAAAAAAATTCCAAGGTACACTGAAATGCAAAACAATAAATAAATAAGCAGTTTGAAAAGTATGAACAAGCATCATAATCAGAGTCAAGTATGGCAGGAATGTTGGAATTATCAAAACAGGTATTTTAAATAATTGTGATTATTGTGTTAAGGACTCTAGTAAATAGACAACATGCAAGAACAGATGAATTATGTAAGCAGAGAGATGGGGATACAAAGAAAAAGTCAAAAGGGAAGTGCTAGAGATCAAAGACATTGTGATAGACATAAAGAAGGGCTTTGATGGGCTCATTAATAGACTGGACATAGCCAAAAAAGAATCTTTGAGCTTGATGATATGACAATAGAAATTTCCAAAGCGTAAGAGCAAAGAGAAAAAGATACTCAGTAAAAACAGAATAGAATATCAAAGAACTGTAACAAAACTACAAAAGGATATATATATAGGGAATTTTAAAAGGAGAGGAAAGAGAGGAAAAAAATAGAAGCAATATTTGAAACAACAATGACTGAAAATTTCTTCCAAATTAGCATCAGACACCAAAACAGTGATCAAGAAAGCTCAGAGCACACCAAACAGGATACATGAAAAGAAAAATTATACCTAGGCATTTCATATTCAACTTCAGAAAAATCAAAAATAAGAAAAAACAAGTCTTGAAAGAAGCCAGAGAGGAAAAATAGCCTACATTAAAGGAGCAAAATTAAGAATTACTTCTGACATTTTCTTAGAAACCACGCAAGCAAGAAGAGTGAGGCTGAGAGAAAAACCACCAACCTAGACTTCTGCACCCTGTAAAATTATCCTTCAAAAGTAATAAGAACTAAAGTTCTTCTCAGAAAAACAAAACTTGAAGGAATTGTTACTGGTAGACCTGCCTTGCAAGAAATGTTAACAGAAGTTCAGAAAGAAAATGATATAGGTCAGACACTCCAATCTGCATAAAGAAAAGAAGAGAGTCAATGAATTAATAAGTAAAAGTAAAGTAAAACATTCTTTTTTTGTTATTAATTGATCGAAGAGATGATAGTTCAAAATAATAATAGCAACAATATATGGTTATGTATGCATATATATGCTTTTGTATACTTTTGTGTACATGAAGTGAGTGATAGCAATGATAAAAGGGAAAGGAAGGAAGAATTAGGAATATGGTGTATTAATATATCTTCTACCTGTGAAGTGGTATAGTGTCATTTGAAAGTGTACTTGGATTAGTTGTAAAAATATATTGCGAACTCTAGGACTAATGTTTTAAAACTTTAAAAAAGTATAATTGATATGCTAAGGAAGGAGAGAAAATGAAATTATATAAAGTGCTCAATTAAAACACAAAAAATAGAAAAACTATGTGCGACAAAAATAACTAAGAGCAAGGACAGCAAAGAAAAATCATTAACAAATATGGTACATATTAATTCAGCTGTATCAATAATCATCTTAACTGTCAATGATCTAAAACACACCAATTAAAATACAGAGACTGTCATAGTAAATCAAAAAACAAGACCCAGCTGTATACAAGAAACCTACTTTAAATTTGAAGAGTCTTAGAGATAAAAATTAAGGGAATGGAGAAGATACTGAGGTAAATTATAAAGGGTGGTCATAGTCTCCCTTAAAGGAGAAAAAACTTGCTAAATAGATGGAGAGAACAAACTACCCGAGCACAAACCACATCATAGGCTCAGGGTTAGAACATCCTGCAGCAAGGAGGTAGAGGAATAGAAGGGAGAATTCCCAAATTCACACAAGCACAGAAATCCACGATTAGTGTCCTTGGGCTGACCTATATTTACTCTAATAGTAAAAGAAAAACACCCCTGGGTGGAGATTTAAGGTGCTAATGAGACATGAAATGTAAGTACTAGCATGTACAACCACAGCACATGTGCAGCCAGGGACCACCTATAACATACTCATCAGAACACCCCTTCCCACCCCTCCATGAATAATCACGTAAATCTCCCATAAAGGGCGATCCCCCAGCATCAGACAGGGCTGTCTCACCTTTGAGCAGCCCATGCTGATCAGCTGTCAGAGTGTACTTTTGCTTTGCAATAAACTCTTTTGTTTACTGTTACTTTGGATTCATTCTCAAATTCTTTTGTGCAGCAAAGTCAAGAACCTGAAACAGCCCACTGGCAACAATAGCATGCTAACAGTAATCCAAAGAAAGCAGGAGTAGCTTTATTAATGACACATCCCACTTCAAAACAAGAAGAATTATCAGAAATAAAGAGAATCATTACATAATAAAAATGTGGTCAGTTCTCCAAAAAGACATAACAGTTCTCAGTGTTTATGCACCTAAAAACAGAGCATCACTATATATTAGCAAAAACTAATAGAACTTCAAGGAAAAATAGATGAATTTACTAATGTACTTTGAGACTTTAACATCTCCCTACTAGTAATTAGCAGATTAAGCAGGCAAAAAATTAGGAAAGACATGTTATAATTCAACAGTGACATTAATCAACTGCATCCAATGGACATGTATAGAATAATTCACCCAACAACAGCAGAGTACACATGCTTCTGAAGCTCCCATGGAATGTTCACAAAGACACATCATTATCTAGGCAATTAAAAAGCAACTAATTTAAAAGCATATAAGTCATACAAATTATGCTCTATGACCACAGTGAAATTAAGCTAGAAATCAACTTCAGAAAGATAACTGGAAAATGTTAAAATACATGAAGTCTTAACATCACACTTCTAAATAAAAAATGGATCAAATAAGTCTCAAGAGGAGTTGTAAAATATTTTGAACTAAATGAAAATGAAATACAACTTTAAATTTGATGACCCATTGAGATAAAAATTAAGGGGATGGAAAAGATACTGTGATAAGTTATAGAGGGTGGTCATAGTTTTTCATTCTCACTTACGTCTCACAAAAGTGTGTGAAATGCAGTAAAACAATGCTTAGACCAAAATTATAGCATTGAATGCACGTGTTGCACCCCAAGGAGGGTGTGAAATTAATAATCTAACTTTTCACCTTAGGAAACTAGTAAAGGAAGAACAAATTAGACTCAAAATAAGGAGAAGAAAAATATAAAAATCAATCAAATTGAAGACAGAAAATCAACAGAAAAAAATTGACAAAATAAAAATCTGATTCTTTGAAAAGATAAATAAAATTGATAAATCTCTATCCAGAGTAAGAGAGAAAAAGAATACAATTATTAATATCAACATTTGAAGAAGAGCCACCTCTATAGATTCCATGGACATTAAAACATTTAAAAAAATAAAGAAGTATTATTAACAACTTCATAACTTTGATAACCAACATAAAATGCAGCACTTCTTTGAAATATATAATCTACTAAAATTCACGACAGAAGAAAAAGACAATCTGATTTGTCCTGTATCTATTAAAGGAATTGACTCAATAATTAATAAGCTGATAAAATAGAAAGTACCAGGCCCCAAAGAGTTCTCTGGTAAATTCTAACACTTATAAAGATGCAGAAAAAAACATTTGACAAAATCCAACATCCATTAATGATAACTCTTAGCAAATTAGGAATAGAGGGAAACTTCCTCAAAGTGCCAATGTCTATAGGAAACCTAGAGCTAACATCATATTCCCTGGGGAGAAGTTAGATGCTTTCCTGGTAAGATGAAAAACACGGCAAGAATGCCTGCTCCCACCTCTCCTACTCAACATCATACTGAGGGTCCTAGCTAATGCAACAAAACATGAAACAAACATAAAGGTTATACAGATTTGGAAGAAAGAAATAAGACTCTGCTCGCAGATGGCATGATGGTATATGTAAAAAATCCCCCTAAAATCAACCAAAACATTTGTGGAACTAACATGTGGTTATAGTAAGGTTGTAGAATATAATGTTACTATACAAAAGTCAGTTGATTTCTGATATACCAGCAATGAGCAATTGGAATTTGAAATTAAAAGCATAATACCATTTACTTTAGCACTGGAAAGAGAAATGTTTAGGCATAAATTGAATAAAATATGTGCCAGGTTTATATGAGAAAAACCACAAACTCTGATTAAAGAAATCAAAGAAGATCTAAATAAATAGAGTATACATTGAATAAAATATGTACAAGGTTTAGATGAGGAAAAACTACAAACTGATAAAAGAAATCAAAGAAGATCTAAATTAATGGAGAGATATTCCACGTACATGGATAAGAAGACTCAATGTTGTCATACTGTCATTTCTTCAAAACTTGATCTGTAGATTTAATGGAACCCCACTCAAAATTCCAGCAAATTATTATATGGATATCCACAAACTGGTTCAAAAGTTTATGTGAAATGGCAAAAGATCCAGAATAGCCAACATAATATTGAAGGAGAAGAATGAAGTTTGAGGTCTAACAAACTAATTTCTGTATGATTCCAACTATATGACATTCTGGAAAATGAAAAATTATAGACACAGTAAATAGCTCAGTGATTGCCAGGAGTTTGAGGGAAAAGGGACTGGGGTAAATGGAACACAAGAGATTTTCTGGATAGTAACACTGTTATGTATGACACTGTAATTTTGGATACATGCCATTATATATTTGTCAAAACCCATGGAATGTCAAACACAAAGAGTGAAGCCTAATATAAACTATGGGCTTTAGTAATTAATGGTGCATCAATACTGGGTCATGGATTGTAACAAATGTGTCATCCTAATGTAAGATGGTAAAAATAGGAAAAACTGCAGGGAGGTATGAGGGAACTCTGTGTTTTTCTTTCATCTTTTTTTCTGTAAACCTAAAACTTTTTAAAAAATGAAGTATCTTATTTTTTTTAATTATCTAAATACATTAATAAAAAGTGAGAGATTAGCAAAGTAGATTTTAAAATATCCTAATCATAAGCTGTTTATAAGAGACCTACTTTACATTTAATAAAATAGGTAAATTGAAATTAAATGCATGAAAAATACATAATATGCAAATATTAACAAAATAATGCAGGAATGGCTATATTAATATCTGATGGAGAGACTCGAGAGTAAGGAAAATTACTAAAGACAAAGAAAGATATTACATATTTTTAAAAACCAAGTTACTATGAAGACACAATGATCCTAAATGTATATAAACCAACAGAATTTTAAAATACATGGAGCAAAAGCAGGTAATACTGAAAGAAGAAATAGACAAATCTACAATTATAGTTGGGGATTCCAACCTTCTCACTAGCTGACAGAATTACTAGTCAGACAATTAGCATAGATACAGAAAAATATGAACAACACAATTCACCAACAGGATCTAATTGATATTCATACATATGTTTATCACATAAAGGAAACTCCAATAAGATTAAAAATTAATTGCACATCATAAGTAACAGAAGGCAGAAGAAAGTGGAATGACACATTAAAAGAGATTAAAGAAAATACGAGACCAAGAATCTTATATCTAGCAAAACTATATGCTAAAATTAAGATAAAATAGACATTTTCATATAAACAAAAATTGAGAAAATTTGTTGCTGGAAGATTTATCTTAATATTTATTAACACTAACAAAAGATTTCCAGGCTGATTCCTGGTATGTGTTAAACCCCATATGAGAAAACAAACAGGCCAGTAAATTGAATTATGTAGATAATTGTTAAAGAGAATATTTTGTCTTCTTTCCTTTCTTAAATGATTTAAAATGCAATTGCATAAAATGATATGTACATACACAGATTGTTGGGTTCGTAACCTACAGAAATGTAATGTATTTGACAATAATGGCACAAAGGATATAAGCAGAAGCAAATCTATATTGGACCAACCAACAGAATGACACCAGATGGTTTTCCAGATGTACAAAAATAAAGAGAACAAGAAATGGCAGATAAGAAGATTAATATCACAAACTTTACAAATGTATACTTGTTCCCCTTTCTTCCTCAGCTTCTTTAAAAGATGCAAAAGTAAAAAGAACAAAGCTGGAGGCATCATGCTACCTGACTTCAAAGTACACTGTAAGACTACAGTAACTGAAACAGCATGGTACTGGTACCAAAACAGATATATAGACCAATGGAACAGAACAGAGGCCTCAGAAATAACACCACACGTTTACAACCATCTGATCTTTGACAAACCTGACCAAAACAAGCAATGGGGAGAGAATTCCCTATTTAATAAATGGTATTGGGAAAACTGGCTAGCCATATGCAGAAAACTGAAACTGGACCCCTTCCTTACACCTTATACAAAAATTAATTCAAGATGGATTAAAGACTTAAACATAAGACCTAAAACCATAAAAAGCCTAGAAGAAAATCTAGGCAGTACCATTCAGGACATAGGCATGGGCAAAGACTTTATGACTAAAACACCAAAAGCAATGGCAACAAAAGCCAAAATAGACAAATGGGATCTAATTAAACTAAAGAGCTTCTGCACAGCTAAATAAACTATTAGCAGAGTGAACAGGCAACCCACAGAATGGGAGAAAATTTTTGCCCCCTATCCATCTGACAAAAGGCTAATATCCAGAATCAACACAAAGAAGTTAAACAAATGTACAAGAAACAAACAACCTCATCAAAAAGTGGGTGAAGGATATGAACAGACACTTCTCAAAAGAAGACATTTATGCAGCCAACAAACATATGAAGAAAAGCTCATCATCACTGGTCATTAGAGAAATGCAAATCAAAACCACAATGAGATACCATCTCATATCAGTTATGTGATGCTTTTATAAAGCATGCTCTCTTGCCTGCCACCATGATTGTAAGATGTGACTTTGCTCCTCCTTGCCTTGCACCGTGATTGTAAGGCCTCCCTAGCCATGTTGAACCTCTTTCCTTTCCTTTATAAATTACCCAGTCGCAGGTATGTCTTTGTTAGCAGTATGCGAACAGACTAATACATCAGAGATAAAGAGGACATGCTGTAATGTTAAAGAGACAATACATTAAGAAGGTATAAAAATTATAAACCTATGTGCTCTGAGCGAAATATTTCCAAAATCTACAAAACAAAAACAGACTGAATTAAAGGTAGAATTCAACAAGAATAGTTGGAGATGGTAATTGTTGCAGACATCAATATCTCACTTTCAATAACTAGACAAACTAAATAGATGCTAGCAAGAATATGGAGGACTTGAGTAACAGTATAAACTAGCTAGATCTAACAGACACTGACAGTACAGTACACCCAAAAGCAGAACATTACTCTCAAGTGCACATGGAACATTTCCTAAAATAGATCACATGCTAGGCCAAAAACCAAACCTCAAAAAGTAGAAAATGATTGTCCTTTGATCAAAATGGAATTAAATTAGAAATTAAAAACAGAAAGAAATTTGGGAACAGTGTAAATATATAAAAATTAGCTACATACTTCTAAATAACCAATGAGTCAGAGAAGAGATCACGAGAAAAATAAGCAGAAGAAAGGATATAATAAACATTGAAATAGAAAGTAAAGAAATAGAAACAATGGTAGAGCAAATCAACAAAACCAAGAGTTGGGTCTTTGAAAAGATTAACAACATTAATGAACTTTAGCTACACTTACAGGGAGAAAGAAAGATTCAACTTACTAAAATTAAGGATGAAAGAGGGGACATTACTATTGACCTTATAGAAATAAAAAGAACTATAAAAGATGCCACAAAAAAAAGTATGTCAACATATTAGATAACTTTGACAAAACGGTATCAAATTCTAGAATAATACTTATAAATCATTTAAAGAATAATTAATGCCATTCTTCACAAGCTCTTCAAAAAAATTGAATATCTATTACAGTTTTACTTATAATAGCCAAAAAGTAAAAACAACCCCAATGTTAATTAACTGGTGAATGGACAAATACAATATGGTGTGTCATATATCATATCATATCATATCTACAATATCATGTTATTGACCAACAAAAAGAATGAAGTACTGACATATGCTGCAACCTGGTGAAAATATTATATTCTTGTAAATATCATGCTGTGTAAAAGAGACCAGAACCAAAGAGTACATTTTGTATTATTCCATTTATATAAAATCTCCCAAACAGGCAAGTTTAGACAGTGGTTGCCTAATGTAAGGTGGAGGAGGAATGGAAAGTGACTGCTATTGGGTACCGGGACTCTTTTGAGGGTATCAAAAATGTTATAAAATTAAACTTTGAGATGATTGAGCAACTGAATGAATATATTAATATGTATGAAACATTTTAAGTGAGTAAATTACACAAAATTTAAATTATGGCTAAACAAAGCTGTTTTTAAAAAGTGTACCAGCAGCATAAAATTAGTTATAAATTAATCAGGATTAAACAGTGCTCATCTTGATTAAGCTTATAATGGATGATGATTATTTTACTTGTTTTATTCTATAGTAAACAGTTTTAGATTCGGTGATTAAACAAAGGGCTACCTTTACACTCTACTTGTTTTTTAAATAGAAGTAAAACATTATTAAAAAGTGTATAAACTGGTTCATGTTTACGTTAACTCTCTCACCCTTCCTTCTCTTTTACTTCCAACTTACTTTAGTTATATTTGGGGTTTTATTCAATATTGTCTATGGAATCTGTTAATCATTCTTCAAAGAAAAGAGGAAATGGGTAAGGAATAAAGTATGGAGCCATCCAAAAAGGAAAAGATCTGGGAAGATGCCGTGCTGACTTCATGTTAAGAAATGTTAAGAAAGTAAAGCCTTGATGTCTTGGTTTTTATTTTAGAAATATTATTGTGTTGACAGTATACTAAAGTGCATACAACTAATTTAAAATAAAAATAAGGTATATGAAAATATGTAAGATGCAGCTAAAGCAGAGGTGAGAGGAAAATTTTATTACTAAATGTTTCTATTAGAAGCATTAGACCAAATCAAGAAGCAGCATATTCTGGTATAGCTTTCAAATTATCCTTTAAAAATAGTCAAAAGTTCAAAATTTGGTGTACAAATTCTATATTATGTCTCATTACCTTTAGAATACATTTTTTTTTTTTTTTTTGAGGCACAGTCTCACTCTGTTACCCAGGCTGAAGTGCAGTGGCATGATCTCAGCTCACTGTAACCTCCGCTTCCCGGGTTCAAGCAATTCTCCCACCTCAGCCTCCCCAGCAGCTGGGACTACAGGCACCGGACACCACCATGTCCACCTAAGTTTTATATTTTTAGTAGAGACGGGGTTTCACCATGTTGGACAGGATTGTCTCGATCTCCTGACCTCATGATCCACTCGCCTCGGCCTCCCAAAGTGCTGGGATTAAAGGCATGAGCCACCGCGCCTGGCCTAAAATGCGTTTCTTTTCCTTGACATAAATGCATTATCTGTACTACTATGAATACTGAAATGCCATAATTGAGGCTTTTTTTTTTTTTTAACTTTGCAAATGGAATAAAGGAGAAAAGGAAGGATGGGATTCTCCTGAGATATTTAGATAAATGTTAGAGAAAAGAAAAGATTCAAGTTGATATTCTGATAAACTTGATAAATCACATGGACAAATCTGACATTTATGAGAGTAAAAGAAATGGAAAACAATGTAAGTGGGTGTAAAGCAAGAAGGAGATCAAAAAAGAATACAAAGTTAAATAGTCCCTCATATTGGTCACAAGGCCAAATCAGCTGGCTCAGAATATCATTTGCTGCGGTGAGAAAGCCTCACTAAATTTCCTCCTTTAAGGAATGACTTTGTTCTTAGGAAATCTACACTAGTGTATAGAAATAAAGGGGCATACTGTCTGCAACTTGCTCTTAGATAATTCAAAAAAAGTGTCTGTATATCTATATCAATACCTATCTAGAATAAACAAGTGTGACAAAATGTTAACAACAGATAAACCTGGGTAAAGGGTAGGTATATGGGAGTACTTGGCATATTTTTTCAACGTTTATGCACATGTGAAATTATCTGAAAGTGAAAATGTTTGTAAAAATTAAAAAGCATACCATTTCAAAACAGGCTGTATTTACATAAGAAGTGCCCAATGTTTTTGCTTAATTTTTTTGTGGTAAGATTTTAGTCTTCCAGGAAAAGTTTCGTATTGGTTATTATTGTGAAAAATAATGAAGTGGGCCACTTCTAATTTTTCTAAGTTCCCTTTTGAATAGCTGAGCATCTACACCAAATTAAAGATTCTCTATAGTTTTTAAAAATTCAGAAAGGATGTCTCATAAAGTAAGAAACTGTGGTTTGTTCCTCCATTGTTAATTTGCAATGTCCCACTTATCTCCAATGGGACATTAGTAAATTTACTTGCCTTACTGTACTTATTCCTTGATGTATTTCTAATGATTATATCATTCTTTGAAGACTTACATTTGTACCCCCTCAACAATTGTGAGATAAAGTGTTGTATTTGAATACACTAAATGAATAAGAACTATCAAGAGCTCTTCGGAAAGTAATGAGCCTAGAAGTCACCAAAATTCCCACTATAGTGCTTTTTAAGATAAGATAAATCCTTTCCAAATAAACAACAAAGTAGAATTTGATTTACTTTTTTATTTATTTCTTTCTTTACACTGACAGAACAAACCCATGCTAAAACCCTGTTTTTCCTTTTGTTTACAACCTCATATATATCAGCTGTATCTATTTAATTTATTTTCCCCATAATGGCATTTTATTGTAACTTTGTGTTTTATACTTTTCTGGTGAAACGTGACTGAAAACTTTTAAAGAGGCAACTTGCTTTATGAGAATTTCTTCTTAATTCTCTTATATCAGACAGCACAAGATATAGAGAATTATGGATGTAAAGACCATATAAACATAGTTTACAGATGAATAATGCCCATTATTTTCAGCTGTAGGGTTTAGACAATGTGGAAGCGTTGACCACCAGACTTCATTTCCATTGTTGATGAACATTACCTACAACTCTCATTAACAACACCAAAAACATGCACCAAAAAAAACCATTAAAAAGTCATTTTATAAAAATCCTGAGCTGATGTAGTCTGCCAGCGAGCTCTTCCTTTCTCAAGTGACCACTGATAATTCTTCAAGGAAATATTAGAATTAGATTAGATATTTGGAGCCTAAGTCAAAATAATTACACATTTGTCCACTTTGGAAAGTAATGGAGGTGAAGGGTATGTGTGTGCACTTGTGTGGACGCACACATGCATAGGCACACACCACACATATTGTGTTTTCTTGTTTTGTTTTGTTTTCAATTTGTATTTTTAAATTGTAAATTGACAAATCATAGTTGTGTATATTTATGGAGTACAAAGTGATGGTATAATTTATGAATATAATTTGGAATAATTATATCAAGCTAATTAACATCCACCACCTCAAATACTTGTCATTTTTAACGGGGAATGCATTTGAAATTTACTCTCTTAGTGATTTTAAAATGTAGAATACTTTACTATGTACTATTTTCACCAAGTTTTGCCATATATCTCAAAGGAAAAAAAAAACCTTATTATTCCTCTTGCATAAACGAGGCTTTGTACCCTTTGACCATCATCTATCCATTCCACCCTACACCTCCAACCTCTGCTAATGACCATTCCACTCTTTGCTTCTTTCAGTTTGATTCTTTTAGATTCCATATAGAAGTGAGAACCTGCAGTATTTGTCTTTTTTGGCCTGACATTTCTTTTAGCATAACATTTTCCAATGTTGTTGCCAATTAAAAAATTTTTATAAAGGCATATAATTGTAATAGTCTCTTATGATCCTTTGTATTTTGTGGTATCAGTTATAATGTGTCCTTTCTCATTTCTAATTTTATTTATTTGAGTCTTCTCTCCTTTTTTCTTAGTCTAGCTGAAAGTTTATTGGTTTTATATTTTAAGAAACTTAGTTTTGTTCATCTTTTATGTCATTTTCTAGTTTTCATTTCACATATTTTTGCTCGATCTTTATTATTTTATTCCCTTCTGCTAACATTGGAAGAATTTGTTCTCCTTTTTCTATATCCTTGAGATATAATACTAAGTTGTTTATTTGAGATCTTTCTTCTTTTTGCTGTTGATGTTTACTGCTATAAACTTTCCTTCTAGAAATGCTTTTGCTGCATCTCATAAGTTTCAGTATGTTGTGTTTCCATTTTTTTTAAAGATATTTTTACATTTCTAGTTTAATTTCTTCATTGACTTAAACATGTTGCTTAATTCTTTTAATTTTAATTTCTTCATTGACCTATTCGTTGTTCAGCGCCATGTTGCTTAGTTTCCACATATCTGTACATTTTCCAGAATTCCTTCTGTTGTTGGTTTCTAGTGTCATATCATTGTTGTCTGAAAAGGTACTTGATATGATTCTAATATTAAATTTGCAAAGACTTGTCTTGTGGTCTAACCTGTTGTCTATCCTGCAGAATGTTCTATGTGTCCCTGAGAATAATGTGTATTCTGCTGCTGTTGGGTGAAGTTTCTGTATGTGTCTGTTAGGTTCTTTTGGCATAAAGCGTCCTTCATGCTCAATGTTATTTTCTATCTTTTTATTTCATTAAAATAACTACCTAATTTATGACAGTAGGAAGGTAGGATCTGTTGTTCTCTGAGCTTCTTTGATTTGTGGGCAGGTGTCTGTTGCTGAATTTTAAAAGTTCTCAGCCATCCCTTTTTTCTTTTCACATTCTGGGTGAATGCAGTTTTCATAAAAAGTGCTAGATTTGTGCAACCCTAGAGGTAGGTGACTTCTCTGACTCACAGATCCTCGGGAGCTTCTCCCGAACAGAGTTTCTTTATCCACACACCCCACTTCCCATACCCACTCTCCCACATAGGTGTTCTGGCCACCAGTAATCTCTGAAGGATGGAAGATGAAGGGACATAACATGACCTTTACATGAGTCTTTACTCCTCCCCAAAGAGTGAATGTTCCTGGAAACTCGACCAACAGAAAAACAGGGGATATCAATATATGTAAGCACTCATTACCCACGTAATGGAGGCCTTGGCAAAATGTGACACTTAAATTTCTGCTCAGGGAGAGTAGAAAATAGGCACAGAGAATAGAGAGACTGGTAAAGAATAAAGGCTCAAAGGTGATTGAGTTGTGTTAAAGGAATGTCTTGATCAGGCTTTGCTTTAGTTTTCTCTTGTGGAGTATGAAACGGGGTGCTACAATTAAATACATTTCTTGATTTCCTAAAATGTCATAGGCTGTTTCCAATTTTTATTCTTTTTGGAGTTTCTTAAATCGAAATTTGATTCAGGGTAATTTAAAAATATAATGTTAAAGTTAAGATGGAAAGTAGGTCAAAAGGCAATCATGTCAAACAAGAGGATAACTGGAGATAGGACCTTGAACACAAAAGTAATCTTAAATTCTTGACTATTATGATACAATTTACATAAAGAATTGAGATTTCTTCAGAAAGCTATAGTTAAATGGAACACCACAAATCAAATATAAATTTAAAAAGGAACACATTTATTCAATATATATTCATAGAGTATTCTGGATTAACTGTATACATTTTAAGAATAACATTTTAAATTTGAAAATGAAAGACTACTTCCTGGGCTGTGCGAAGTGGCTCACACCTGTAATCCTGGCACTTTGGGAGGCCGAGGAGGATGGATCAGGAGGTCAGGAGATCGAGACCATCTTGGCTAACACGGTGAAACCCCATCTCTACTAAAAATACAAAAAACTAGCCGGGCGTGGTGGCGGCGCCTGTAGTCCCAGCTACTCAGGAGGCTGAGGCAGGAGAATGAGAATGGCGTGAACCTGGGAGGCGGAGCTTGCAGTGAGCCGAGATCGCACCACTGCACTCCAGCCTGGGCGACAAAGCGAGACTCTGTCTCAGAAAAAAAAAAAAGAATAAATAAAAGAAAGACTGTTTCCCATCTAAACAGACCATTGGCTTCAAGATACTTACAACTGTGTTAAATCATCTTCCATCGGTTATAGTTGGTTGTGGCATTGGCATCCCCAAATCTGGCTGACCAATACTACATTTTTCCTAAATCTCTTTTTTCTCCTGTATCTTGCTAAGGCCGCTGGTTCATCCTCCCAATTTCCTGTATTTAAAACCCCAGTGCCACCTTTGACCTTGTCCTTTCTCTTCTGCTGTTCATGTCTTCTGTCTCTCACATTCATTCCAACCTACACATCCCAGTGGCCTATTGCTATTTAAGCACCCAACCCCCTCTCTCCTGAATGACTACAGAAAGCTTTCTCATCTGTGGACTCATGACACAACAGCTGTTATTACACATGACTGTCAGATGTGTGGAGTTCTTCAACCATAGTTCTGCGGTGTCATCATTCATTTAAAAAATTTTGATTGGCTCCCTATTACCTAGAAAATAAACTTTAGTGTCCTTTGCTCAACATGTGAGGCCCTCCACAATCTAATTTCACACATTCCAAAACCATATTTCTTACTACTCTCCTCCAAGGACCCTGAACCCCACATTTCAGGCAAATCCAGTCATTGAACACTTGCAAAGGCCATCAGAAGTCACTGCAAAACCAATCCAGTCTGATTCCTATGGTTTTTAGTGCTCTGTGCCCTTTGTCTGAAATGGCTTTCCCTCCACCTCTATTTTTACTTACTGGCACCTTCCACAGCTTTCAACATTCAGTTTGTCATGAAGGCAGCTGTTATAGATTGGATTAGAAGACTGTGAACTGAATCGGTAGTTTCCAAATCAGTGTCACACTTGATTCCCGCATCCAGAAATTTTGATAGAGGGGGCCTGGAGTAGAGCCAATGAGTCTTACACACACATACTACACACACCCCAAAACAAACACACACTTCCCCTAATGACTATCTAGGTGCCAGCCCTGGCCTAGGCCAGGCTGGGGGAACACACTGGATTAAAAACAACAGGACACGGAGAAAGTATTTGCTACACATACATACGGGGTTTGACCATGTGTTATGTACAGATAACCTAACTCATTGGAGTAAAACCTATTTTAAATTGGCATATGGTATAGGATATGTTGCAGCATTTTATTAGTGAAAATTTGTAAGGTTTTATTTCTGGAAACTGATAAGACTGTGTTTGTGATCATCACAAGGAAAACTGATAAAAATGTATTTGTGACCACCTCAAGGAAAGCCTGTCCTGTGCCATTCTCACCTGCCAAGCTGGCTGCAGTCCCTTCCTCTCCTGACCTCACTTTGCCCCTGAGGGCACCTCTGTTATTATACTCATGGCTTTCCATTTTCTAATACTGTGTGCTGATCATTTAGGCACATGCCTTATTCTCTAAATAGACTGAAAGGTTCATTAAGTATCTGAAAAGCAAATGCTAATGAACTTGCCTAAAATAAAAAGCATGAACCATGCAAGTTTCTAAGATAGATTGCAGCAGCCACCCCAGATGATTGCAATCACCTCCCCATTGATCTCCCAGCTGACACATTCTATGTATTTGTAACTCAGCAACCAGAGTGATCCTTTAAAAATTGTCATAGAGCATCGCTCCTCTTAGTAAAGCACTACCTCACCCCAGTCATGTAGCTTTCTGATTCACAGGAGTAAAAGCCAAAGTCCTTATAACGGCCTAAAAATCGTGCATAATCTCTTCCTTTTCAGATTTCATTCACTACCATCTTCCCCCTTCTCTCTCTGTTCCAGTTATGACAGCTTGCTGTCCCCCTCAAACACAACTGGCATGTTCCTGCCCCAGGGCCTTTGCACCTGCTCTTTCCTCTTCCTGCAACAAGCTTGCTCCAGATAGCTGAAAGGCTGACTGTCTCGCCACCTTCAGATGTGTGCTCTAATGTCTCTTCATCAGTGAGAGCTTCTTTGTCCACCCTGGGCATCTTCTTGCCCTTCCCTGCTTTATTCTTCCCCATGGCACTTACTCACATTGGACACTATGTATTTATTTCCTTAACTAGTCATTCTTCTCCTACTCCCACAACAGTAGGAGTGTCCTAAGGTTCTGAGAAGACTCCTGTGCTGGGTTTCCAGACTCCTGTCCTCTCACATTTGGTGCTCATGCACCTGTTGGTCGTTAGTGCACCCCAGAGATTAGGACGTAGAGTATGTGGCTGTGCTTCAGAGGAGAGAAAGACATTGCTTGGGAGCAGAGAAGGGAGCTTCGGCCTGGCAGTGCAGGATCCCTGTGCCCACACGCCTCTGTGTGTTGACAGCGATGCTCTTAGTGTCCACCTGCACTGCCCTCTGGTGTTCAGTCAAAATCAAGCAAATAGCTCTGAACTGCTATAGGGGATTGTTACCAGGTCCTGAGTCTGAGTGTGGGAAACATAAACCCAGAAGCAAACAAATCTGCCTTACACCCCTGACCTGTGGGTTTCACAGAAAATACTGGGGTCAGAGTGACATGTTAAATGACACCAGAGTGATGACACAATCATAAAAATCTACACTGTGGATTCTGTCCTGGTTTCTTTAACAAATTGCATGGAATAAAAGACGGAAGGGGAAGAATAAGAATGAAGAATGCTTTAGAGACTCTGTAATCCATTGTAATATCCATACAAGAATTCTGCTTTTTTTAAAAAAAGAAAAATGGTGTGAAAAAATATGTAAGACTGGCCAGAACTGTGGCTCACACCTGTAATCCTAACACTTTGGGACGCCGAGGTGGGTGCATCACTTGAGGTCAGGAGATCAAGCCTGGCCGACAAGCCTGGCCAACATGCCAATATGGTGAAACCCCGTCTCTACTAAAAATACAAGAAATTAACCAGGTGTGGTGGTGGGTGCCTGTAATCCCAGCTACTTGGGAGGCTGAGGCAGGAGAATCGCTTGAACCCAGGAGGCGGAGGTTGCAGTGAACAGAGATCGTGCCACTGCACTCCGGCCTGGGTGACAGGGTGAGACTCTATCTCAAAAAAAACAAAATAAGACAATCAGGGAAATTTGAACAGTGACTGGATTTTGGTTAAAAGTAAGTAATTCTGGCTAATTTTTTAGATGTATTATTTTAAAAAGGGGATCCTTACCCTTTGGAGATGGATACTAAAATATTTGTGGATGAAACAATAGGATGCCAGAAATGCTCTTCAATTAATCTGTGTCAGGGAAGTGGGATCAGAGGAATCAAGACTGTCCAAAACTGAAGCAGGGTATTAGGTCAATGAGTTAATTATACTATTCATTCATTATGCTATTTATTTCCTTTTGTATATGCTTTAAATTTTTCATAATAGTAGTAATAAAGATATGTTGAACATGGTAAAGATGGAAAATGTATAGAGACAGAGAAGAAGAAATATTCGTTTTTTTATTTCACACAATTTTGTAGTTTCACATTTTGTTTTGTTTTACTGTATTTATGCATTAATTCTATAATTATAAAACGTGTAATTAATAATTCAACTGACCTTATGAAAATTCCTGGAGAGTGAAAACTTTGAAACTCATGTGCTAGGTACATAATTAAAATATATCATTTAGGCCACACGTGATGACTCACACCTATAATCCCAGTACTTTGGGAGACGAAGACAGGAGGCTCCCTTAAGCCCAGGAGTTTGAGACCAGCCCTGGCAACATAGTGAAAGTCTGTTTCTACCAAAAAAAAAAAAAAATTTTTTTTAATTAGCCAGGCATGGTGGTACACACCTGTAGTTCCAGCTACTCAGGAGGCTAAGGTCAGAGGCTAGCCTAAGCTTGAAATTTCAAGGCTACAGTGAGCCATGGTCTTGCCACTGCACTCCAGCCTGGGCAACAGGGTAAAACCATGTCTCAATAAATAAATAAATAAATACATCCATACATCCATACATGCATACATACATACATACGTAACAAAGCATTCCATTCAACATTTTTACTTTAGTAATGCTCAACGTTTGGTTTTTACTTATATCCTTTTATGTTGTATTTTCTAGACCAAATTCACATATAGTATAAAGTAGAAGAAACTAATGATTAAATTCATTGTTTGCAATTGTATTCAGTTTCTTATTTTCATCATCATTTGTTTAGAATTTTTTTTTCTTTCTTTCTTTTTTGAGACAGAGTCTCTCTCTGTCACCCAGGCTGCAGTGCAGTGGTGGGATCTCGGCTCACTAAAAGCTCCACCTCCCAGGTTCATGCCATTCTCCTGCCTCAGCCTCCCGAGTAACTGGGACTACAGGTGCCTGCCACCACGCCCGGCTAATTTTGGTTTTGTATTTTTAGTAGAGATGGGGTTTCACTGTGTTAGACAGGATGGTCTCGATCTCCTGACCTCATGATCCGCCTGCCTCGGCCTCCCAAAGTTGCTGGGATTACAGGTGTGAGCCACGGCGCCAAGCTTTTTAGAAATATTTTTAAAGAATTATTGCACTTCTGTTCAGATAGAAAAACAAAAATACGTTCTAAGAATACATATTTATATGCATAAAAAATATAAAATTTTGAAAAGTTGAGTATTTCAAGCCAATTTTGCAGATGTCCTTGTCCTTCTCTGAGCTACTGACTCACATTCCATGAAGCGGGATGGGTCTCACAGGGCCTGTCAGGGTGCAGGCTGCGACGTGAAGGCCACGCGACACTCACAGGATTGGCCAGGTTTTTGAAGGACCTTGGAGCTCCTTAACATTTCCTTTGAGTAACATTAGTGCTTTTGACATTTTGCATGACTGTATAAAACTGTAAGTGTATGCAGAGATGTATATTTCTGAATAAATTACAAAATTGACAAGCAACTGTCATGCATTGTTTTTTGTATCATAGCTAACTTATAAAGTATAGACGACTGCAACATTTACTTATTCAAATACCTTTAAAAATCTGTTTTTTTTTGCTTGTACTTCCCAGGAATTTGACATCAGGGGTATCTTCTATTATTTCCATATCTATTGAAATGAACTCAAATCAAAAATGAGGATGTTTCATTGTATATTTAAAATGTGAGTTTTCCCATTTAAAGTCAGGCAAACTGAAGTTACTATGAAAAAGATTTAAAATTGTGCAGAATGAATCACTGAAAAATTAGTATATTCCAAAGATCATATTTTCAGAGTATATCTAAATTTTATTCAATTTCCTCTTTGTCAGCAAATTAGTTAATAGCATTACTGGTATCTTAGATGTTTGTGGACACAAAGAGAATAAAGGTAAAAATCATGACCCTCAAAGAGCTCAAAATCCTAAGATTTTTATGGGCAGCACCAGAGGTATAAAATTCAAAAGGACATTACTTCTCCATTCCTGATTAGGTACGTGATGTTCTGGGATTATGCATGACTCTTGGATACTTGAGAGTAATGATGATAGTGATCTCTGAATTAATAGAGGTCAACTTTTATAATAATTATGGCCTTCGACCATGTGAAGTTTGTGGAGCACTGAGATTTCTCGGGGCGATTTTGTAATAGCTAATTCTTAACAGCAATGTTATTTCAGGCTTTTTGGCTGTTCTCTGTTACAACTGATGATCTTTTATTCCAATAATGGTTCAGAATTCTTTGAGAAAAATAAATTCATCTTTTCATTTATTTAAGGGAAAAATTGTCACCACAAGCCGATGGCTATAATGTTCTCTATCGTTTACAGAATAAAAGGAATAATCTGATTGAAATTGAATTATCTAAGCTTCTACATGGTTTTGATTCAATGGTTAACATGTGCATTTTTAACAAGTGATATGGTTTGGCCGCAAAATTTACTTATTCAAATACCTTTAAAGATCTGGTATTTTTTTGCCTATACTTCCCAGGAATTTGACATCAGAGGCATTTTCTATTATTTCCATATCTATTGAAATGAACTCAAATTTAAAAAATGGGGATGTTTCATTACACATTTATTAATGTGTAACTTAAGATTAATGTGTAATCTTGTAATTCCCATAATCCTCATGTGTTAAGGGTGGGACCAGGTGGACATAATTGAATCATAGGGGTGGTTTTCCCCATGCTGTTCTCATGATAGTGAGTTCTCACAAGATCTGATGGTTTTATGGTTTTATAAGGGGCTTCTTCCTTCACTCAAAACTCATTGTTTCTGCTGCCACACTGTGAAGAGGTGCCTTCAGTCATGATTGTAAGTTTCCTGAGGCATCCCCAGCCATGTGAAACTATGAGTCAATTAAACTTCTTTTTTTTATAAATTGCCCAGTCTTGAGTAGTTCTTCATAACAGCATGAAAACAGACTGATACAGTAAATTGGTACCACAAACGTAGGGTGCTGTTATAAGGATACCCTAAGATGTGGAAGTGACTTTGGAACTGGGCAACAGGCAGAGGTTGGAATAGTTTGGAGGGTTCAGAAGAAGACAATAAAGGCTGGGTGTGGTGGCTTATCCCTGTAATCCCAGCACTTTGGGAGACTGAGGCAGGTGGGTGACCTGAGGTCAGGAGTTTGACCAGCCTGGCCAACATGTTGAAACCCCGTCTCTACTAAAAATACAAAATTAGCTGGGCATCATGGTGCCTCATGGATTACAGGCAGGATTACATGCCTGTAGTCCCAGCTACTTGGGAGGCTGAGGCAGGAGAATGGCTTGAACACTTGAACACCGAGATTGCACCACTGCCTTCCAGCCTGGGCAACAAGAGCGAAATTCTGTCTCAAAAAAATAAAAGAAGACAGAAGAATGTGGGAAAGTGTGGAACTTCCTAGAGACTTGGAGGGTTTGGAAGACAAGAAGATGTGGGAAAGTTTGGGACTTTCTAGGGACTTCGAGGGCTTCTACCAAAATGCTGATAGTGACATGGAAAATGAAGTCCAGGCTGAGATGGTCTTGGATAGAGATGAGGAACTTGTTGGGAACTGGGATAAAGGTGATTCTTGCTATGATTTAGCAAAGAGACTGGCAGCACTTTGCCCCTGCCCTGGAGAGCTGTGGAACTTTGAACTTGAGAGAGATAATTTAGGGTATCTCATGGAAGAAATTTCTAAGTAGCAAAATGTTCAAGAGGAAGCAGTGCATAAAAGTTTGGAAAATTTGTAGCCTGACAAGGCGATAGAAAAGAAAAACTCAATTTCTTGGAAGAAATTCAAGCCAGCTGCAGAAATTTGTGTAACAAGGAGTAGAATATTAATTACCAAGACAATGAGGGAAATGTCTCCAGGGCATGTCAGAGACCTTCTTGGCAGCCCCTCCCATCACAGGCCTGGAAACCTAGGAAGGAAAAATGGTTTAATGAGCTGGGCCCAGGATCCGCCTGTTCTGTGCAGCCTCAAGACATGGTGCCCTGCCTCCCAGCTGCTTCAGCTCCAGCAATGGCTAAAAGGGGCCAAGGTACAGCTCAGGCCATTGCTTCAGAGGGTCCAAGCTCCAAGCCTTGGAGGGTTCCATGTGGTGTTGAGCCCGTGGGTTCACAGAAGTCAAGAACTGAGGTTTGGGAACCTTCACCTGGATTTCAGAGGATGTATGGAAATGCCTGGATACCCAGGCGGAAGTTTGCTGCAGGGGCAAAGCCTTCATGGAGAACCTCTGCTAGGACAGTGAAGAAGGGAAATGTGGGGTTAGAGTCCCCACAAAGAGTCCTCAGTGGGGTACTACCTAGTGGAGCTGTGAGAAGAGGGCCACTGTCCTCCAGACCAGAATGGTAGATCCACTGACGACTTTCATTGTGCCTCTGGAAAAGCCACAGACACTCAATGCCAGCCCATGAAAGCAGCCAGGAGGGGGGCTGTACCCTGCAAAGCCACAGGGGTGGAGCTGCCTATGGCCCTGGGAGCCTGCTTCTTGCATCGGTGTGACCTGGATGTGAGACCTGGAATCAAAGGAGATAATTTTGGAACTTTAAGGTTTAATGACTGCCCCATTGGATTTCGGACTTGCATAGGGCCTGTAACCCCTTTGTTTTGGCCAATTTCTCCCATTTGGAATGGGTGTATTTACCCAATGCCTGTGCCTCCATTGTATCTAGGAAGTAACTAACATGCTTTTGATTTTACAGGCTCGTAGGTGGAAGGGACTTGTCTTGTCTCAGATGAAACTTTGGACTTGGACATTTGGGTTAATGCTGTAATGAGCTAAGACTTTGAGGGACTGTTGGAAAAGTATGATTGTGCTTTGAAATGTGAGGACATGAGACTTGGGGCGGGGGGCGGGGCAGAATGATATGATTTGGCTCTGTGTCCCCACCCAAATGTCGTCTTGAATTGCAGTTCCCATAATCCCCATGTGTAAAGGGCAGGATTGGGTGGACATAATTGATTCATGGGGTAGTTGTCCCCATGCTGTTCTCATTGATGGTGAGTGAGTTCTCATGAGATCTGATTGTTTTATAAAGGGCTTCCCCTTTGCTTAAAACTCATTCTTTCTGCTGCCCCCCTGTGAAGAGGTGCCTTCTGCCATGATTGTAAGTTTCCTGAGGCTTCCCTAGCCATGCAGAACTGTGAATCAATTAAACCTCTTTCCTTTATAAATTACCCAGTCTTGGATATTTCTTCATAGCAGCATGAGAATGGACTAATACAACATGTAAGTGCATTTCTGGTTAATAAACAGGTAATATTTTCTGTGTTTTCTGCTATGTTATTGAATTGCATTACAACTTCACTAAAGAGAGAAATCACTCACAATTTGAGACCTAAACCAAGAGCTGAAGAAAGTGCAGAGACCTACAATTATTCCTATAAGTTATTTCCAATGGAAGGCCTCTGTGTATGTAGTACTGTAATACAAAAAAATCTATGTAATAAAAAGAATGCATTCTCTGAGTAATGTTATGCAGTTTAATTAATCCCTGTCTGCATATTTTTGTCACCTGTCAAATGTCACGTAGGGATAATACAATTAATGTTATTGTCATGATTACATGAGTGAGATAAGTGAGGCATTTTGTTTGTTTGTTTGTTTGTTTGTTTTGAAATGGAATCTTGCTCTGTCACCAGGCTGGAGGGCTGTGGCGTGATCTCAGCTCACTGCAACCTTCGACTCCCTGGTTCTAGCGATTCTCCTGCCTCAGCCTCCTGAGTAGCTGGGATTACAGGCACACACCACCACACCTGGATAATTTTGTATTTTTAGTAGAGACGGAGTTTCACCTTGATCTCTTGACCTCATTATCTGCCCGCCTCGGCCTACCAAAGTGCTGGGATTACAGGCATGAGCCACCGCCCCCGGTCAAGTGAGGCGTTTTAAACAGTGCATGGTGCCAAGTAATGGCTCAGAACAGTTAACTATTAGAATTGTAATGATTGTTAGAGATGTTTGCTATTTTCTTTAAGAATTTCACACTCATATCAAAAGAGTATTAAAAAACTATACAATCATTTAATATATAAAAAGGATGATTCTTTGTAGTTTAAGCCATAAAAGTTGCCTCCAAATGTAGGTTTAAATAACCTCTTGTCCCCACCTTTAAGTCTTTCAAAATATCACATGTGCTTTTAATATTGTGAAAAGAAATAAATTTAATACTCATGCTTACAAGATTAAAAGTTATTTTCATGTACTTCGGAATTTGTTCATATTAGTTACACTTCAAGTTAATAGTACATGTAATATTAAATGTACTTAATATTAAAAGTGCATTTAAAATACTTGAATACAAATAAATTTTTATAATCAAATAAATCCCAGCACTGATTCAAGAGAATTATACCACTATGCTCACACTAAGAAGATGCTGAATCAAAGCAGAAACACATGCTTTAATCATTGATAAGTTAAGCCTTCAGTGAGTAACAAAACTAAAAGATAGCAAAAACAGAATAATTACTACACTAATTATAGATGATTGGCAAAGACAAACATAACAAATTTCTAGGAAGGAACTGCTTTGAAGAGTGATCTTTATGCAAGAGAACTCCAGCCTGGTGCCTTTCAGATCACTGACTTCCCTTGCTGGGAGTACTTGGGGTGAAACTAATACAATCACTGAGGTGCCAGAAGAAAAATAACTTGGGAAGAAGCTGACCACCAAGTTATAGATTCATGGGAAAGACATTAGGAGGTCATTTCACTCATTTCCTTGCCTTGAGGTTAATATTCAAGTCATCAACTCTAAACAAATACTTCCTGAAAATAAAGTATTTCTAGAAAAAAAGTCGTAACTTTGAGAATCCTCATGTTTGTATAATTGAGTCAAGGACAGATGTGACTAATTTCAGAAGTCTGTTGTTTTTCCTGTATTCAGCCCAACAAACTCTCAGCAAAGCCCCCAGTCTATGAAGAATATGAAAAAGGAGCTCTACTAATAGAATTTGGGACTGAGAGTCCAGAGTTCTGATCTTTTGGCCTGTGCCTTCTAATGCCCTTTCATCCCACTTCATGTAAGGCAACCCTAGAAATTGTCAAAGAAAAACAGCAGTGCTGGGTACTTGCTAAAGGCAATGAGACCATTTTATTCAGACTATTTCAGTAGGAGGGAGAGACTTCATCATTTTTAGTAATTCTCTACTTATCCCCTTTTATAATTTCCATTTTCACATAGTCCTCAGTCACTTTTTAAATTCTCCTCTTTTTACTTTTCCATAGTTTCTTTTTATTTCCTATTTGTTCTCTTTTCAAAAACCTCAGACTCCTTTGTCTTACTTGGAGTTGAACTTAGTTGTATTTTCCTGAGCAAAGACTCAGCACAGGGCCTGGGGTTAACTACTCCAAGTGGAAGCCAGGCTAATGTTTGGTCAAGTCTCTGAACACAGTGTTTATAGGCAAATCCTTTTTGCTTCAGGGAAGTTCACAGTCCCTCCTCTTGTTCAAGAGAAAGAATGAATTTCTTTCTCACAGAATAAATGTAGTTGTTGCACTCCAAAGTCCTCAAAAGAAAAAAGTTCAGCCATTGTTTATCACCACTGTGCAATTCAGGAGGAGTCAAGGTGATAAATGCAGCAATCAAGGAGGTTTGGCATATTATCAATGGTGGCATGATTGTCTCATAAGAATAGAGATGCACGTGGTGGGTCACACCTGTAATCCCAACACTTTGAGAGGCCGAGGCAGGAGGATCACGAGGTCAAGGGATCGAGACCATCTTGGCCAACACAGTGAAACCTTGTCTCTACTAAAATACAAAAATTAGCTGGGCATGGTGGCACACACTTGTAGTCCCAGCTACTCAGGAGGCTGAGGCAAGAGAATCTCTTGAACTGGGAGGGGGTGGTTGCATTGAGCAGAGATAGTGCCACTGCACTCCAGCCTGGCTACAAAGTGAGACTCTATCTAAACAAAAACAACAACAAAACAAAACAAAAAAAAGAATAGGAGTGCACTTAAGAACTTAAGAGACAAAGAATATTGCCATTAAGGTTGTTTTTAAGAAGCCAAGTCCAAGATCAAAAAGACAAAGGAGAGCATTACATAATGGTAAAGGGTTCAATTCGGCAAGAAGATCTAACTATCCTAAATATATATGCACCCAACACGGGAGCACCCAGATTCATAAAGCAAGTTCTTAGAGACCTACAAAGAGACACAGAATCCCACACAATAACAGTGGGAGATTTCAACACTCCACTAACAGTTATCAGGCAGATCATCGAGGAAGAAAATTAAAAATTAAAAATTAAAAACAAAATTCAGAACCTGAGCTCAACATTAGACCAGATGTATCTGATTGATATCTACAGAACTCTCCACCCAAAAACAACAGAATATACATTCTTCTCATCACCACAAGGCACATACTCTAAAATCAACCACATAATTTGACATAAAACAATACTTAGCAAATGTGAAAGAACCGAATTCTTACCAAACACACTCTTGGACGACAGGGCAGTAAAAATAGAAGTTGAGACTAAGAAAATCACTCAAAACCATACAATTGCATGGAAATTAAACAACATGCTTCTGAATGACTTTTGGGTAAATAATGAAATTAAGGCAGAGATCAAGAAGTTATTTGAAAATAATGTGAACAAAGACAAGACCAGAATCTCTGGGACCCAGGTAAGGCAATGATAAGAGGAAATTTATAGCACTACCTGCCCACATCAAAAAGTTAGAAAGATCTCAAATTAACAACCTAATATCACCCTAAAACAATTAGAGAAGCAATAACAAATCAACCCCAAAGCTAGCAAAAGACAAGTCATAACCAAAATCGGAGCTGACCAGAAGAAAATCAAGACACAAAAGTAATTCAAAAGATTGAGGAATCCAGGAATTGGTTTTTTGAAAAAATTAATAAGATAGGCCACCATCTAGACTAGTAAAGAAAAAAGAGAGAAGGTCCAAATAAACGCAACTAAAAATTTTGAGGCCTGGTGTGCTGGCTCATCACTGTAATCCCAGCACTTTGGGAGACTGAAGCCGGTAGATCACTTGAGGCCAGGAGTTTGAAAGCAGCCTGACAAACATGGTGAAACCCTCTCTACTAAAAATACAAAAATTGGCTGGACATGGTGGCACACACCTGTAGTTCCAACTACTCAGGAGGCTGAGGCACAAGAATTGCTTGAACCCAGGAGGCAGAGGTTACAGTGAGCCAAGATGGTGCCACTGTACTCCAGCCTGGGTGACAAAGCAAGACTCTGTCTCAAAAAAGAAAAGAAAAGAAAAGAATGAAGGGAATGTTAACACTGACTGCACAGAAATAAAAATAACCAAATAACCACTAAAAACTACTATGAACACCTCTATGCATGCAAACTAGAAAACCTTGAAAAGATGAATAAATTCCTGGACACATACACCCACCCGAGACTAAGCCAGGAAGAAACTGACTTCCTGAACAGACTAGCAACAAGCTCCCAAGTTGAATCAGTAACAAATAGCCTGCCAACCAAAAAAAGCCCAGGACCTGATGGATTCATAGCTGAATTCTACCAGATGTACAAAGAACTGATGCCATTCCTAGAGAAAGTACACAAAAGAAGTTGAGGAGGAGTGACTCCTCTTCAGCACATTCTATGAGGCCACCATCACCCTGATACTAAAACCTGGCAGAGCCACAAGAAGAAAAAAGAAAACTTCAGGCCAATATCCTTGATGAACATCAATGCAAAAATCCTCAGCAAAATACTTGCAAACCAAATCCAGTAGCACATCAAAAAGCTAATCCACCATGATCAAATAGGCTTCATTCCTGGGATGCAAGGTTGGTTCCACACATGCAAATGAATAAAAGTAATTCATCACATAAATAGAACTAAAGACAAAAAACACATGATTATCTCAATCAATGCAAAAAAGATGCTTTTGATAAAAATTTAACACCCTTTCATGTTAAAAACTCTCAATAAAGTAGGTTTTGAAGGAACATACCTCAAAATAATAAGAGACATCTATGACACATCCACAGCAAATATCACATTGAATGGGCAAAAGCTGGAAGCTTTTTGCCCTTGAAAACTGGCACAAGACAAGGCTGCCCTCTCTCACCACTCCTATTCAAAATAGTAGTGAAAGTCCTAGACAGAGCAATCATGAAAGAGAAAAAAATAAAGAGCATCCAAATAGGAAGAGAAGAAGTCAAACTATCTCTGCAGATGACATGATGTTATATCCAGAAACCTCATACTTTCAGCCCAAAAGCTCCTTTAGCTGATAAACAACTTTAGCAAAGTCTCAGGATACAAAATCAATGTACAAAAATCAATAGCATTTCTATACACCAACAGCAGCCAAACCAAGAGCCAAATCAGAAAAGCAATCCCACTCACAATAGCCACAAAAAGGATAAAATACCTAGGAATACAGTTAACCAGGGAGGTGTAGAATTCTCTGCAATGAGAATTACAAAACGCTGCTCAAAGACATCAGAGATGACACAAACAAATGGAAAAAAAAAAAAAAATCCCAGGCTCATGGATAGGAAAAATCAACATCATTAAAATGGTCAGAATCCCCAAAGCAATTTACAGATTCCATGCTATTCATATCAAACTACCAACAACATTCTTCACAAAACTAGAAAAACTATCTTAAAATTAATGTAGAACCAAAAAAAAGGCCTGAATAGCCAAGGAAATCCTAAGTAAAGAGAACAAAGCTGGAGGCATTATGTTACCCAACTTTAAACTATATTACAGGGCTACAGTAACAAAAACAACATGGTACTGGTACAAAAACAGGCACACAAACCAGCAGAACAGAATCAAGAGCCCAGAAATAAAGCTGCACAC
Organism: Macaca thibetana thibetana; assembly: GCF_024542745.1. Taxonomy (NCBI): domain Eukaryota; kingdom Metazoa; phylum Chordata; class Mammalia; order Primates; family Cercopithecidae; genus Macaca; species Macaca thibetana. Next base: position 107,154,419 of record NC_065592.1, on the reverse strand, counting down.
CTAGCACCACTTGATCTTCAACAAAGCTGACAAAAACAAGCAATGGGGAAACAATTCCCTGTTTGATAAATGATGCTGGGATAACTGGTTAGCCATATGCAGAAAACTGAAGCCTCCACCCTTCCTTACACCACCCTCACTTACACCAAATACAAAAATCAACTCAAGATGGATTAAAGACATAGCATAAAACCCAAAACTATGAAAAGCCATGAAGACAAACTAGGCAATACCATCTTGGACGTAGGAATAGGCAAAGATTTCATGACAAAGACACCAAAAGTAATTGCACTGAAAGCAAACAATGACAAGGGGGATCTAATTTACTTAAGAGCTTTTGTACAACAAAAGAAACTGCGGACAGAGTAAACAGACAACCTACAGAATGGGAGAAAATATTTGCAAACTGCATCTGACAAAGGTGTAATATCCAGCATTTATAAGGAACTTAAACAAATTTACAAGAGAAAAACAATTCCATTAACAAGTGAGCAAAGAACATCAACAGATACTTTTCAAAGGAAGACATACATGCATCCAACAAGCATATGAGAAAAAGCTCAATATCTATCACTGATCATTTGAGAAATGCGCATTAAAACCATAGTGACATACCGTCTCATACCAGTCAGAAAGGCTATTGTTAAAAAGTCAAAAAATAACAGATGCTATTGAGAATGCAGAAAAAAAGGAACACTTAGACATATTGGTGGGATGTAAATTAGTTTAACCATTGTGGAAAGCAGTATGGTAATTCCTCAAAGAGCTAAAAGCAGAACTACTATTTAACCCAGCAATCCCAGTACTGGGTATATACCCAGAGGAATATAAATCAGTCTACCATAAAGACACACGCACATGTAAATGTTCATCGCAGCACTATTCACAACAGCAAAGACATGGAATCAGCCTAAATGCCCACAGTAACAGATTGGATAAAGAAAATGTGGTACATATACACCATGAAGCACCATGCAGCCATAAAAAAGAATGAGATCATGTCTTTTGCAGGAACAAGGCTAGAGCTGGAGGCTATTATCCTCAGCAAACTAACGCAGGAACAGAAAACCAAATACTGTATGTTCTTACTTACAAGTGGAGGCTAAATGATGGGAACTTATTAATACAGAGAGGGAAACAGCAAACACTGGGGTCTACTTGAACACGCAGTGTCGGGGGAGGGAGAGGAGTGGAAACAGTAAGTTTTGGGTACTGGGCTTAATTCCTGGGTGATTAAATAACTTGTACAACAAGACCCCAGTTAACCTTTGTAACAAACCTTCACACATACCACTGACCTTAAAATAAAAGTTAAAAAAAAAAGCCAAGCCCCTAAAGAGTCTCCTAAGCCATTTGGCTGGGAAACCATTTTCTCTTTAGAGACTAAGCCTCTCTGGAGGGGTGTGAGCTATGTTGGCTGCTTCTCAGGCACGAGCTGCCACTACTTCTTGATTCGTTTCTCTTTATCATTTATGAATGAACAGCATTGGGAACTCACCAGCACACAAGTACCTTCTTGAAAACCCAGTACATAGTCTAAGGCTAGCTAGTTTTATAAAGTCATTTTGTGAAGCTCTAATACCTCATGGGTTTATGAAACAAAAGCTTATTTTAAGTTTGAGATAAACTCTACTAATTATTTTTTAAATCATTATTTCAATAGCTTTAGGGGTACAAATAGTTTTTGGTTATATGAAGAAATTATATAGTGGGGAAGTCTGGGCTTTTAGTGTATCTGTCACCAAATAATTTACAGTGTACCCAAGAGGTGATTTTTTGTATCTCTCTCCCCTCCTCTCTGAGCCTCCAATGTCCATTATGCCCCTCTGTATACCTTTGTGTACCCATAGCTTGGCTCCCACTTAAATGTAAGAACATGCAGTATTTGGTTTCTCCATTCCTGAGTTACCTCACTTATGGTAATGGCCTCCAGTTCCAAGTTGCTGCAAAAGACATTTGTGTGCGTGTGTGGCTAAGTAGTACTCCTTTTTCTTTTTTTGTTTTTTTTTTTTAGATGGTGTCTTGCTCTGTTGCCCAGGCTGGAGTGCAGTGCAGTGGTACGATCTCAGTTCACTGCGACCTCTGCCTTGTGGGTTCAATAATTCTCTGCCTCAGCCTCCCAAGTGGCTGGAATTACAGGCGCCCACCACCACGCCCAGCTAATTTTTGTATTTTTAGTGGAGACAGGGTTTCACCATCTTGGCCAGGCTGGTATTGAACACCTGACCTCATGATTCACCCGCCTCAGCCTCCCCAAGTGCTGGGATTACAGGCGTGAGCCACCTGGCTCGCCCGGCCTGTAGTATTCCATTTTTTAATATAGACCACATTTTCCTTATCCACTCCTCCGTTGATAGGCACTCAGCTTGATTCCGTATCTCTGCAATTGTGAATTGTGCTGTGATAAACATCCATGTGTAAGTGTTTTTTATATATAATGACTTCTTTTCCTTGGGTAGATACCAGTAGTGGGATTGCTGATTGAATAGTAGATCTACATTTAGTTCCTTGAGAAATCTCCAGTGTTTTTCATAGAGATTGTACTAATTTACATTCCCACCAACGGTGTATGAGTATTCTCTTTCACCACATCTGTGCCAACATCTGTTTTTGTTTGTTTGTTCGTTTGTTTTTTAACCTTTTGGCTAGGGTAAAACAATTCTGACTAGGTGGTATCTCATTGTGATTTTAATTTGAATGTCCATGATGATTAGTGATGTTGAGCATTTGTTCGTACATTTGTTGGCCATTTCTATATCTTCTTTAGCGAAATATCCATTCATGTCATTTGTCTACTTTTTAGTAGGATTATGTGGGGTTTTTTTCTTGCTAATTTGTTGGAGTTTCTTTTAGATTCTGGGTACTAGTCCTTTTTCGGATGTATCTTACAGCATAGGAGTTGGCTGACCTGGTGATAAAGGGTAGAATATCAAGAAGAGAGCACCCTATAAGTTTGGCCTGAGCAAGCGGCTCCCCCAGGACCTGTTTAAGGCTGCTTGTCATCCAGCCATGATCCATTCACAAGTTTCAGGCTCAGCAGTTGTGAGAGCTCTCATGTTTCTAATTTTTCCATTGGGAAATTTGTCATGCATTTCCGTTTGAGGGACAGCATAAGCCACATTGCAGCAGCCAGCCCAATGGGCTGGAAGTACTTTGTATGGTTTTATGACCACATACTAAATAATGTCCCTTGAGGGCATACTGGTGTTGGTTATTGCCTCTAGTGGTTGTGACAGAGGTTAGAGGAGCTAACCTAGAGTAGACTCCAAAGAGAGAGTTATAAACATCATCTTTTAAGCGACTGGGTACTTTGGTACCATTTAGCCAGCAATTTTTTTGCCCACTCTTTCAGTTCACCAAAATATTGATCCTGGGTAAAATAATTCCTATGATACTGGTATTGCATGGGTGTTGCAGACAATGCTGTCTTTAATGGTAGTTTGGCCCTTACAAAGAATGTCTGTTTCTTGAAAATAGATTTCATCTTGTCACAAGGACACGGAGCATTTACTGTGTTCCACGGGGTGACTGTATTTATTAGACTGATTTCTAGTAAAACACCACGTTTCGTAGGTTAAAGAGGCCACATCATACTCCCAGTCATAAGGGCTTTTAAGAACTAGCCCAATATCTTTCTAAAAGGGAGACCTAAATGGCTGTATATTTGTAATGTTTTCTGCCAAGGCCATATCTAAAGCATAAGGGAGACAATTATTAAGGGAATACCAGTTTTAGGATTGAGTGGGGAATGTCCATAGATCCAGCAATTACTTTCATTAATTTCATGGGTACTTTGTCAGCTAAGAGAACGAGGGAATTATGGTCATGAGAGGAAAGCACGGGATAGGGTAAGATAAGGAGGAAACAGGAGAATCGTGACAGGGCTATTGAGGCTGGAGATGGAGTATATGTGTTGCAAGTAAGACATGTCACTAGGATGAAGATGGGACGTTGTAGAGGCCACAGGAGTAGTAGGAGAACGCATAGAAAATCAAGTCAGAGACAAAGAAGGGGAATCTGAGTGAATCTTGTTCCATGATCTTTGTCAGAAGCTGACTTCTTCATCTTATCATTTTCTTGCTCTGTACTTCTTGGAATGGATGTCTATCTGCAGCTGTTGGCTACTTTTCAGAGATTCTTTTCTTTTCTTTCTTTCTTTTTTTTTTTTTTTTTTTTTTTCTTTTTTTGAGAACAGTCTTGCTCTGTCACCCAGGCTGAAGTGCAGTGGTGAAATCTGCTCGCTGCAAAGTTTGGAGGTTCTCTTTTCTTTTCTTTCTTTTTTTTTTTTTTTTGGTTTTTGTTTGTTTGTTTGTTTGTTTTTTGAGACTGAGTCTCACTCTGTTGCCAAGGCTGGAGTGCAGTGGCGCAATCTCAGCTCACTGCAAGCTCCACTTCCCGGGTTCATGCCATTCTTCTACCTCAGCCTCCCGAGTAGCTGGGATTACAGGCGCCTGTCAATTAGCGCTCGGCTAATTTTTTTTGTATTTTTAGTAGAGACGGAGTTTCACCATGTTAGCCAGGATGGTCTCAATCTGCTGACCTCGTGATCCGCCCACCTCGGCCTCCCAAAGTTCTGGGATTCTGTAATCCCAGGCGTGAGCCACCGCGCCTGGCCTGGAGGTTCTTCATAGAGTCTCAGTGTGAGTCTCTGGTTAGAGTGCCTTCTAATCTAAATAGATTTTTTATTTTTTCAACTAAAAGACATGCACCCAAGTTCAAACGCTCCGTAATTTGTTAGCAGCGTTAGCAATGAGCGAAACAATAAAAGGTCCCCTCCCTCTGGGTTCAAGGTTGGTTTTCTGATGTTGGTGTTTTTTCAAAATGCCAGATCAGTCACTTATGAATCAAGTCAGGACTGATGAGGGAGTTTAAAGATACAGGAAGCCTCAATTGTGGAGTATAGTGGGTCTGTGGGGACTTAATTAATCCTTGACAATCTCTGAGGATGTTGAACTTAGTTTGGAATCTTCTGCTACTTTGCATTAGTAGGATATTCTCATGAGTATTCCCGTAATGATTCAAAGAGGATCATTTGTGTGGAGGTAGGGGCAAGGATCTGAAAGTCACTGTGATGGGTAATATCTGTGGCCATGGCAAGTTCTTTTTTCAGACCGTTTAGCCAGTTTAGCTTGAGGATGCTGTTGACTCTTTGTATAGAACTTTATCACTGAGGATGGTAAGGACAGTGGAATCTTTGGCTGGTGTGTGTTACCTTTCTTATTTCCTGGATAATTTTGCCTATGAAATGTGATCAGTGATGGCATATCCAGGCTGGAAGGTCCCAACCTCCTTCCAGAGGTAGGAGCCATTGACATAGAGCATAAGATCAACTTAGGGGATAAAGGATTCTGGCACACCTAACCTAGCGTGAGACAATGATCTGGTTTCAGTAGCACCATTGCGTGTGTGAGTGTGTGTGTGTGTGTGTGTGTGTGTGTGTGTGTGTGTGTGTGTTGAGGGGGTTCCCTTATTGGACAAAATGTACATGGTAGCAGGGTAGAGGCACTAGAGGGGATAACCCATGTGGGGAAGATTCACTCTTGATAAATCTTGGCAACTGACGTCCTTGAGGAGTTTCAACAGGGGAAGCCTCTAATCATTCTGAAAACACATGGATTATAATGAGTGCATATTGGTAGTCATGTGCTACTGATGATTGAATACAGCCTATTTTCCAGTGAAGGAAGGACGTAAAGGGAACCACTTCCCTTTTTTGCTCCACCTTTATCTTTTTGGGGGATTATGTTTTTGGTAGATGCAGCAAATGGCAACAGCTTGGTCCAAATAAAATCTAAAGGGTCCAAGCCATATTGTTTTGTTTAATACATACTACATGTTGTCCTTTCTGTGGTAAATCTGGGTGAATAAATTGTACACAATGACTTGGGAGACAGACTTAGGAGTTACCAAATGGCCATCTGGGTATTTCTGAAGTCCACTTAAGTGGATCAAGCATCCACCTTTTTCTCATCCAATTCTTTTTGACTCTGAAATTGTTATCTGAGCTGTTTGAATTTTATATTTCCTTTAGAAGCATTGTAAAGAAATTGCCTCTGTCAATTTATTTAAAGAGGGTAAATAATCCTAGCAGGACTGTGGGTATTTGAAACGAAGCCCAGGTATCTAGTCACAAGGTTTGGAGACTTCCTGGATTCCTTAGGTGGCCAAGGAAGAGGATGTTAACTTAGCCTCTTTATCAGCCAGTTTATTTCCCTGACCCTCATCTGAGTATTTTATACTATATCCCTCAGTTTTAATTGTAACAACTAGCTGGGGCAATAGCAATGATACTAGAAGTTCTGCTATTTGGGGTTTACTTTTGACTGGGGACAAGTTGCTGTCATGAATCCTCTGTTTTCAAAACATACCAAAATCATGCACTATGCCAAAGACCCAGGGTCTGTCACCACAGATGCTAACCTGAATTCCTTCTGTCCTATGTAAGCCTGAGTGAGAACAATTAATTTAGCCACTTTGGCTGATTTAACGTGTGGCAAACTTGGTATTCAAGAGTTTTGTGTAGATCAGTGATGGCATATCCAGGCTAGAAGGTCCCAACCTCCTCCCAGAGATAGGAGCCATTGACATAGAGCATAAGATCAACTTAGGGGAGAAGTGTTTCTGGCACATCTAACCTAGTGTGAGACAGTGATCTGGTTTCAGTAGCACCATTGTGTGCATGTGTGTGTTGAGGGGGTTCCCTTATTGGACAAAATGTACAGGGTAGCAAGGGATTTTGGCAGCAGTGGACTGTGATTGGGTGAGGAGGAGGAGTAATATTTCATGAGAAGCAAGTCGAGAAGCAAACGAGTGCCGTGTGTTCTCATGAAGCAACAGGGTTGACACAGCACAGTAACGTACACATCAAGTGGGCGGCCTAACACTAAACCAGAAGTAACCTGGACGAGTTTGGAAGTCATGGCCACGGTTTGTAGGCCAGGAGGATATGCTTTAGCACTGGCTGGTTTTGTGGGAAAACAGAGACAAAGACTTGGTTGAGTCTCAGGGTGCTCAGAGAAGACCACAGCCTTGGGGTGCCATGGTGGCTACAAACTCTTCCTCCATCCCTTACCAGTCTTTAAGAGCCTTTTCCTTCTTAAAGGCCTGTCACTTAGCAAAGAGCTTTCAATGAATCCTCCTCTCTGGGCCACTTGTTGGATTGCAGCCAATCAGTGATGGAGGGCTGGACACAACTGTGGGATGCTGTGATTTTGTTTAGCTCCTGGGTCTAGAGTGCTCTGGGGTCCACTGTACTTCTGGGATAAAACCCAAGGCCATAACTCTCTTGCTCATTTACGAACAAAAAATTGAGGGCTAGCTAAACAGGGACAGAGCAGAAGCAGCTTTCTGTAAGACACACCCACCAGTGTGCCATGTCAGTTTACCATTGCCATGGCAACACTCAGGCATTACCACCCCTTTCAGCGGCAATGACCTGATGACCCAAAGGTCACCACCCTTTTCCTAGCAATTTCTGCACAAACCACCCCTTCATCTACATGTAATTAAAAGTAGGTATACATATGACTGCAAAATGGGGCTGAGCTGCTACTTGGGCACCCTGCCTATGGGGCAACCCTGGGAGCAGTCACTGAGCGGTGACACCACAGGAGCTGTAACAGTGTTGCTTTGATAAAGGTGTTTTCTTCCACCTTACCACTGACTTGCCCTTGAGTCCTTTCCTGGGTGAAGCCAAGAACCCTTGCAGGCTAAGCCCCACTTTGGGGTTCGCCTGCCCTGCATCAGCATCAGTTTTTTTTTTTAACTTATAAAATGGTTTTTGTGATTCTGTCATGTATTTTTTAGCCATGAACTAACATTTTTTTCCTCAATTGGCAGTTGCAGTTTCCTCAAAGCTCATTATAAATATTCCTTAACCTGCAAAGTTCAGCAGTCACAGCCTGCTCTTCTAGGAGCAGCCTGACTCACCACCAAGCAGCTCCCCAGGTGGTTTTACCTCCCATATTTCCCACATGAGGAACTATGCCTCAGTGATCCCTGGCAAAAGTTGTATTCTCTATTAGTATGGTGCTAACTTTGGAGTGAGTTTGTTTTGGGGAGTAATAATTTTAGTCAATGGTACTACTGATTATTTTATCTTTTTTAGGCTTATGATGAATATTTGATTTATAATTAATATGTTTTTCTACTTTTACATGTTTCAAGGAAGGAAACAAGAACATACAGAAACACAACTTACTTCATCAAGCCACATTTTAGCATCCTGGCTGAGTATTCATCACTCAGCAAGATAGAGAGATATAAACTATTTCCAGCAAGAATACTTCATAAATGATGAATAGAAGAAAAATAGAAGTCCTAAAAATCTTGTAGAACTGTCTTAATTCACTAGTATCTTTACACTGTATCCTAAGTCACTCTCTAGCTTCTTGCTCTAAGAATATGAAATGTAAGAGCTAATGGGACCACCAGTGCCTGTATATATAACAAGAACCAGCATGTCTTTATTTATGGCAGGGAATACTCTACAAACTGGGACAAATGCCACTCTGGTTCAGTTTGGGGAAGCTCCTCACTTCACCATCCTGACATTGAATAAATGATTCAAAGGCAACTACAGATGCAACCTGAGCCACCAGATAGGCTTTTGTAAATGAAGTCATCTCACCTGGCATTCATTACAGAGAAAACAAGAAATAATGTACTATATGCCATAGTTGTCTAGATCTTATACATATTTAGGTTCACATTAAATTGAAGAAAAAACAACATAGGCTGAGAATCAGAAAACCTGAACTCTGTCCCGGCTCAGCCACTGACCAAAGGGAATTAACCAATCTCTTTGAATGTCAGTTTCTTCTTTAAGCATCGCAGAGAATGTCAAAACCAACTTTACAAATACTGTCATTCCAATAACCACACAATTCAGATATAAATCATCTTTACAAGGTGAAACAAAAATGTACATAATATTTTACACAAACATTTTTAGAATAACTTTATTATAACTGCATAAGCAAAATAATCCAAACCTTTATACATTTCTACAAGGATCGTTACGTATATCAATTTTTCGGTTTTCTCTCGTGCCTATTGTGTCTCCTGAGCAGGCCCCTTTCCGGCTGACACATGTGTGCTCAGTGTTCTCCCACAATAGCTTGACCTGGCCTGAGCCCGCACCCCTGTGAGCCTCCTTTCTTTGCTTACAACAGCAGCTTGCCTGGCGTCAGTTATGGACCATTCTTTCTCTCAGCCTCGTTTCAGGGTCCTCTGCCTCTTAAAGCTGCTGCTATAGCTTGGCTAGAGACCCGCTGCTGTTGCATCATGGAAAAGTGTCACATACGTGCATATGTGAAAGAATAAGCAGAGCTTCATGTTGTGCTTTAGTTTTTGAAAAAGTCAGAAGTACCTTCACTTGATTTAAGCTTGTAAAGACATAGGAGGGAGGCAACTGAGAATCACCGTGGCAAAAAGCAAACATCAAAAATCACGTTAACATGTTGAAGTGTTGTGGAGCACAAACCTAGCTTTATTGGATCAAGTATTCGTGAGAGTTTTTCTATTTGCTTTGTTATGCTTTCTATCAGACAGGCCTCTTTCACTGTCTTTTTTTTTTAACATATTCACTTTTTTCTTTGGTCTGTTTGGATCATTATCACATCTTATGTTTTAAAACTAGGAAAATGTTATATGTAAGTTATAAGACAGTGTAAGAAATAATAAAATGAACACTGATGTACACATTACCTGCCTAAGAATCAAAAACTACCCATATTTTTAGAGTCCTTAACACCATCCTGTTAATTAGTCCCATTTCTTATCTTTATAATTTTACCAAAATAAATGCTTTAGTAAAGGACATTGAACATTATTGTTTTACGTATTTTTTTAGTTTCAACAAATGGAATCACACTGAATATATTTTTCTGAAATTGCTTATTGGTTCAATATTACATTTGTAAGATACATTCTTATGATATGTTCGTCTGTACTTTCTGTGCATTGATTTATAATATTCTGTCACAGGATAATACTGTAATGAGCATTCCATTTTATTAGATTGGGGTTATTATCCTTTTTTTCTATTACAGAAAGTAGGTGTCCTTTTCTTGTATGAGTCTCCCAGACATAAAAGTTAGATTTTCTCTAAGGTATAAACTCAACATTCAAATCATTGTGTCAAAAGATTTGTACACTGTTGGTTTTACTAAGTTAAAATGAACTGTTTTCCAATTTATGCTCCCAGGAGAAGTTAAAGGTTCTGGTAGATCTATATTCTCAACAATACTTAATAGTATCACACTTTTTAACGTTAGTCAACTTGGTTTGTCATGGAATTTTAATCTGCATTTTTTGGAAGTCCTGAATCAAGAAAAAAATCAAGTAATGAAAAACTATTATTTTACTAAATAAAAATGCTATCAACACAATAAAGCAAGTAAATGTAGTCAAAAGTGGAGACGGACTATTTCATTCTGATAGTCAAAGATGGCCTTGCTGGTCATCTGAGTTGAGAGGTGGCTGGTAAGATGAGATGTTAAGTAGCTGTGGAAGGGGCCTACTGGCACAGGGAATGCTCTAAGGCCCTGAAAACAGGCAAACATTCTTTCCCTGTAAATACCTGAACTAAGTAAAAACAGTCCTGGCTTTGCACATTTTAATATGCATACGTTTAATTAGCATAGTGTAGTTAAATAGCACTAGTCTCTCAACAACATGGTTACAATTTCAGTTACCACAATATGCTAACTGTGAGCAACTGTACAAAATACGAACTTCGTTCCTAGCTCTTAATTCCACAGATTCCCATGTAAGTAAATAACAGACAGGCTTCATGATCAGTGACTGTATTAATCTTCTGGGGATGCTGCAACAAAGTACGAAAAACCAGGTCGCTTAAAACAACAGAAATGTATCGGCTCATAGTTCTGGAGGCTGAAAGTCAAAACTCAATGTGTTGGCAGGTTCATGCTCTCTGCTGGCTCTAGGGGAGAATCCTTCTTCCGCTCTCCTTCCTGTTTGGGTTTGCCAGTCATCCTTGGTGTTTTCTGATCTACAGATAGGTCACTCCATTTCCTCTGTGTGTCTTCACATCATCTTTTTTCTGTGTGTGTTTGGAGCTGTATCCAAATTCTCCTTTACTTTAAGACACCAGTTAGTCTGTTGGATTAGGGCCCACCCTAATGACCTCATTTTAACTTGAGAACCTCTGTAAATATGCTGTTTCCAAATAAGCTCATATTATTTGGAGATATTGGGCATTAGGATATCAAACATATCTTTTTTGGGGGGACACAATTCACTTATTTCAAAACCTGTCAGTGACTGATCACTGCACATCAGCTAGTTCACACACAGCCAGCAAAGTCTGCAATGGTCTTGATTCCTTGTCTCCCAGTGAGAAACCCATGTGACATTTATAAATATGAATAATCAGAAGAAAAAAACTGGTCAACAACCATTGATGTGCAGCAAAGAAATAAAAAATGTGATAACACTGGAAGTGGAATTCAAATACAATGTAAATGGAATAATAAAATTGGCTCACCACAGGAAATACAGAAGAGGAACTTGGCACAACGCAGTGTTTTGACATAAATGAGGAACGTAATTGTGATGAAAAGGATGAAGAAGCCCCAGAGGAAGTGATGCCAGCAAAGACAGCTACAAACTTCATATTAAAGGAAGTCTTGTAGATATTTCATGACACTGACAATGTTAGATGCCGTTCCGAAAACAGCACGACAATTCACCAAGGCATAGAAACACTGCTGGCTCCTTATCGTAAGCTATACGACAAGAAGGAGGCAAGCACTACTCAAACTGGGCTTGATACACTTCTATAAATAAATAGAACACTTTAATTGGCTGTTGTTTAATGTTTTAAATTACAGTGTAAAAACTAAGTACTGGCCAGGCGCAGTGGCTCACTCCTGTAATCCCAGCACTTTAGGAGGCCAAGGCAGGCGGATCACGAGGTCAGATCAAGACCATCCTGGCTAACATGGTGAAACCCTGTCTCTACTAACAATACAAAAAATCAGCTGGGCATGGTGACGGGTGCCTGTAGTCCCAGCTACTCGGCAGGCTGAGGCAGGAGAATCGCTTGAACCCAGGAGGTGGAGGTTGCAGTGAGCCAAGATTGTGCCAAGCCTGGGCGACAGAGTGAGAATCCATCTCAAAAAAAAAAAAAAAGAAAAGAAAGAAAAGTACAAATTTCACTATGCTTCATTTACTTATATATTTATAACCAACAGTAAGAGATTTTTAATGTTTTGGCCAAAATTTTTAAATGACACAGAACAGTCAATTTTTCACGTGGATTATTTAGGTCACTTTACAGAGATCTTCAGTTTACATAGTGATTTTTTTGGCCCTGCACTGCTGTGCAAAGAGAGGACTGTCTGTGTTCTTAACCAGTAAGAAGGAGGGCAAGAAAGAGGTTCTCAGCCAGATATTGCATTTGTAATAAAATGATGGGAGAGGGAACAGCACTTTAGATATGAAATGTACTGTGTGGGGAAGCTATTTGAACAACAACAAAAAAATAGCTTAATTTAACCCGATGAAGCACACTCAGCCACCTCTAGATGTCCCTCCTTATTCTTCAAATCTTCTCTTTTGTGGCCCCAAAGAATGATTCCCTTTCTGGAGTGAAAAATAACCATTGCTTTCTTTGCCTGGAACTTGAAACTGAGTTGTGCTGTATCATCCCAACCTGATCAGTTCTCTCTTTTCTATTAATCAGTGAGGTCCAAAGGAGCCAAAGACAAACCTCTCCTGTTTTTCTTAGAAACAGAACGATGTTGCAGCTGTAACCACAGGCTGCTTTTAATCCTGAAAGTCAGCCTGATAATGAAATCCAGTGATTAATTTCTGTCTTCTAATCGAGTAGACATATCAATTTATAGTATGTTAGAAAGCCTCAATTCCACTGAAACAAAAAGCAAGGGGCCTTGCAAATGTTGGAGTGTGCTAAAGGAAAAGCATGGACTGATGTTTGGGGAGAGGCTGGTCAATGTGATGAGGTCATCTGTGTTTGCTAATAATGCTTATCAGGCCGGGTGTGGTGGCTCACGCCTGTAATCCCAGCACTTTGGGAGGCAGAGGCAGGAAGATCATGAGATCAGGAGATTGAGACCATCCTGGCGAACACGGTGAAACCCCATCTCTACTAAAAATACAAAGAGATTAGCTGGGCGTGGTGGCGGGCACCTGTAGTCCCAGTTACTCGGGAGGCTGAGGCAGGAGAATGGTGTGAACCCGGGAAGCAGAGCTTGCAGTGAGCCGAGATCGCGTCACTGCACTCCAGCCTGGGCGACAGAGCCAGACCCCGTCTCAGTAAAATAAAATAAAATAAAATAAAATAAAATAAAATAAAATAAATAGTGCTTATCAAAGCTAGGCTCCTATGCAGAGACAGAGACAATCCTCTATACTTCTTTATTATTAGTGTTCAAAGGGATGGCTCCCAAGTCTTTGAGAAAGACATTTCCATGTTGTAGGAGATTTATACGGGCAGAGAAAAGGGTTATAACTACAGGACTTCTGATTTTTTTTCAAAAGGAATCTCACTCTGTCACTAGGCTGGAGTGCAGTGGTGTGATCTCGGCTCACTTCAACCTCCGCCTTCCAGGTTCAAACGATTCTCCTGCCTCAGCCTCCCGAGTAGCTGGGACTACATGTGTTTACCACCACGCTCAACTAATTTTTGTGTTTTTAATAGAGACGGGGTTTCACCATGTTGGCCAGGATGTTCTCGCTCTCTTGACCTCGTGATCCGCCCTCCTCGGCCTCCCAAAGTGCTAGGATAACAGGTGTGAGCCACCATGCTCGGACATAATTGCAAATTTTCTGAAGTTAAGGCTCTTAGAAATGGGAGGTCAGGGGCCTATAGTCAGGTTTCAGGTGGGACAAACAGTAAATTCTTTGGGCAGAATTGAATGTTCCCAGGCAGGTGCTTCAGAGGGGGCTGGGGCTTCCTAGGGGCATGGCTCTGAGCTGATAGAGGCTGTGTTGGAATTTGGCCAAGCCTCTTAGTTTATGTATGAGGAGGAGGGGCGTGCAGAAGAAGCTGTTTGTGCCAAGAATTTGCGGTTTTCACAGGTTAAGACAGTGGTGCCTGGGATCATCTGCAAGGTATTAGTCAAATGTTGATACAATGATTGTTTGAAGACTTGTCGGAGGGCTTAGGCAGATCTGGACCTGTTGATACTGAAGGATCTGAAGGTAGAAGAAGAAAACATAATGTCTCAATAATATTTGAAGTAGGAGTAGAAAAACAGAGATTTAAGGAGGTGAGATCCCTTAAGGCTTCAGAAAGAAGTTCACTTCCAGTGCCTGCCTTCAGAGTATATGGGTCATTAAATTAGTTCCTTGAAACTAACCTAGGAATGATGGTGAAGAAGGGAATGAGAGGAAGAACTTTAATAAGAATGCCTGACAGATAATACTAGGTTAATGGGAGAGAAAGAAATTTCCAAGAAGTTGTCATGGGAAAGGGCTCATGAACAATAATTTAAAAATTAGTTATTAATAATATGAATAAATACATAAAAATAAATAAATAAAAAGAGATCTGCCAACAGCCATACTTACAGCACTAGATGGATTTTAACTAAATTGAAACTTGAATTTTTAATGAATTTTCTACAATCCAAAATTTATTTCAGTTTAATTTTTGAAACAAAACACCATTTCTTTACTTTTTGCAAAAGTAAAAGTAAAATGCTACTTGTACTTTTTAAAGAAAAACTAATTTTAAAGAAAAAAATAAATAGCCAGACGTGGTGGCAGGCACCTGTAATCCCAGCTACTCGGGAGGCTGAGGTTGCTGTGAGCCTAGACAGCTGCACTGCACTCCAGCCTGGGTGACAGAGCAACACTCTCTCTCAAGCTTCTTCAGTACTCATATGTAAACTTCTACTTTCTCCTTCAGATTACAACAACCATCATGCCAAAGCCGTACACTCTCAGGGAATCCGTGTGGATTTCACTGATGACCACTTGACCAACTATTATAAAGATCAAGGCCAGGGGTTCTCAAACTCTTAACATTTGTGTGCTCATCTCCCCTTCACCCAGAGACTCCCCAGGGCTGCCGGGCCACACTTTTTTTTTGTTTGACTGGAACATAATTCGAAAGGGATGGAAATTTCCAAGAGGTGTTAAGAGACACATAAAGATTTTTAAATATTAAAAAGAAAGAAAGAAAGAAATGGGCATATGTGAGCTTTGGTCATTAGAAGGCAGGCCTCGCAGCACGTAATTACTCCTTGCAAACCCCTGTCCAAAGACAGGACCAAACTCTAGCGAGGCTTCCAGCAGCACAAGGGTGTCCCTTGGATGACCCCAGCCCTCCTTAAAATGACTGCCTGAAAAAGCTCACTTGCAAGGAGAATTTACTGTTTGTTTCAGGCAAAACCTGGTGATGGGCAGGTAGAGCCCTGAATCCCCTCTTAGAACCTTAGAAAGCTTGCAATTATAAATGTTTTCTCCACCTTTGAAGTGTAAATCTACATCCCAGAATTGTCTCCTCAAAGACCTGAGAGCTGCCTGTTTGAAATGCAAACATTCAGGAAGCTAATTCTTGCTCTTGCTGCCAGTTCCTGAGGGAGGGGAAAGGCCCAGCTTTGGTGAGCACCTTGCTCCAGCTTGCACAGTTGACTCTTTTATTGCCATCAAAATCAACATGTAGAGTTTTTTCAAACCCAATGACAGCCCATTACAATGAAGGCCATAGCAATGGAGGTCTCTAAATGCAAACAGATGGTGGGACAGTTTCCTGATAACAGACCAACTTTATTCCAAGCATAAGCATGTCATGAAATTATTGGATGGCAGATTATGCTTGAGTTATCTATGGTCTTCCTTTTTCTCCCTGGTCTCATCCCAATAGCTTATAGATCCTTTAAAGGCAAAGGCCAAATATTCAGCTAAGTTAGGCATAGTTTAGATGCCAATATCAATTTTAGCTATGTGGGAGAACCTATTTAAGATGTTGAGGATGATCATGTGTGTACAGGGCAAAAAGTATGGCACAAAGAGATAAGGGGATGGAGAATCACACCCTCCCCTCCCAACCACAGACCGTGACCTTGGGCAGATCCTCTAACACCAGGCCCACCCAGACCCCATCTGACAATGTGCTGCATTCTACATGACCTCAGAGTTCTTTTGGGATTCCAGCTGAAAAGCTATACTATAATGTAGCTGTGGTTTCCAGCTGGCCCATGTTAGTACGTCTAGCTTTTCTTCCTCGCCATGGAAGCACCATGGGAGAACGAAGCCCGATGCTGAGCATGCTTTGGCCAGGTGGGTGCCGCTGATTCGCAGACCTCAGCGACTGTGTTCCGCCTCCACAGAGGCCAGGGATGTTTGTTTCCCCAGTGTGGTCATATATTTCAGCCAGTTTTGTGCACTTTGCCCTCTTAATTTGCTTCACTTTCAGGCTCAGTGAACTTGACCTGCAAGTCGCCCTCCAGTTTCCCTCAGCAAGTACTCACTGGGCAGCCCCAACATATGAGAAGTGTGCACAGAGGTGAACTAAATTACTAGAAACTATTACTTTTCTAAAATGCTTCCTGGCTTCCAGAACTCACCATCTGGGAGAAAGGTCAGATGCACACGGAGACAACTCAACAACACAAATGATCATCAGTGATTTAAAGAAGGTACTGGAAATCATGGAATAAGAACAAGAAGAGATTACTTTCCAGGGCTCTCAGAAAGTTTCTAAAAAGAAGTGCCATTGACCCTGACCTTAGTATTGTGATGGAGACATAATAGAGCTGGTAGGAAGGAGAAGGAGACCTTACAGAGCTGGTAGGAAGTGTGCTGGAGCACACTTGGGGTGAGATGAGCGGCACTTTCGTGTGGGAGCTGTAGACTCGGTTTTGGAGGAAGAGTTAGGAGCCAGGATCTTGTCATAAATAATTCTGTGTCCAAGTGCAGAATTGTGGTTTGCTCCATTACTGCCAGTAACTCCATTTCTCAATCATGATGGTGACGCTTTTTTTTTGGCTCCAAATCCCAGAGATTGGCAGTACTGAAGACACATTACAATAATTAACTTTTCAACTTTGAGATGATTAATTTTTACAAAGTACCAAGAACAGCTGTTTGGCATGTAGCAGTGCGGCACGAGTGTCTCGTAAATGAATTAAACCCAGGGCAAATGCCAGATGAGGCACTCACACCTCTGGATTCAAACTTTTTTTGCTCTTCTAGATATCTGAAAATTTGCCTTACTTTGACTCAGCCCATGCATTAAAGCAGATGCTTTTAAATATTTTATGATGCATGTTTTAGGAAAGGGTCTGTCTGGATATTTTTTCTTTCAATTTGCATTTTTCATTCAATTCTTCTTTCACACTATCCTAAGCGTTAATCAATTCTTGTCATTTATGTCAGTTAGTACAAAACTTCACTATCCTGTTCATTATCACCATTTCATTTTGTTCTGCATAGCCCAGGCTATTTATCTAAAAATTTTTTAAAGATATCTAAGACCTTGAAGGATTCTTTCTCAGGGACTATACTGTTTGTATTGAGGGAAATGCTCATCTGTTCCCCTGCTTTACTTTCTTCTTGGGTCACGCTCTTTGATGACTGCGACCTTACAGAGGATGACAAAAGAGGGCCCACGCTGAGACAATGATACCTGCTTGCCCCTTTGGATTTTATTTTCTTAGTGTTCCCAGAATATTAATAAAATGTTGAAAACAGATTGATATCATCAGAATGTGCGCCTCACTTAAGATTTCTCTCTCTAATAAGAAGTTTTTGTTTCTTAGTTCCTTTGGTACCCTAATGTTTAGGTAAATCATCTCTGAGGAAAGGATATGAAAGTCATAGCAAAATATGTGCTGGACTTGAATGAAAAATATCTGTTTCATAAAAGTTAAGCAGGCAACCAAAATTTACCTTTTTAACTTAAATTATCTAGACATGTATTTACATTTCTGCTTCATTAAAATATATTTGAGATTGAATGTTCCTGAGACAGATTTTGGAATGCCCTATCTTTCTAAAATGTATTTTTTATCTTTTGTGGACTAAACAGGTATTTTAAAATGAACTTAATGATTGCTAATTACTAAGTTATCTAAACACTTATTTAAAAATAAACTTAATGATTGCTAATTGCTCAGTTATTTATGATGCATTTCAAGATTAACTTTATTGTCTAAACCTTTTAACACAAATGTATTAAATTATGAAACAGGGAATTGGCTATTTTTGCTCAAATATCTATTGTCACCAGACTGTTTTTCAGAGTTAGGCAAGGTTTATCATTTTCTTTTTTTACTATATGCTATTCTCTTGAACTGTAAATAATATTTTATAATCACCTAATTTGTTTTATCAATTTTAAGTAATATCCCTTGATGTTTTATGAATGGTAGAGAATATAGCTCATTTACCCCAGTTTCTTCTTCTAAAACTGTATTTCCAATTTAGTCTTTAATATATAATTTTAAGGAATTTTTTAAAAATTTGCTTTCTCTAAATAATATAGTTACAGTGCTTAATTCTTTGCTTAAATAATATACTGTATAAATAATATACTGTCCATCCAATTTGAACACCACTGATTGGCTCAGTAGGATGTGGAGATTAGTATACAATTTCCCTGCCCTCCAACATTCCCTGTCATAGCTTTCGACTTGCATCAAATATGGTTCTAGGCTTATATTTTCACATTTTATGTAAATTACATCCTATTTTATAATTATAATAAAGTCTGTGCTTTGTTCATAGGTTAATTTTGATCATAGAATCTCAAGTGAATTGACAGCATCATTATTATGTTTTCTTTTTTTTTCAAACCACAGTCACAAGTGGTGTGATTTGATTTGTGTGAAGGCAATGAAATGATAACACAGATACACTGAAGCCTCCCAAAAGAATCCTGTTTCCAAGATTCAAGAAGATGAATTAATATTTTTCCATTAATTGTTTGAAATTATGTCATTTTTTCACTATGTGCCATCAATTTTAAAGCACTTCTGAAAAGAGATAACAATCTACATGAGATGGCATTTTAAATTCATAAAAATATAGTATTTTCCTCAACTTTTATACATTTATGATGCATTATTTCTGATTTCCCAGGAATTTTACTTTCCTTTGTTTTGAACGATTAAAAAAGAGACATAGCACCTTTTTCCAGCACATCATCAAGGTAGCCTAATTATTATTCTTCTCTTTATGAAGGAATTGAATTGGGACAGACAGCTTGCCAGGCCTGCTGCCACTTGTCAGCATTGCATCCCTACAGTCAACCACACTTGCATCTAATGACCATCTCTTTTATTAAATTTCTTTTGCACCTTTTATTCCTGAATGAATGCATGATAGTTAATTTTCCTGTTCACTTGCATGTGTCAAGAAGGTTTTAATTCTTTTTATATTGCATTAATATTTCAGTTAAGTTTATAATTGCAAAATGATTTATACTCAGAACATTGAAGACTCCTTTGTTTTGTAACATCCTGTCAAAATGACGAGATGACAGATCATCCTTTAGGGAAAAAATGGTTTTGATTGGCATCAGCCTTTCCAACAGCAATGCTGGAGATAAGAATAAAATGAAGTAATATTTTTCAAAAATTAAAAGGAAACAAATTTTAATCCTTGGATTATTTGCAGCCAAAATCTTTTAAATAAGAAAGCACAGAAAAAGACGTTATAAAATAAGGCCTCAAAAGTTTTATTTCAAATAAATCCCTTTGAAAATGCCTAGAGGACATACTCCAGTAAGAAGAGAAATACACCGTGATGTTAGAATTGAGGGTTCAAGAATCAATGGTAGTGGTGTTTATCATACCCTAAAAAATACATGAAAACATAACATATTGAAAACAACCCCGAGTAGACTTCAGAAAGTACCCCTTTTGACAAAGGGCTGTCGTAACGGAGAAAGCAAAACCAGAAGTGGCAAGAGGAGGCTAGAGTACTTACTTGGTTTGCTGAGATGAGATTAATTTTGACACATGTAGGAAATTGAGAAAATTAACAAAAATAATGATATAACCACCATTACAATGTTAAATTTTCCAGATTTCAAACAAATGGAAAAAGATTTGATCTGTAGAGTGAGAGGTACAAATAGAGAGGAAAAAGAAAAAGGAAAGAAAGTATGAAAAATCATAAAATGAGATGACAGAATAAGTCATAATGGAACAATAATTACATAAATCAAACGTTAAGATTGTCAGGTAAAATTTTTAAGTGTCAAAAAGACACACAATATAACCTATCGAAAATAAATTAGTGGAAAAAATGTAGCAGGAAAATATGAATAAAAAGAGCTAGGTCCAATTTTTGATAAAAATTTGAATTCAAGTTGATAATATCCTAAAGAAGGAAAAGTCTGTAGACCAATAGAAGAAATAGCAGATGCACAGGTGTGCTCACAAACATGCACGCTCATGACACTAGTCATACAAACTCAAATTCCCATTACAGTTGTACACAAACATTATGACCGACAAGAAGAAAGTTCCTTTAAGCCCACTTGGAGCATTAAGACAAATTTACCATGTGAATCCCTAAGTGAACCCTGAGTTACTTCTGTGAAGGAATGTAGAATGATATCATAAGTGAATTTCATATAGCACTCAAAGCTCCCCCTCTACATGGTTCAGGATAGACTTGAGTATCCACGGTTCTAGAGTGGAACGGAGGAGAAAGGAAAGTTGCATTCAGACAAAGAAACTGTGTACAGAACACACTAGAGATATTAGAAGAGGCTGCTCATGGCCAGTCGTGGTGGCTCATACCTGTAATCCCAGCACTATGGGAGGCCAAGGCAGGTGGATTGCCTGAGCTCAGGAGTTCAGGACCAGCCTGGGCAGCAAGGCAAAACCCCATCTCTACCAAAAATACAAAACAAAACAAAACAAAACAAAACAAAAAATTAGCTAGGCATAGTGGCACATGCCTGTGGTTCCAGTTACTTGGGATGCTGAGGTGGCAGGATCGTTGAGCCCGGGAGGTGGAGGTTGCAGTGAGCCCAGATGGTGCCACTGCACTCCAGCCTGGGCAACAAAGTGAGACCCCATCTCAAAACAAAACAAAACAAAACAAAACAAAACAAAACAGAAAGAGGCTGCTCAAGACCAGACTCAGCGGCTAGGCCTTGAACTCCAGTCCCACCTCACACCCTAAGGTTCCTAAAGAGTCAGTAACTTAGTTCACCCTACCCCACTCCTGGCTTTGGGATGTAGCACAAGTTTCTAAACTTATGCAAACAATGAGGACTATGTATTTTGACAAAATATGAAGAAATGGAGTCAAGACAACATATAAAAGATATTTTTGCCAGTTTTATTGATTAACAAAGAAAAATTGTATACAGTTAAGGTGTGCAGTGTGATATTTTGATATCCATATACATTGTAAAGTGATGATGACCACAATCAAGCTAACATAGTCATCACCTCACTTGGTTACCTTTGTACTTGTGTTTGTTTGGTGGAGAACACTTGAGATCTACTCTTTCAGCAAATTTCAAGTATACATTATTATTGACTTTAGTCACTATGCTGTACTTTAGATCTCCAGAACTTATTAATCTTATAACTGAAAGTTTGTATCTTCTGACAAATATTTTTTCTTTTCCCCCAACTCCCAGGCCCTGGTAAGCACTGTTCTACTCTGTTACCATGAGTTTGACATTTTTTAAGCATGCATATAAGTGAAATCATACAGGATTTTTTGTGTGTGTATTCATGGCTTAATAAACTCCAGGTTTATCCATGTTGTTACAAATGTCAGTATTTCCTCATTTTTAAAGGCTAAATGATATTCCATTACATATGTGTATGCGTCTGTGTGTGTATATGTGTGCAATACATTTAAAACATCCATTCATCTGTCAATAGACACAGGTAGTTTCCATATCTTGGCTGTGTAAATAACACTACAATGAACACGTAAGTATATATATCTCTTTGAGATAGTGATTTTCTTTACTTTGGATATATACCCAGATGTGGGATTGCTGGATTATATGGGAGTTCCATTTTTAATTTTTTGAGGAAACTCCATACTGTTGTCTGTAATGGCTGTACCAATTTACATTCCCATCAACCAAGCACAAGGGTTTCCTTTTCTCAGTATCGTCAGCAACATTTGTTACCTTTTTACTGTTATAATAGCCTTCCTAATAGGTGTGAGCTGATATCTCATTGCGCATTTTCCTGATGATTACTGATGGCAAACATCTTTTTCTTAGTATATACCTATTGTCAATCGTATGTCTTTTAGAAATGTATCTCTTCGGGTCTGATATGGTTTGGCTGTGTCCCCACCCAAATCTCGTCTTGAATTGTAGCTCCCATAATTCCCACATGTTATGAGGGGGACCCAGTAGGAGATAGTTGAATCATGGGAGTAGTTTCCCCCACACTGTTCTCGTGGTAGGAAATAAGCCTCACAAGATCTGATTGTTTTATAAGGGGTTTCCTTTTTCACTTGCTTTCATTCTGTCTTGCCTGCTGCTGTGTAATATGTGCCTTTAGTCTCCCGCCATGAGCGAGGCCTTCCCAGCCATGTGGAACTGTGAGTCCGTTAAACCTCTTTTCCCTTATAAATCACACATGCCTTTATCAGCAGCATGAGAACAGATGAATATAGTAAATTGGTACTGGTAGAGTGTGGTGCGGTTGTAAAGATATCCAAAAATGTGGAATCAACTTTGGAACTGGGTAACAGGCAGAGGTTGGCACAGTTTGCAGGGTTCACAAAAAGACAGAAAAACGTGAGAAAGTTTGGAACTCCCTAGAGACTTGTTGAGTAGCTTTGACCAAAATGCTAATAATGATACGGACAATGAAATTCAGGCTGAGGTTGTCTGAGATGGAGATGAGGAACTTGTTGGGAACTGGAGTAAAGGTGAATCTTGCTATGTTTTAGCAAAGAGACTGGTGGCATTTTGCCCCTGCCCCAGAGATTTGTGGAACTTTGAACTTGAGGGAGATGATTTAGGGTAGCTGGCAGAAGAAATTTCTAAGCAGCAAGGCATTCAAGAGGTGACTTGGGTGCTGTTAAAAGCATTCAGTTTTAAAAGGAAACAGAGCATAAAACTCTGGGAAATTTGTAGCCAAATGATGTGATAGAAAAGAAAAACCAATTTTCTGAGGAGAAATTCAAGCTAGTTGCAGAAATTTGCATGAGCAACAAGGAGCCAAATGTTCATTCCCAAGACAATGTGGAACATATCTCCAGGACATGTCAGAGACCTTTGCGGCAGCCTCTCCCATCACAGGCCAGGAGGCCTAAAAGGAAAAAATGGTTTCCTGGGCTGGATTCAGGGCCCCCCTGCTGTGTGCCACCTAGGGACTTGATGCTCTGCATCCCAGCCACTCTAGCCATGGCTAAAAGAGGCCAAGGTACAGCTTGGACTGTGGCTTCAGAGGTTGCAAGCCCCAAACCTTGGCAGTTTCACATGGTGTTGAGCCTGTGGGTGCACAGAAGTCAAGAATCGAGGTTTGGAAACCTCTGCCTAGATTTCAGAGGATGTATGGAAACACCTAAATGTACAGGCAGAATTTTGCTGCAGGGGTGGAGTCCTCATTGAAAACCTCTGCTAGGACAGTGCAGAAGGGAAATGTGGGGTTGAATCCCCCACACAGGGTCCCCACTGGGGTACTGCCTACTGGAGCTGTGAGAGGAAGGCCACTGTCCTCTGGACCCCAGAATGATAGATCCACCAACAGCTTGACCATGCACACGGGAAGGCTGCAGACAATGCCAGCCCATGAAAGCAACCAGGAGGGGGGCTATGCCCTGCAAAGCCACAGGGGTGGAGCTGCTCAAGGCCATGGCAGCCCACCTCTCACATAAGTGTGACCTGGATGTGAGACATGGAGTCAAAGGAGTTCATTCTGGTGTTTTAAGATTTGACTGGCCTGCTGGATTTTGGACTTGGGGCCTGTAGCCCCTTTGTTTTGGCCAATTTCACCCACTTGGAACAGGTATATTTACCCCCCTTCCCTGTACCTCCATTGTATCTGGAAAGTAACTAACTTGCTTTTGACTTTATGGGCTCATAGCTTGAAGGGACTAATCTTATCTCAGATAAGACTTTGGATTGTGGACTTTTGAGTTAATGCTGAAATGAGTTAAGATGTTGGGGGACTGTTGGGAAGGCATAATTTGTTTTCGAACATGAGGACTTGAGATTTGGGAGGAGCCAGGTCAGCATGATATGATTTGGCTGTGTCCCTACCCAAATCTCATCTTGCATTATAGTTCCCATAATTCCCACATGTTGTGGAGGGACCTGGTGGAAGGTAAGTGAATCATGGGGGCAGTTTCTCCCATACTGTTCTCATGGTAGTAAATAAGTCTCACGGGATCTGACTGCTTTATAAGGTGTCTCCCTTTCACTTGGCTTTCATCCTGTCTTGCCTGCTGTCATGTAAGATGTGCCTTTCATCTTCCACTGTGATCGTGAGACCTCCCCAGCTACGTGGAACTGTGAGTCCTTCAAACCTCTTTTTCTCTATAAATCACCCAGTCTCAGGTATGTCTTTATCAGCAACATGAAAACAGACTAATACAAGGTCCTTTGGAATCGTCTGAATTCCTAATGTATTTGGATATTAACTTCTTATTAGATGTATAGTGTGTAAATATTTTCTCCTCTTCTTTAGGTTGTCTTTTCATTGTATTGATTGTCTCCTTTGCTGTGCTGAATCTTTTAGTTTGATTTAGTCCCATTTGTCTATTTTTGCTTTTGTTGTCTATACTTTTGGGGTCAAATCTGAAAATTTATTACCAATACCAGTGTCAAGGAGCTTTTCTCCTATATTTATGTCTAAGAGTTTCACAATATTGGCCCTAGGTTGAGGTCTTTCATCCATTTTGAGTCAGTTTTTGTATGTAGGGTGAGATAAGGGTTCAGTTTCATTCTTCTGCATGTGGATATCCAGTTTTCCCAACACCATTTATTAAAGAGACTAAACTTTTATCATTGTGTATTCTTGGCACCAATGCTGAAGATTAATTGATTATAAAGGCATGGATTTATTTCTGTGCGCTCTATTCTGTTCCCTTGGCCTACATGTCTGTTTTTATGCCAGTACCATACTATTTTGATTACTATAGCTTTATAATTTAGTTTGGAATAAGCTAATGTGATGTTTCCACTTTTGCTTTTTCTGTTCAAGGATGTTTTGACTGTTTGGTCAAAACTATTTTTGTGGTTGCTTTTGTGGATGCATACAGATTTTAGAATTGCTTTTTATCATTTCTTTGAAAAATGACATTGAAATTTTGATAGGGGTTGCATTGTATCTGTAGATCATGCTGAGTAATAGAGATATGTGTCTTCTTCAAATTCTTTCATCAGTGTTTTACAGTGTTTTGGTATGTAGAAATTTTACTTTCTTATTTAAATTTATTCCTAAGTAGTTAACTTTTTGATACTATTGTAAATGAAATTGTTTTCTTTTCTTTTCTTTTCTTTTTTTTTTTTTTTGAGACGGAGTCTGACTCTGTCACCCAGGTTGGAGTGCAGTGGCGCAATCTCGGCTCACTGCAACCTCCGCCTCCCGGGTTCATGCCATTCTCCTGCCTCAGCATCCCGAGTAGCCGGGACTACAGGCACCTGTCACCATGCCCACCTAATTTTTTGTGTTTTTAGTAGAGATGGGGTTTCACCATGTTAGCCAGGATGGTCTTGATCTCCTGACCTTGTGATCCAACTGCCTTGGCCTCCCAAAGTCCTGGGATTACAGGCGTGAGCCACCACCCCCAGCCCGAGATTGTTTTCTTAATTTCTTTCTGGGATAGTTCACTGTTAGTATATAGAAATGCAACAGGTTTTTTTTTTTTTAATGTTAATTATGTGTTCTGCAAATTTGCTGAATTTGTTTCTTAATTCTAACAGTTTTTAATTGGAGCCTTTAGAATTTTCTCTATATAAGATCATGTCATCTTCAAACAGAGACACTTTCACTTCTTTTTCATGTTGGATGCCTTTTATTTTTTTCTTACCTAATTGCTCTGGCTAGGACTTCCAGACCTTTTCAGAAATTCCCCAAAATAATCTAAGGGAGTCCATTGTCACTAGACCTGCTTTATAAGAAATCCTAAAAGGAGTTATTCAAACTGAAATGCAATAAGACTAATTAGTATCATGAAACCATATGT
Organism: Macaca thibetana thibetana; assembly: GCF_024542745.1. Taxonomy (NCBI): domain Eukaryota; kingdom Metazoa; phylum Chordata; class Mammalia; order Primates; family Cercopithecidae; genus Macaca; species Macaca thibetana. The sequence goes on along the minus strand of NC_065592.1, from coordinate 107,128,292 downwards.
AGTTATAAAAAGTTTGTAACTGGTCAAAGTAATTACACAGTCAAATTCAAAATACTCCTAATACTGTAATGATGCAGTATAATCACTTTAACTTTTAAAAGGTTAAAAGACAAAAAATACTACAAATAAATATAATTACAAAATATACAAAGAAATAAACTCTGACATCAAAAAAAAAACATAAAAAGTGGATGAGAGCAAAGTGTAGAGTTTCTGTATATGATTGAAGTTAAGTTGTTATCAACTTAAAATAAATAATTATAACTACAATCGTGCATTTCTTAATGTGGATATGTTCTGAATAATGCCTCATTATGCAATTTTGTCATGGTGTGAATATCACAGAGTGTACTTACACAGAATTAGATAATACCGCCTACTACACACCCAAGCTATATGGTATAACCTATTGCTTCCAGGCTACAAATCTATATACAGCATTGTACTATACTGAATGCTGTAGGCAACTGTAATACAATGATAAGCATTTGTGTATCTAAATGTATCTAAACATATAAAAGGTACAATAAAAATGTTATAACCTTATGGAACCACCATTGTATATGTGGCCCATTGTTGACCAAAACATCCTTATGTGGCACGTGATAGCATACGATGTTTTATGTAAGCCTCGTGATAATTACAAAGACAAAACATGTAATAGATACACAAATGAGAATTTTACCACATGTTTAAAAAAGAATTAATACAAAGACACAGCAAAGAATCAAAGTATACCACTACACAAAATAATCAAAATAATCAAATCATGCACAGCAAGAGAGAAATAAAAGAACAAAGAAACTACAAAATGCCTATCAATAGTTACTTCAAATATCAGTGGACCAAATTAGTGAAACAAAAGACCTAGAGTGGCTGAATGGAGAGTAAAACAAGAACCAAATATACGCCACCTACAAGAGACTCTCTTCACCTTCAGAGACACACATAGACTGAAAGGAAAGAGAGGGAACAACAAAAAAGACAGAGTAGCTATTCTTACAACAAACAAAATAGATTTTAAGTCAAAAGCTGTAACAAGAGACAAAGAAAGTCATTATAGAATGATACAAGGGTCAATTCATCAAGAGGATATAACTACTGCAAGTATATATTCTCCCAACATTGGAGCACCTAATTATATAAAGCAAATATTAACAAACCTGAAGAGAGAAGTAGACAACAATAATACAATAACAGTAGGGGACTTCCATATCCCACTGTCAACAATGGATTGATCATTCAGACAAATAATCACTAAGGAAACAGCTGACTTGAACTACACTATAGATCAAATGGACCAGACATATACAGGACATTCCTTTCCAAAACAGCAAAATACACATTCTTCTCGAGCATACACAGTACATTCTCCTACATATGTCATATATTAGGCCAGAAAACAAGTCTTAGCAAATTTAAGAAGGTTGAAATATTATCAAGTATTCTTTTTGACCACAATGGCATGAAACTGAAAATTAAAAACAGGAGAAAACTTAGAAAAGTGACAAATATGTGAAAATCAACCAATATACTCCTGAACAACCAATAGATCAAACAAAACATTAAAAAAAAAAAAATCTTGAGACAAACTAAAATGAAAGCACAACATAGTAAAACTTATGAGATGCAGCAAAAGCTGTTCTAACAGGGAAGTTTATACGGATAAGTGCTAAATGAAGAAAACAGATCTCAAAAAAATATATACCTCAAAGAAATAGAAAAAAAAATCAGCCCAAAATTAGAAGAAGGAAGGAACTAACAAAGATCATAGCAGAAATAAATGAAATAGACTAGAAAATCAACAGAAAAGATCAATGAAACAAAAAGCTGATTTTTTGAAAAGATAATAAAAATTGACCAACCTTTCACTAGGCTAAGAAAAAAGAGAGAAGTCTCAAATAAATAAAATTAGAACAAAAAAGGAGATATTAAAATTGGTACCCTAGAAATAAAAAGGATAATAACAGTCTACTCTAAACAACTATGTGTCAACAAATTGTTTAACTTAGAAGAAATAGAGAAATTTCTAGAAACATACATCCACTAAGACTGAAACATGAAGAAACAGAAAATCAAAACAAATAATGAGTAAAAATAATGAGTTAGTAGTCAAAAAGCTCCTGAAAAAGGAAAATCCAAGACCAGATAGCTTAGCGGAGAATTCTAAAGTGTTTAAAGAATAATTCGTATCATTTCTTCACAAACTCTTCCAAAAGTTGAAGAGGAGGGAACACTTCCAAACATTTTTTATGAGGCCAGCATTACCCTGATAACAAAGACAGAAAAAGACACTACAAGGATGACATATATTTTTAAGGTGCAAATGATGTATTCTTGGATTTGAAAATACAGGATTTGTTTGTACAAAGATTTGTGTGTGGATAGGTGGATGTGTACCGGTGTGTGCCTGCATACATACACAAGCTTACCTTGTTTTATTGCACTTCACTTTATTATGCTTCTTGGATATTGTGTTTTTTTTACAGATTGAAGGTTTGTGGCAACCCTGCATCAAGCAAGTCTACCAGTGCCACTTTTCTGGTAGCATGTGCTTATTTTGTATCTCTGCATTACATTTTTGTAATTCTTGCAATATTTCAAATGTTTTGTTATTATTATATCTGTTATGGTGATCTGTGATCAGTGATCATTGATATTACCATTGTCATTGTTTTGGGGCATCACAAACCATGCTCCCCAAAAGACAATGAGCTCAATTGATACATATGTGTATTCGAATGGTCGCATCGATCTGACCTTCTTCCATCTCCCCCTCTCCTCAGGTCTCCCTGTTTTCTGAGACACAGCACTATTGAAACTAGGCCAGTTAATAACTGTACCTAGGCCTCTATGTGTTCAAATGAAAGTAAGAGTCACATATCTCTTACTGTAAATCAAAAGTGAGAAATGATTAAGCTGAGTGAGGAAGGCATGTAAAAAGCCGAGACAGGCCAAAAGCTAGGCTTCCTGCACCTAACAGTTAGCCAAGCTGTGCACGCAAAGAAAAAGTTCTTGAAGGAAATTAAGTGTTACTCCAATGAACACATGAGTGGTATGAAAGTGAAATAGCCTTTTGCTGATATGGAGAAGGTTTGTGTGGTTTGGATAAAAGATCAAACCAACCACAACATTTCCTTAAGCCAAATCCTAATCCAGAGCAAGGCCCTGACTCTCCTTAATTCTCTGAAGGCTGAGAGAGGTTAGGAAGCTACAGAAAAAAAGTTTGAAGCTAGCAGAGATTGGTTCATGAGGTTTAAGAAAAGAAGTCGTCTCCATAAGATAAAAGTGCAAGGAAAAGCAGCAAGTGCTGATGTAGAAGCTGCATCAAATCATCCATAAGATCCGCTAAGATAAGCAACAAAGCTGGCTACACTACACAGAGGTTTTTACTGCAGATGAAACAACCTTATATTGGAAGAAGATGTCATCCAGGACTTTCATAGCCAGGTAGCAAAATAAATGCCTGGCTTCAAAGCTTCAAAGAACAGGATGACTCTTTTGTTATGGGCTTAAGCTGAAGCCAAAGCCCAACTACCATTCTGAAAATTCTAGGGCTCTTAAGAACTATGCTACATCTACTCTGCCTGTGCTCTGTAACTGGGGCAAAGCCTGAATGACTGCACATCTGTTTATCACATGGATATTTTAAGCTCACAGCTCAGCTTTAAAAAAAGATCCCTTTCAAAATATTGTTCATTGACAATTTACCTGGTCACCCAAGAGCTCTGATGGAGAACTACAAGGACATTAATGCTGTTTGCATGCCTGCTAATACAACATCCATTCTGCAGCCCATGGATCAATGAGTAATTTAGACTTTCAAGGCTGATTATCTGAGAAATATATTTCAGAAGGCTGTAGCCACCATATATAGTAGTTCCTTCGATAGATCTGGGCAAAGTAAGTTGAAAACCTTCTAGAAAGGATTCACCATTCTAAAAGCATTTGCAATTCATGGGAGGAGGTTAAAATTAAGAACATTTGTGATTCATGGGAGGAGGTCAAAATATCAACATTAAAAGAAATTTGGAAGAAGTTGATTCCAATCCTCATGGATGACTTTGGGGGTTCAAGATTTCAGTGCAAGAAGTAACTGCAGATGTGGTGGAAATAGCAAGAGAACTAAGATGAAAAGATATGAAGGAACTTAAGATGTGGCTGAATTGCTGAAATCTCATGATAAAATTTTAACAAATGAGAACTTGGATGAGCAAAGAAAGTGGTTTCTCGAGCTGGAACCTACTCCAGGTGTAGATGCTGTGCAACCTTGTTGAAATGACAACAGAGTATTCAGAAAACTGCATAAACTTAGTGGATAAAGCAGTGGCAGGGTTTGAGAGAATTGTCTCTGATTTGAAGGAAGTTCTACTGTGGGTAAAATGCTACCAAACAGCATTGCATGCTACAGAGGAATCTTGAAAGAAATAGCCAATTAATGCAGCAAACTTCACTGTTGTCTTCATTTAAGAAATTGCCACAGCCACCTCACCTCCAGCAGCTCCCACATGATCAGTCAGCAGCCACAACACTGAGGCAAGGCCACCGACCAGCAAAAAGAACTTGATGTTGAAGGCTCAGGTGATTGATAGCATGTTTAAACAGTAAAACCATTTTTAACTAAGGCATGTACATTGACTTTTTTAGACATAATGCTATTGCCCATTTAGTAGACTACAGTATAGTATAGACCTAACTTTTATATGCACTGAGAAACCAAAAATTCTGTGTGATTTGTTTTATTGCCATATTTGTTTTATTGCAGAACTGGCCACCAGAATCTTCCCTTCCCCTAGAATGCTCTTCACCCAAACCACCTGTGTTTTCCCCTCACCCATCATACCCCCTCATTCTCTGGCCTGCCCTCCACTCCTCCAAAGCCTTCATTTCTGCCCCACTGCTGGACTGCACTCTGATTCCGTCTCGCCGTGACTCAGTGGCACTTCCACTGGGCACTGCCCCAAAGAGCTCATCTCCACAGTGGCCTGAAACCAAATCCACGGTATCTCTGAGGTATGCCTATAGAGCAGTCTCATAAGTTATTATGCACTTTAAGCATTACCAAGTCCAGAACTGTAAATGCTACACATTTACAGAAATACCACTTGAAGGTTTAACTACTTATCATTCTTTCATAATCAGAATTACAAATTTTGAATATTAATTATTTTAATGGGGGAGGGGCCAAGATGGCTGAGTAGAAACAGCTCTGCTCTGCAGCTCCCACTGAGACAAACACGAACAGTGAGGGATTTCTGCACTTCTAACTGACGTATCCGGACTCCCTCACTGGGACTGACCAGGCAGTTGGCGTGAGCCCTGGAGAGCAAGGAAAAGCAGAGTCGGGTGACAGTTCACCCAGGAGCTGCACAGGGCAAAGGGACCTCCCTCCCCCAGCCAAGGGAGGCAGTGAGGGATTGTGCTGCCCGCCTGGGGAACTGTGCTTTTCCCACAGACTTTTGCAAACCCCAGATCAGGTCATCCCTTTGTGAGTCCACACCACCAGGGCCCTGGGTCCCAAGCACAAAGCTGTGCAGACCTATAGTAGGGACTCCAGTCGGCAGCCACTTCCGCAAGGAGCTTTTGTGTGCTCTGGTGGCTCACAGAACTCCAGTGGAGCAGGAGATCCATCACCTCCCACGAGAAGGGGACTGAAGCCAGGGAGCCAAGCAGACCCACTCCCGCAGAACCCCACAAGCTAAGACCCACTGGCATGGAATCCCCACTGGCCAGCACAGCATCCTGGAGTCTTCCTAAGAAGACCAAGTTTCTGCTGGGAGGGGTGACCGCCATTATTGTGGGTCTAGTCAGCGGTTTTGCCCTGCCAGTGCTAGGAAGACTGGGTGGTTTGTGCGGGGCAGAATTCCCCTCAGTGCAGGACAGTGGCTGTGGCAGATATACCATTATTGTATATCCAAACGAATATAAATCATTCCATTACAAAGATACATGCATGTGTGTGTTCATTGCAGTGCTGTTCCCAATAGCAAAGACATGGAATCAACCCAAATGCCCACCAATGATAGAATGGATAAAGAAAATGTGGTACATAGACACCATGGAATACTATGCAGCCATAAAATGGAATGAGATCAAGTCCTTTGCAGGGACATGGATGAAGCTGGAAGCCATTATCCTCAGCAAACTAATGCAGGAACAGAAAACCAAATACCACATGTTCTTACTGATAAGTGGGAGCTGAACAATGAGAACATATGGACACAGGGAGGGGAACAACACACCCTGGCACCTGTCTGGGGAGGGCCGGTGGTAGGGAGAGCATCAGGAAAAATAGCTAATGCATGCTGCTTTTAATACCTAAGTGAGGGCTTGATAGATGCAGCAAACCACCATGGTACACATTTGCCTGTGTAAGAAAACTGCATGTCTTGCACATGTACCCTGAACTTAAATACAAAAATAAAATTTAAAAAATAAAAAAAAATCTTAATTGTATGTGGGTAGGTCCCTTTGATTCAAAGTGAGATAGAAATAATTTTTTAAAACTTACTTTTCGAAATTTGCAAAACCACATAAGTGTAAAAGAAATTTACATTTTGTCCCTGGATTGATATAAGACAAAAACATTGTGTGGGAAAGCTGGGGTTGAGGACGAACGACATTCTGAGAATAAAATTCCCTGGTACATAGCTAAAATTTCAGAGTGAACTTCAGATTTTCAAGGGTCATAAAATAGGTAACCTCAAGCCACCGCCTCCAACAGATAAAAGGAACCAGGTAATATCTGTGTTCCATGGAGAAAGAATAGAAAATTGGCTGAGTTCTATCACTGACAAAACTTAGTGGGAAAGAGGGATCTGGAAGGTGGGAGGGTGGAGGGATCCCCGGCTTGGAGGGTGGGGAAGGGCTGTGCTTCAGCCTCCCCGTCACACTGCCCCTCCCCCTTCCGCTGCCCCCCCCTTCCGCTGCCCCTCCCCTCCGGCTGCCCCTCCCCCTCCCGCTGCCCCTCCCCCTCCCCCTCCCGCTGCCCCTCCCCAACAAAGGAGCCCTTTGTGATGTGAAGGCCCCAGCTCTGTGACGCAAGCCTGGGCCCCAGCCCCTAGTCTCCACGGGGATGCCCAGAGCTCAGTTGCTTGAAAGCAACGCGCCTATTCACATGGAGAATCTCCCCTTTCCTCTAAAATTACTTAGTGCCTCGTCGCTAAACGCCCCCAGCTCCACACCATGGGTGTTGGATATCTTCCTCACCTTGGTGTTTGCCCTGGGGTTCTTCTTCCTATTATTCCCCTACTTCTCTTACCTCCGTTATGACGACCCACCCTCACCATCGCCTGGGAAGAGAAAGGTGAGGAGCCCTCAGTCCGGACCCACAGAGCTTGATTCTTTCCTTTCTTTTTCTTATTAGTTCCACTTTTCCAAATCCAGTGGAGAGACTTCTGCGATGGGAAGTCTCAGGAGAGACCAGAACATCATCCTTCCAGGGAGAGGCAGGGCAGCCAGGGTTGGTAGGGGTGGATCGTGTACTGGGATTTCCGTCCCAAGCTCTCAGTCCGCCTGTGGGGGAGCGCAGGAGGCGTCAAGACAAAATCAAACTCGTGGACTCACCGCCAGGAACGGTCATGAGACGGGGGAGGTCTCTGTCCGAGGCCAGACCCTGAGCCCTGGCTCATCAGCCCCTTCCTGGGGCAGGTGGCTCGGGGCCCAGTCTCCTCTGTATGGGGCGATCTGGGGGCTGTGCTGAGCCCCCGAGGGCCTCCCACCGGGGCCTGGCGTCTCCTCTGGTCTCCTGGGAAGCAGAATCCTATCTGACAGCTCAGCGGTGCCTGCGGGCCTGAGCCTGTGTGTTCCTCGAGCAGAGGGACAGGGACTGACGGCGTCATATTGAACATCCCTCTTTGTGTGTGTATGTGGTGTGTTTTTTTTTTGTTTTGTTTTGTTTTGTTTTGAGACTTAGTCTTGCTCTGTCGTGCAGGCTGCAGTGAAATGGAGGGATATCGGCTCACTGCAACCTCTGCTTCCCGAGTTCAAGCTACTCTCCTGTCTTAGCCTCCTGAGTAGCTGGGATTACAGGCGCCCGCCACCACGCCCGGCTAATTTTTGTATTTTTAGCAGAGACGGGGTTTCACCATGGCCAGGCTGGTCTCAAACTCCTGACCTCAGGTGATCCACCTGCGCTGGCCTCCCAAAGTGCTCGGATTACAGGCTTGAGCCACCGCGCCCGGCCCCCTCTGCCAGAAAAAAGCAGTTTGGCATCCATTTAAACATGAGTGGGAGGAAGCACACAGAGCTCCCTGAGCCAGAGAGCCACGCGGTTCATGAGTGCAGCGTGCCGCGGCCGGGCTGGGGGCGGAGATTGAGAGCCGGTCCTAGCTCCTCCCCCTTTCTTGTCTCCCAGTGTCATCTTGTCTCCCCGCGTCATCTTGTCTCCCAGTGTCCAGTAGGGCGGAGAGGGAGGCCCAGAGGCAGGATGAAAAACCACAGTCTGAGAGGTAAGGCTCTGCCAAGGCACACTAGAGTTAATTTGATCTCGTCTGCCCCGGAGGGAACTGACTCTGAAGAAGTCAGTTGAAGAAGCCTGAGGCGGGGGCTCATAGGAAGGAAATCAGAACCCCGGGTCCTTCTCAGATTCCGAGCCGGAATGAAGCCTTGGTGGGCCAGGGACTGGGCCTTACCCAGCAGGGGGCAGTGTGTGTGTAGTGGGGAGAACAACGCCTGCCTGGATGGGAGGGGGGTGAGGGGGCCTCCTGGCCCCTGGGAACAGCTGTTCAACTCTGCTAAGGCTGATTCCTCTTTGAGACCACCCCAGTCCTTTGTCCCCACAGGGCAGTTGTGAGGACTGTGGGGGTGGGGGGGTCCGTGTGTGGAAGCCCTTTGTGAATGACAAAGCCCTGCCTGCCATGCCTTGCTATTACCCTCCGGGTCATGTGGCTCTGGACACAGATGTGCGGGTTCCAGGGTCTAATTCCCCATGGTCTTCCCTAAAGAAACATGCACTCATCCTCCTGTGAGATCCCAGGCCCCTCCTGCACTGCCCTCACCCAGTCTCCTGATTTCCAGCTTGTAGACCGGGCCAGAGAGGCCTGGAGGAGCTTTGGAACCTGTTTTCACAACTGCAGAGGTGAGGCACTTCCCGTTCCCTTCATCCTTCCTGCCAGGGCTGGGATGTGACCCCAGGGCCGTAGGCAGCCTGGAGCTGACCTGGGATGGGGAGACCACAGGGACAGAGGATGGGAGTAAAACCCTGGGGCGAGGGGTGGCAGGAGAATTGGGCAGTCAGGATGTGGGGTGGTGGAGGGGCTGTGACCCGAGCTCCCACTCTGGCCCCCGCCCCACCTGCTCCTGGCTGCAGCTTGTGCCTCCTGTCTCCTGCAGCCTCCTGGGGCCGCTCCTTAACAAAGGTGACTTTGGTCAGCTCTCCGGTCCAGACCCCCCAGGTGAGGTGGGCAAAAGAGCACCTGATGGAGACTCCCGGTCCTCTCATGAGCCTATGGAAGATACTGCTCCCATGCTTTCCCCGTTAGCTTCCCCGGATCCTCGAACCAAGCATCCTCAGGATCTGGCCTCCACCCCATCACCAGGCCCAATGACCACCTCAGTCTCCTCCCTAAGTGCCTCCCAGGCACCAGAACCTTCCCTTCCCCCAGAAAGCCCCTCACCCGAGCCACCTGCACTTTTCCCTCACCCACCACACACCTCTGATCGTCCGTCTCCTCCGAAAGCTTTCCCTGCTCCTCCCCTGCAGGACTCCACTCTGATAATTCCATCTCACTGTGACTCAGTGGCACTTCCACTGGGCACCGTCCCTCAAAGCTTGTCTCTGCGTAAGGATTTGGCGGCTTCTGTCCCAGCCATCTCAGGCCTTGGCGGCTCAAACAGTCAAGTTTCTGCCTTCTCCTGGTGGCAGGAGACTACCAGAACCTGGTGCGTCTTCAACTCGTCAGTCCAGCAAGATCATCTTTCCCGCCACCCACCAGAGACCTGTCAGATGGAAGCTGGTAGCCCGTTTTTACTCAACTCTGATGGCCAGAATGTCATGGGTATACAAGTCATAGAAAGAGCCAAAGTCAACATTTCGGAGGAAAAAGAAAACAATGGATCATTTCTAAAACAAATGAGCCCAGAAAAGCACTTGAATTCTTTGGGGAATTTGGTTAAATCATTGGATGCTGAGCAGGACCTCACAACCCCAAAACCCTTCTGGAACATGGGCGAGAACTCGAAACAGCTGCCCAGTGCTCAGAAGCTCTCAGATCCTAGGATCTTGCAGGAAAGTTTTCAGAAGAATTATAGCCAGCTTTTCTGGGGCCTCCCCTCTCTGCACAGCGAATCCCTGGTGGCTAATGCCTGGGTCACTGAAAGGTCTTACACTTTACAGTCTCCTCCTTTCTTGTTCAATGGAATTTCCAATGTCTGCCCAATGCAAAGGGAGACTACAATGTCCCCACTGCTTTTCCAGGCCCAGCCCCTGTCCCATCTGGGGCCCGAGTCCCAACCCTTTATTTCATCCACACCCCAATTCCGGCCCATACCTATGGCTCAGGCCGAGGCTCAGGCCCATCTTCAATCCTCTTTCCCAGTCCTATCTCCTGCTTTTCCATCCCCGATTGATAACTCTGGAGTAGCTTGCCCTGCGTCGCAGATTAAAGTGCAAGCTCTTTGCCTACCTGAAACTCAGCACCCTGAATGGCCTTTGTTGAGGAAACAACTAGAAGGTGGGTTGGCTTTACCCTCTAGGGTCCAAAAATCTCAGGATGTGTTTAGTGTCTCCACTCCTAACCCTCCCCAGGAAAGCTTGACATCCATTCTGCCTGAGAACTTTCCGATCAGTCCTGAACTCCGGAGACAACTGGAGCAACACATTCAAAAGTGGTTCATTCAACACCGGGGCAACCTGGGAAGGATCCAAGAGTCTCTGGATCTGATGCAGCTTCGGGACGAATCGTCAGGGACAAGTGAGGCCAAGGGCAAACCCAGGCCCTGGCAGTCCTCCACGTCCACAGGCGAAAGCAGCAAGGAGGCACAGAAGGTGAAGTTCCAGCTGGAGAGGGACCCGTGCCCACGTCTGGGGCAAATTCTGGGGCAGACCCCGCAAAATCTATCCAGGGGCATGGAAAGCTTCCCAGGGAAGGTTCTGGGGGCGACCTCTGAGGAGTCAGAAAGGGACTTGAGGAAGCCCTTGAGGAGTGACTCGGGAAGTGATTTATTAAGACGCACAGAGAGGAATCGTATAGAAAACGTCCTGAAAGCCCACGTCGGCAGGAAGTTGGGCCAGATCAACGAGGGCTTGATCCCCGTGAGTGTGCGTCGATCCTGGCTTGCTGTCAACCAGGCTTTTCCCGTGTCTAACACCCACGTGAAGACCAGCAATCTAGCACCCCCGAAAAGTGGGAAAGCCTGTGTGAACACAGCCCAGGTGCTTCCCTTCCTCGAGCCGTGTACGCAGCAGGTGCTGGGAGCCCATATTGGGAGGTTATGGGCCAAACACAGGTGGGGTCTACCCCTCAGGGTCCTCAAACCCATTCAGTGCTTTAAACTGGAAAAGGTTTCGTCCTTGTCTCTTACACAGCTTGCCGGTCCCTCCTCAGCCACCTGTGAACCTGGGGCTGGCTCAAAAGCTGAGGTGGCCATGTTCCTTAGAGAACCACCGATGGCAAGTCTGAGACAGCAGGTGCTGACCAAAGCATCTGACATGCCAGAGAGTCTTCTGGCCTCTTCCCCTGCATGTAAGCAGTTCCAGAGGGCCCCGCCAGGGATCCCATCTTGGAATGATCATGGGCCCTTGAAGGCTCCTCCAGCTGCACAGGAGGGCAGGTGGCCATCTAAGCCCCTCACATACAGCCTCACAGGCAGCACCCAGCAGAGCAGGAGCTTAGGAGCCCAGGTTTCAAGGGCTGGGGAGACCAGGGAGGCAGTGCCACAACCCAGAGTCCCCTTGGGAACCCGTATGCTGGCAAACCTCCAAGCCACAAGTGATGATGTGCATGGTTTCGAGGCTCCAGGGACCAGCAGAAGTTCTCTACTCCCTAAAATGTCTGTCTCCCAAGATCCAAGACAGCTGTGTCTTATGGAGGAGGTTATTAGTGAATTTGAGCCTGGAATGGCCACAAAGTCAGAGACCCAGCCTCAAGTTTGTGCCGCTGTTGTGCTCCTTCCAGATGGGCAAGCGTCTGTTCTGCCCCTTGTTACAGAGAATTTGGCTCCTCAAGTGCCCCAGGGCCATCTCCAGAGCATGCCTGCTGGGAACATGCGGGCTTCCCAGGAGCTACGTGACCTCATGGCAGCCAGAAGGAGCAACCTGGGGCACAGGGAGCCCAAGAACCCAAACTGTCAAGTCTCATGCAAGAGACAAAGCCCGATGTTTCCCCCTCCTCACAAGAGTGAGAACTCTAGGAAGCCCAACTTAGAAAAACATGAAGAAAGGCTTGAAGGATTGAGGACTCCTCAACCTAGCCCGGTCAGGAAAACAGAGGACACCCGTCAGGATGAAGGCGTCCAGCCATTGCCATCAAAGAAACAACCTCCTTCAATAAGCCACTTTGGAGAAAACATCAAGCAATTTTTTCAGCGGGTTTTCTCAAAGAAAAAAAGCAAGCCAGCACCAGTCACTGCCGAGAGCCAAAAAACAGGAAAAAACAGGTCCTGTGTGTACAGCAGCAGTGCTGAAGCTCAGGGGCTCATGACAGCAGTTGGACAGATGCTGGAGGAGAAGATGTCACTCTGCCACGCACGCCATGCCTCGAAGGTAAATCAGCACAAACAGGAGTTTCAAGCCCCAGTCTGTGGGTTTCCCTGCAACCACAGGCACCCCTTTTACTCAGAACACAGCAGAATGCTGAGCTATGCCGCCAGCAGTCAAAAAACAAATCCCCAAGAAAAAAATTCACTCTATGTAGAGAAAAAATATTTTCTCTCATGTTACTACACGCAGAACATTTAATATTCCACAATATATATGGTTTTTTATTCATAAGAGGGTGATGGCTTTTATTTGTGCCGTGCTTGGTGTGGGCTTGGTTTCTAGAAGCAACAGGACATGGAAGGGTGCTGACAGTGGTGCTGTAAGTCCACCTTCATCCTGAGTTCCTTCACTGAACCTTACGTTTCCATAACACTGTCTTTACACAAACAAAAAATTCTAAAAACAAGATGAGAAAAACCTATGAAGAGCCCACTCTGAAATACGATTCAACCCGTCTTTCCACTACTTACTCTCTACCTCAAAGTTTATGCAGCTCTAGGGAGAAGGTTTGCAGAGATGTCACAAACTGAACATCGCCATGCAGGCTCCAGGAAGTGCCACAGCCCAGTAGCTTCATGTGTCACATAGTGGA